>NW_027507791.1:81212393-81920438 GCF_037356315.1 Lithobates pipiens | reverse complement strand
AATGTGTTCACATATGTCTGTTGCATTTGCATTGCAGATAAGTGTGTGTTTTCTAGGCAGTGCAAGCACATAATCTTCAATGGGAACCCATCTGATTCACAGATGTATTCTGTTCTGAACATGAATTCTCACTCTGGTCAGCTGATCCGCGGCTACAACATGGGAACTGCTGAATGAATCTATTAAAGATAATAATAAAAAAATTATTATTTATCTTCGCCGGGAAACCAGAGCTGAGTTTTGCACTGCATGTGTTAACCCAGCCTTAGAGCCTGCCCCCCATCCCCCAAAACAAGCTGTACTTGTCCATCTGTGCTCCATTGAAGCTCTTCTTCTATTGCTTCTACAGAGCAAGGCTTATGGATGTGGGGGGAGCATGTCACAGTGCTTGGTCTAAGTGGCCAATCACCAGGTCCAAACACTGTCATGTGACATCCACCAGGTAAGCTCTGACACAGAACCTAACCTAGGGTGGGCTTCTGCACAAAGGAAGTGGCAAAGAAGCATGAATGAGTATAACTTCCCATGTGTTTAGGAGTGCCATTGGGAGTCATTGTCTCTTTGCCATGAAGGGGTAATATAACCTTCTCCAACATAGGTTGGACAGGATGGGCTTGTGTTCACCTACTATGTAACATTGGTTCTAAAAGTTTTTTTTTTTTTTTTTTTTTTTGTAATTTTTAACTTTCCCTAAAGGTTTTATTTATTTTTTTGTTAATGTAACTGAATTATGTGGTACTCCTCTTAATTGGTGTCTTCCCATTTTGTGTCTCTATCTAGTGTGTGACTTTCACCAGGCAGTTGACGGTCTTCAAGAAGTTCAGCGGCAAGCACAAGATGGCAAAAAGTAATACTTTTTGGAAACTGCTTTCTTAGAATTTTCTCAGGACAGTAGTGAACCTCATAGCTACACTTCTTATTTATTTATAAATTTATAAATAAATTTCACTTTGGAATTTCTATAGTGCAGAGCACAAGGCAACTGCGCACTAATGGCGGTTCTGTATAATTGTATTTTTTGCCACAGGGAACAATGGGGAGGGCAGTCTGCTACTTGGTGAACATAAGATTTTGAGATTTGCATGACATTTTTATAGTGCGAGAACAGCCTTTCACTTGATTACAAAGTTCGCCAAGCCACAATTCTTTCTCAAGCTCTTTATTGCTTTGCTTCAATCCAGAGTTCACCTGGTTTAAGGTTGTTTCTTATCTGATCACTTTTAATTTATTTCAGTTTGTACCTGTAATTTTAACCATGTGTTGTGTTTTTTGAGCTATTTGTCTCCAAGTTTTTTTATAAATATTTTAGATTTCTATTTTGTCTTTAGCCCTGATGGAACGATAGCCTGGGTTTGGCAACACATTGGCTTTTCATTAGTATAAATACTTTTGGACAGTTGGTGGTCCCCCTGCACATGCTCAGTTTGGTCTCTATTGCTGGAGAGAATATTTCCTTGCTGAGCTTTTCAAGGCACATGGTATTGACATCACACATGTGGGTGTGTCTGCAGCTCTTAAATGACAGCCCAGTCCCCCCCTCTTCCTCCATGCCCAGTAAGTAAAGAACATTGGGTGGGATGTCACATTTTGATGGCTGGTCCGCCTCCCATAACAGCATGAGGACACAGGCTGTAGTGGAATTCTCCTCCTACCTGAACACTCAGCATTCGTGTAGAGTAATTCAGCCTACACTTCTAAACCTGCTCACAGCCACATTCTAAAGTTTTGGGTGAACTTCAAGTTGATTTCACATTTTATGGCTAAAAGATTAAAGTGGAATTCTAGCTTTAAAGCTGTCCCTCTCCTAACACCTATAATTAACCATTGTAAAAAAAAAAAGTACTTGTCTATTTTTAGTCCAGTCTAATCTGGACACATGATCCCCTGTGGCAGCTGCAGGGGAGAGGACAGAGTACCCACCAATGGCTGCGAAAGCCAGGAGTGATGAACCTCCATAGGCTCTCGTGGTGCAGCTGCTTTTGGTGCTCCCTCCACTCCCCTGCAGCTGTTGCTGACTCGCACATGGGAGTCAGATTACGTTATTGGACTGGAGTGGTGTGAAACTTGGTAAGTATATAATTCTTTTGTTATAGAGGTTAGTTGGTATAGGTGGTGGGGGGGGGGGGGGGGGGGGGGGGGCTTTAGCTGGAATTCTACTTCTAAAAAAAAGTTTCCCAATAAATATGGCTTTGTATTATAGTATTCTCATTGTCTCTTTTGTTCCTGCTCTCAGCATTGGCACTACGAAGAAGGGAATTGGACCAACATACTCCTCCAAAGCGGCACGTACTGGTCTTCGTGTGTGTGACCTCCTTTCAAACTTTGATGAGTTTTCCTCTAGGTTGGTTATTTGACATATACTGTGCATGTAGGTGGTCATTTTCTGCTGGAACTTTAATCTTGGTTTCGGTTTCATTGGCTTATTCTACTATGCTTGTCAATAGTAAACTAAAAAGGCAAAAATAATATTCATACTGTGACAATGTATAACACACACCTAGGTTTTGCAGGGAAAAGAGGCCATCAAACAGCCAGATTGCTGTTCCTTTGCATAGAGTTCTGTGTTATAAAAAAAATAAAAAATAAAAAAAATAATCTTAAAAATAATTGGCTGAAATCTGCTGTGATGTGTCCAGTCATGGCTGGGGGTGTGACTAATCCAAAACATGTGGTGACGCATAGGTTGTTGTCAGGCCTGCCTGTGCCACTTGCCTACAGTAGAACTACTGCGGGTGGCAAGTACTTTAACTGATGTCATGCTTGTCAAAGGCCACACTTTTTGATTTACATATGCATAAAATCATAAATGCAATACATTGTATTTACTCAGTGACACTTGCATACTCTGCAATTGTCGTCATTTTACACAGGAACAGCTTTAATTTCAACAGCCAGTAAAAGCGGCAGGGTGACGGGAGCTCGATATAAGCTGTTATGTTCCATATCCTCAAGTGGCTAACTTTTTTTTTTTTTTTTTTTTTTTTTTTTTTTTAACCACTTTACCCTGGAAAGATTTACCCCCTTAACCAGGCCATTTATTTTGCAATACAGCACTGCGTCGCTTTAACAGTTGCACGGTTGTGCGACACTGTCTTTAAACAAAAAATTTTATTTTATTTTCCCACCACAAATAGATTTCTTTTGGTGGTATTTGACCACCTTTGCGGTTTTTTATTTCCGCTATAAACAGACCAATTTTGAAAACTTATTTTTTTTTTATTTATTTTTTTTTTTTTTTCCCAAAAAAGTAAAACAAAGTTCTTCAGTTTAGGCCATTATGTATTTTACATGGTTTTTGGTAAAAAAAAAAAATCGCAATAAGCGTATATTGATTGGCTTGTGCAAAAGTTATAGGGGATAGATTTCTGGCCTTGCAGGAGACTTTTTTTTATTTTATTTAGACCAGTGACCTCTTTATACGGCGATCAGTGCTATAAAAATGCCCTAATTACTGTATAAATGACACTGGCAGGGAAGGGGTTAACACTAGGGGGTGATAAAGGGGTTAAGTGTCCCAGGGAGGTGCTTTCTAACTCTGGGGGGGAGGAGTGGACTGACTGGGAGTACAGAGCAATCGCTGTTTCTGATCACTAGGAACTGACTATCACTCTGTGCTCCCCTGACAGAACAGGGATCTGCTTTTACATTGGCAGATCCCCGTTCTGCCTTTGCGGCCACAGATCAGGGTCATTCTGATCGGGGTCATTCTGAATCTTTGTCTTTGCCTACAGATCTGCTGTTTAGCCCATTTCTGTGGGTAAGGGCAGGTTTATCGATAATGTTTGCTTTTTTGCAGGTTTAAGATCCTGGCTCAACAGCATCAATCAATGTTTTCAAATCTGGAGATAGATGTAGAAGGCCAGCTGAAGAAGCTTAAGGTAATGTGTCATAGGAAAGGGAAATATATTCTGAATATATGTGTTGTGAACAGCTTATCCTATTTGTAACAAAAAAATGAATAGGTCATGATATCCTGTCACTCAGCAAACATGCATTTGCTTTCTTTGCAGCACATATACCATATGGCTCTTAAGTCATTCTTTAGTCAAA
Organism: Lithobates pipiens; assembly: GCF_037356315.1. Taxonomy (NCBI): domain Eukaryota; kingdom Metazoa; phylum Chordata; class Amphibia; order Anura; family Ranidae; genus Lithobates; species Lithobates pipiens. The sequence goes on along the minus strand of NW_027507791.1, from coordinate 81,916,388 downwards.
TAAGTCATATTTTTTATCCTGTTAGTGACTTTAGGCTTCATTTCAAAGCGCTCTGTTAAAATTACAAGTCGCACGATGCGCATTTCAGATGACGTTTTAATGACTCCTAACAAACGTGGTGAGATTCTGCCACAAGAAATTAAGCTGCAAACCATATCACGTGAAGCTTGTCGCACAAAAAAAGGAGCTTCTGGGCGATTAGCTTCATGCCATGCGGTTTGCTCCCAATTGCAGCTCGATTTGTTGCAACACAACCACACCGCATTTTTAGGTGGCATTAAAATGAATGGCATCTGAAATGCACATAGTATGAGTTGTCATTTTAACAGAGCATTTATGAAATTGCGGGCTGAATTGCATCTGCTCATGATTTAAAACGCCCAGGTGTGAATGCAGCCTTACTGCTTTCCGTGTCACCCACATAGCATTATACTTATTTTCAGCAGAGACGGGATGAAATTTAATCTGCATATGGTCCATCACCGCTTGACAGAAGTTCGGTCATTTTTATCAGCTTCAAACACGTGTGTGTGTGTGTGTGTGTGTGTGTGTGTGTGTTGCCCCCCCCCCATTCAAAGCAAATTCATCCATGTCTCCGTTCTTTTCTAGCACTGGCCATCTTGAGTAAAGGCAGATTCTTGTAGCATTTACTGAAATCCATCTGCCCTTAGCTCAGGCATGCAGATGGGTAGGTGCTTGGTTCAAAAAGCCTCTCTTCCCCCCCCCCCCCCCCCCTCTCAAAATGAAAGGGGAGGAAAAAGGCCCATATAGACTCCTGGGATAGATATTTGGCCTAGGCCAGGAAGCTACTAAAGTGTTCAATTTACTCTTGCTTTCTAATGTTGGCAGCATATGGATTAAAAATAAGAGTTTTTAGTTCTGCTTTAAATCCCCTCAGACAGTTGTCTGCACAGATTACCGGATTGGTAACTTGAAAACTGCCTCAAATCAATAGAGGACTGGATGACCACCAACTCCCTCCAGCTGAACCAATCAAAGACAGAGCTTCTTATCTTACACCCAAATCATAATCCCGCAACCAAAACCTCCTGGTCTCCACCAACCGTCTTTGGGCAGACTATCTCCCCAAAGACCAAAGCGAAGAGTCTCGGGGTTATTTTAGATGCACAAATGTCAATGGATGTGCAAATAGGATCTGTAGTCAGTCGATCTCACCATCTGCTACGCATGCTTCGCAGACTCATCCCTTTTATCCCAAAGAATGACAAAGCAGTGGTAGTTGGAACAATCATTAATTCACGACTGGACTACGCAAACTCGCTTTACATAGGATTACCACAATATCAACTTGCGCGATTACAACTGATCCAAAACACGGCGGCAAGGCTGATAACAGGAAAAAAACCCTGGGAATCCATTTCTCCTTCACTGAGGAGCTTACATTGGCTAACCGTAAAAAATCGGATCACGTTCAAGACCCTTTGCCTCACCCACAAATGCGTGCATAGAGAAGCTCCGCAATACCTAATGGAGAAAATAAATCATTACACACCAAACCGCAGTCTTCGATCAGCCAACAAAAACCTCCTCCTCGTGCCCAAAGCCCGGTATAAATCCAAGGGTGATCGGAGATTCGCTGTCCAAGGGCCTCGGCTATGGAATGCTCTACCAATCAACATCCGCCTGGAAGAAAATCACCTGGCTTTTAGGAAAAAACTCAAGACCTTCCTCTTTTAGCAGATGATCAAAGCTCCCCACAGCGCCTAGAGGCGATTCAGTTAGCATTGTGCGCTATATAAGTATTTCATTCATTCATTCATTCATTCATTGGAAGTTTTTCGGTCTATTCCTGTTTTGGTGGCGACTCAAATCATGGACAAATGGGGAGGGCGAACCTCCCCAGCTGGAATCCAGCTGAAGTTTTAACACTTCACCATTCTGCAAACTTTAAAACATGAAAAGTTTTTTTTTTTTTTTTTTTTTTTTTTTTTTTAAACCACTTGAGACCCGCACTACGTCTACTGACGTCATGGGGTTTCGCTGGTTATATCTAAATGATGCCTGAGTCCACAGACATCATTCAGATATTGCCGTTTTCAACCGGCGATTCCCTACACCAAAAGAATGATCATAGCGGCTGTTCCGCCGCTTGATCGTTCTTAAGTGCGGTGGGAGGGGACGCCCCCCTCCCTCCGGTGCTTCTACCGACTCACCGTTTCCATCGGTGAGTCGGTCACATGATCCGCCGGCCCCAGCATGTGATCAGAGATTTCTAGCGGACTAGATTGTCCCCGGAGTCTCTATGATCGTTCGGAGGCCGGGCGCGATGTTATGACGTCACGCCCGGCCTCGGCATTCAAATTAACGGCGCCGATCTGGCTAGGAAGCCATGATCGTGTTTTTTTTTTTTTTTTTTTTTTTTCTTCCCAGCCTAGAGGTGAGATATGGGGTCTTATTGACCCCATATTTCACTGTAAATGGGTCCGATCGTGCCATATTCCTATTACAAGGGATGTTTACATTCCTTGGAATAAGTCGTCAATTTTTTTTATTTTAAGTGTAAAACTAAAAAAAAAAATATTTAACAATAAAAAAAAAAAAAAAAAATTTTTAAGCGCCCCTGTCCCCGTGAGCTCGCACACAGAAGCGAACGCATACGTAAGTCCCGCCCACATATGAAAACGGTGTTCAAACCACACATGTGAGGTATCGCCGCGAACGTTAGATTGAGAGCAATAATTCTAGCCCTAGACCTCCTCTGTAACCCAAAACATGTAACCAGTAAAAAAAAAATTCAAGCGTCGCCTATGGGGATTTTTAAATACCAAAGTTTGGCGCCATTCCACGAGCGCGTGCAATTTTGAAGCGTGACATGTTGGGTATCTATTTACTCGGCGTATCCTCCTTTTTCACATTATGCAAAAAAATTGGGCTAACTTTACTGTTTTTTTTTTTTTTTTTTCTGAGAAAAACGCGTTCGAAAAATTGCTGCGCAAATACCGTGCGAGATAAAAAGTTGCAATGACCACCATTGTATTCTCTAGGGTGTTTGCTAAAAAAACATATATAATGTTTGGGGGTTCTATGTAATTTTCTAGCAAAAAAATTAGGAATTTTACATGTAGGAGAGAAATGTCAGAATTGGCCTGGGTCTGAAGTGGTTAAAGTTGCTATCGAGGCATTTAGCCATAGTTTTTTTTCAATTATGGCTACATTTTAAAGAGGACTAGCACTGCAAGCCAATCGGACTTTGGTGCATTGTTAAACTTTAGTGGCCTGTGTGCTTGAGGCATTTTGGCCTAGTCCATGAATGCCTAGTTAGATTGGGTTGGGTCTCTAACCGGGCTGTATAGTGCAGCTGCAGGGGGTAGTCTACAAAGAAAGCCTGACTTGGTTATAGAAAATTGCATGATGGGCTGAATACAAAGCCTTTTGCCCTTGAGATTTCCCACGTCAGTATTTTAACAGTTTTTTTAGCCGTTTGCCTGGAGGTCAGGTTTAACTGGATTCCATTAGCTCTGTCAATCTAGTATATTGAATGTTCCTTCACCTCTACAATGATTGTAGTCATACTGGCTAGGCAAGAAATTGACCCCTCCTTTAACCACTTGCCGACCGCCTCACGCCGATGTACGTCGGCAGAATGGCACGGGCAGGCATAAGCACGTACATGTACGTGATTTGCCTCCCGCGGGTCGGGGGCCCGATCGGGCCCCCGCCCGGTGCCTGCGGCGGTCGGTTTTCGTTCGGGAGCGATCCCGGACGAGGGGACGGCCATTCATTCATGGCCACCCCCTCGCGATCGCTCCCGACGAATGGAAATCCCCGGTGACATCACTTCCTCTCCTGTAATGTAAACACAGGAGAGGAAGTGATGTATTCTCTCCTCCGTGTCGGTATTTTTCGTTCCGACACGGAGGAGAGCGGATCAGTGAGTTGCACCAACACATCCCACACACAGTAGAACATGCCAGGCACACTCACACCCCCCCTTTACCCCCCGATCACCCCCCCAATTACCCCTGCCCCCCCAGTCACAGTGACACCAATGTCATTTTTTTTTTTTTTTTTTGCATTGGTGTCATTTGTGACTGTAATAACTGTTAGGGCAGTTAGGGTTAGCCCCCTTTAGTTCTAATGTACCCCCCTAACCCCCCCAATAAAGGTTTAACCCCGTGATCACCCCCCGTCGCCAGTGTCACTAAGGCTGGGTTCACATTGCAGCGGTTTATGAGAACGAATGTGATTCGCACCGCACTGCAGTGCAAATCACATCCGATCTCTGTGCGATTCGAGTTCAGCCATTCGCCGCACCCGCCACACCCGCCGCACCCGCCGCACCCGCCGCAAATTCGCACGGGACCCTTTTTTTGGCCCGCAGCAGAATCGGATCGCATGGGTGTTCACACCATGCGATCCGAGTTTGCAGATCGCACTGCGATATGCGAACTGATCTGGGGGTGTCAGTAACATTTCACTGACACTCCCAGCAGTTCGCATAGGGCAGTGTGAACTGCCGCCGGGAGGCATGCGATGCGGGAACCCGCCGCGGATTCGCGGCGTTTCCGCATCGCTCCAGTGTGAACCCAGCCTAATAAGCGATCATTTTTCTGATCGCCGTATTAGTGTCACAGGTGACGCTAGTTAGGCAGGTAGGTATTTAGGTTCGCCGCAGCTTTTTATAGCGCTAGGGACCCCCATATACTACCGCATAAAGCCCCCTGATTGCCCCCTAGTTAACCCTTTCACCAGTGATCACCATATAACTGTTACAGGTGACGCTGGTTGGTTAGTTATTTTTTTATAGTTTCAGGGCACCCGCCATTTATTACCTAGTCTCACTAGTGTACCCCTAAATTTAGGGGTGTCTACTTTCTAAAATGGGGTCATTTGGGGGGGGGGGTTTGTGCCATCTTGGCATTTTATGGCCTTCAAAACTGTAACGCCCTTAGAAAGCCTGAAGGCGGTGCTTGGTTTTTGGGGCCCCGTACGCGGCTAGGCTCCCAAAAAGTCCCACATATGTGGTATCCCCGTACTCAGGAGAAGCAGCAGAATTTATTTTGGGGTGTCATTTCACATATGCCCATGTCATGCGTGAGCAATATATCATTTAGTGACAACTTTGTGAAAAAAAAAAAAAGTTTGTAATTTTCCCGCAACTTGTGGCAAAATATAAAATATTCCATGGACTCAACATGCCTCTCAGCAAATAGCTTGGGGTGTCTACTTTCTAAAATGGGGTCATTTGTGGGGGTTTTGTGCCATCTTGGCATTTTATGGCCTTCAAAACTGTAATAGGTAGTGAGAAGTGAACTCAAAAAATTACGCCCTTAGAAAGCCTGAAGGCGGTGCTTGGATTTCGGGGCCCCGTACGCGGCTAGGCTCCCAAAAAGTCCCACATATGTGGTATCCCCGTACTCAGGAGAAGCAGCAGAATTTATTTTGGGGTGTCATTTCACATATGCCCATGGCATGCATGAGCAATATATCATTTAGTGACAACTTTGTGAAAAAAAAAAAAAAAAAAAAAAGTTTGTAATTTTCCCGCAACTTGTGGCAAAATATAAAATATTCCATGGACTCAACATGCCTCTCAGCAAATAGCTTGGGGTGTCTACTTTCTAAAATGGGGTCATTTGTGGGGGTTTTGTGCCATCTTGGCATTTTATGGCCTTCAAAACTGTAATAGGTAGTGAGGCGTGAAATCAAAAATTTACGCCCTTAGAAAGCCTGAAGGCGGTGCTTGGTTTTCGGGGCCCTGTACGCGGCTAGGCTCCCAAAAAGTCCCACATATGTGGTATCCCCGTACTCAGGAGAAGCAGCAGAATTTATTTTGGGGTGTCATTTCACATACGCCCATAGCATGTGTGAGCAATATATCATTTAGTGACAACTTTGTGTAAAAAAAAAAAAAAAAAATTTTTTTTTTGTCATTATTCAATCGCTTGAGGCAAAAAAATAAAATATTCAATGGGCTCAACATGCCTCTTATCAATTTCCTTAGGGGGTCTACTTTCCAAAATGGGGTCATTTGGGGGGGTTTTGTACTGCCCTGTCATTTTAGCACCTCAAGAAATGAGATAGGCAGTCGTAAACTAAAAGCTGCGTAAATTCCAGAAAACGTACCTTAGTTTGTAGATGTGACAACTTTTGCGCAAACCAATAAATATACAATTATTGACTTTTTTTTTACCAAAGACATGTGGCTGAATACATTTTGGCCTAAATGTATGACTAAAATTGAGTTTATTGGATTTTTCTAATAACAAAAAGTAGAAAATATCATTTTTTTTCAAAATTTGCGGTCTTTTTACGTTTATATCGCAAAAAATAAAAATCGCAGAGGCAATCAAATACCATCAAAAGAAAGCTCTATTTGTGGGAAGAAAAGGACGCAAATTTTGTTTGGGTACAACATTGCATGACCGCGCAATTACCAGTTAAAGCAGCGCAGTGCCAAAGTGTAAAAAGACCTCTGGTCATTTACCAGCAAAATGGTCCGGTCTGAAAGTGGTTAATGCATGCATTATACTTAAGCTAATCTAGGCTAAAATGACTAAACAACGTTCAAATAAAAAAATATATATATTCTATATCCCCGGTTTACACTATAACCTGCATGTGAATTACACCGCATTCCTGTGCAACTTACTGTGATTTTAGTGAACGTTTCTCCAAAGTGAGGAAATCCCTTAGTTTTCACCCCAGCCAGAAGAATTCCCTTCTAGTCCTGTTTTGGTGACCACTCACAATTTTGGACGTTTTCTCTCTGTTCTGGTGATGGCAGTCTGCAGGACAAAGTGAATTGAACAGACTGCAATAAAAAAACAGACACAGCCTCACCTAACTGTTTTAGGCATTGTGGCCAACTTGGGACCATGTACCACTGCCATAAAGGACTCCGATTTTTGGATCAGAATCTTTGGCCTCGATCAGTCACAGGGAGTGGCGTACTATCCTTTAGGGGCGCACAGGCACAGCCCCCCTATCCATGCAGCTGGCCCCCCCCTAATCTACATGCAGGGAGCTGTACACATGTATTCCAACTGGGGGGGGGGGGGGGAGGTTGGTTATTTGAAGCACTTGATTAGAGCCCCAGAGGCTCTAATAGGCTACAAAAAATGGTGAGCTTGTTGCACAGAACTACGCTCCGAGCCTACCCAGTTGTGTGGTGGTGATGGATCGTTTTCTGCCCCACCTCCACACACAATGAAGAACTTCCAGCCACCACTGGTTGCAGGGGTATGTATTCGCACATCTCCTTCACTGGCTTTATTCCAGAAATTGCCCTCTGAAATCCCCCAAGAACTCTAGGAGGTTGAATTACTTTAGCAGCCAGGATAACGGGGATGAGACTTTGGAAGCAGCCTGTGGTGCCACTTGGAATACGTCAAACACAAGTTTTAAATGGATTATGGTCAATGATGGGCTCACCTGTACCCTCCATAACGCCGCCATGAAATTTGACAAAACGTGGGATCCAATGCTGGCAATGCTTTTTTCTTTCTTATTTCTGGAACATTGTTAGACAAGTTCTCTATTTTCATCAGTATGATGGTGGTTGCCTCTTGTACCTTTTTACTCCATCTATAATTTCCTTGTCAGATGTATATCTGGTGGACAATTGGCTCTATGGTGTCATAACTTTTTTTTGGTTTAATGTGCCTTTTTTTTTTTTAATCTGTTTGCACCTATATAATACAATTTTGTACTGATCTTTGCACTTGAGATTTTGTTGTACTTGAATTTCTGCCTTTAAAACTGCTGAAAATGTAATGAAATATTGGCATCCAAATACCTGACAAAGGTCCCCCTACTTTGCTTAAAAAAAAAAAAAAAAAAAAAAAAATTGGCCTTGGGTGCTTTTAGGCTCTTCATTACGAAATTGTGACCATTACTCTTGTGATGTTACAGATGTATGCTGAAAAAATCCGCCCCATGGTGAAAGATGGAGTATACTTCATGTATGAAGCCCTTCATGGTCCTCCAAAGAAGATTTTAGTAGAAGGAGCAAATGCTGCATTACTTGACATTGACTTTGGTTAGTTCAAGAAAATTATTTCTTGTATGTGTGTGTCTCAGCGGGGACCAATTCAGTCAGCTTTTTCCTAAAATTTTTATTAAGTTGCCGCAATGATCAGCATTGGTAGGCTCACTATAACCTTGACTAATGTAAACCTAAGCTTTTGGTTACATGCTTGCTTCTTCTGTTGCCGAAGGCTATGGCGTGCCAGAATGCCAGCTAATGAACGCTAAGCTCAGGGTATGGATAAAGTGAAACTTTTGAAATGCTGATGTCATATACATCCTAAAGGTCTGTGCCATCATGTCTTTAACCACTTGAGTACCAACCTGTTGTATACCCCTTCATTATTAGGCCATTATTTTTCAGCGCTTTCAGTTTGAATGACTAAAGCGGAGTTCCGGCTTGTATAAAAAAAAAAAAAACTTAAGTCAGCAGCTACAAATGCTGTAGCTGCTAACATTTTAAGGACCCTTGCCTGTCCAGGGATCCCGCAATGTCAGCACCCCAAGCCGATTCGTCTATCGACTTCGGGTGCAGGCGCCGGCATTGCAAGTAAGGGAAACCAGCAGTGAAGCTTTCAGGTCTTCACAGCCAGTTACCAATGCACATGCGCGATTCATGCTGTGCTTTCTAAATGGTTCTACTGTTCACAGATGCCTTGGGGTGATGAAGGGGTTAATGTACACGTGCAGGATAAGGGTGGTGAGCAGGTAACTTGCTGGACGTTGGGGACTGTATTGTGGGTAGTGTGTGTAATAAATTTAATCCTGCACCAGCCATCTAGGAAAGGGGTAAGAATAGCTATGCTGTATGTGCGGTCCTGCTGTATAGTAGTATAAACACAATAAGACGGTTTCGCTGGATTTCCGGCTCCTGCCGCAGTGAAGGGTGCCCCTTTCTGGCTCTATTCCCAATCACAAAATGTATACATTTTTTTTTTTTTCACAAATGGTTTTCTGTGATTGGAGGATGAGGGACAGGGATGTACATAAATGCAAAGCTTTTTGTAAATGATTGCAGTGAGGGTGTGGTGCGACCGGAGCCCGAGCCCTTCACTGCAGTTGACTGCTGCTATCATGCCTGGGTCACCCCAGAAATTGAGTCGGGCCGGCTTGTACAAAGATACGAATTTCCAACTATACATCAGAACCTCACACACAACATGCATATTATTCTAATAGCCGAGGGTGAACTGTAGTTTTAAACCATGAAATAAGCTGTGGTTTCAAGACGTGGAAACGGTAGCATAGAGTTCCTCTCCCATAGCTATTATTATCCTGGGCACATAGTGGCATATCTGAAAGCTGAGATTGTGTGCTAATGAGCTCTTTTTGCATTTCCTTGTTCCTTCCAGAAGTGTCAGATGCAGAAGATTTTTTAGCACGCAAAGCTTAGGAAGACAGAAGAGATTAGTGGCAGGATGGGCAGGCATGGCTTTAGTGGGACCTCACTATCTGAGTGCCACAAACTAAACTTTAATTTTAATATTCAAAGTAAACTCTCCATCCATTGATCCATGTCTCCTTACTTTTTGCTAAGCAATCACTTTAAATCCCCCCAGCATTTCTAGCTGTGGCCATCTTGAGTGCAGATGGTTCATGCCACATTTACTTCCTGAAATCCATCTGCCTTTAGCTGAATCATGCCAGCAGGAGGGTGTACTTTGCAGAGAGCCCCCTGCCCACCTCAAAAAATAAAAAAAATAAACTCCTGGGATTTATAACCTTGCCTAGGCCTAGAAACAAAGTAACTGTATAAGAAAAAAATATATACCAGTAAATGTATAATATACCTTTTTATCTATTTACTAATGCTAGCAGCATACAGATTAACCACCTGACTTCAATGTACTGGACAGGCGGCCCGCACAGGCAAAGGGATGTAGCTATATGCCACCCCACCTTGTACACATCTGGAGCCTGTTGGCAAATCCTGGCCAATCATTCACGGCCGGGACCTGCTGTTTGTCACAGAGACGTGGGTTGTGATTGCACACAGCCAATCAACAAATGGCTTTGTACATATTTTAAACTAGGTATAAAACAAAGATTAGTAAAAGCAGCACACTTTACACATGGGTGCACATTCAACCCCTTCCCTGTCAGTGCAGTGACAGTGTAACAGTAGTTCTCCACTCCTGTCCTCGGCACCCACTAACAGGCCAGCTTTTATGTATTACCTTGGGGAGATGCAGACTAGAATACTGCAATCTGAGCAGGAAATTATATCACCTGTGATGTATTTGCTTTCCTGAAAACTTGGCCTGTTGGTGGGTCCTGAGGACAGGAGTTGAAAACCACTGATGTATAATACTCTTGATCTTTGTAATAATGTCATTGGTGATGTCTATGCCAGTTCCTGTCAGTGTTGGATTGCCAGTCCCAATATAAAGCTCTGATCACCACCATTAGTATAACAAAAAAATCCATTATATAATGCCTACAAACTGTTCTATAACTTTCCCACAAACCAATATACGTGTGTGTTTATTTATATTTTTATATATATATATATATATATATATATATATATATATATATATATATATATATATATATATATATATATATATATATATATTATGCAGCGGAATACATTTTGGCTAAACTTGACAAATTTGAGCTCTATTTGACAAATTATATACTTTTTTGTTTGTGTACATCGTTGCATGACTGTGCAATTACCAGTTAATGTAGCACACTGCTAAATAGCAATAAATTTATTGAAGTTCCTCTTTAAGGCTGGGTTTACACTTATGCGATTGCAGACATTGCAAGTGATTTGCACCGCATTCCTGTGCACATCACATGCGATGTCTGCGAAATGGCGCAGGACCCGGTTTTTGGTCCGCACTGGAATCGGATTGCATGGGTGTTTCAGACCCAGTGTGAAGTGGGAACCTAGCCTAAATTGGGACAGTCGCTTTTTTAAAACGCAACACCCACCAAAGAGCTAAATGTTTTAAAATACTTTAGAAATTACCCGTTTTACCTTTTAAAAAAAAAAACGTAACTTCTGTGAAGGCAATATTGTGGTTCACAAGCCCCTTGCTGTCCTATATCGCTCTGAATCCTGACACCGTTGTCATCCGTGAGCTTGCATATTCCTGTTAAGCAGGCCATCGATGAGTCAAAAATAAAACATTCTTATCGATCGTCCGTTTTGATTTTTCCCATCCTTTGTGTGCCAGCTGCAACATGCAGTTTTCGTGCCATATTTGAATGTGCCTGATCCAACATGCTGGATCTCCTTTTTATTTTTTAATCGACAATGTTCAGCTTTGGACTTGGCTATGGCTAGCTTTAGTTGCCTTAAAGCCACCTCCCTGCTTCTCCCAGTGCCTGCAAACAGACTGGCATCATTGTACAGTGCATCCAAGGTCTCATTACCTTGTAGTGGTGAACCCTGAGGACTGCATTTCCATTATACTTGCTGAAAATGGTAAGTTGAAGCAGTGGTGTGCAGGCAGTGTTTAGGCATCCTGGGAGAAGGTTCTGCAGGGCTATGAACATGTTGCATCCTTCCACATATGTGGCATTGATGTTTCCATGCACCGTATAAGAGCAGTAAGGCTGGCCATGTAGACCTTCTTTAGCCCTGGGCTTAAAGCGGAGGTCCGCCCACCGCTGCAGAAAATGTAAATGCCAGCAGCTGCACATACTGCAGATTCTAACTTTTAATAATCGGACACTTGCCTGTCCTGGAGTCCAGTGATCTCTGCACCACAGCTGTTTTCATCAGCTGTCGCATGCATGCCGTCTCCATTGTGAGTAGGGGAACCCTTATGGCTTCACGCCAGGAACCCTACTGCGCATGCGTAAGGCTCCCCTCTCTCCTGGCCCGGCAGCTGGGGAGGGAGCCCAGGTGGAGCAGTCAATACCCACAGCTGAGGCTCTTGGAAGTGGGAACAGGATAACTGAAAGATGGGTATCCTGCCCCTCCCCTGAAAGCTGCCAAATGTGGCACCGGAGTACAACGAGCAGAAGTTCCACTTCTGGGTGGAACTCCGCTTTAACAATCAGTGGATTCCCATTCACGCTACACAGCCTGACTGGATTTTTTTTTTTTTTGGGGATCTCCACCCGTCCTGGTAAAATCCCCCTCATGCCTGGCCACAGCTCTGTCCCACACCACCATGTTTTTTCTGATGTCATAGAGGCCCACCAGCTCTTCCTGGTTCAGTGGGTGGGTCTCCTGATGATGCCCCGACAGGCCTGTCCCACCTCCTTTCCTAAATAGAAGGCTTTGCATCCTGAGAGATGTGCATGTCTTTTTGTTTTTTTTATTCTAAAGCAAACAAATAGGACAAAATAAGTCAACATCCATAACTATTCACCCCCCTAAAGTCAATACTTTGTAGAGCCACCTTTAGCGTCTATTGTGACGGAACCTATCCCACACTTCGCTGAGTGCTTCCGTCCGTAATGCCGTTTCCTCCAGTCTGACCATCAGAAATATTCTCATAGCTGCATTGCATAAATCTAGCCTAAAATAGCTTGTAGAATCTTGAAATGATTTATTGGACAGAATACAGCATTTTTATACACTTAACACAAGGGATTGGATAACAGGTAGGGCTGGCTCATGAATACTAATACTAGCAACAACTAAAAAGACAATTATATAATTTAACACCGCACTTAAGGCAGCCTAGGTGACCAGACAGTCTGTCTCCGGAGGTCAATGTGATCATGTATTCAGAATTCACAACCAAGAATAGTCTTTGGGTAAATCCAAGAAAACCTTCTCACAATAGCAGAGTTAACAAAAACAACAATGGGTGAAAGACTTGGATCCCACACTATCCTGATTTACAAAAAACACATTATAGCAGACAATAGACAGGTGGCTGGAGTTGATGACATCAGCATCTTCTATTGGCCCCAACACGAATCGGTCACTATTTATAATGTGACCGATACAGAGTTCCCAGAGTCTGTCGGGGGGGGGGGGAGGGGGGCTGTTTATGAATCTAAAGTAACACCACATCAAGGGTCCTCAGGCATACAGCTCACAAAGAGCACCGTTCCCCCAAATTCCTGGGCCCATAATCGGTAGGCAAGAGGCTAGCATTTAGTCCCCTCCAAAAGCCTGTCCCGGATGAGTCTGTCACAGCTATCAGAGCGCCAAGTCGCTTTGGATAAGTCTCTATGAGCTTGCCACATCTTACCACTGGGATTTTTGCCCATTCCTCCTTGCAAAACTGCTCCAGCTTCAAGTTGGCTGGGCTGTGCTTGTGAACATCAGTCTTTTAAGTCCGACCACAGATTTTTCTATTGGATCGAGGTCTGGGCTTTGACTAGGCCATTCCAACACATTTAAATGTTTCCCCTTAAACATCCCCACAGAATGATGCTGCCACCACCATGTTTCACTGTGGGGATGGTGGTGTTTGGGTGATGTGTTGGGTTTGCACCAGACATGGTGTTTTCTTTGGCCAAAATTCAATTTTAATCTCATCAGACCAGAGCACATTCTGCCATACATTTTTGGGAGTCTCCCACATGCCTTTTTGTAAACTCGAAATGTGTCATTGTCTTTTGCTGAAAGTAATTGCTTTCTTCTGGCTACACTGCCATAAAGCACAACTCTATGGAACGTACGGCTGATTGTCCTATGTACAGATAATCCAGTCTCTACTGTGGAACTCTGCAGCTCCTCCAGGGTTACCTTAGGTCTCTGTGCTGCCTCTCTGCTCTCCTTGCCCTGTCCGTGAGTTTTGGTGTGTAGCAGTCTCTTGGCAGGTTAGCTGTTGTGCCATGTTCTTTCCATTTGGCTATGATAGATTTCATGGTGCTCCTAGGGATCATCAGATTTGGATTTTTTTATTTATAACCTAACCCTGACTTCTCAACATCATTGTCCATTACTTGTTTGGAGAGTTCTTTGGTCCTTATGGTAGTTTTTGGTTAGTGGTTCCTCTTGCTTAAGTGTGGCAGCCTCTGGGGCCTTTCCAAAAAGTGTGTGTGTCTGTATGTAATGACAGATCATATGACAATTAGATTGCACACAGGTGGACATCATTTCACTAATTATGTGACTTCTGAAGGAAATTGGTTCCACCAGAGCTTTTTATGGGCTTCATAACAAAGGGAGTAAATGCATACTCGCGTGCCAGTTATCAGTTTTGTGTTTCTGAAAAATAGTTTTATGTATATATTCTAATTTTACTTCACTAACTTAGACTATTGTGTTCTGATCCATCACATATAATTCAGATTAAAAAAAAAAAAAAAACATTGAACTGAAGGCTGTAACAAAATGGGTAAAAAGCCAAGGGGGTGAATACTTATGCAAGGCACTGTATGGTAATGTTTTAGAATCCCCCTTTTTTATTTATTTTTTATGCAGTTTGTAATTCTGTGTACCTGGTAGATTTAATATTTGTACTCTGCTTAGCAATACTGCATAGTGATTGTGCTTCTATTGTCATGAGAGCAAGTCTTATTGTAAAATGACTCTTCTGTATCTGCAGGAACGTATCCCTATGTGACGTCTTCCAATTGTACAGTAGGAGGTGTGTGCACTGGACTTGGAATCCCTCCTCAGAATATTGGAGACGTTTATGGTGTGGTGAAGGCTTACTCCACTCGAGTAGGAGTTGGAGCCTTCCCTACAGAGCAGATCAATGTGAGTGTTCTCATGTGTGTATTGGGGTTAAGCTTTTTATTTTATGGGCCTCTGTTTAGCAGGACTTGCATCTGTGTGATCAAAAACCAACTCCAAGCGATAGGTAAACCGTTGGACTTTTGAAGGGGAGCTTAAGTGGAAAGGGATCCCCAAGCCATAATGTACGAAAATGCACACCATGCCATACATGCCCTACACAGTTCCTCCCATCAAGTCCATGGCCACTGCTTCCATCTTCATCTGATCTTCTGCATCTGGAGTCTTCAGCACTTGATTGGCTAGCCAGGACTAATGTCCCTTCCCAGGCATGTCTTCACATGGACCATGCTTCACTGGTAATTGGATATACAGCTTTTAACCACACAGCTCTAAAGTTTACCCCCTTCATGACCAGGCCGTTTTTTTTTTTTTGCAATTCAGCACTGCGTTACTTTAACTGACAATTGCATGAATGTGTGGTGCCGTACCCAAACTTATTTCCCCCAACCCCCCACGAATAGAGATTTATTTTTGAAGTTATTTGACCACCTCTGCGGGGTGTATTTTTTTTACGCTAAAAAAACCACATTGGCTTTCCAAAATTTTAGTTTTTGTTTTTATTTTCCTTACTCCAATAAATTTTTTTTATTTTTTATCAATTTAGGCCAAAATATATATTCTGCTACATATTTTTTTTTTTGTAAAAATTAAATTGAATAAGCACATATTGGTTTGCACAAAAGTTAGTGTCCACAAATCGGGATTTTTTTTTTTTACTTGTAATGGCGGCGATCAGTGATTTAAAGAGGGACTGCGATATTGTGGTGAACAAATCAGACATCTGACACTTGTGACCCTTTTTGGGGACCAGTGACACAAATACAGCGATCGGCACTAAAAAAAAAACAATGCACTGTCGTACTAATGACACAGCCAGGGAAGGGGTTAACAGCAGGGGTGATCAAAGGGTTAACTGTTCCCTGGGAGTGCTTTCTAACTCTGTGGGGTGGTGGTTGTACTCTGGGAAGGCAGAGATCTTAGCAGAAACACTAGATCACTGCCTTCCCTTGTCGCAGGACGTCAGTCTGCCTTGTTTACATAGGCAGACTGCTGTTCTGCATGTCTCGAGCGATCAGCGGGTCCGGGCAGATATTTTGTCCGCTGGACCCACTGTGTCCCTTTCACACTTATGCGACGTGTCCTGCAACTTTGCATTGCAAAGTCCCAACACAAGTCATACCCCATGATTTCCAATGAGTACCATTCATATCTTTGCGACTTCAAAGTAGTCCCTGTACTACTTCGGTCAGACTTTGATGTGAGTTGAGGTCCAAAGACTTCAAGTTTACACAGGTATTCCCTATAATCGCGTGACTTTGAAGCAGCGGTAGTGTGAAAGGGGCCTTGGTGACCTAAAGTGGATCTTTAGTCTTTCAACTCAAATCTATTTTAATGGTCTCCCCATCCATAACAAATGGAATAGAAATGGTATTTAGGTTTAGAATTTTTTTTTTTTTTTTTTCCACTCTTCATCCCAAGTCATTCGCCTAGGTGAAAGACTTAGAATCCTAAAGTCCTGGGGATACTTTCATCTGATCCCAGGAGTCGATGGATTTTTATTTTTTTATTTTTATTTTTTGTCCCCTTTATTGTGAGGTGAGGATTGAGCTGGAGGACGGGGAGCCGGAGGGGGCAGAGTACCAGAGGAGGTTAGAGAGGCATGTGTCAATGTGCTCATACTGCGCATGCACATGTGTGTAACCCTATAGAACTGCTTTTCCACTATTATGGCAAATTTCATGCAGTATACTACTTGTGAGTGAGATTTGCTAATTCAGAAGGTGGAGATGTGGCAGACCGGAAATCAAAGGGCGCTTCAGCTGCCCACACTTTAAAATGGCTGCAGTGGTACAACAGGGTAAGTGCCCTTCCAGCCTACTTTTTTGCATGCAAAAAAGGCAGATTTAGCTATTTAGGTGGCTGTAAACCAAAAAACAAACAAAATAAACCTACCTCACTCATCAAAGCAGAAGGCGGCATCTCTCCCCAGTTTGGCTGGGGAAAGAGCAGCCAGTCATCTAAAATCCTCCCCGGTTTCCTACAGTAAAAAAAACCCAATGCATTAAGTCACCACGCCTCCTCTTCTGTGACTGACCAATTTAAAGCGAACCGCCACCCGGAAGGGGAAGCTTCCCCCTGTTGGCATAACCCCTTTCCCTGCATTCCCACATTTGTCACTTTTTGGGGAGGAGCAGGTACCTGGTTTTTGACAGGTACCCACTTCCAAGTAAGAGCACCATGGCCAGTATTTCTAGCAGTATTTTCAATACAAAATAGACATGTTATACTTACCTGCTCCTATGAAGGGGTTTTTCAGAGCAGCCCATATATCCTATTTAGAGCTGACAGTTGGCTCACTTGTAAAAGCAATCCTAGCGGATAACTAGCGGGGGGGGGGGGGGGGGACTGGACGGGACACATCTTAATCCCCTCCTCCTGCTTTCCGCAGCTTTATCGGGATCTTGTGTCCCACCAAGAATCCATTGTCCAGCCGGCTGATCAAATACCGGAATGCCTCTGATATAAGAACCCAGAAGCGATGAGCTTACATCTCTTCTGGTTTCCCTGGAAGTAACTGCGCCATTCTCTGCAAATGAAAACCATTTGCGCACATCGATCTTGGTGTGATTAAATGCTTTTAAGGGCAGAGGAGGGATCTGGGGTCTACAGGACCCCATATCTCTCCATAAAGAGTGCCTGTCGCATGCCTATTGCTGTCACAAGTGATGTGTACATTCCTTGTGACCTAGAGGTGCACCGAATGGCAGTTTTGGTACCAAAACGGAATCCAACCCGCTGGATTGCTGGGGAAAAAAAACTGTATTGTGTACCTGACTTGAAAGTGGAGCTATTTTACCATTAATCTTGCTATGCAGCTCTGGTTGCTGTAAAAATGAAGTGGACCCTTTGGTACCAGAGCTTTAGCAAGTTCTCATTGCCTACTTTTACTTGATATGAAGCCAGCTTAAATGTACAGTGGTGACCGAGTCAATTTAAAGTGCAGTATTTCATGTTTGACTAAAGCGTAGCTTTTAATTCCTTGCAGGATATAGGCACTCTTCTTCAGTCGAAGGGTCATGAATGGGGAGTGACCACAGGCAGGAAAAGAAGGTGTGGCTGGCTGGATCTGGTCATTTTAAAATACGCCCACATGATCAACGGATTCACTGTGTAAGTCCACGGCTTTTCACAAAAATTCTACAAAGCACAAAGATTTTGTACAGATCTCCTTAAGTTAAACTGCTTGGGAAGGGGGTGCGGTTCGGGGGGGAGGGGGGGGGTGGTGTCCAATAGCAACCCCTATTGTATTCCAACTCTGGTCTCTACAATCCCATTGGCAAATGTAGAAAAATTAGAAATTTAATGATTTACTCTGCATTCTACTGCTTTTTTTATTTTATTTTTAATGCAATAAGATGGATTCAGACTTTTTTACATGTTATGTTCAATGTCCATGTCACATTACAAGGTAAACTTGGTGTCTTCAGCTTCAGGAAGATGAAGTGTGTTCATATCATTGAGATGATATTCCTGAAGATTGGTTCCAAAATGGAATTACCATTTCAGTTTTAGCCGACCTAAAGTATGAAAACAAATGTCATTAGTTTAAAGATCAATTTTCCTTCAAAAATGCTTATTTGGAATCGCAAACCATTGCTTTGGGTTTTAAAGACAGACTTAAAAGCATTGTATTAATTTCTAATGTAACCACCTTTTGGGTGAAGATGAGCAGAACATTCCTTCAGTGTCTTAGGGTGGCCAAACAAGAGGCAAATTTCTTTTCTGCAACCAAGAAATTGGCATTCCCCCATTAACAGACCGTGCTAACGAAAATCCCTGCCGAGCAACTGTCTTCTTCCCAGCAGGGGAAGCCGTCCCCTTGAGAAGATGGTGATTATCACTAGCGGCTATAGCAGCTGTTAGCGAGAATCGCAAGATAATCAAGCAGGCTGGTTGGACCAAGTTGATTGCTAAACGTGGTACATTCAGCATGCCTATTAATGATTCTAATCTTGGCCATTTCCTGCTGAACTGGCCAAGTTTCTAACTGTGTATGGCTGTCCTTATGGGCAACTGTACAGCTTCTGGATTATCTGTAGCTACATCCTTAACTTAGAACCAAGTGGTTTGCAGCTTATTTCCAATCGGTGACAAATGGCTTTTATAGGAATCCAACTCGCCATTTGTCTTCAGTCTGCAAACATTAGTGATTGTAAACCCTTACATTTACCAAGTGAAGGAACTATCCTCAAGTGATGCAAAGGTTAAAAAAATCTCCTACCTCCTACATAAGTTGTACCTGTCTGCAGTTGTCTTTTCACGTTCATTCAAGGGCTGAATTTTATAAGCTTGTCTGAGTTCAGAAAAAAGGGGGCGGAGAGGTTACACTCTGCAGAGCTCGGTGAAGAGAGCTCTGACAGCTTGTTGGACAAGACACGCCCCCTTCACACAGCTCACAGAAACAGAGCCAAGGCTGTCAATCAGTTGGAGGTCCCTCCCCGTCACAATTTTTCTTGGTGTCAGAAGGGATTCATGCTGATAGAGGAACAAAGCAGCAGACCAACGACACATGATGCTCTTAAATGAGACACGTACACAGTATAGAGGGGATATGCTTTGTTTATATATCATGTCGGGGGTCTACAACCACTTTAACATTGGAGTTTATTCTAGACTAGTCTGTAACAAACTTAAGTGTACCTGTAGGCCTGAGAAAATTACACTGACAGTTTGTATTGCAGGCACGTCAGCATGGATCTTCTGTAAAACGGCCTTGATCCCGAAAACCAGGGGTGCTCTATTATGCAACAAATTACAGGGTGGCCTGCTTTGGCCCCTCCTCTTGCCTAATGCCATTTATTGGCATTATTACTGTGATGGTCACCTTAACTAACCATTCATAAGGTTTGAGGTAGAAAGGGGTGATCCAAAACTAGCTAAGTAATATTGTATGGGAGATTACCCCTGGGTTTGGGATGCATTACAATATATGCACACAAAGTACCTGCAGAATAAATGTCTCTTGGGAGCTTTGTGGTCTTATGGATTTACTGTCTGATCTCTTACAGCTTGGCTCTAACGAAACTGGACATTTTAGACACACTGGATGAGATTAAAGTTGGTATTGCCTACAAACTCAATGGGAAGAGAATCCCTTACTTTCCAGGTTTGTGCATTACAGAATGTTTCTCTACAAATAGTTGTGTGTGTGTGTGTGTGTGTGTGTGTGTGTGTGTTTTTATTTATTTATTTTTTTTTTTTTGTTCCCTCTTACTCAGTGAGGGCTCAGTCTAGGCAATTTGAAAAATGTGGTCACTAAAGTGTTTCTAAAGTAATAGGAGGGTTTTATTTTTTTATTGTTTTGTTTTTTTATTCTTTCCTCTACTTGCATTCCCCCAAGAGGGGAAAGGTAAATGTGCTAAACTGACCCGGTTGCTTTGCTCAGCATAGGTAGTCTAGTCATGGCTAGACTTACAAAATAAAATAAAATTTCCCCCATACATGCTAAATAGTCAGCATTGGAAGTTTTCCAATGCACACCATTTTTAGGTAGCCACAACTGTCTGAATACCTGAACAGTGACTGCATCTGATAGGCCACAGTTAGTTTGGCTGAGTGCTTGGCTCAGTTGATTTTATAAGTCAAATGTTTTCAAGCTGGCCAGCTTAAAGTGCTTCTACAGCCTGCATTCTATGCATTGGGGTAAACTACTTCTGTGCTGCACGAGCCCCCCTCTTGTTACCTGAGCATAATCCAATCCAGCAACGTGCATAAGAAGCAGCTCTTGCCATGGTCTCCCTCATTGGGCAGACTGATAGCAGCGGTGGCCATAGCTCCTGCTGTTGTCAATCAAATGCAGTGACAGGGGCAGGGCTAAGTCACCCCGGTCTGTCAATAGACGCAGCTCAGGAGCAGGCATGCATATGTGCCCCAGGGAAAGCGGAGGGGCTTGGAGCACTGGTGGGGGACCCCAGAAAAGGATTTGTGCTGCGCTGTGCAAAACAATTGCACAGAGCAGGTAAGAGTAACACTTGGTTGGTGGGGGGGACAAGGTTTAGAAATTGAGTCTCTGCAAGCTTTAGAGGGACCAATGTAATATTTGACAATATGAATACTAAAATATAGTAACGCTGGACACCTCCAAAATACTGTTAACATCCCTAATCCCTTCCTGCTAACCTGAGCATCAAAATATAATGACCTTGAGTCGGCATGGTTTCAGTTCAGAACACTTTGCATACTACCATTCTAAATGATTCCATTTTTCTTTTGGTTCTTTGGGAATCGGTATTTATACAATATTTGACTTTTTTTTTTTTTTTTTTTTTTTATTATTATAGCAAATCAAGAAATTTTACAGCAGGTAGAAGTAGAGTATGAGGTCATGCCTGGCTGGAAGAGTGACACCACAAGTGCCAGAAAATGGGAGGAGCTTCCTGCCAATGCTCAAAATTACATCAGATTTGTGGAAAATCAAGTCGGAGTGCCTGGTGAGTATACTCTTTTTGGTAGAAAATATATGCCAAAAGACTCAAGCAAAGTCATTTGGAAGTGGATTGTTCAAGACGGTTTAAAGTGTGAGAAGCTATATGGTCCCTTCTGAACAGGGTGGGGGTGAGCCACACCACACTCTTGTGGGTAAATATGAGCTTGCGCTATTCAGCTCTGTAAACAGACTTTTCTGTCAGTCAAGTGAAGCCAGCCATTGAATCAATCGTTTCAGGCCCGGCTGAGATCTGAACCATATATGGGCAGACTGATTGTACCCAAGTTGATCGATCAAATCAACTTGGGTACAACCAGCCTGTTGGATATTTTGTGCGATTAATTGCTAGCAGGATTCCTTCATCAACAAATGACTGTGATGGGGGAATCAGTGATTTTTGCACCATCTATGGCCTACATAAGGCTAGTCAGGAAAATTTGTGAAAAAAAACTTGGAGCACCACCTGCCAGGTGGATAGAAAAGATATGAAAGGAAACCTATGTAATCTTTCTAATGAAGAAAAACTTTTTTGGTATTGAAGAAAATGTATTCAGAATCGCTATGCATTACTTTTCAAGACAATTGATGCCTTCATGTGCTTAGATGGGTCTTAAACAGCTATGGGGTGCACACAGCTTGGCTGATGGGTTAGCCAGGACTAGTGATGACTTGGCAGAATTGCCAGTTAACCACTTCAGCGGCAAAAGATTTAACCCCTTCAAGACCAGGCCATTTTTTGCTATTCAGCACTGCGCTAATTTAACTGACAACTACGCAGTCATGCAATGCTGTATCCAAACAAAATTTATCAGTTTTTTTTTTTTTCACACAAATAGAGCTTTCTTTTGTTAATCATCCCTGGGTTTATTTTATTTTATAAACAAAAACCTTTTTTGAGAATTTACTTGCTGCTATAAAACGTATATCTAGGGTGATGAAGGGGTTAAATGTTTGCCTAACAAGTGTTTGTACTATGTCAGTGATGGCGGACCTTGGCACCCCAGATGTGGTGTTTCATTTCCCATGATGCTCATGCACACTTCAGTGTAGTTGAGCCTCATGGGAAATGTAGTTCCAAAACATCTGGGGTGCCAAGGTTCACCATCACTGTACTATGTGCTGGGGATCTGGTTGCTTTCATTCCCTGCTTAGCAGGGAACTAGATCCCCCTGTCATTGAACACGACTGTTTACATTCAGAGCTGTGTTTTGGTGAAGCTCAGTCAATTATTGGCCGGGACCAGGTGATCAGCATCTGTTGTGACGAATCGCAGCACAGCGGGGCACCCCCCCCCCACTTGGAAATGCAGAAACGCATATATATACATGCGAGTCTATGTGGCAGGCCTGCACTGTAAAGGTAAATCTAAAGTGTGCGGTCAGCAAGTGGTTAATACATTTTTGATTATTTTTCATGTAGAGCTCTAACGATTGATTTTTGTGTGCATGATGGAAAGGAACCCAACTAATCACGATTCAAGAATTGTATGCCTTTCTGTGTAGTTTGACAAGGGAGCAAGCGCCCTCTCCTGGCAGTATAGGGGTGCTCCAAAAAAATAAAATCTTTTACCAGTCGGTCACAACAATTGCCAGATAGCTCAGTGATCACTGTTGCATTCAGGAAAAAGATACTGGAAACTTTTTTTTTTTTTTTTTTGTATTGCGCTAGAAGGGTAGAGGGTGAAACTTGGCAATCACCAGGACTTTATCGTCGAGTGCAGAATTTTCATATTGTGTACCTCTAGGGTTGTGCAGAATGCAGTTGCTAATGTCTCTCTTCTCTATGCAGTGAAATGGGTTGGCGTTGGAAAGTCTCGAGAGTCTATGATTGAGCTGTTCTAAACTTCCATCAATTTCCTTGTCACTGATTTCAAGACAAAGCACCGCCATTGTCAGTGACTGTAGTGACTAGTGTACGCTGCTACATGTTCTGGACCTGCTGTGTGAATGGTTTCCCACTTTGGTAAAAATTGTGATGACTTACAGCCATCTAAATAAAAATCGGTTTGAAATAAAAACTTGTCTGGTTGTAATACTGTAAAGTAGCACTAGACCTGAAACGGGAACAGATGTGTTTTTTTTTTTGTTTGCGCTTTTTTTTTTTTTGTCAAATTTTAGACCTAGAAGGAAAAGATTACAGAATGAAAATATTAATTCTGCTGCAGTTGGCAGTTTTTTGGTTAGCTGTTCTCGCTCAGCCATACAAGCCTGTGGTCACAAGGAGGTTGACTTGCTAAAACTGGAGATTGCAAAATGTGATGCAGCTGTGCGTGGTAACCAATCGGCTTTTAACTTTTTCAATTTAAGCTTTGACAAAAACTGGAAGCTGATTAATTTTTATGTAGAGCTGCAACAGATTTTGCGCACTCCAGGTTTAGTAAATTAACCCCAGTGACCCCAATCTGACAAAGGGGTTCTAATGCTGGCCATAGATGGCTCATAAGTAGGCCTGTTCATAGGGAGCCATGCAAATTTTGATGCATGTATTCCTGCTCCACAGAAATCAGCAGCTACAATGTTTCAGCAGGGAGGATTCCTCTATCCACCTCACTTGTGTGGATGGAGAAATCCATCTGCCTTTTTTTTTTTTTTTTTTTTCAGACTAGCCCCCTGGCTGGTCCAAAAAAAAATGTATTCCATCTATATGGCCAGCTTAACTCTTCACTACTGAATTAAAAAGTTGAGACTTTAAGGATATGTTTCATGAGCAATATGAATTACAGTAAAACCTTGGATTGCGTGCATAATTCATTCCAGAAACATGCTTGTAATCCAAAGCACTTGTATATCAAAGCAAATTTCCCGATAATAATGGAAACTCAAATTTGTTCCACAACCATTTATATATAGATCCTACAGTTTATAGTCCATATAAAAACGTTATAGCAAATACACCAGGTTGTGCAACTATAAAATGTCCATCCACGAATGGAAGCCTCTGGAAGTGGTTTAGAAGCAAAATCCAGCAGGAGCTAGAGTATAAGTGGGAAAAGACTCTAAAGGCCCGTACACACAATCGGACGTTTTGAAAACAAACATGCAAACTAGCTGTTTTAGACCCTTTTCACACTGGGGCGTTTTTCTGGCGCTTTAGCATTTAAAAAAGCGCCTGTAAAGCGTTTGAAAGAAGCCTCATCTGCAGTCCCAATGTGAAAGATCAAGTGCTTTAAGAGCCCTTTCACAATGTCGGCGCCTGAAAAATTCTCGTAAAGCACCGCTTAAACTAGCGGCGCTTTACCAGCGTTATTGGGGCGCATTTAACCCCTGCTCGTGGCCAAATAGAGGGTTAAAAGCGCCCACAAAATGCTGCTGCCAATATCGCTTTTCAGGTGTTTTACTTGTTGATTTCAATGGGAAGGAGCGCTTTAGGAGCGTTGTATTCACCGCTCCAAAAGCACTGCAAAGAAGCTGCTTGCAGGACTTTTTTTGACGCCCTGCCAGCGCAGCGCCTTGGTGTGAAAGCACTTGGGCTTTTACATTGGGATTGCAGTTGCGGCTTCAGCGCTTTTTTTAAAGCCAACGCGCCTGAAAAATGCTCCAGTGTGAAAGGGATCTCGGTGTGAAAGCACTCGGGCTTTTACATTGGGATTGCAGTTGCAGCTTCTTTCAAGCGCTTTACAGGCGCTTTTTTAACGCTAAAGCGCCTGAAAAACGCCCCAGTGTGAAAGGGGTCTTAAGGCAACATCTGACCGTGTGTACGCTCCGTCGGACAAACTTTTTCAGTTTTCATTGGACTTTTGTTGGCTGTGCAAACGGATAAACTTTTTGACAGCATAAGTCCCCCGGAGCAAAGTCCGATCGGGTGTACACAAAACCATCAGGCTTTTGTACAAACATGCATGCTCAGAACCAATACAGAAGTTGACCAAAGGATGGCGCCGGAGTAATTGAATGTCCTCTTTTAAAGTGTCTTCAGTACGTTGAAACATCACTATGCTTGTATTTGTTGCCTAAAGTCCAATCGTGTGTATGCAATACAAACTTACGCCCAACGCCCTTTGTATAAAAGTCTGTGGGAAAGTTTGTACAAAGTCCGATTTGTGTGTATGAGGCTTTAGTGTAGCAATATGTGAAATATTTTACCTTCATTAAATGTAACCATAGTGCTACACTTGGAGGCGCCTCTTCTCTTTTTTTTTTTTTTTATACTGTGACAGGACGCTACTTGTATATCAAGTCAAAGTTTATTTGGAAATGTTGCTTGTTTTGCAAAGCTCACTCAAACCAAGGTTTTACTGTATTAATATACAGGATGTATATAGTGCCACCAATTTGTGCAGCACTTTACAATGTTTGCTAATTATCTCTGGCCTTAAGGGTTGAACTACAGTCAAATGTCTAAAAACAAACGCAAATGGCTTTACTGTGGCCATGCTGCTGCTTTAAAACAAAAAATTGCACATTATGCTCCACTTGCCTTGGGCCTTCAAATGCATTAAAAATAAGGAACGCCAGGAGGAAACTACATGACCTTTCTAAGTCATGTTACCAGCCAGCCTCTTGCATATGGAAAGAGGGAATGGGATTTTCAAGATGCAGATTAATTTGAATGTTGAATTCTATCATGTTATGCTGTATTCACAAATACTTGTTGATCTGTACCTGCCAATTGCTGTGTGGGGTGTTTTTTATTTCCAAAAAAAAAAAAATTATATAATTTGCTATTATTCAAATTAATCTGCACCTTGAAAAT
This sequence comes from Lithobates pipiens, assembly GCF_037356315.1. Classification (NCBI taxonomy): domain Eukaryota; kingdom Metazoa; phylum Chordata; class Amphibia; order Anura; family Ranidae; genus Lithobates; species Lithobates pipiens. The sequence continues at coordinate 81,890,553 of NW_027507791.1, read as the reverse complement.
CCCATTCCCTCTTTCCATATACAAATCTATCAAGGGATGTGGTGCTATTAATTTGATTTTGCCTGTGATCAAAACTCTCCCAGAGCCTCTCTTGCGATCAGTTCTGTAGCTTTCAGCAGAGACTTTGGAGGTACCGCACACTCCACACCAAGGCATTTTATGAATGGGCTGCAAAATGCAGCCGTTGAGTCACCCAGCATTTTATAGTGGAAGAGCGGATTATAAATAAGCCCCTTGGCTTGTCTCCTGTTTGGTTGTGCATTGTGGAAAATGTAAGCCCTCTAAACTTCCAGGTATGTACGGCTCTTTCCATCCAAAATGTAGTATTCTAGGTCTTCTTGAGACACTTGACAGCTTGTGTGTCAAGGAAATACCTTTGTTCAAAAAAACAAAACCAAGGAAGACAATACCTAGGGTAATTGGAATGAGAATTTTAAGAATTTTTTTTTTGTTGTCCCTCCATCGCTTGCTAAATAAGTTATTGCTGCACTACCCTTCCAAATTACTTGACATATTATGAGTATTTACAGTATAAAGTGCTGACTGTAACATAGCACTTTACATACCAATCATTCAGCTTGATCCCTGCACTTAAAGAGCTTGCATTCTAAGATCCACCAACTTTCATACGAATAGGGCCAATTACCCTACCAGCATGTCTTTGGAGTGTGGGAGGAAATCCTGCACAAGGGGAACATGCAAATTATGCTTATAGTGTCCTGGATGGTATTTGAACTAAGGACCCCAGTGCAGAAGTGCCAAACCACTAAGCCACTGCTGCCCATATATGTTCCAGGAATCTGGCTACCCTGTCTACCCACAGATTCTGCTCCAACCAAATGAATAACTGCTTTCATGTTAGGATGGCTGGACCCTGTGTGGAATCTGCAAACTGCATTTGCATGATTTTTTTTTGTAAAATAAGCCCCCTGTAGTTTAGAAATGGAAGACCTAATCCTTCATGACTGTCAACAAACTTTCCTGCTACTAGAGGTGCATGTGATCGGCACAGGGCCAGTCAGCACTGTCCAGTCAGGAATCATGAAGCCTCATGGGACAGTCTGAGTAGAATAAAAACTCCTCCTACAAACTTTAACCAGACACTGATAGAAGTCACAAGACTATATACTGCTGATGAGAAAAGGTGTTTATATTTACTACTATCGCATGTCTGTTCTGTGGGAGACCAGCTATAGTGAATGCAGAAAGCTTGGTTTAGTAACTTTGTCTACCATTTGCAGAAAAGAGAATTTGCGTGTTCTTACTGGGCACCTAACCCCCCCCCCCTACCCCAGACAAATTTTCAGCTTTTAGCCCCTACACTCTGACAATTGCACAGTCATACAACACAGTACCCAAATTAATTTTATTTTTTTCACAAATGGAGCTTTCTTTTGGTGGTATTTGATCACTTCTGGCTTTTTTGTTTTTTATTTAAATGCCAAAATAGAAAAATACAAAAACGTTTTATATTTTAGTGCACTTTTGTAAACTGGTAATTTTTCTTCTTCATTGATGTACACTTATGAGGCAGCACTGAGTCATGGTACTGGTTGGTGCAGATGAGGTGGCGTCGCCTCTTCCTCTTTGGGACCGATGTCCCTTACACAGAAGCCGGTGATCGGCTTTTTTTTGCTGGCAGCGTAAGGAGAAAAAAAACTATTACCGATCTTCTGTTTACATTACACGATCAGCTGTCATTGGCTGACAGCTGATCATGTGGAAAGGATCCAGGACTGACCCCTTACTCCGATCTATGATCACCTGAGTCTCATTGACTTGGTGATCACGGTGCCGCCAACCCCCCCCACCCCCAACGGGGGGCAAGTTTAAAGGGGAGGAAGTCTATTAGCCTCCCAGCAAAGTAGATCTGCGTTGTAGCAGTCATTTGACCTATAGCGTGGATCTGCAGGAGTTAAATACAAAAGAGCCTGCAAAATATTGCATCAGTGAATGATGGGTACAATGCTAGGCTCCTGCATGCTCTTCCTCTGCCTGTGTTAAGGTACAGACTTTCTGTTGGAGAGCTGGAGGAAGTGTTGATTACTAGACTTGTATGCAATTATGGGTGAAACCTACTTTAAAAGCATAGCCTTTAAAGTGGTTGTAAATCCATGATGCACAGAGATGAATAAAAATCCTCCTCCATAAGTTGTACCTAATTTATCTGTGAATCACAAGCTCTGCCCTTCCCTGTCACCATTTTCCTCTTGGTGTCAGGAAAATTTGTCTGAAGTGACTAATGCTTATAGCATAGGAATGAGGCAGCGGACAGAAATTACACTTTGTGCTCTGTATTGTGACACACTCACACTATAGAGGGATATTCTTTGTTCATACTTCAAGCCTGCTGTTTATATCCACTTTAAGAGAAAAACCCAATTGTTATGATGACCTTTCTTTAAAAGTGTTAATATGATGTAATTGGGTTTTCAAGATCATTTTTTAAATCCTACAGCTTTTCATTACAATAACTGGTGATCCTGCCATAAAGGTCTTGTTCAAACACTGTTATGGGGTGACTATTGTCTCCAAACTGTTGCGTCTTGTCACTCCTGTCTCACCTAGGGGTGCATATAACCAAGTGGGTGAACCAACACACATTGGGGAAATTTACTAAAGCTGTTGCACACAATCTGGTGTTGATTTTGAAAGGTGTGTATTTGCGATGCTTAAAACAGATGGCTGAGCATGGCGGTCATGTGACCTCATTGGCTAACAGAGGGAGATCTCGGCCCCTGCCGTTGTTGCCCATAGATCGGAGGAATAGAGCAGCCGGGAGTCTCGTGACCGGCCTGAAGATATCTGAGGCTTCGTTTTCAACAAACACTTACACAGTGTGTTATGGCTGCATAAAAGAAAGGCTGGCAGTAAATGGTAGTGTAAGGTTACAACCACTTTAAGACTTGTTTTTATCACCCCCTGCCCAACCGCACCCCTTTAGCTGCAGTGGCCAGTGGTGTTCACTTGTTGCAGTCACAGCAGGAGTTATATTCCCTGTCATGATTGGTGGGTGTAGCATCTGCCAAGCATGACCCATTCAAGTGAATGAGGCTGCTCTGCAAGTGCCCTGCAACCTTGAGCAGTACAGCAAACAAGGGATTAAATCGGGCAGCATTATATTGCTTTCTCACCATCTGCTTTAACCCCCTGGACCCCACAGAAGCATGCAGTTGTGGGGCACTTGCAGAGTGGCCCCATTTACTTGAATAGGTTTGCAATTGGCAGACGGAAGCACCCACCAAAAGCAACAGGGGGCTTAATTCCTTCGGTATGTGTACACCTTTAGCTGCTGCCTCAACATAGGGATAGAGATTGGGGGTGGCAAAACCGTGACTTAACTGCAGGGTTTTACCTACTTTGCATATGAACGAGCCCTAAAGATGCTGCCGAATGCAAATAAGCGTTTATTTACAAGTGCAGCAGGCACTGCTGTTCCTATGAAAAGTGATCCTATTGTGTTTGACAGGTGGGGAGAAGGCGATATGTTGCCTCCCCTCCTTCCCCCTTATACTTATCTGAGTCCAATTTCGATACCCAGCTCTGCACCTGTCTGTAGCCGCTCTCACAGGCTTTGCAGATAATAGCCATGGAGCCATTGGAGCGAGCTGAGTCTCGCTGTCTTGTGTCTATAGATGCAGGCAGCATGGCTCAGTAAATGGCTTCTTATCATGGTGCACAAGAAAAGGAGCCAGGGGACCAAGGAAGAAGAGGATTGGGGCTACTCTGTGCAAAACTATTGCACAGAGCAGGTTAGTATAACGATCAGTAGTCTCCATCCTACAAGGAGGAGAACTTCTGTCCTCAATCGACATCAAGGATGCATACCTGCATGTACCTATTTTCCCCGCACATCAGAAATATCTGCGTTTCAAAGTGGAAAAACATAATTTTCAGTTTGTAGCTCTGCCTTTCGGTCTAGCTACTGCACCTCAGGTGTTTATAAAGATCCTGGCCCCTCCTCTGACCAGATTAAGGGCTCAATGTATAATGATTATAGCTTACCTAGACGGTCTGCTCTTGATAGAATGGTCGGTAGCCTGCTTGGACCAAAACATGGTCACCACAGTCAACTACCTGGAATACCTAAGTTGGGTCCTCAACCTAGAGAAATCTTCTTTAAAGCCAGTAAGAAGACTAGAGTACTTGGGTCTGGTTATAGATACAACCCAGAAGAGGTTTTTTTTTTTTTTTTACCCCAGGTAAAGATCAGCACAATAAGGAGCTGGTTAAGGTGGTCAGGGCGAACAAAGGTCCTTCTATTCGCCTTTGCATGAGGTTGTTGGGAAAGATGGTGGCTTCATTCGAAGTGGTTCCCTATGCTCAGTTTCATTTGAGACTGCTGCAAAAGAGTATCCTGTCTGGTCCAGGAGCTAGATTTTCCGATGTGTTTGCTGCCAAAAGTGTGCCAGGGCCTCAGTTGGTGGTTGATACTTGAGAATCTGCGGAAGGGGAAGCCTTCTTACCAGTTACCTGGAAAGTGGTAACAGATGCCAGCCTTTTTGGGATGGGTGAGCAGTCCTGGAAGAGACAACTGTGCAAATTTACAAATGGTCCAGAACTGAAAGGACCTTGCCCATCAACATTCTAGAGATTCGGGCAGCGTACCTAGCCCTAAAGGCCTGGACATTCAGGGTGCGGAATTGTCCTGTCTGGATCCAATCCGACAATCCCACATCAGTGGCTTATATCAATAACCAAGGGGGCACCAGAAGTCGTGCAGCCTAGGGAGAGTTAAACCATATCCTAACCTGGGCAGAAAAGTATGTGCTGTGCATATCGGAATCTTCATTCCAGGGGTAGAGAATTGGCAGGCAGACTTCTTAAGTCGACAGCAGTTGTTTCCAGGGGAATGGTCTCTTCACCCCGACATCTTCCAGGCTATATGCCAAAGATGGGGGATCCCGTCCAGGTTCAACAACAAAGTCGACAACTTTGTGTCAAGAACAAGGGATCCCCTTGCATATGGAACAGATGCGTTGGTGACTCGTGGGATCAGTTCTCACTGATTTATGCATTCCCTCCTATTCTGCTACCCCCGACTTTGCAGGATCAAGCAGGAGAGGAAGTTGGTAGTTCTTGTGACCCAGAAGATCTTGGTATGTAGAGATCGTAAAAATGGTGGTAGGGGCCCCATGGACCCTACCACCACGTCCAGACCTGCTATCGCAGGGACCAGTGTTCCAGGCCTTACAAACGCTAAATTTAACTGTTTGGCTATTGAAACCCACATTCTCAAGAATCGTGGGCTTTCAGGCTCAGTGATATCTACATTGAATAATGCAAGGAAGCCAGTTTCCAGGGTCATTTATTTTAGAGTCTGGAAAGCATTTGTTTCCTGGCGTGAATCCAGGGGTTGGCATTCTAGAAAATATGTTATACGTAGAATCCTTGCCCTTCTGCAACTGGGGTTAGAGATGAAGCTGGCCTTGAGTACTATCAAAGGCCAGGTCTCGGCTTTATCAGTATTGTTTCAATGACCACTTGCTTTGCATTCTCTGGTCCGTAGCTTTATACAGGGGGTAACGTGGCTTAATCCACCGGTTAGGTCACCCCCGAGACTTGAATTTAGTTCTGTCGGCATTACAGAAGCAGCCTTTTGAGCCGATATGACATATTCCCTTGGTCCTTTTGACAAGGAAGCAAATTTTTCTGGTGGTCATATCTTCTGCAAGAAGGGTATCAGAATTGGCTGTCCTTTCTTGTAAAGAGCTATACTTAATCATTCACAAGGATAGCGTAGTATTGTGTCCTCATCCTAATGTTTTGCCGACCGTGGTCTCAGGTTTTCTTCTAAACCAGGATATTGTTCTACCTTAATTTTTTTTTGCAGAACCCTGTTCTACAGAAGAAAAGTCACTACATTCTCTGGATGTAGTGAGAGCAGTCAAAACGGAAAATTGTATACTCACCTTTCCGTAATTTTCTTTTCCTGGCGCATCTTCATGGCACCACACACTGGGTTGTGACTCCGCCCCCCACAACCTGACAGGATTGGTTAACTATAAATTTGAAGGGGAGATCCCCCCGCTGCATTCTCTGTAAATATCATCATAAACCAAATAAAACGGGAGGGCATTGTGTGGTGCCATGAAGATGCGTCAGGAAAGGAAAATTACGGAAAGGTGAGTATACAATTTTCCGTTTTCCTGACGCCTTCATGGCAGCACACACTGGGAAATAACTCGCCAGACGGGTGGGTAAATGCAAAAAATATTCAATTCCTACAATGCCAAAGAATTGGCTCTTATAACAGATCTACCAAAATCTGACAAGGACAAATGGGCAGAGTTCACTCTATAGTGAGAAATGAAAGTATGTTCAGAAGACCAGGTTGCTGCTCTACAAATCGTCTCCGGAGAAACTCTGCAATATGCTGCCCAGGAGGTAGCCACTGCCCTAGTAGAATGAGCCCTGATGTCTTCTGGAATTGCCAAATGCTGAGTGGAATATGCCTTTCTAATGGCTCTCACCAACCAGGATGCAATAGTGCGTGAGGAAGCTGGCTGTCCGCGTCTGGTTCCATGAGGAATAATCAAGAGAGAGTCCGTCTTCCTAAAGGAGATAGTGGCTGACAAGTAGTTGGTGATGGTGGTTTTAATGTCCAGCGGATGAGGCTCTCCCTGATCATCAGTGAAGGATGGAAGGACAATATCTTGGTTATAGTGAAAGGAAGAAGCCACCTTGGGTATGAAACGATCTGAGGGTCTAAGAACTACCCTATCCGGAAAGAAAACCAAATAAGGTTCTGAAATAACCAGAGCTTGAATTTCTGACACTCTCTTGGCTGATGTTATGGCAATTAGAAAAGTAAGTTTCAAAGTCAAGTCCCATAGTGAAATGGACTCCACAGGAATAAACGGTGGACTGGAAAAGGCATGGAGAACTACCGACAGATCCCAAGATGGGAAAATAGGCTTCCTAGGAGGCTTTAATCTTCAGACTAGCTCTAAGAAATTGTATGACCAGGGGATGAAAAGCCCATTTTGTGCCTGTTTTAGCGGAAAGAGCAGAAACCTGCACCTTGAGGGTGCTTGAACTGAGGCCTTTGTTAATTCCTGACTGAAGGAACTCCAGAATTTGAGGCGGTTCCGGGGAAAGAGGATTCCAATCTCTTTCTCGGGCCATGAGGCAGAACTTTTCCCAAATCCTTCCGTAGATGGAATTAGTAGAAACCTTCCTAGCCTGCATTAAGGTAGAAATGACCTCCTGGGAACAGCCTTGTGCCTTCAGTCTCAATTTCTAGGCCATCAGATGCAACCTCTCGGGAGCAGGATGAAGGAACTGTCCCTGTGAGAGAAGGTCTGGTTTTAGTGGAAGAAGAATTGGTGGTTGGAGACTGAGCTGCAGAAGGGTTGTAAACCACGGCCTCCTCGGCCAGAATGGAATCACTGCGATTATTGTTACTGAGGACCTCCGAAGTCTGGATAGGAACCTCGCAATCAGAGGAGTAGGAGGGAATATGTACCCCAACTTTCCATGGATGGACCAGACAATCTATTCCCTCGGCTGACGGAAACGGATTCCTTGACAGGAACCTGCGACATTTGGTGTTTATAGGTGTGGCTGCTAGGTCTATTTCTGGCGTCCCCCAGGCTTCTGTCAGGAGAGAAAAAATTTGAGGACTCAAAGACCACTCGTTGTTGGACAACAACCTCTGACTCAGATAGTCGGTCAATACATTCTGCGTTGCTGGGACATACACCGCTCTCAAGTCCCTCAGGTGAATTTGGGCCCATTCTAAAATGGGACGAACTTCCTTCATCAGAGTAACACTTCTTGTACCTCCCTGTCTCTGTACATAAGATACTGCCACCTTGTTGTCCATCCTGATAAGCACACTCTTTCCCGAAAGTAGGGACGTGAATGCCATCAGGGCGCGAAAGGCCGCCCTGAGTTCCAATATATTGGAAACCACTCCTAGGGCTTGGAACTGCCACTGGCCTTGGGCTGCTAGATCCTGGTAGTGTCCTCCCCAGCCGCTCTGGCAAGCATCCGAAGTCACCACTTCTGGATCCGGAGGGGCTATTGGCTTGTATTTTTCTAAATTGCTTTGGTGTGTCCACCACCATACTGATCGCTTCACCGACCTGGAGATGACAATGATCTGATGCATGGATACTCCATCCCACTGCTTGAGAAAGGAGTTTTGCAGGGTCCTCATGTGCCATTGCACCATGGGTATGGTAGCCGACATGGATCCCAGTATACTCAGACAGACCCTGGCTGACAGATGATTTGCTGACAGCAGTCTCCGCATTTTTTGAATTAGGGGCTGAATCTTTGCCTGTGGGAGTTGAACTCTGTTCAGTTCGGTGTCCAGATGTGCTCCTAGGAACACCATCTTCTGAGTGGGTTGTAAACTGCTTTTTTTCAAATTGACGATCCATCCGAAGTTGTGGAGGGTTGAAAGAAGAATTTCCCGGTGCTGAAGCAATAACTCTTGACTTTTTGCCAACAGCAGGATGTCGTCTAAGTAATGATGAATTCGAAGACCTTTTCCTCTGAGGAATGCCACTAACGGTAAGAGAACTTTGGTGAATGTCCTGGGAGCTGACGAAATGCCGAATGGAAGGCACCGAAACTGAAAATGGCAATGATTGATGGCGAATCGAAGAAATTTCTGAAAAGCCGGATGTATTGGGATGTGAAGATAGGCGTCCGACAAATCTACTGACAGCATCCAATCGCCCAGACTTATTGCTAGGAGTATGGATTGGAGACTCTCCATCTTGAAGGCTTCTACTCTGATGTTTCTGTTGAGCCTTTTGAGATCCATTACTGGACGAAAATCTCCTGTCCTCTTCTTCACCAAAAATAAAGGAGAGTAGAAACCTCTCCCTCTTTGAGCCGATGGAACCTCCACAATAGCCCCCTTTTGTTTTAAATCTGCTACATATTCTACCAGGAGATTTCTCCTGAATAGTGTGGATGGTAGTATGGTAGCCTGAAATTGGTTTCCTGGAAACCTGTTCACGAACTCCCACTTGTGCCCATACTTGATTGTGGACAGTGCCCAAGTGTCCTGTATATGTCTTGTCCAGATCTGAAGAAAACCCCTTAGCCTGGCTCCCACCTGGGCTGGGCTGGGTGGGCGGGCAAACCTTTAAAAAGACTTTGAGTGCTCCCCTGCGGGTGTAGCCTTGGCCTTCTGCATTCTTAGGAAGGGAAGGTTTAGTATTCTTCCAATCTCTCCTGAACTCTCTGCCGGGATGGTAGGATCTGGACTCCCTATACTTATCCGGGAGATTGCGTCTAAAAGAAGGCCCTTTCTGAGCCTTGGGTCTTCTATCGGAGGGAATCAGCCCAGATTTCCCTCCCGTGACCTTGGAAATGGCCGAGTCTAGTTTGGCACCAAAAAGATTAGAACCGTCATAAGGAATTTTGCACCAATTAATTTTGGATGCTGTATCGGCCATCCATGGTTTCAGCCATAAGGCCCTCCTTGCTGTTACCGATGCCAACATTGTTCTGGCCGAGGACCTTAGGATGTCCACTGAGGCCTCTGCTACAAAGTCACCCGCCAATCTAATCTCTTGCAAAGAAGAAACTAATTTTTCCATCTCTGTACCCTCTAGATCCTTTTCTATCTTAGTTGCCCATCCCGAAATGGCTCTTGCCACCGCCGCCGTGGTAATAGCTGGCCTGGAGGAATCCCCTGCCATGGAATACGCCTTTTTTAATTCCAAGTCCATTTTACGGTCCAGTACGTCTTTAAAAGAGACTGCGTCCTCGATGGGTAAGGTGACATGACGGGCCAGACGCATCAGGGAGGAATCCACTATGGGAGCATTAACTAAAGGTTTAACCTTTGATTCGTCCAGAGGATACATTTTCGCTAACCTGTTAGCAATGCTTGGTCTTTGTCTGATTCCCACTCGTCCTTAATAAGATCTCTGAGTTCCTCAATGCATGGAAAGGACTCTGGGCGTCTCTTTAAATTGGAGAAATACTTGCGAGTTTTCTGAGGCTCAGAAATAATGTCTTCCCAGCCGATAGCCTCTTTGACTGATCTTGCAAATGGCTTCACCAAAGAAAAATCAAACCCTGCAGACATCTCCTGGCCATCATTATCCGAAGATGATTCTGAAGCCTGGGAGTGATACGGGTGCGCAGCGGATGTACTAGGGACTGCCACATCCATAGCGGGTGCTGTTGTCTCCAAAATAGATTCCCGTACTGATTCCCTTATAAGATCAGTAGCAATTCTTGCGTCCGCTTCCTTCTCTTTAGTTGCTTCATTTAAGCAGGAATGGCAGGCAAGCTTTTCTGCAAGGGCTGGTGCGCGGCATATCCAGCAGGCGTTAGCTGCGGGTCTGGCGTGATGGCTGTGATGAGAGGAAGGAGACCTCCTGTGGTCCGACCGGCTAGGCCGAGGGTGACTGTGGTGGGAGCGACTTCTGTGCGATCTTCTACTGGAAGTGCGACTTGAGCCTCTTCTATGTCTGGAACTCGCTCCTCTTGCTCTGGTAGGGCTGCCAAAAAAAGCAGCATCTTAGCAGTCGGCACTCTTTTTTTTTTCTCCCCTTCTTCAATACTCACCTACGACGGTAGAGCCTCTTACCTTTCTTGCTGTCAGTGGTCTGCGTGGGCAGTGGACTCCATGGAAAAGAGTAGACAGTATAGACTGAAGGGAAAAAAAGAGAACTTCTTGCAATACCAATAAACAGAAAAATAAACAATAATATATATATTTTTTTTGCCTGCCCCATTTAAGACCTAGAACCCTAAAAAAAACTGCAGAAGCCATAAACAAGAAAGACAATGCAAATGTAGCAGACAGAAAACGTTCTTACCTTATGCAGCAGAAAAACGGAGGATACAGGGCAGTATCTAGGTAAACCGCAGTATGCAGAAGCACACAACTGTATTTTTAAAAAGGGCGCCATAACGGCGGCCGAATGACGCTCCGCGCATGCGCAGAACATCTCGAGGATACCGGCGCCATCTTGGAAGAGGGAAAAAACCTCTTTCAGAGAGGAAAAAAACGATCCAGCTGCAAACGGACATGCGCAGAACGGCAGGGACACTAGCGGCGGCCATGACAGCTGTACTGGAGGACAGCAAGTCTCAGCAACTCTGGCATAAGAAAAAAAAAAGGTACAGCCATAAAACAAGGTATATAATATAGAAAAGGGAGTCCACTGCAAAATGAAAGCTTATTTAAAGCTTATAAAAACGTAGTCAGATGTCCCCTGAGACCACCAGAACGGGGATTCCCTCCATAAAGCTCTTTTAGAGACTGTACAGGAGGGACTTCCAAACAGGAGAGGCTTGAACCTGCTGGGGTGATGCGGTAAGAGGCTTATTCATCTGTAGATATTTTGAAATCTGGACAATCCAACCTGTCAGGTGAGGATAAAAAAAAAGAGAATGCAGCGGAGGGGTCTCCCCTTCAAATTTATAGTTAACCAATCCTGTCAGGTTGTGGGGGCGGAGTCACAACCCAGTGTGTGCTGCCATGAAGGCGTCAGGAAAATATATTTGGAGTCGACTGCTCAGATTCAGAAAATGGATGCTTGCTTTGTGTTACCTAAAGGTCCTAGGAAAGGACAGGCAGCGTCAAAATCTACTATTGCTAAGTGGATTCGGTAAGTAATTATTCAAGCTTATAGTTTGAGGAGGAAAGTTCCACCTTTTCATATCAAAGCACACTCTACCAGGACTGTTAGTGCTTCGTGGGCAGTGCATCACCAAGCCTCCATGGCTCAAATCTGCAAGGCCGCAACTTGGTCTTTAGTCCATACATTCACCAGATTCTATCAGGTGGATGTAAGAAAACATGAGGATATCACCTTTGGGCACAGTGTGCTGCAGGCAGCAGTATAGGTCCTCAGGTCTGATTGCACCCTGCTTTTGTTTGTGTCTCCCTCCCCTCAGATAGCATTGCTCTGGGACATCCCATACAGTAATTACTGTGGCTCTGTGTCCCGGAATGTACTCCAAGAAAAGGATTTTACAGGTAAACGGTTATAAAAATCCTATTTTTCCTACCGAAAAGCAACCTATCTAGGAGGGTGCTACAAATATTACATCCCGATCACAGTTCTCCTGGTTATGCCAGAACAGTGTTTAGCAGAAAGCAAAGAAAAAGAGATGACGCAAGAGACCTGACAGTGTGTGGCAGATGGGGATGAGTGGAGGATGGAGCTCTAGGACTAAGGTGCATTCAGAGGAACGATTTTGGAGGTGGCAAACAGTTTTTTGACTTGTTAAGTGATTTGTAATCTACTTAGGGATAAGGAGTCATAATGCATCTAGTGAGTGCTCAAGCACTGCCTGCCATGGAGGTGGATTGTGGGGTGACAAGGGGGAATCTAAATTGTATGATACACTTTGGTAAGGCTGCTTTCACACTGGGGCGGTATTCAGGCGTTACAGCGCTAAAAATAGCGCCTGTGTAACGCCTGAAAAAAACCGGCCCCTTTAACTCCAGTGTGAAAGCCGGAGGGCTTTCACACTGGAGCGATGCGCTGGCAGGACGGTGAAAAAAGTCCTGCTAGCCGCATCTTTGCAGCGGTGAAGGAGCGGTGTATTCACCGCTCCTAAACCGCTCCTACCCATTGAAATCAATGGGACACCGCAGCAATACCGCCGGCAAAGCGCCGCTGCAGCGGCGCTTTGCGGGCGGGTTTAACCCCTTTTCGGCCGCTAGCGGGGGTTAAAACCACCCCGCTAGCGCCCGCACACCGCCGCTAAAACGACGGTAAAGCGCCGCTAAAAATAGCGGCACTTTACCGCCGACGCCGCTCCCGCAGCAGTGTGAAAGCAGCCTTAGAGTATTCTTACATGTGGAAAGTTCTACTGACAGAAGGACTTGCACTGATTTGTTATACATTTGGTGGGCTTTCTAAAAATGTATTTACAGGATATGCAAATTCGTTTTTTGGTTGTGGGGATTGATTACCTTAATCGCTGTGAACTATATTACTAAGATTGTTCATTTTATTGTTTCTATATAATATATGCACATAGCACTTTTTTGGATTTGTAGTGCAGGGGATTGAAACTATATGACTGAATTATTTGTATATGTAGAGCTAGCTACCCCTGTAGGAGTGCTTTGAGTTAGAATCAAGCGTAAGTTTGACTCAAACATCGGGCGTTCGCCGGACAGCAAATTTTATGGGGCGTTCACAGCAAATTTGAGTGCCCCATAATGCACTGCAATACTGCAGTGCATTGCTGTATGACTGGCCAAAGCATAAACCTGATCTGCATGGTTTGGCCAATCACAGCACGCTCCTCAGCGAGAGCCAGAATTGGCCAAAGGCCAGGGTGCCTTTGGCCAATCGTGGCTCAGGGGGACTAAGTTCACGCCCCACACTATATAAGGCTGCTTACACAGCGCCCGTATAGTGTGTTATAGTGGACAGAGATGGAGAGATTGAGCTAGATTAGGCAGATAGGTTAGTTAGTGGCAGTATATTTGATTTTATATATATATATATATATTTTACACACACACACACACTCTCTATACTCGGTCAGTACAGGTAATGTATTTAATATATTCAGCCAGTACAGACAGTATATATATATATATATATATATTCTACTATAGATACACACTCTGCATTCAGCGCAGCATATATATTATTATTATTATACAGGATTTATATAGCGCCAACAGTTTGCACAGTGCTTTACAACATGAGGGCAGACAGTACACTTACAATACAAATCAATACAGGAGGGACTAGAGGGCCCTGCTCGTTAGTTTACAATCTAGAAGGGAGGCTCAAGTTGAAACAAAAGGTAATAATTGTGGGGGGTGAGCTGATGGAGAAAATGAAAATACAGTTGTGGGCAGGGTAGGCTTCTCTGAAGAGAAGGGTTTTCAGGGATCGCCTAAAAGCTAATTAAGTAGGAGATAGGCAGACCGATTGGGGTAGGGCATTCCATAGGATTGGAGAGGCTTTGGAAAATCCTGGAGGCGAGCATGGGAGGAGGGGATGAGGAAGCTAGAGAGCAGGAGGTCTTGAGAGGAACGAAGAGAACGAGTAGGTTGGTATTTAGAGACTAAGCTAGTGATGTAGCTGGGGGCGAAATTGTGGATGGCTTTGTACGTAGTTGTTAGTATTTTGAATTTAATTCTTTAGCCGAGCAGAAGCCAGTGGAGGGATTGACAGAGAGGAGTAGCAGAGACAGAGCGATTGGTAAGGTGGATGAGTCTGGCAGCAGCATTCATGATGGATTGAAGAGGTGATAGACTATGTAGAGGTAAGCCAATGAGAAGGGAGTTGCAGTAGTCAAGGCAAGAGATGACCAGCGAGTGAATTAAGAGCTTTGTTGTGTCATTGGTTAGAAAGAGGCGTATTTTGGAGATGTTGTGGAGGTTGAGGCGGAAGGATTTGGACAGCGATTGGATGTGTTGCTTGAAGGAGAGGTCAGAGTCCAGGACTACACCTAGAATCTTGGCATGTGGGGATGGGCTTATGGTTGTGCCATCAATTTTGACAGTGAGATCAGGGGAAGGGGCATATGGGGGAGGAAAAATTACAAGTTTGGTTTTGGATAGATTGAGTTTGAGGAAGTGGTGTGACTGATCCAGACTGATATATCTGATAGTAAATTAGTGATACGTGAGGAGACAGAGGGAGTGAGCTGAGGGGTAGAGAAATAGATTTGGGTGTCGTCAGCGTAAAGGTGGTATTGGAAGCCATGGGAGGCTATCAGTTGACCCAGGGAGGAGGTGTAGATTGAAAATAGGAGCGGTCCAAGAAGAGAACCTTGGGGGACCCCAACAGAGAAGGAAAGAGGAGAGGAGGAAGTAGAGTTGTAAGAAACGGTAAAGGTGCAGTTGGATAAGTAGGAAGAGAACCAGTGAAGGGTACAGTCTCGGAGACCAAAGGTGTGGAGTTTTTTGAGAAGGAGGGGGTGGTCAACCATATCAAAGGCAGCAGAGAGGTCCAGGAGTAGGAGTACCGAATAACGTCAATTGGTTTTGGCCATTAGTAGATCACTTGTTAGTTTTAGGAGAGCAGTTTCTGTGGAGTGTTGAGGAGGAAATCCAGACTGAAGGGGATCAAGAAGGCTATTATCAGCGAGGTGGACGCTCAGTCGGTTGTAGACCAGACGTCAAGGAGTTTGGATAAGAAGGGGAGCAAGGAGATGGGGTGTAGGTTGTTAGGATTGGATGGGTCCAGTGAGGGATTTTTAAGTATGGGTCTGCCAAGTGCCTGTTTTAGAGAGTTGGGGAAGATGCCAGAAGAGAGGGAGAGATTTAAGATGTGGGTTAGAGAGTGTAGTATAAAGCCAGAGGGTGAACGTAGCATTTGTGAGGGAACAGGATCCAGAGGGCAGGTGGTAAGGTGGACATTACCAAGTAGTTTAGGAACTTCATCTATAGTGGTGTCGTTGAAAGAGGGAAGTAATGATTGTGCCTGTGGGCATGAAATGTGAAGCGTGGAAGGTATCAGAACAGTAGAGATCTCTGCACGAATTGTATCAATCTTCTTTTGAAGCGATTGGCAATCTCCTGGGCAGTGAGTGAGTTGGCGGGTGGAGGCGGTGGAGGATGAAGTAGAGAGTTGAAGGTAGAGAAGAGTTGACAGGGACAGAATTGATAAGTTGCTAATGAGACTGATAAAATAGGTCTGCTTGGCAGAGCGGAGGCTGGAATTGTATTTTTGGAGGGCAGATTTATATTGTTTGAAATCTTTCTGAGACTTGGTCTTACGCCACAGGCATTCATGAGCACGACTGTTTTTTCAGACTTCTAGTAACATCTGTTTGCCAAGGTTGAAGGGGTCGGGGCTTGATTCTGTGTGTAGTGAGGGGGGGCCAGTGAGTCCAGTGAGGCTAGAAGTGAAGTGTTGTAGACAGAAGTGGCTAGGTTGGTGCAGGATAGGGGTGAGATTTTGTCGTAGAGGTTGTCGACAGCAGAGTAGAGAAGAGAAGGGTTGAGATGACGTAGGTTTCTGCGGGTAACTTTTACATGGTTGGAGGGAGAGGAGGTGAAGGAGAGGGAGAGGGTGAAACTAATAAGGTGGTGATCAGAGAGAGGGAATGGATAGTTAGAGAGGTTGCATGGAGTGCAAAGGTGAGAGAAAACGAGGTCAAGGATATTGCCTTCGGAGTGAGTAGGAGCATGTATCCACTGCTTCAGGTCAAAGGAAGTGGTTAGGCTGAGAAGGTTGGAAAGGGCAGGAGTGTTAGTATTAATAGGGATGTTGAAGTCCGAGAATAATTGTGGGGATTTCAGAAGAAAAAGTAGGGTAGCCAGGCAGAGAAGTCATCAAGAAATGTTGATACTGGTCCAGGGGACCTGTAGATCACGGCTATCCTTAGAGAAATTGCAGTGAAAAGACGAATGCAGTGTGCTTCGAAAGAGAAGAGTGACAGAGAGGGAGGTGGCTGAAGTACCTGAAAGGTGCTATGTGGGGCTAGAAGGATTCCGACACCTCCTCCCTTACGTCCATTGGATCTGGGGGAGTCCAGAGAAGACCAGCATGGGATAGGGCAGCAGAAGACGCAGTGTCAGATTCGTGAAGCCATGTTTCGGTAAGGTCGAGTAGGTTAAATGAGTTGGCTATATATATATATATATATATATATATATATATATATATATATATATATATATATATATATATATATATATATATATATATATATATAATATATATATATATATATATATATATATATATATATATACACATACACAGTGCATTTCGGTGGTGTACAGTTTCTAATTCAGTGCAGGCGGTGTACACAGTATATAATACAGTGTGTACAGTTTCTATTACACTTCAGGTGGTGTACATAGTATATAATACAGTGTAGTGCAGTGTTAAAAAAAACAAAATACCCATCATTTCCAGAAGGCCTCCAAGGAGAGGCAAATGCTCACAGGCCACTAAAAGAGGGCAAGCGGCCTCTGAAATAATATTTAATAGCAGGGACCGTTCCTGCACCCAACAAGAGTAACTGTGAGGGGTTACCGTGTTATGCCACCAACACCTAAGGCCCAATTTTTCAGCAGAGTATATAGTGCAGTCCTTATAGTGTATATATAGTGCCCTCAGTGTAGTATAATACAGTGCAGGGTATATAGTAGAGTGTACAATATATAATATAGCGTATTGAAGGGTTAAGGGGAGCCCTATGACAGAATTAAGAAAACAAATTGGCATGGGTTCTCCCGTCCATAACGGGCCATTTGGATCTGGTATGGATTTAGGGGGGGGGAGAGGGGGAGACCCCCACAACATTTAAAAAAAAAATTGACATGGAGTTTACCTTAATATCCATACCAGACCCAAAGGGCCTGGTATGAATTGCGGGGGGACCCACACTGTTTTTTTAAAAAGATTTTTTATGTATATTGCCGGGATCTGGCAATACATATTACAGCTGTGAGCAATTTTAAATTACATTTTTTCCTTTTACATTTTGCTGCAGTACTTTTCTAAGCGTGGGAAAAATGTGCTACAGGCAGACTAAGAGGACCCCCCCCCCCCCCGGCACAATGTTTAAAGGAATATTTAATTTTTATTGTTTCACTTTAAACATTCGCATTGATACATGTCCCCTGGGGCATTACCCAGGTCCCCAAACACTTTTTATGGCAATAACTTGAATATAATCCTTTAAAATGAGCACTTTTGATTTTTCACATTCGTGTCCCATAGACACAGCGTTCGCATGTTCGCACAAAATTTTTTGTCTGTTTGCAAGTTCTGGTGCAAACCAAACCAGGGGGTGTTCGGCTCATCCCTATTATCTGTCAGTACATTTGATATGCATATGCTTGTTGTGGGTCACTAATTCGTTTAGTAGTAATGCAGCCTTAAGGATACAGGCCTGTAATGGTCACATTCCAAAACAAGGCATCAGCATAGAGAACACTGTGACTGGAGGAATGGGCCGTCATGTGACTTTGAAGGGTTATATAACTGCGCTTGCTTCCCCCTACGCCGCCATTTTTCTTTTTTTATGAATGAATGGTACGTTACTTGCTTCAGAGTCCTGAACATTGCTGGGCTTTAGAGATGAATAAACTGTCTTCCGGTTACAGCTTAGATCTACTAGACTGACCTGGTTGTCCACATTGTATGCCTCGTCATATGCTGTCCTCCAGCGGTATAGCTCCGGTTTACCATATACATCTAAAGGGATTGCCCGGCTTTTGGGATTTTCGTCCTCGGTGAACTTTTTGCAAATCTTTTCCACGGTCTTAAAGTGCACAGTTTTACCTGCAAAGCTTGATATAGACACACAAGAAAACAATATATCACTTGCATGTCTGCATTTTTACCCAGCTCACTGTAATGCGCTCCGATGCATAGATTTGAATTAAGTATCATATTGGGAGACTTCAATAAACTGAAAAAGGACCAAAAAAACAAATCGTTGTGATGTGTAATAATGCACATCAGCACGTGTTCTAGCAAGCGCCCTGCTGTGGATGAGCCCTTGCAATTAAAAGGGAATGCACTAAACTGCATGCATTTTAACAATATATTGGGGCTGATTAACTAAAGACAAATAGACTGTGCAATTTGCAAGAGCAGCTGCTCCAGAGCTTAGTAAATAAGGGGAAGCTCTGCTGACTTCCATCTTCCTATGATATGCAGGCAAAATGCTTTTTTTTCTTTTCTCCCCCTTGCATGGTGATTGGGCTATCGCAAAGTGAAGCTTCAGCTCATTTACTAAGCTCTCAAACAACTGCTCTTGCAAATTGCAGTCAGTTTATGTGCCTTTAGTAAATCAATCCCCCCCCCCCCCCCCCCATGTTTATACTGTATAGCACAGTGGCATTGCATATACAGAAAATAATTATTCTATATAATTATGTATATATATATATATATATATATATATCTACACACAGACACACGCACAGTATCTCACAAAAGTGAGTACACCACTCACATTTTTGGAAATATTTTATTATATCTTTTCATGTGACTGACGAAAGTGCACTTTGCTACAATGTAAAGTAGTGAGTGTACAGCTTGTATAACAGTGTAAATTTGCTGTCCCCTCAAAATAACTCACACAGTCATTAATGTCTAAACTGCTGGCAACAAAAGTGAGTACACCCCTAAGTGAAAATGTCCAACTTGGGACCAAAGTGTCAATATTTTGTGTGCCCACCATTATTTTCCAGCACTGCTGTAACCCTCTTCCTGATGGAGTTCACCAGAGCTTCACAGGTTGCCACTGGAGTCCTCTTCCACTCCTCCATGACAACATCACAGAGCTGGTGGATGTTACAGACCTTGCGCTCCTCCACCTTGCATTTGAGGATGCCCCACAGATGCTCAATAGGGTTTAGGTCTGGAGACCTGTTTGGCCAGTCCATCACCTTTACCCTTCTTTAGAAAGGCAGTGGTAATCTTGGAGGTGTGTTTGGGGTCGTTATGTTGGAATACTGCCCTGCAGCCCATTCTCCGAAAGAAAGGGTTCATGCTTTGCTTCACTATGTCACAGTACATGTTGGCATTCATGGTTCGCTCAATGAACTTTAGATCCCCAGTGCTCGCAGCACTCAAGCAGCCCCAGACCATGACACTCCCACCACCATGTTTGACTGTAGACAAGACACACTTGTCTTTGTACTTCTCACCTGGTTGCCGCCACACACACACTTGACACCATCTTAACCAAATACATTTATCTTGGTCTCATCAGACCACAGGACATGGTTCCAGTAATCCATGTCCTTAGTCTGCTTGTCTTCAGCAAACTGTTTGCGGGCTTTCTTGTGCATCAACTTTAGAAGAGGCTTCCTTCTGGGACAACAGTCATGCTGACAATTTCATGCAGTGTGTGTCTCATGGTCTGAGCACTGACAAGCTGACCCCCCACCCTTTCAACCTCTGCAGCAATTCTTGGCCGCAGTTCTGCAGCTCAGTTTCAGGGTCTTGGCAATCTCCTGATAGCCTAGGCTATCTTTATGTAGAGCAACAATACATTTTTTCAGATCCTCAGCGAGTTCTTTGCCATGAGGTGCCATGTTGAACTTGCAGTGACCAGTATGAGAGAGAGAGCGCGATAACACCAAATTTAACATTCCTGATCCCCATTCACACCTGAGACCTTTTAACACTGAGTCACATGACACCGGGGAGGGAAAATGGCTAATTGAGCCAATTTGGACATTTTAACTTAGGAGTATACTCACTTTTGTTGCCAGCGTTTTAGACATTAACCACTTCAGCCCCGGAAGGATTTGCCCCCTTCCTGACCAGGTAATTTTTTTTGCGATATGGCACTGTCATTTTAACTGGCAATTGCGTGCTCATGTGACATTGTACCTAACAAAATAATGACCTTTTTTCCCCATAAATAGAGCTTTCTTTTGATGGTATTTGATCACCTCTGCGGTTTTTATTTTTTGCGCTATGAACAAAAAAATGCATGGGTGTTAGCGGTACTGGCACTAACCTGACGCTGCCTGGGGCAACGCAGACCCTGACACTATAACTTATATCAGCCGCCGGGCGATCAGGGGGTTAAACCTTTATTGGGTAATAAACGGCCGGTCCACAGCATCCCCTGTAACAGTTATACGGTGATCACTGGTGAAAGGGTTAACTAGGAGGCAATCAGGGGGTTAAAACCTTTATTAGGTAGTATATGGGGGTAACTGACACTATAAAAAGCTGACGGTGAGCCTTAATACTTACCTGCCTAACTAGCGTCACCTGTGACACTAATACAGTGATCAGAAAAATGATCGCTTAGTGACACTGGCGATGGGGGGGGGGGGGGGGGGGTGATCAAGGGATTAAACCTTTGTTAGAGGGGGAACACCAGACCTAAAGGGGCTTAACAGTAACTGCCCTACCACTTATAACAGTCACAAATGACACCAATGCAGTAATCAGTAAAAAAAAAAAAAAAAAAGTGTGATTGGGGCTGAAAAGTGTGCCTGCGTGTTCTACTGTAAGAGTAGTGTTGGTGCAAACTCACATTGATGTCTTCTCTCCTCGGCCCCGGACGAAAAGACCGACACGAGGGGAGATGACATCACTTCCTCTGCCCCTGTTTAGATTACAGGAGCAGATGAAGGATTCCATTCGCGGGGAGCGATCGCGAGGGGGTGGCCATAAATCAGTGGCCTCCCCCTCAGCATGGATCGCTCCCGAAACGATGCTGACCGCCTTGGGCACCGGGGGGCACGATGCCCGCAGGAGGCCACTGGTCACAGGTGCTTCAAGCCTATATATATCTCTTTTTGTAAAACTCATTGTGAGCCTGCTCATCTTTGAGCTTGCTGGGAGTATGACCCCTTTCACACTAGAGGTGTTTTTCAGGCGCTACAGCACTAAAAATAGCTCCTGAAATAAGCGGCTCCATTCACTCCAGTGTGAAAGCCCGAGGGCTTTCACACTGGAGCGGTGCGCTGGCAGGGCGTCAGAAAAAGTCCTGTCAGCAGCTTCTTTGGAGAGATGAACTCACCACTCCTCCACATTGAAATCAATGGGGCAGCGCTGCTATACCGCTCACAAAATCCCGCTTTGGGGGCGGATTTAACCCCTTTTTGGGCACTAGAGGGGGTTTAAAACCACCCCGCTAGCAGCCGAATAGCACCACTTTACTGCTGACGCCCTAGGCGGCACAGTGTGAAAGGCCTCTTACATAGTGGCTGAGGAGCTGGTGTAGTAAGGAGGGGTTTGGGTTCCTGGAGGACTGGCCCGACTTCTCAGTTGATCACCAGTACTATAGAAGGGACGGACTGCACCTAAATGAGGAGGGTGCAGATCAACTAGGCGATGGGGGGGGGGGGTAGTAGAGGTAGTCTGTGCAGAACATATTCCAGAGGGTAGTATTGGAGCATTATTGGTAGGTTGACTAAAGCAAATAAACCCAAGGTAAGTATAGTAACAAGTTGCAATCTCAGAACACCCAATAAGAGGAAAGTATGCGACCGGTCTAAACTACGTGGTATGTTCGCCAATGCCAGGAGCCTGGCAGACAAGATGGGTGAACTAGAGATACTGTTGTATGAGGAGGATTTGGATTTTGTGGGAATTTCAGAGACTTGGTTCAACAGCTCTCTTGAATGGCTGGCAACCATTCCAGGGTATACCCTTTATCGTAGGGATAGAGAGGATAAAAAGGGGAGAGGGGGTATGCCTATATATCAAGAATATTGTACAAGTGAATGTGAGAGATGACATCACTAAGGGAGCTAGGGAGGAGGTGGAATCCTTTTGGGTAGAGCTCCAAAGGGATGAAGCTAAGGGGAAAATAATACTGAGAGTATGCTATAGGGTCCCTAACCTGAGGGAGGAGGGGGAGACGGATCTCCTATTACATGCTGGATTAGCAGCAATGATGAGAAGTGTTCTAATGGGGGATTTTAATCATCCAGACATAGGCTGGGCGGAGGGAACCACGCATTCGTCTAAGGCCCGCCAGTTCCTAAATGTCTTGTAGGACAATTTCATGGTTCAGATGGTAGACGCACCAACTAGAAATAAAGCGTTATTGGATCTACTGATTACTAACAATACAGACCTGATCACGGATGTAGAAATTCAGGGCAATTTAGGAAACAGCAATCAATTGGCTTCAGTATAAATCACACAAATTGGAAACATAAGGGGAATACAAAGACACTGAATTTCAAAAGAGTCAACTTCCCAAAACTACAAACCTTACTAGAAGGCATAAATTGGGATAAATCTTAGGAACAAAGAACATGAAGGAGAGATGGGTTTTCTTTAAGAGCATATTAAATAAGGGCATTAGCAAATGCATCACATTGGGTAATAAATGTAACCACTTGCCGACCGCCGCACGACGATATACGTCGACAGAATGGCACGGGCAGGCATATGGGCGTATATATACGTTCCTGCCTTCCCGCGGGTGGGGGGCCCGTTCGGGCCCCCCCGGTGCCTGCGGCAGTCGGTATTCGTTCGGGAGCGATCCAGGATGAGGGGGCGGCCATTCATTCATGGCCACCCCCTCGCGATCGCTCCCGACGAATGGAAATGCTCCGTGACATCACTTCCTCTCCTGTAATGTAAACACAGGCAGAGGAAGTGATGTAATCTCTCCTCCGTGTCGGTATTTTTCGTTCCGGCACCGAGGAGAGAGGATCGGTGAGTTGCACCAACACGACACTACACAGTAGAACATGCCAGGCACACTCACACCCCCCCTTCACCCCCCGATCACCCCCCCAATTACCCCTGCCCCCCCAGTCACAGTGACACCAATTGCATTTTTTTTTTTTTTTGCATTGGTGTCATTTGTGACTGTAATAACTGTTAGGGCAGTTAGGGTTAGCCCCCTTTAGTTCCAATGTACCCCCTAACCCCCCCAATAAAGGTTTAACCCCGTGATCACCCCCCGTCGCCAGTGTCACTAAGGCTGGGTTCACATTGCAGCGGTTTATGAGAACGGATGTGATTCGCACCGCACTGCAGTGCAAATCACATCCGATCTCTGTGCGATTCGAGTTCAGCCATACAGATAGTATGGCTGAATTCGCGCCGCACCCGCCGCAAATTCGCACGGGACCCTTTTTTTGGTCCGCAGCAGAATCGGATCGCATGGGTGTTCACACCATGCGATCCGAGTTTGCAGATCGCACTGCGATATGCGAACTGATCTGGGGGTGTCATTAACATTTCACTGACACTCCCAGCAGTTCGCATAGGGCAGTGTGAACTGCCGCCGGGAGGCATGCGATGCGGGAACCCGCCGCGGATTCGTGGCGTTCCCGCATCGCTCCAGTGTGAACCCAGCCTAATAAGCGATCGTTTTTCTGATCGCTGTATTAGTGTCACAGGTGACGCTAGTTAGGCAGGTAGGTATTTAGGTTCGCCGCAGCTTTTTTTAGCGCCAGGGACCCCCATATACTACCGCATAAAGCCCCCTGATTTCCCCCTAGTTAACCCTTTCACCAGTGATCACCATATAACTGTTACAGGTGACGCTGGTTGGTTAGTTATTTTTTTATAGTTTCAGGGCACCCGCCATTTATTACCTAATAAAGGTTTAACCCCCTGATCACCCGGCGGGTGTCATTTGTGACTGTAATAACTGTTAGGGCAGTTAGGGTTAGCCCCCTTTAGTTCTAAGGTACCCCCCTAACCCCCAATAAAGGTTTAACCCCGTGATCACCTCCCGTCGCCAGTGTCACTAAGGCTGGGTTCACATTGCAGAGGTTTATGAGAACGGATGTGATTCGCACCGCACTGCAGTGCAAATCACATCCGATCTCTGTGCGATTCGAGTTCAGCCATACAGATAGTATGGCTGAATTTGCGTCGCACCCGCCGCAAACTCGCACGGGACCCTTTTTTTGGTCCGCAGCAGAATCGGATCGCATGGGTGTTCACACCATGCGATCCGAGTTTGCAGATCGCACTGCGATATGCGAACTGATCTGGGGGTGTCATTAACATTTCACTTACACTCCCAGCAGTTCGCATAGGGCAGTGTGAACTGCCGCCGGGAGGCATGCGATGCGGGAACCCGCCGCGGATTCATGGCGTTCCCGCATCGCTCCAGTGTGAACCCAGCCTAATAAGCGATCGTTTTTCTGATCGCTGTATTAGTTTCACAGGTGATGCTAGTTAGGCAGGTAGGTATTTAGGTTCGCCGCAGCTTTTTATAGCGCCAGGGACCCCCATATACTACCGCATAAAGCCCCCTGATTGCCCCCTAGTTAACCCTTTCACCAGTGGTCACCATATAACTGTTACAGGTGACGCTGGTTGGTTAGTTATTTTTTTATAGTTTCAGGGCACCCGCCATTTATTACCTGGTCATTTGGGGGGGGGGGGGGGGTTTGTGCCATCTTGGCATTTTATGGCCTTCAAAACTGTAACGCCCTTAGAAAGCCTGAAGGCGGTGCTTGGTTTTCGGGGCCCCGTACGCGGCTAGGCTCCCAAAAAGTCCCACATATGTGGTATCCCCGTACTCAGGAGAAGCAGCAGAATTTATTTTGGGGTGTCATTTCACATATGCCCATAGCATGTGTGAGCAATATATAATTTAGTGACAACTTTGTGAAAAAAAAAAAAAAAAAGTTTGTAATTTTCCCGCAACTTGTGGCAAAATATAAAATATTCCATGGACTCAACATGCCTCTCAGCAAATAGCTTGGGGTGTCTATTTTCTAAAATGGGGTCATTTGTGGGGGTTTTGTGCCATCTTGGCATTTTATGGCCTTCAAAACTGTAATAGGTAGTGAGAAGTGAAATCAAAAATTTACGCCCTTAGAAAGCCTGAAGGCGGTGCTTGGTTTTCGGGGCCCCGTACGCGGCTAGGCTCACAAAAAGTCCCACATATGTGGTATCCCCGTACTCAGGAGAAGCAGCAGAATTTATTTTGGGGTGTCATTTCACATATGCCCATAGCATGTGTGAGCAATATATAATTTAGTGACAACTTTGTGAAAAAAAAAAAAAGTTTGTAATTTTCCCGCAACTTGTGGCAAAATATAAAATATTCCATGGACTCAACATGCCTCTCAGCAAATAGCTTGGGGTGTCTACTTTCTAAAATGGGGTCATTTGTGGGGGTTTTGTGCCATCTTGGCATTTTATGGCCTTCAAAACTGTAATAGGTAGTGAGAAGTGAAATCAAAAATTTACGCCCTTAGAAAGCCTGAAGGCGGTGCTTGGTTTTCGGGGCCCCGTACGCGGCTAGGCTCACAAAAAGTCCCACATATGTGGTATCCCCGTACTCAGGAGAAGCAGCAGAATTTATTTTGGGGTGTCATTTCACATATGCCCATAGCATGTGTGAGCAATATATCATTTAGTGACAACTTTGTGTAAAAAAAAAAAAAAAATTTTTTTTTGTCATTATTCAATCGCTTGAGGCAAAAAAATTAAATATTCAATGGGCTCAACATGCCTCTTATCAATTTCCTTAGGGGGTCTACTTTCCAAAATGGGGTCATTTGGGGGGGTTTTGTACTGCCCTGCCATTTTAGCACCTCAAGAAATGAGATAGGCAGTCATAAACTAAAAGCTGCGTAAATTCCAGAAAACGTACCTTAGTTTGTAGATGTGACAACTTTTGCGCAAACCAATAAATATACAGTTATTGACTTTTTTTTTACCAAAGACATGTGGCTGAATACATTTTGGCCTAAATGTATGACTAAAATTGAGTTTATTGGATTTTTCTAATAACAAAAAGTAGAAAATATCATTTTTTTTCAAAGTTTGCGGTCTTTTTACGTTTATATCGCAAAAAATAAAAATCGCAGAGTCAGTCAAATACCTTTAAAAGAAAGCTCTATTTGTGGGAAAAAAAGGACGCAAATTTTGTTTGGGTACAACATTGCATGACCGCGCAATTACCAGTTAAAGCAGCGCAGTGCCAAATTGTAAAAAGACCTCTGGTCATTGACCAGCAAAATGGTCCGGTCTGAAAGTGGTTAAAATAGCGAACAAAAGCCCTGGATGGCTTAACTCCAATGTAAAAATGCATATAAAAGCAAAGGAGAAAGCCTTCAAAAAATACAAGATTGAGGAATCATCATCAGCATTCAGACTTTATAAAGAATGCAACAATAAATGTAATGCCGCCTATACATGATCGTAATTTTGGTTGGAAAAAGATCTGATGGTTTTCCCGACAGAATTCTGATTGGATTTCGCTCAAGCTGTCTTGCATACACAAGGTCACACCAAATTCCGACCGCCAAGAATGCGGTGACGTACAACACGTACGACGGGACTAGAAAAAGGAAGATCAATACCCAGTAGCATCCATCTCTTAGTTTAATCTGAACATGTGTGAGTTTTTGCACGTCAGAATTGCATACACACGATCGGAATTTCCAATAGACATTTTTTCCGTCTGAAAAATTGGAACATGCTCTCAAATTTTTGCTGGCGGGAATTCGGCCAGCTAAAATTCCGATGGAGAATACACACTGGTGCATTTTCCGATGAAAAGCTCTCATCGGTCTTTTGCTGGCCGAAATTACGATTGTGTGTACCCGGCATTAGAGTGCAATAAGGTCGGCTAAGATAGAACATGAAAGACACATAGCGAAGGAGAGCAAAAAAAAAAATACCAAGAAATTCTTTAACCTCCCTGGCGGTATGATTAGTTCTGGTTTTAGGTGCATAAAGCGGTACAATTATTTTGCATGGAAATTTGGCGTTTTATATTGTAGTCCTGTAGTCTAGCAGACATCCCGGGTATGATAAAGTTTATAATATAATAATAAAAATTATTCAATAATGTAATCAAATCCAAAAACACTGAAATTTGCTAATTTGCAGAATTGTCGCTGTCATTAGATTTAGTGTTTGATGACGAATTTCCCCACAAATCGTTATCGCTCAATTCTGCAAGAGATCATAATTTATTATCGCTGTTTTCTAGTTGGTCTAAAATCTATTTTGACATAAAGGGACACTTTTTGGTTGCTATGGACAATCTCCAAATTCCAGGCAGAAAAAACAGTATTTATAATATAAAAGTGCACGCAGGGCACTGCACAGACCACTAGGAACAAAGGGGGTGTGTAATTTTTTTATACAGTACTGTAATCTGTAAGATTACAGTATTGTGTGTGTTTTGTGTGTCTTAAATTTTTTGAATTTGGCGCCGAACTCCACTCCCGTGCGCCGTAACGTCGCAGGGAACGGAGCTCGGCGGCACTCGGGCACTGTGTGAATTGAGCGCAGAAGCTCGCACACACAGCGCGGAGGACATCGCTGGATCCAGGGGACAAGGTAAGTAACTTCTCCCTGTGTCCTCCATGTATCCAGCGATGCAATCCCGAGTCTGGCTCGGGGTTACTGCTTATGGTACTAAAATTCCAGCCCGAGCCACACTCGGGATTACCGCTAGGGAGGTTAAGTATGTAAATAGTAAAAAAAGGAAGGACAGACCATATTGGCCCCAGAAAGAATGAAGAAGGACATCTAGTTACAAAGGATGGGGAGATGGCAAAGGTATTGCATTTATTCTTCTCCTCAGTCTTCACGAGGGAATCGGGGGGCTTCAGTAACCAAAACTGCAGTGTTTATCCTCAAGACACATCACAGGAAGCACCTCCATGGTTAACAGAGGACAGAATTAAAATTTGGAAAATTTAAGATTAATAAATCACCGGGACCAGATGGCTTGCACCCGAGGGTACTTAGGGAATTCAGTCAAGTAATTGCCAGATCATTGTTCCTAATTTTTACTGACAGTCTTCTGACTGGAATGGTACCAGCTGATTGGAGAAATGCCAATGTAGCACCAATTTAAAAAGGGCCCAAAATACATCCCTGGGATTTACAGACCAGTTAGCCTAACATCAATAGCATGTAAACTCTTGGAGGGGATGATAAGGACTATATACAAGATTTTAGTAATGAGAACGGTATCATTAGCAGTAATCAGCATGGATTCATGAAGAATCGTTCTTGCCAAACCAATCTACTAACCTTCTATGAGGAGGTGAGTTGCCAGCTAGATGAAGGAAGGCCAATAGACGTGGTGTATCTGGATTTTGCAAAAGCATTTGACACAGTTCCCCATAAACATTTACTGTATAAAATAAGGTCCCTTGGCATGGACCATAAGGTGAGTACATGGATTGAAAACTGGCTACAGGGGAGTTCAGAGGGTGGTGATAAATGGGGAGTACTCAGAATAGTCAGGTGTGGGTAGTGGGGCCCCCCAGGGTTCTGTGCTGGGACAAATCCTATTTAATTTGTTCATAAATGACCTGGAGGATGGGACAAACAATTCAATCTCTGTATTTGCGGACGATACTAAGCTAAGCAGGGCAATAACTTATCCGCAGGATGTGGAAACCTTGCAAAAAGATCTGAACAAATGAATGGGGTGGGCATCTACATGGCAAATGAGGTTCAAAGTAGAAAAAATGTAATATAATGCATTAGGGTGGCAAAAACAGGAATGCAATTTATACACTGGGGGGGAGAACCTCTGGGGGAATCTAGGATGGAAAAGGACCTGGGGTCCAAGTAGATGATAGGCTCAGCAATGGCATGCAATGCCAAGCTGCTGTTAACAAAGCAAACAGAATATTGGCATGCACTAAAAAAAGGGGATCAACTCCAGAGATAAAACGATAATTCTCCTGCTCTACAAGACTCTGGTCCGACCAAACCTGGAATATGCTGTCCAGTTCTGGGCACCAGTCCTTAGGAAGGATGTACTGGAAGTGGAGCGAGTACAAAGAAGGGCAACAAAGCTGATAAAGGGTCTGGAGGATAATGGTTATGAGGAAAGGTTGTGAGCACTGAACTTATTCTCTCTGGAGAAGAGACGCTTGCGAGGGGATATGATTTCAATATACAAATACCATACTGGTGACTAGTGATGGCCGAACGGTTCGCCCGGCGGTCGTTTCGCGGCGAATTTTGGCTTTTTGCGATTCGCCCGATCGGCGGACTATTGCCGCCGTTCGCCCGGCGGACTTCCATGTTTACTGTGTAAAAAACTTTGACCTATGATGACACATCCATCATGGGGTACAGGACAGCCAATTGAGACATTACAGCACATGGACACTTGGACATTCCCCCTAACTTATAAATACACCCGATCCGGCGGCCATTTTACATTCTTTCTTCTGTCACTATAGGGAGAGGTTGCTATGTGGAGCAGGGAGAGATTGCAGTGACCCAAATCGCTAGCTATTTGGTACACAAAAGTTCTTTTCAGGACTGGTATAGGTGTTAGGTGTATAAAGGGTTGCTGTGCTACTGATTGTTGCAGCAGCCTGAGCGTCTTTTGTCAGTTTAGAGAAAGGGACAGGACGGTGTGTCTGCTGTAGGGACAGTCAGTTTAGTCATTAGCTGTTACTATCAGGTCCACAAAAGTGCTATTCCAGTTATTGTTCCAGTAGCCTCTGTTTTGTCAGTTTATATAGGGACAGGCAGGAAGCAGTGTGTGAGGCAGTGAGGGTCAGTTTAATCAGTAGCTGTTACTATATCAGGTCCACAAAGGTTCTTTTCAGGACTGGTATCAGTAGTATGGTAATAGGCTTGTACACGTATAATATTCTTTCTTCCAAATATAGAAAGAATATTATACTTGACTGCTGCCCTTCTGCTGCAGTCTGCTAATCATTCACAACCTACTTGTTCCACAAAGGTCCTTTATAAGGACTGATAATAACCTGGTGTAGAGTGCTATAGTACATAGGGTTGAGTGAGGTACAGTCTGCTATTCTATAAGGACTGGTATAGGTCCACAATACATAGGGTTGAGGTGCACTACTACTGACCGCTGCCCTATACTGCAGCAGTCCTTCATCGGTATAGGGACTGACGTAGAGTCTGCTAATCAGTCACAACCTACTTGTTCCACAAAGTTCCTTATAAGGACTGGTAAGGTATAGGGTACTACAGTACATAGGGTTGAGTGAGGTACAGTCTGCCATTCTATAAGGACTGGTATAGGTCCACAATACATAGGGTTGAGGTGCACTACTGCTGACCGCTGCCCTATACTGCAGCAGTCCTTCATCGGTATAGGGACTGAGAGTTTTGTCACAGGGTAATTTAAAAAATGACAGGCAGAGGAAGAGGCAGGCCCTTCCGCAGGGGTGGTAGGGGTAGGGCAGGAGCAACAGGCTTGAGCCAAAGTGGGAAGTTGCAGAAGGTGCGTTCAATTACTTTAAAGGACGCACCAGACTTGGTTGAGTGGCTCACTCAGCCTTACTCTTCTGCACCCTCCTCATCCTCTCGATCTGCACCCTCTTCTTCACTCTCTGCTATGTGCACCCCCAAAGACACTACCACCAACACCACCACCACCACCACATACCTTCCGCTTGAGTCACAGGAATTATTTTCCGATCCATATCAAGACATTTCTGATGCGCAGCCACTCTTGGTATTGGATCAGGAAGAGGAGGTAGCAACAAGCGCCACTCAGCAGTCTGACGACAGTACCCAGATCAGCCCAAGGAGGAGGTTGGTCCCTGGTGTTGCTGCCTACTCCGAGATCTTTACTTATAGCGGTGGGGAAGGTGACGTCGATGATGACGTGTCCAGTGATGTCACGTGGGTGCCCACAAGAGAGGAAGAGGAGGGGAGTTCAGAGGGAGATACGGACCAGCAGATAGGGAGGAGAAGCAGGAATAACTTACATTGCACAGGAGGGACAAAGCAGACTGCAAATGTATCAGGAGCGAGTCATCGACCATGTACGGTCACATCTGGTGCTCCCAGGACAACGGCACATGGCTCCGCAGTGTGGGCTTTTTTTAACGTGTCCGCTGCTGACAATAGCGTTGCCATCTGCAATCTTTGCAGTCAACGCATTAGTCGCGGTAAGCCCAACACTCACCTAGGGACGACCGCCTTAAGAAGGCACATGAGCAGCCATCACCGAGCCGAGTGGGAGCAACGGAACACGCAAAGCCACACTCCAGGCTCTCACCGTCCAGCCTCGTCTTCTACTTCTCCTTCTCCTCTCTCCTCACAATTGTCCTCCACTCCACCTTCCATCACGCCAAGCTCACGGTTTTCTGCAAAAAGGCAGGCTTCCGTGGGCCTAATGTTCGAGCGCAAAAAAATGATGACGCCGGATAACCCTCTTGCCCAACGGTTGACCGCTGGCTTGTCAGAACTCATAGCCCGCCAACTACTGCCATATAAACTGGTGGACTCGGAGGCCTTTTGCAAATTTGCGGCCATTGGAACACCACAATGGAAGGTCCCAGGAAGGAAGTATTTCTCAGAGAAGGGCATCCCAGAGCTATATGGCCATGTTCAGCGGCAAGTGAATGTATCTCTGGCACACAGTGTCGGTGCCAAGATACATCTGACCACAAACACGTTGTCTAGCAAACACGGGCAGGGAAGGTATATCACTTTTACTGCCCACTGGGTGAACCTTCTGACGCCGTCAAGCATGTAACCCGTGGCACCCGTGTAGATTTGGTTTTACTGCCACGGATTGCATGCAGGCCTGACTCTTCTTCTCCTCCTCCTCCTCCTACTCCATCCTCCTCCCTCTCCTCCTCAGCTGACTCCTCCTTTTCCGCTGCTAGCGTCTACTCCGCTGCGCCGCCCAAGCTCCCCAGAACCTATTCGACATGCCAGGTGAGACGTTGCCATGCCATGCTGCGTCTGTTGTGCCTGGAAGCCAAGAGCCACACTGGCCCGGCACTCCTTTCAGCTTTGCGTTCACAGGCAGATCAGTGGCTAACACCGCTCAATTTGACAGTTGGTAAAGTGGTGTGTGACAACTGTGCCAATCTGCTTAGCACATTGAAACAGGGCAAAATGACACACGTGTCATGCATGGCACACGTCTTAAACTTGGTCGTGCAGCGATTCGTTGTCAAATACCCTGGGGTCCAGGACATCTTGCGGCAGGCAAGGAAAATCTCGGCCCATTTCAGAAGATCTTACACGGCCATGGCTCGCCTTGCTGACATTCAGCGGTGACATAATCTGATGGTCAGACGTCTTATTTGCGATTGCCCGACGCAATGGAACTCAACCTTCTATATGCTTGATAGGCTGCTCCAGCAGAAACGTGCAGTTAACGTCTACCTGTATGAACTCTGCGGCAGAACAGGTTCTGGGGAGCTGGGTTTTTTTTCACCGCGCCAGTGGCTGCTCATGCGCGACACATGCAGACTTCTGCGGCCATTTGAGATCTCCAAACTGGTCAGTCGCAGCCATGGCGCCATCAGTGACATGGTACCTTATGCCTTCTTTATGGAGCGTGCATTGCGTTGTGTCATTGATCAAGCTGTGGAGGAGCAGGGGCGGGAAGATGAGGAAGTCGCAATGCTGGATGAATTCCCAGGGGGGCTACTCTATCTGAGACAAGTCAACAACAGGAGTCTGAAGAGGAGTCAGAGGAGGATGGTGCCGGGGCGGATGAGGAGGAGCAAGAAGAGCATGCTTTAAACCTTTCTGGGACCCCTGTTGTTGTGCGTGGATGGGGAGAGGAGAATGAAGAGGACGACATTCTCCTGGATGATGAGCAGGAGCCAGGCCACCACACCGCTTCCACTTTAGTGCAAATGGGGGCCTTCCTGCTCCAGTGTTTTAATAGGGACCCCTGTATAAAAAACATAAGGGTCAAGGACCAGTACTGGGTGGCAACATACTTAGACCCCCCGGTACAAACACAAATTGGCGGAAATGTTACCGCCATCACAGAGGGCTGGCAGAATGGAGCACTTCCAGGCCTTGCTTCGAGAAATGCTGCATTCTGCCTTTGCGTGCGCTGGCAGAGGAGCAATTCCCACTCCCAGAGAAGGAGTTGTGGGTACCAATCCAACAGCGCCTGCAAGAAGAGGCCGGCTTGAAGATGTGTTGGTGACTTCGGATATGAGGTCATTCTTTCAGCCGACCCATCGACAGGTGTCATCCGGATACAGCATCAGGGAACGCCTAGACCGTCAGGTGTCCGACTACATCGTGTTAACGGCCGATGTGGACGCTCTGAGGAGTGATGAACCCCTGGACTACTGGGTGGGCAGGCTTGACCTCTGGCCAGAGCTTGCCCAATTTGCAATCGAACTGTTGGCTTGCCCCTCGTCCAGTGTCCTGTCCGAAAGGACGTTCAGCGCAGCAGGGGGGATCGTGACCGATAAGCGTACTCGCCTAGCTCACGACAGTGTTAACTACCTCACATTTCTAAAAATGAATGAGGCATGGATCTCGGAGGAATTCAACACATGTGACCAGTAGACCATGTATATGTCTATAAACTATTTTTTTTAATCGAGCACAGAGACCTTCTTTCTTCATTTGGCTCACTTCCTTGTCCAAAAAAAGCACACCGTACTATATGCCCTTACCCTCCTCTTTGAAGAGGTTGAGCGGTGTCATATTTCTACTGGGGCTGCTTATTATGAGGGGCTGCCACCATCCCTGTGCTGTGCTGACATCCTCCTGGGGCTGTACCTCTGCTGTGCATATTATGAGGGGCTCCCACCATCCCTGTGCTATGCTCATTATGAGGGGCTCCCACCATCCCTGTGCTATGCTCATTATGAGGGGCTCCCACCATCCCTGTGCTATGCTGACTTCCTCCTGGGGCTGCTTACGGTGCAGGTGTCAGTGCTGTAAATCACGGTGCTGATGTCAGTACTCTCTATCACGGTGCTGCTGTCAGTGCTGTATATCACGGTGCTGGTGTTAGTGCTTTATGTCACACTGCTGATGTCAGTGCTCTCTATCACAGTGCTGTTGTCAGATGACTCTATCACGGTGCAGGTGTCATTGCTGTATGTCACGCTGCTGATGTCAGTGCTCTCTATCACGGTGCTGCTGTCAGTGCTGTATTTCACGGTGCTGGTGTTAGTGCTTTATGTCACGCTGCTGATGTCAGTGCTCTCTATCACGGTGCTGCTGTCAGTGCTGTATATCACGGTGCTGGTGTTTAGTGCTTTATGTCACGCTGCTAATGTCAGTGCTCTCTATCACGGTGCTGCTGTCAGTGCTGTATATCACGGTGCTGGTGTTAGTGCTTTATGTCACGCTGCTGATGTCAGTGCTCTCTATCATGGTGCTGTTGTCAGATGACTATCACGGTGCAGGTGTCATTGCTGTATGTCACGCTGCTGATGTCAGTGCTCCCTATCACGGTGCTGCTGTCAGTGCTGTATTTCACGGTGCTGGTGTTAGTGCTTTATGTCACGCTGCTGATGTCAGTGCTCTCTATCACGGTGCTGCTGTCAGTGCTGTATATCACGGTGCTGGTGTTAGTGCTTTATGTCACGCTGCTGATGTCAGTGCTCTCTATCACGGTGCTGCTGTCAGTGCTGTATATCACGGTGCTGGTGTTAGTGCTTTATGTCACGCTGCTGATGTCAGTGCTCTCTATCACAGTGCTGTTGTCAGATCACTCTATCACGGTGCAGGTGTCATTGCTGTATGTCACGCTGCTGGTGATCATCTCCTGCACCCTCTTCTTTGCCTACCCTGGTCCCTGACCTTCCCTCTCCTCCATTGCCTTCATGCGCTCCACAGTCCTGAATTGTCACAACAATTTCCCATATAAAAAAAGAATGCTTGTAGTTGTCGATCCCAGATTCACCTCATACATGTGTTATGTCATTGGCCATGTGGTGGGACTATGTTTGCACAGCTATTAATTATTTTGTGGCTGCAAATTTGACCTGTAGGTTTGCGAAGTTCGCCTCCCATTGAAGTTAATGGGCCCCGGCCGCGTTCGCGAAACGTCCCGTCGGAAGTTCGTCCATCACTAATGGTGACCCCACAATAGGGATAAAACTTTTCCGCAAAAGGGAGTTTAACAAGACTAGTGGCCACTCATTAAAATTAGAAAAGAAAACTATGTAGAGGGTTTTTTACTGTAAGAGTGGCAAGGATGTGGAATTCCCTTCCACAGGTGGTGGTCTCAGCAAGGGGCATTGATAGTTTCAAGAAACTATTAGATAAGCACCTGAATGACCACAACATACAGGGATATACAATGTAATACTGACATATAATCACACACATAGGTTGGACTTGATGTTGATCCGAAATTGCGAACATTAAGAACGTGGTGACATACAACGAGCTGAGAAAAATGAAGTTCAATAGCCAGTGCTGCTCTTCTGCTTGATTCCAAACATGCGTTGAACTTGTCAGAATTGTGTACACACAATCGGAATTGCCAACAACGGATTTTGTTGTCAGAAAATTTGAGAACCAGATCTCAAATTTTGTGTTACGGAAATTCTGATGGAATATGTACAATTCCGACAACAAGCTCCTATCAAACATTTTCCGTCGGAAAATCCTATCGTGTGTACGGGCATTGCAAATACCCAGTAGAGTGACTGTCCTTAGGTATTACAGAGAGATTAAACAAATCCTCCAGCATGAGTTGTATCTTTATCTGCAGTATCCTCTCCTCTACACACGTTCAAAGCACAGACTTTATACAGCTTGTTTGAGCTTTCGGAAGGGGGGAGATCTAACGTTACATTCTGCAGTGCTGACTGAAGTGAAGGTAACACCTCCACCCCCTACACACACACACACACACACACACACACACACACACACACACACAAACAGAACAAATTACTGGCTGTGTGCTGGAGCTTTCCACCTCGGTGTCAGGAATTTTTTTTGGAAGTAACTCATTCTGATGGCAGAGGAACAAAGCAGCAGACAGACATGGCACTTAGGGCTCTGAATTGAGACAAGTACACACTATAGAGCAGGGGTGTACAACTCAAGTTCAGGAGTGTGCTGTGTGCATGGTTGAGGAGTGTGCTACATACAGAGTACAGGGTTTAGGGGTGTGCTGTGTACAGTGTGCAAGGTTAAACTCTTTTACAGGCTGTCCACATCTCATTTCCGCTGCTCTTTGGCTCTGACATCTGCATCACTCTCCCCTAATCTCCACATTTTGCACATATCTCCTTCAACAGCCCTCACCTGTACCCCCCATCACACATTGCACCTGCATCTCCCTTGTCCCTTTTGTGAGTGCAGGGGAGGCAGGGATCTGTGAGAGCTGCCGAAAAACTGTCCTTGTAAACATAGTGGGAAAGAAAGTGAATCGTTTCTTTAACTATGAAACTGTCATTGTACAAAATACAGATTTATTGATAAAAGAGCATTCCCGTTTACCTTTGATCCGTCTTATGATTTGGCGTCTTTAAGATGCTCTTTTCTACTTCCATGGTACGCAGCTGAAGATATAACAAAGTAAACGTGTATTAAAAGATGATTATTTGTATCAGAGACCTAAGAAGTAAATGTTTATGTTGGGAGCTTGCTGCCAGAATTGTTGGCACACACTTTTTTAATGCAAATTATTTTTGATCATATCTGTAAAACTGGCTATATACATTACAACCTGATTGCACCATCTCCTTACTGAATCCAGGTAATGAGACCTTTGTTACAATTTCATTGTACATTCTTCTATTTATTAAAGTAAAAGTCTCAAGCAGCCAGCTGTCAAGAATAATTTAGTATTTTTGTCCAATATGTCAATTTCCTACGATTGTCAACTCCATCTAGTGCCCATAATGTGGTTTTGTCCTGCAATACTTCAGTCATGAAAATACCACATTCTGGCCACTAGATGGAGCTGACAGTCATTAGAAATTAACCTATTACACAAAAATATAGGATTGGATGTGACAGCAATTATTTTTTTTATATATAAATTGACCCCATGGTGTCCGCTTTACACATCTTATACCTGTAAGCATTAAGCTCCATTTGCATGGGTGTCTAGCCACGCTACAAAGGCCAGCAGCAAGAATCTACTGATTCTCTACAGCTGTGTGTGGATAGCAGGAGCCGCTGAGCCCATACACTGCAATGACAGGCTGGCTGTTGGCTGCAGGTATTTGTGGCTGTTCGCACAGCCAGCAATCACTGCAGTGCGTCCAGCTGCGATCACCACAGATAATCACTAACTGAGCATTGATGATTGGTTTCCTGATACATTGAGGGTTGATCGATCAATCATAAATCTAATTTAACTGTTTTGATAGATCATTTAAAACTGAAGTTTAGGTCTGATTTCCTTCTATAGTTAAATTGTTCCTGCATGAAGAAATGTAAGTATGCATATCTCATACCTGATTGATTCCTCTGTAAAGTTCAAATTACTGTAGCAGGTGCCATTGCTACAGTGCAGTGGTGCTCAAAATTTTTGGGGGGCGCAAACAAACTGAAAAATTCTGAAGAAAAAACATAAATTGCAGCCTCACTGTGCTCATCAAATAGGTCCACTGTGCCCCATCAAATAGGTCCACTGTGCCCCATCAAATAGGGCCACTGTGCCCCATCAAATGCAGTTTGAAGTTCAAGTATATGCTCGCTGTCTGCCTGGCACTTCCCCTGTCTCGGTGGTGGGTCAGGCATGCGGGTGACGGTTGCGAGCGGTGGGACCTTGCAGCGGGTCAGACAGCAGCTCCTGTATCCTCCATGTGTCTCCTCCCCTATTCCTGATAGGCGTCCACTCGCAGTGCCTGTCCTTTCAGCCAATCAGTTGCCTGTTAACAGACCCGTGTACCTGATTGGCGGAGAGGTGGGTTAGTGTTAGGAAAGTGAATATTCAGAGAGGGCAGCGGCGCTCCGCACAGTGAGGGATGCTTGCCGGGTACTGCAAACATCCTGAGAATGCCTTGTATCAACAATGGTAGCTTTTGTCACTAAACAAAAAGATGTGTACTTATTTTGTTGGTTAGATTGAGAAGACCAAACTTGCATAAGGAATGATCACATGGGAATAACCCTTAACTAGAAAACCCCATTGTGCTCAAGTGAAGACAGTTTGGACAATATACAACCATGAAGACAAAATTCAATAGCTGACACCTTGTCCAACAAAACCTATTGTGTGATTTCCAGGGACTTGAAGGCACAACTAATCTAAACATTTATTGGACTGTTCAAAGTCCATCTCAAAATATGGTGTTAGAGGGATATGCAAGTCGGACATAGTTTAAAAGTACTCATACGATGAAGTCATTCAAATTATATGTGATATTTGTAGGTCATCAAAGAAATATTATAATTTTAGTATCTAATGATCTAAAGAACTTTGTCATAAAGAAAATATATATGAAAGTGTGATCATAAGTAGAAGTGTTTTAGCAACGAATTTAGTATTATGAAAAACATATAATCGTGATTATAACTGTATAAGAATGGAACCTATGTTTAGATAAACAAATATTGATTGGATACCCGAATTATACATGTATCCATATAGATAATAATTTTAGGTAATTTTGATTGATATATATAACCTGTACATATATATATATATATATATATATATATATATATATATATATATATATACACATAAATATAAATATATAAACCATTTTATACAATGGGGATTATGCTAAATTATATTAAGCGTATTTTCTATTATATCCATTACTACCATTCCTGAACACTAGAGATATATTCATTAGGACATATATAAAAACGAACGCATATTATAGAATTAAAAAAAAAAAATTTACTTAAAGAGATAAACACCAAACACATGTGAGACACCTGGTGGTTGAAGGTGCTATTACCTTAAAATCATTAGACTCCTGGGAAAGGTCGCCTGCCAATGAGGAAGGCACACATACCCTTTTGGGCAGAACTTAGTATAATTTTATGATCTTTTTGTTTAAGAGGATATTTAAGAAACAAGAAAGATGCCATGAAGAGGGGGAGCTCAGGGGACGCACACTGAGGGGGACACTGGGAGACCCCCAGACAAACTGACACTCATGCACCATGCATGAATACATATTTTTACATTCACGAAGATTCCTGCTTGGAACTCAGAGGTCACACAAAGTAATTCCTCTATAAGAGAATCCATGTTGAAAGCCATGGCAGCCATCTTAAAAATCCTGGTAACCAACAATCCACACTGATAGCCATTTTGGAATGGGTAAATATTTTGTTGATTATATCTTCTATGTTCTCTTACATATTTATGTTTTGAATATTCTATTATTAAAAATCATTCTCCTGAATCAATAACTGCCTTTTAAATTATTTTCTCTAAATTAAATTATTCATCATACATTTTTTTGCATAGTTGCCAATTTTATTGACAAACAAACGTCTAATTTATTTCACATTGTTAACCACTTACCTGCAGTATAGTAACGGTTGGACGTGTGAAATACAGACATTCTGTTTAACCACTTCCCTCCCAAGGTACGTCCAGGGACATCCTTGACTTTCCGGGGGTATATCTGAATGATGCCTGAGGCCACAGACATCATTCAGATATCTGCGTTTTCCTGCACCATAAGAACTATCATAGCGGCTGTTCCGCCGCTTGTTCGTTCTTACGGGAGGGGACGTCCCCCCCTCCCGCCTCCCTCCGGTGCTTCTACCGACTCACCGCTTCCATCGGTGAGTCGGTCACAGGATCCGCCGGCCCCCCGGATAATACCATAGAGATTTTCGGCGGACCAGATCGTCCCCGGAGTCTCTATGATCGTTCGGAGACCGGGCGCGATGTTATGACGTCACGCCCGGCCTCTGCATTCAAAATAACGGTGCCGATTTGGCTAGGAAGCCAGGATTGGTTTTGTTTTTTTATTATTTTAGGCTTCCCAGCCTAGAGGTGAGATATGGGGTCTTATTGACCCCATATCTCACTGTAAATAGGTCCAATCGTGCCATATTTCTGTTACAAAGGGATGTTTACATTCCTTGTATTAGGAATAAAAGTAATCAATTTTTTATTTTATTTTTTTAAGTGTCAAACTAAAAAAATAAAAATAAAAGTAAAATTAACAATAAAAAAAAAAAAATTAAAGTGCCCCTGTCCCCGTGAGCTCGTACGCAGAAGCGAACGCATACACAAGTCCCGCCCACATATGAAAACGGTGTGCAAACCACACGTGAGGTATTGGCGCGAACGTTAGAGCGAGAGCAATAATTCTAGCACTAGACCTCCTCTGTAACGCAAAACGTAACCAGTAAAAAAATTTAAAGCGTCGCTTATGAGGATTTTTAAATACCCAAGTTTGGCGCCATTCCACAAGCGCGTGCAATTTTGAAGTGTGACATGTTGGGTATCTATTTACTCGGTGTATCTTCATATATCACATTATGTAGAAAAAAAAAATTTTTTTTAAGCATGAAACAGTTTTTTTTCTGAAAAAATACCATGCGAGATAAAAAGTTGCAACAACCGCCATTGTATTCTCTAGGGTCTTTGCTAAAAAAAAACATATATGTTTGGGGGTTCTATGTAATTTTCTAGCAAAAAAAATGATGAATTTTACATGTAGGAGAGAAATGTCAGAATTGGCCTGGATGCAAAGTGGTTAATTGTCAATTATCAAAAGGTTATTGATTCTACCGAGAAGTGATAATGGTGATAATTAAGTCCAAAGTACTACACTCCCATTTTGTAGGTGTTTCCATTAATTGTCAAGGTGTTCATGTCACGCAATCGATACTTTAATTTCATGTAAATGTTTGTCTTTTGTCAACCAATAAATGTAACAATTTTGTATGATCACTCATCTCCGTGAATAAGTTTACCATGTATAGACTGTGTCATATAGATTGATTTTGTATCTTAAAAATATCGTCGTTAAAAATTACTTAATAAATACTGTGCGGGAAACTGTCCTTAAAAAGCACAACTATATATATATATATATATATATTATATAAAATGTGGCTTTCTCTAAATTGCACTGCCAAGAGGGTGACCCCCTGTGGTTACCAAGCAGAATTGCACTGGACACAAGTTTGCTGTGATCACTGTGGTAGCAACAACTACTACAGTGATTTGCAGATTACACTGGGCTCTGTCAGGTATGTTGGTCCAAACTGAACCATTGTAACTATGTAATAAAATTCATACCTAAACTTCCGCTTTAAATTAAAAAATTATAGATCATTTCAGTTGATAGCAAAATGCAGAACAATAGAGTGGGGTTATCTACTAAAGGCAAATCCACTTTGCACTGCAAGTGCACTTGGAAGTGCAGTCACTGTAGATCTGAGGGGGACATGCAAGGAAAATAATAAACAGCATTTTTGCCTGTACATGATTGGATGATAAAAATCAGCAGAGCTTCCCCACAGATCTAAAGCGACTGCACTTACAAGTACACTTCCAAATGCACTTGTAGTGCAAGGTGGATTTCCTTTTAGTAAATCAACCCCAGTGTGTTTCAGCAGTTGATGAAAGATCACCTTAATTCTTACAGACATATTTTCTAATCCAATTTCACAAGAATGCTGCAA
The DNA here is from genome assembly GCF_037356315.1 of Lithobates pipiens. Taxonomy (NCBI): domain Eukaryota; kingdom Metazoa; phylum Chordata; class Amphibia; order Anura; family Ranidae; genus Lithobates; species Lithobates pipiens. The sequence continues at coordinate 81,848,899 of NW_027507791.1, read as the reverse complement.
AAGGAGAGAGACTCCCCTCTGTGGATATGTAATGACCAATCAAACACTTTTACAGCAGTGGTCCCCAGATCTATTAGAAGATAAGAAGGTATTCCTCTTTTACTATCATCCATCTGTAACTGAAATATCTATGGGTAAATGCAGCCTTTGATACTGGTGTGGGCTGAATCAGCCGCATACACAAACCTTGGATCTGTTTATGATCTGACAGCAAGCAATGACATTAATGTAGAAGAGCAGAGATACAGTTTAAAGGTCATATACTGGCTTTGCAAGAACAAAGTGACACAAATCCTTGCAAGAGATGATGTCTTACGTGTGATCTCCGGCTGGCTGGAATTAGCAGGGCAGCTCTGTGTTCTATGACGAGAGTTTGTTGTTTCTGTATCCTGGAGATTGCCCATGTTGCCTGCCAGAGCTGCAACAACAAGCTGCTGTACCTTACAAGTGGATGGATGGGACTCAACCTTTCACAGCAAAGGGCGAATGGGAATGGAGAACATTTAATACATTATTGCTAGATTTAGAAGTTGTAAATAAGCCATGTCTGTAAAGAAAATGTTATATTTTAATAAATTACTTATTGTAATAATAACAAATTAATACATACATTAATGTATTACTATATCAATAAATGCAATCATAATCTAATGTAATTAATACATCTAATACATATATTTTTTTTAATACTTAAATCTTCTGGTGCCACTACCTTCCTTTTCTGCATCTGACATTACTGAGTCAGATAAATGCCCCCCCCCCCCCCCCCCCCTGCAAGCTGTGGTTTCATCCACTAACCCTAGGACCTGGTGAGGACCCGAGGAGGGAACCACAGTGCACAGAGGAGAACGGGTATCTGACACTCCAGTAGGTGTAGGAATCTTTCAGCCACTGTGGCTCTGGCTCTGCAAAAAGAGCAAAGATCAGCAGCCAGGGTGGGGGCAGGTAACTATTAAAGCGGGGTTCCACCGTCTTTTTTTTTTTTGTGGGGGGAAATCACAAGGAGTACTATATTTAAATGTTGCACTTACTTGTTCCCTTTTTAAAATGTCCTGCTGCCGTTTTTCCGAAAAGATACTCATTTATAAAATCTTCTGCTGCCGGTTTCCATCTTCACATGCCCACAGGCATTCTCTTCCAGGACACTGTGCTGCTGATGTCCCAGCATACACCACCCGTTCAAGCGCTGATCTCGCGCATGCGCAGTTAAAACTAATCCGAGCGCTGACAACAACTTCCTTTTTCTAAATCGCGTTATAACTCACGCCTGGGCGCCGCACAGACTCCTGGGAACTTGAAAAAAGGATCCCAGGAGACAGTGCAGCCAAGAGGAAGTTCAGACCTGGCCGCTGAAACCCCGCCCATATCCGCAGCCGCACCACCCATATCCGCAGCATCCAGGACCAGGAAATAAAGAAAAAAAAGAAAGACAGAAGAATGTAGAAGCAAGGTAAAGGTGCTATAATGAAATTAGAGCATATAACAATGTTATGGGTATATGAGTTGTGATTCGGGTAGAGCTCCGAAGTATTATCATGGGCGTCCACAGGTAGGGGCAAGGGGGGTCAAGTGCCCCCCCCCCCCCCCCCCGGAATTGAGGATCAGATCTTAAATTCAGCACAGTTGCATCGCTGTCGGGGCTTCCTGCCTGCTCTGTTCCTTCCCTATTGGCCATAACTGATAGCCAATCAAAGGAGACTATGAGAGGAGAACATCATGGGACATGTAGTGCCAAAGATTGGCAGCCCCATTTTCCACAGGGAGGAGGCTACAGCTCGATCAAGAGAGATTGAGAGACTGCAGCCTGGAAAAAAGCTGAGGGAGAGAGTGCTACAGGACAAACAATGAGTAATGTGCCGGACGGAAGCCAGAGAGACCAGGGTACAGACCTGCTACACTACTGACCAGAATTGCCCCCGGGGGACCCAGAGTGATCGATCGTCCAACCAGAGGGATTACTGCTGTAGTTTCGCTGGCTCTGGTAAGAGGGCCTGTTGGTCATTATCCATTACTTATCCTAGGGACTCTACTACGTCTGCAGTCTCTGACCATGATAATGACATTGTTGAAAAGGGGCAGTGCATTGGTGACCCCAAGATGTTGCCCCCCCCGAAAAAAGTTCTGCGGATGCCCTTGAGCATTATTATACACAATTTATATAGCGCCAACAGTTTGCGCATTGCTTTACAATGTATAGGAGGGACAACACAATTACAGTACTGACTCATAATAATATGCAAGGCAGAGTGCCTTGTCATAGATGGGTAACCTGATACCAGCTACCACCTCCTGCTGTCAAGATATTTGGTAGCAGCATGCTTTTTGTATCGCCTTCATTAAGGTGTTAAAAACATCAAATTAGCCCTTTAGAGTAAAAAAACAAATGTCTGCAGCTCAGTTGCAGATAATCACAACTATAAGGGCTTGACTCCAAGACACCCCTCAGGCATAGAAGTTGGGGACCAGCTAAGTCCTCTCCCTGAGGAAAACTTCCTGCCCTTGGGACAAGTAGGGCCCCTGAAGGAATATTTGTATTCCTAACCTTAGATGGTGGACTAGGACCAGCTCTGACGTTTTCCCACTCAGAATCCTTAGTATCATCTATTTCATTTAATGTAATAGGTTATTTCTCTCACATGGCATGTGTATACCACAAATGACACCCCAAAATACGTTCTGCTACTCCTTCTGAGTATTATGATACCAAATGTGTGAGACTTTTACACAGCCTGACCACATACAGAGGCCCAATATTGAAATAGCACCATCAGGCGTTCTAGGAGCATAAATTACACATTTCATTTCTCAACCACCTATTACAGTTTTGAAGGCCCTGGAGCACCAGGACAATGGAAATGCCCACAAAGTGACCCCATTTTGGAAAGCTAACACCCCAACGTATAATCTATGAGGCATATTGAGTCGTTTGAATGGTTTATTTTTTTTCCAGAAGTTTTGGGAAAATGTGGAAAAAAAATGAAAACGCATTTTTTTACGTAAAGTTGTCCATTTATAAGATATTTCCAACACATAGCATGTACATAGCAAAAATGACACCCCAAAATACGTTCTACTACTCCTCCTGAGTATAACGATACCAAATGTGTGAGACTTTGTTAGGTGTGACCTCAACAAGTCACCTATTTGTCAGGTTATGTTACCGTTTCCCAATTGTTAGTTAGAGTTCTTATCTAAGCAAAGAGACACGGAGGTATTCAGTATTTCTGCTCAGAAGTCCGTGCTTAACTCTGACTCTGGCTCTTTATTACTTCTCTTTTATAGACAGAAAAGGGCAAACATCAGCAATGTAAAAAAACAACATTTTTGCAAAGAAAAAGCAATTCTCCGGGTGTTATCAGCTGATAAGACAATCTTCTGGGCGTAGACTACTTTTTAGGGCTGATGCGGCCTCTTATGCGTACGTGACTAAAGATGATGAGTCCTTATTTTACTGAGAAGGATAGAGAAAGACAAGTATTTAGTAAGACATACTGTCAACCATTTTGTTTAGACATACCTTAATCCTTACATTTCCCCCTTTGACATCACCCCTCCCTCTTGCCCTGGGTCCACCTGAACAAGTTCTAGTCGGCCTATATCCAGAGTACTCTCCCCGACCGCGAGTTGTCAGAGGGGTATACACCCATCCCCCTGGACAGTACCAACATCTAAAATTCAGGAAGAGTGGCTTTTCTGACAGATGGGTGATGTCAAGAAACTAAATCCACCTATCTTCACAAAAGTTCCATCTTTTCCGCATCATTTACCTTGGCTTTCTTGCAAAAGCACATGAGCAGTTTAAAGCATGCATAAAAGAAAAATACGAATAAGAGCACCACTATAATCGTCATTGCTGCCTTCTTAACCCAAGAGAATAACCCTGAGAAACTAAAAGTTCCACCAAACGGATCCCAGTCGCGACCAATATTTCGGGCCTTCTCTTGTAAATTCTTTACTTCCGTACGGTGTTGTGCAATGATGTCATAATAGTCAGGTACCTCAATGCTGGTGTTATGTATCCAAGTATAGCACTCATAGTCCTCAGTAGTTTCACAGAGTCCTGTCAGTGCTGCACTCATACTTTCAATTGCTAATTCATGTAATTCTAATTGTTGTCTGATGGCTCTGGTCTCCAGATTTAACTTAGTAATATCATCAGAGTTTTTCTCCAAAACATCATTAATAATTCCTGTATAGTTATTTAGTCGTTTCATTAAGTCTATACCCCATCCTGTCCAGGACGGGAACCAAGCCCATGCCATGTCCTTCTTCAGGAATATTTCTCTTTTACTACGATACCTGAGGGGATATCTAGGGTGCATGCTAGCTTCTAATAGGTGATCACCTCGTTCATCACCTACTACTCCCATTACTGGTACTAAACTTGCGAGGTAGCACCATCCCTGAGCTCTTCTAGGTATCCAAGTATAACATTTATCCTCACAACAGATATATATACTATTTCCCAGTGCTACTGATCTATTACCGATATTATTTCTATAAAGGGAGGTGTATCCATAAAGAGATAGGTTACTCACTAACCACCTGGTGTTGTTGTCTGAAATATTACCGAGGAACTCAGCTAACGATTGGTGTGTGTGTGGGTTATACTAGGGTAGAAGACCGTGTTTTTCCCAGGAGTAGCTTTTGGTATGAAAATGGACAAGTTAAATTTGCTGTCTTGGCATTCTCCATTTCCTCCCGTTGTTTTCCCTAGGTTGAAACACCAATCAGGGGAAAAGGCGAGGCCATTTGACTTAAACATTACTGTCTCGCTGGTATTTGTTCTAATTATGTTAATGTTACTGTTAGCAAGATCAGTATAGTTTATAGGAACTGCCATCAGTGGTATACTTGCTGTGCTGGGGTGTAATTTGCTACAAATCCAACATTTCTCATATCCTGACTTCTGGGCATAAGCATATTTAAACTTCAGTAATAACATTTTTTTAGAAAATCCTTCATCCTTGTGTATTTTATTCTGTGAGGTAACCAAACTATTAGCCAGGATTACTGAAACAAAAAGAATAAAAAGATACATGTTGTCATTTGCCAACTGGCTCCTTTTTACAATGAGAAGCGTGGATCCAGGTAGGTTTCCCTTCCAATTTCACTGAGGTTGCTGTAATCAATAGCACCTGGAAAGGACCCTCGAACCTTGGTTCCAGTGTCTTCCTGGTATGTTTCTTTACATACACATAGTCTCCTGGTTGTAGATCGTGAGTACCTGTGACAGAATTAGGGTCTGGAAGAGAAGAATACACACTCTTGTGGATTTTAGTCAGACGCTGTTGCAACTGTATTACATACGTAGTTAAACTATCACATTGCAATTGCATACTTTGAGGAAAATATAAACCTAATCTAGGTGCACTTCCAAACAGTATTTCATATGGGGATAACCCGGTTTTTCCTGTTGGGGTGTACCTAATAGAGAACAAAGCTAAGGGTAGGCACTCAGGCCATGGTTTGTTCAACTCCTGCATGGCCTTTTGTATTTTCAGCTTGATTGTACCATTTACTCTTTCTACTGATCCTGAACTCTGTGGGTGGTAAGGAGTATGAAAACTTTGTTGAACCCCTAACATTGCCATCACATTTTGCATTATTTCTCCCGTGAAATGTGTCCCCCTATCTGATTCTATTGTTTCTGGGAGACCAAACCTAGGTATCAGCTCAGTAATCAGTTTCTTGGCGGTGGCTTTTGCCGTAGCTGATTTCACAGGATAACTTTCGGGCCAGCCTGAAAATAGGCAGATGCACACGAGAACAAATTCAAAGGGGCCGCTCTTAGGCATTTGTATGTAGTCAATCTGCAGTCTCTGAAAGGGATATTGGGCCCGGACCTGATGTTTACGTGGGGTTTTCACTCTCTGTCCTGGGTTATTAATCAGACAGATTTGGCATGCAGCACAGTAGTTCCTTGCAGTACTACTGAATCCAGGGGCTAGCCATCCTTGGCTTACAATCCTATACATAGAATTGGAGCTGACATGAGTGGGTAAGTGGACAGCCGCTGCCATTGCGGGGTATAGAGAAGCGGGTAGACATATTTTGTCTCCTTCTCTCCATACATTGTCAAGGCCTGGTGCAGCTCCCTCCTTAACCCAACGGTCCTTCTCAATAGCCCCTGCTTGTTCCTGTAGTTCGATTAGCTGCTGCCATGTGGTTTCGGGCATACTCACCTGTACCGTGGCTAAGGTCTCAGGGCTTACTTCCCCTAGAGCTGCCTTCTTTGCAGTTAAATCTGCAAATGCGTTTCCTTTTGCCTCAGTTGTTTTTGCGCTCGTGTGTGCCGCTATCTTCATGATGGCTACTCTTATAACCTTTTGAAGATTGTTCAGGACTCTTTTGATTCCTTCACCATGTTTAACAGGTGTGCCTGCTGCTGTAAGGTAACCTCTAGCTTTCCATATGTGGCCATAATCATGTGCCACACCGTAGGCGTATGCGGAATCAGTGTAAATGTTCCCTTCTTGTCCCTCCAAGTGTTCTAGGGCTTTCTCTAGAGCGGTTAGTTCCGCTTCTTGTGCCGACATGTGTGCTGGTAGTGACTTTGCCTCAATTACCTGTGTGTCCGTTACCACAGCATAACCTGTGTGATATTTACCTTTGTCATCGGCAAATCTACTACCATCTATGTACAGTGTGTGTTCTGCATTTGCAATGGGTATGTCTGTGACATGTGGGAACCCCGTGGTTTCTTGTTCCATAAGTTGAAAACAATCGTGTTCATCAGATGTTATGTCCTGAAACGAAAGTGTGTCAGAATCCTGAGTATCTTGTGCTGTGTCTACACCATTATCATCATTACTCCCCCCTGTCAAATCTGTCTGTAATGGTAAAAGCTGTGCTAAGTTAAAAGAAGTGCATCGCTGAAAGGTAACATTGGGGGGTAGGAGCAAGGTGCATTGTAGACGCAGCTGCCTTGCCATTGATATGTGTTTTGGCTGGACCTGTGACAAGATGGCGTGTATGTCATGTGTGGTATGTACCACTACAGGATTGTCTAAGACAATTTCTGAGGATTTGTCAATGATAATTGACACTGCTGCAACTGCTCGTACACAGGACGGTGATCCTCTAGAGACAGGATCGAGAGCCGCCGAGAAGTATGCTACCGGCCTTTGTTTGATGTGTTGTTGTGTCAACACCCCTGTTGCGTGTCCCGTGATTTCAGCAATGTACAAATGAAATGTTTTGGTATAATCAGGGATCCCGATCGCAGGTGCCGAAATTAGTAACCTTTTTAAGGTGCTAAAAGATTCATGACCTGCTTCTGTGAGTACATAGGGTACTATTTTCAAGCAATCATATAATGGCTGCATCAGAGAACTGGCATGTGGTATCCATTGTCTACAATATGACACCATTCCCAGAAACATACGAAGTTGCTTAAAGTTGCGTGGGACATTCATTTGTCTTATGGCCTGGACTCGTTCTTCAGTGAGGTGTCGAGTACCCTGGGATATACAGTGGCCCAAAAAGACAACCTTTTTCTGACATACCTGTAACTTAGTTCTATTCACCTTGCACCCTTTTTCAGCCAGGAATTGTAACAATGAGAGAGTGGCTTTTAAACAAGTATCGTTATCCGGACAACATAACAATAGGTCATCTACATATTGCAACAATACACAAGTGTCAGGCGGTTGCCATTCCCTATTTTTACTTTTAAAGGTTTAGTCAGTCAGTGGGGCATCGGACAAAAGACCGTCATAACCACTTATGGGTATGGTGTCACGGGATGTCATGTGTGGAGGGACTACTGAATCAGACAACAGACTGCGTGACGCTCCTGTGTCAACCAAACAAGGAATATGTTTACCTTCCACCTTCATCAACATGTGGAGCATTTTGTTCTCTGATTCAGCTAGGACTGGGGCAAGTCATGCGGTCGGATCGTCCCTATCATTGGTACGCCTCTGTCTGTAGTCCCTCGTGTCTCTGTCCGTGTTTCCTTCCTGTTCGTCTTTTATCCTTTTCCTACAGTCTCTTTTTATATGTCCCACCTTGTTGCAGTAATAACAGGTAAGAGGTTTACGGGAGGAATTCCCTCCTTCATTGACCCGGGCAACAGTGTTAACTCCCGGTGTCCTTCTGGGTTTAGTTTCTGCTAAATCAGCCTCTATGCCTTGTGCTTTCTGCAACAATGTTCCTCTGTCCCGTATGGCTCTCCATTCGGGAGTACATGCCTTCAGTTTGTCACCTATTTGGGGTACTAGTCCTTCCATAAACTGTCGATTGAAAGCCCTAATGGTGACGGGTAAGGCTAAATCTAGACCTTCGTCAGCCATCATGCTTTCCATGTTGAGGTAAAATTCTGTAACAGTCTGACCTGGGGCCTGTTTTATGGGCGCTGTCGAACCCCTTTCCTGCTGTTTCCCTTGGCAAAATTCTCGTAACTGAGCAATAAACAGGGGTCTAGAGTCTATATGACGGGGGTGTACTCCTGGCGGGTCCGTGGTAGGATCCCCTTGTGGTCTATGTGGAGCAATTTCATTCATAAATTGATTAAACATCGTTAGTGTCATTTTATGTCTACACAAATCTTCCCCATCTTGCCAAGTTGCTTCATGTGTGTCTAGTAATTGTGTCACGAATCTACAGAATGCGGCAGGTTTTGCTACGGGATCAGGAGCATTCTGTATTAATGCCATAAGAGTGTCAGCCGACCAAGGTGTCCATGTCCTCAGAACGACTTGTCGGGTCACTGTAGGTGGCTGTCCTGCTTGACCCGCATTTGGATTATTTACTTGTATTACCCTAGTCCGACTATGGACTGGAGCTACGGGCTCTGGTCTTTGAGCGCCGCAATGCACACATTCCTGTGCCCAGTCTGGGTTCTGGGTACCGCATACTCGGCATACCCACCCTCTTCCTCTTAAGGAAGGATAAAGTTTTGGTCTTTCATTACCTGGTGTGGTGGTGTTATAAGGAGGTGGAGTATCTCCCGTATTTACCCTATCGCCGGGAGCAGAAGGAAGACTTTTGTGTCGGACCTTCATATCCCATCCACCTTTTTCCTGACAATACTCCCATCCCTCCTCTTCAGCCCTGTTGGAAACCTTAATTAAACATTGTATTTGTGATACCCATCTGTTCTGCAGGACCTCCCCCTGTCTGTCTCTCTTTATATTCTCCCAACCTTCTACACTTAGCCCATTTTCTCCATCCATCCCCAATTTCTTGAGAATCCTATTTGTGCCTTGTGCCTTGTCCTTCCCATACAACATTGTAATTATGTCTTTAACAGCATAACATTTCTGAGATTCCTCCTGGGGTTTACCATGTGTCTGGCCCATTTTGACAGTCCTGCCTAGGTGGCGTTTGGATCACTTACTAAGTGTCTCGTTGCCTTCTCCTCCTAGGGTGCCAAAATACTAAAAAACCTCTCCTAGATGAGATTTCTGAAATCGAATTACTTTATATGCTAGCCAACTGACAAATATTATGACCAGACTGACGGCTACAACATATACAAGCATTCCCTTTTGGTGGCCAAACACATATGACTAGGTCTCCGGGACTTTGTGGAGACCTTTATTCCCTTCCCATTACCATGGAATCTCTCAGCAATCGTTTCTTATTCCTGCTTTATTGAGGCAGTCAGGACTTATACTTTCAACCCGTTTTTAGGCTCATGAATCAAAAAGCGTATATCAAACTTAAGTGTCGGACCCCCAAAGTACTCTTACGAGTTAAGGGCGCATTCCGTTACCCATTGGGATGATCTATGTTTCAATTCACACCATACAAACAGGGCTTATCTCAGTCACAACAGACAGATGACAAGTAGTGATGGACGAACTTCCGACGGGACGTTTCGCGAACGCGAAACGCGAACGGACACAAACGTTCGCGAAAACGACCGTTCGCCGCGGGCTCCATTGACTTCAATGGGAGGCGAATTTCGCAAACCTTTAGGTCGAATTTGCGGCCACGGGGTAATTATTAGGGGGTAGCACGTAGTCCCACCACCTGGACAATAGCATAATACATGTATGAGGTGAATTTGGGATCGATAACTACAAGCATTTTTTTTTTATTTGGGAAATTGTTCTGACAATTCAGGACTATGGAGCTAATGAAGGCAATGGAGGAGAGGGAAGGTCAGGGACCAGGGTAGGCAAACAAGAGGGTGCAGGAGATACAGAGCACTGACAGCAGCACCGTAATACAGAGCACTGACATCAGCACCGTGACATACAGCGCTGACAGCAGCTCCGTGACATACAGCGCTGACAGCAGCTCCGTGACATACAGCGCTGACAGCAGCTCCGTGACATACAGCGCTGACAGCAGCTCCGTGACATACAGCGCTGACAGCAGCTCCGTGACATACAGCGCTGACAGCAGCTCCGTGACATACAGCGCTGACAGCAGCACCGTGACATACAGCGCTGACAGCAGCTCCGTGACATACAGCGCTGACAGCAGCTCCGTGACATACAGCGCTGACAGCAGCTCCGTGACATACAGCGCTGACAGCAGCTCCGTGACATACAGCGCTGACAGCAGCACCGTGACATACAGCGCTGACAGCAGCTCCGTGACATACAGCGCTGACAGCAGCTCCGTGACATACAGCGCTGACAGCAGCTCCGTGACATACAGCGCTGACAGCAGCTCCGTGACATACAGCGCTGACAGCAGCTCCGTGACATACAGCGCTGACAGCAGCTCCGTGACATACAGCGCTGACAGCAGCTCCGTGACATACAGCGCTGACAGCAGCACCGTAAGCAGCCCCAGGAGGAAGTCAGCACAGCACAGGGATGGTGTGATCCCCTCATAATAAGAACCCCCAGGAGGAAGTCAGCACAGCACAGGGATGGTGGGAGCCCCTCATAATAAGAACACCCAGGAGGAAGTCAGCACAGCACAGGGATGGTGGGAACCCCTCATAATAAGCAGCCCCAGTAGAAATATGACACCGCTCAACCTCTTCAAAGAGGAGGGTAGGGGCATATAGTACGGTGTGCTTTTTTGGGTCAGGGAAGTGAGCCAAATGAATTAAGAAGGTCTGTGTGCTTGATTCCAAAAATTGTTTATAGACATATACATGGTCTACTGATCACATGTGTTGAATTCCTCCGAGATCCATGCCTCATTCATTTTTAGAAATGTGAGGTAGTTAACACTGTCGTGAGCTAGGCGAGTACGCTTATCGGTCACAATCCCCCCTGCTGCGCTGAACGTCCTTTCGGACAGGACACTGGATGAGGGGCAAGCCAACAGTTCGATTGCAAATTGGGCAAGCTCTGGCCAGAGGTCAAGCCTGCCCACCCAGTAGTCTAGGGGTTCATCACTCCTCAGAGCGTCCACATCGGCCGTTAACCCAATGTAGTCGGACACCTGACGGTCTAGGCGTTCCCTGATGCTGGATCCGGATGACACCTGTCGATGGGTCGGCTGAAAGAATGACCTCATATCCGAAGTCACCAACACATCTTCAAACCGGCCTCTTCTTGCAGGCGCTGTTGGATTGGTACCCGCAAATCCTTCTCTGGGAGTGGGAATTGCTCCTCTGCCAGCGCACGCAAAAGCAGAATGCAGCATTTCTCGAAGCAAGGCCTGGAAGTGCTGCATTCTGACAGCCCTCTGCGACGGCGGTAACATTTCCGCCATTTTGTGTTTGTACCGGGGATCTAAGTACGTTGCCACCCAGTACTGGTCCTTGACCCTCATGCTTTTTATACGGGGGTCCCTATTAAAACACTGGAGCATGAAGGCCCCCATTTGCACTCAAGCGGAAGGTATGTGGTGGTGGTGGTGTTGTTGGTGGTAGTGTCTTTGGGGGTGCACATAGCAGAGAGTGAAGAAGAGGGTGCAGATCGAGAGGATGAGGAGGGTGCAGAAGAATAAGGCTGAGTGAGCCACTCAACCAAGTCTGGTGCGTCCTTTAAAGTAATTGAACGCACCTTCTGCAACTTCCCACTTTGGCTCAAGGCTGTTGCTCCTGCCCTACCCCTACCACCCCTGCGGAAGGGCCTGCCTCTTCCTCTGCCTGTCATTTTTTAAATCACCCTGTGACAAAACTCTTAGTCCCTATACCGCTGAAGGACTGCTGCAGTATAGGGCAGCGGTCAGCAGTAGTGCACGTCAACCCTATGTATTGTGGACCGATAGCGGTCCTTACAGAACAGCAGACTGTACTGCACTCAGGCCTATGTACCGTAGCACCCTATACCAAGTTACCAGTCCTTATAAAAACTTTTGTGGACCAAGCAGGTTGTGTGTTAGTGTTTAGCAGACTGTGCGTCAGTCCCTATACCGCTGAAGGACTGCTGCAGTATAGGGCAGCGGTCAGCAGTAGTGCACGTCAACCCTATGTATTGTGGACCGATAGCGGTCCTTACAGAACAGCAGACTGTACTGCACTCAGGCCTATGTACCGTAGCACCCTATACCAAGTTACCAGTCCTTATAAGAACTTTTGTGGACCAAGCAGGTTGTGTGTTAGTGATTAGCAGACTGTACGTCAGTCCCTATACCAATGAAGGACTGCTGCAGTATAGGGCAGCGGTCAGCAGTAGTGCACGGCAACCCTATGTATTGTGGACCGATAGCGGTCCTTACAGAACAGCAGACTGTACTGCACTCAGGCCTATGTACCGTAGCACCCTATACCAAGTTACCAGTCCTTATAAGAACTTTTGTGGACCAAGCAGGTTGTGTATTAGTGTTTAGCAGACTGTGCGTCAGTCCCTATACCGCTGAAGGACTGCTGCAGTATAGGGCAGCGGTCAGCAGTAGTGCACGGCAACCCTATGTATTGTGGACCGATAGCAGTCCTTACAGAACAGCAGACTGTACTGCACTCAGGCCTATGTACCGTAGCACCCTATACCAAGTTACCAGTCCTTATAAGAACTTTTGTGGACCAAGCAGGTTGTGTGTTAGTGTTTAGCAGACTGTGCGTCAGTCCCTATACCGCTGAAGGACTGCTGCAGTATAGGGCAGCGGTCAGCAGTAGTGCACGTCAACCCTATGTATTGTGGACCGATAGCGGTCCTTACAGAACAGCAGACTGTAACGCACTCAGGCCTATGTACCGTAGCACCCTATACCAAGTTACCAGTCCTTATAAGAACTTTTGTGGACCAAGCAGGTTGTGTATTAGTGTTTAGCAGACTGTGCGTCAGTCCCTATACCGCTGAAGGACTGCTGCAGTATAGGGCAGCGGTCAGCAGTAGTGCACGGCAACCCTATGTATTGTGGACCGATAGCGGTCCTTACAGAACAGCAGACTGTACCGCACCCAAGCCTATGTACCGTAGCACCCTAGACAGACCAAGTTACCAGTCCTGATAAAGAGCTTTGTGGAACAAGTGAGTTGTGAATGATTAGCAGACTGCAGCAGAAGGGCAGCAGTCAAGTATAATATTCTTTCTATATTTGGAAGAAAGAATATTATACGTGTACAAGCCTATTACCGTACCACTGATACCAGTCCTGAAAAGAACCTTTGTGGAACTAATAGTAACAGCAAGTCTTTAAAATTATCCTCACTGCCTGACACACTGCTTCCTGCCTGTCCCTATACAAATTGGCAAAAAAGAGTAGGCTGGAACGATTAGCTGGAACAGCTCTTTTGTGGACCTGATAGTAACAGCTAATGATGATGATGATGATGATGATGAAGAAAGACTAATCTGGCTGAGCTGTCCCTAAAATAGCAGCATACAGCGCTCTGTCCCTTTATCTAAACTGACAAAAGAAACTCAGGCTGCTGACCTAACACCTATACCAGTCCTGAAAAGAACTTTTGTGTACCAAATAGCTAGCGTTTTCTCTGTCCCTACTCCACACAGGATCCTTTCCCTACAGTGACAGAAGAAAGAATGTAAAATGGCCACCGGATCGGGTGTATTTATAGGTTAGGGGGAATGTCCAAGTGTCCATGAGCTGTCATGTCTCAATTGGTTGTCCTGTAACACATGATAAACGTGTCACGAAAGGTTAAAGTTCTTGTATACATTAAACACGTAAGTCCGCCGGGGCGAACGACGGAAAAAGGCGTTCGAACCCGCGGACGGCGAAAGTCGGAAATTCGCCGCGAAACGACCGCCGGGCGAAACGTTCGTCCATCACTAATGACAAGTAGACAGACAAGAAACAACGGTAACATAAGCCAAAATATTAAGTTCAAGACCCGCTTACTACAGAGGTTGGTGTTTACCTGAAGAACAATACAGACAGATCAGGTGGGCACAAATCTAAGAAGCACAGAGTTTATAAGAAAATAAAGCTTTTCTTACCTGCGCAGGATTTGTCTGTGGTTCTTGATGTGCCCGACCATTTCGTTCCGTCCTTATGTTCGTTCGCCTCTTGTAGTTTCTTTCTGCAGGTCCCTGTTCGCGGCGCCAGAAATGTTAGGTGTGACCTCAACAAGTCACCTATTTGTCAGGTTATGTTACCGTTTCCCAATTGTTAGTTAGAGTTCTTATCTAAGCAAAGAGACACGGAGGTATTCAGTATTTCTGCTCAGAAGTCCGTGCTTAACTCTGACTGTGGCTCTTTATTACTTCTCTTTTATAGACAGAAAAGGGCAAACATCAGCAATGTAAAAAAACAACATTTTTGCAAAGAAAAAGCAATTCTCCGGGTGTTATCAGCTGATAAGACAATCTTCTGGGCGTAGACTACTTTTTAGGGCTGATGCGGCCTCTTATGCGTACGTGACTAAAGATGATGAGTCCTTATTTTACTGAGAAGGATAGAGAAAGACAAGTATTTAGTAAGACATACTGTCAACCATTTTGTTTAGACATACCTTAATCCTTACAACTTTTACACAGCCTGGCCACATACAGAGGCCCAATATTGAAATAGCACCATTAGGCGTTCTAGGGGCATAAATTACACATCTCATTTCTCAACCACCTATTACATTTTTGAAGGCCCTGGAGCACCAGGACAAAGGAAATGCCCACAAAGTGACCCCATTTTGGAAAGCTAACACCCCAACATATAATCTATGAGGCATATTGAGTCGTTTGAATGGTTCATTTTTTTTCCAGAAGTTTTGGGAAAATGTGGAAAAAAAATGAAAACGCATTTTTTTACGCAAAGTTGTCCATTTATAAGATATTTCCAACACATAGCATGTACATAGCAAAAATGACACCCCAAAATACGTTCTACTACTCCTCCTGAGTATAACGATACCAAATATGTGAGACTTTTACACAGCTTGGCCACATACAGAGGCCCAACATGCAAGGAACACCATCAGGTGTTCCAGGGACACATAGCATGCACATACCAAGAATTACACCCCAAAATACATTCTACTGAGAAAAGAGTAAAAAAAAGATTACCTGTGGTTTTAGCAGCGCAGTTGTCCACAGGATGATAGCACTGGTCCAGGCAGCAGGCAGGGACTTGGTCAACAAAAGTGAACACAATTTTCCAGGCAACAGGCAGGTATACTGTCCATAGTCATTATTGGCAGCAGGCAGGGATACTGTCCATATACAGTCCAAGGTCAGTGCAGGCAGAGATCGTCAGCATTGCCAAAATATTGGTCCTGGTAGTAGGCAGGAACATGGTCCATCCATGTGCTGTGGTCAGTTCATGCGACAGGCAGAGGCATGATGGTATAGGTCCTACAGGCAGCAGGCAGAAGTAGGGCCTTTTTCAGGACAGAATGGGGATAGGGGTAGAGGCTTCTCCCACCCAAATCTCTTTGAAGCCTCCGAGTCTCCAGACCCTAATCTAGGAATGAGAAAACAAGGGAAATTGTCTTCTTCATCCAAAAAAACTATTCTGGAGCCCCTCACATATGTGAGACCCCTGTTATGAATCCCACTAGTCCACAGAGGGTACAAGATCAGTCCAAGAGGCAGGCAAAAGGCATGGTCAAACAGTCCAGGGTCAGTTCCAGATCAGGCAGAGGTATGTACAGAATCAGTAGGCAGAAGCGTGGTCGAATAACAGTCCAGGGTCAGTTCCAGATCAGGCAGAGGCGTAAACAGAATCAGTAGGCAGAAGCGTGGTCGAATAACAGTCCAGGGTCAGTTCCAGATCAGGCAGAGGCGTAAACAGAATCAGTAGGCAGAAGCGTGGTCGAATAACAAGCCAGGGTCAGTTACAGAGCAAGCAAAGGCATAAGGGGTTTGAAGGTAAATGGCAGGAAGTGAGGGTTATGGTTACCATACTTCACTAATAATTCACTGAAGTATGGTAACGGCGGAAACAGTCACCTATGCAGAGGCCTGGTTGGGAAGGGCATTGGGCACAGTGATAAGTGGTGTCTCTTCTCACTCCTCGTTTGCTGCACACCCGACATTTTTTCTGATGTCTTCGGCCTGTTGGTTTGGGAGGGATTTTGTCAGGAAAGTGGCGTTCAGAGAGTCTGCTAATTACAACGGATCGAATGTTTTGTGGTGGGCCGTTGGGGTATATAAGGGCAGTGGTGATTTCCTCCTGGTAGCCAAGGAAGGGTATGGGTCTTTCTGTGGACTTACGATAAATGACATATGTGTTGTATATGGCCAAATTAAAGAAATAAATTGCAATTTTTTTATACCACTTGTATGTTCTTCTCGTGGCAAGATAGGGTTCGAGCATCTGGTCGTTCAAGTCGACACCCCCCATGAACATGTTGTACTCATGGATACAAGTGGGTTTTAGTATTGGGCCATCCCTCCTGGTGATCTCAACAAAAGTGTTGTTGTGGATCGAAGAAAGCATGTAGACATCCCTTCTGTCCCTCCACTTCACAGCCAAAAATTCCTCGTTCCGTAAGCTCGCCGCTTCGCCTTTTCTTAGCCTTTTGTTGACGAGGCTTTGAGGAAAGCCCTTCCGGTTCGTTCTTACGGTGCCACATGCTGGAGTTTGCATTCTATGGAGGTTGCGGAACAGGGGTAAACTTGTATAAAAATTGTCCACATAGAGATGGTAGCCTTTCTCCAGGAGTGGGTTTATGAGTTCCCAAACAACTTTTCCACTCGATCCGATGTATTCGGGGCAATTAGGGGGATGTAGCTGGGTGTCCTTCCCTTCGTATACCATGAAGGAATATGTATACGCTGTGGCTCGATCACACAACTTATACATTTTCACCCCATAGCGGGCCCTTTTGGAGGGAATAAATTGCTTTAGGCCCAGCCTGCCAGAAAATTTGATCAGGGACTCATCCACACATATGTGTTGGTCTGGGGTAAACAACTGGGGGAAAATCTGAGAAAAATAATTTATTAGCGGCCGAATTTTGTAAAGTTTATCAAAATTTGGGTCATTCCGGGGAAGGCACTGGGTATTGTCATTAAAGTGTAGGAATCTCATTATCGTTAGATATCTGGTCCGGGACATTATTGAGGAAAAGATGGGCATGTGATAGATGGGGCGGGATGACCAATATGCACATATTTCATTTTTATTGTTTAGTCCAATACAAAATGTGAGGCCCAAAAAAATTTTAAACTCCTCCACTGTTAGGGCTCTCCACTTGTAGGGACGGGCATAAGAGGACGTTGGGTTGCTTTCAATAAATTGTTGGGCATATAGGTTGGACTGAAACAAAGAGAGGGAATAGATATGGCGCTATACCGGTGTGTACGAACTCTCAGTATGCTGGCAAATAAAATGCGGACATAAATGTGCTGTGTGGTGTTAGTAAACCTCATATGAGTGGGGGCACATATAATTTTCAGCGTGCTGGTTGATTTGGCATAGAAACATGTATTGTATATATTTCTCAGCGTGCTGGTTGATAAAAGTCAAGGCCACAGAATATCACAAAAAATCACAAAAAGCACATAAAATGAAGGTCATAATATCACAGGACCTAGTGACCCTTATTATGAAATGCTTATCACTGTATCAAAGCAGTATATGGTTATTAATAAAGTGCAAGTGCAAATAAATATGTGCCTTAAAAAGGAAGGTAGAGCTGAGAGTAAGACTAAATGTGGTAACTGGTGCAAAAACCGTGTGTGTTATATTGATATGCAAAAATAAAATACATAAGTAAAAATAAAAAGTGAATAATCTAATATTTAGTCCAATGTGATGCTAAATAGACATAGACATACCATAAAAATGCAATAAAAAATAAAAATGAAATTGAATATAAAAATGCGCAAAAAGATGCAGGTGAATTGTGAACAATAAACGTGATAGGACAAGTCTCTAGTGAGTGACGGAATGTTCCGCAGGTGAAAAAAGGAGGGGGGTGATGGTTTCCAGCGGTGTTCTTCGCATTCGGTGGCTATTAATGTATAATATTATGCTCTCACCGGAAAAAGGACCCCATCCGGGGTGGATCAACCTTCACAATGTTAGCTATTGTGCCGCTCTCTGGCTTCCTTCAGCTGTGAAAGTTAGGGATCCCTCGTTCCTCCGGGAGTGCGGTGTGCCACGTTTATATAAGGTAGAGAAGAGGCACATCCATAGTGTGATACTGTTTTTAAAAGTTCGTATTTATTGCAGCAAATAAGTTAAAACTACTTACAAACAGGCTGTTTAAAATTGCGGTAGTGCATACAACTTTAAAATTCCCGCTCTGTAATCTCCTTCTGAGCTCGAGGTGTACGCTGCTTGGCCACGCCCCGAGCTCATTGGTGGGCACAGTGAGGCTGCAATGATGAGCACAGAGAGGTTGCATTGGTGGGCACAGTGAGGCTGGAATGAGGAGCATTATGAAGCTACAATTATTGGTACAGTGAGACTGCATTGATGGGCACAGGGAGGCTGCATTGATGGGAACAGGAAGGCTGCATTGGTGGGCACAGTGAGGCTGCAGTCATGGGCACGGTGAGGCTGCATTCATGGGCTGCAAATGGTGGGCACAATGAGGCTGCATTGGTGGGCACAGTGAGGCTGCATTGGTGGGCACAATGAGGCTGTATTCATGAGCACAGAGAGGCTGCTTTTGTGCTCAAAGTGAGGCTGCATTGGTGGTCATAGAGAGGCTGCAATTATAGGCACAGAGAGGCTGCATTGGTGGGCACAGTGAGGCTGGATTAATGGGCACCATGAAGCTACAATGATGGGCTCAGTGAGGCTGCAATGATTGACACAGGGAGGCTGCATTGGTGGGCACAGGGAGGCTACATTGGTGGGAACTGTTAGACTGCATTCATGGGCATAGTGAGTCTGCAATGATGGGCACAGTGAGGCTGCATTGATGAGCACAGTGAGACTGCATTGGTGGGCATAGTGAGACTGCAATGATGGGCACAGAGAGGCTCCATTGGTGGCCACATTTAGGCTGGACTGATGAGCACTATGAAGCTAAAAATATTGGCACAGTGAGGCTGCATTGATGGGCACAGGGAGGCTGCATTGGTGGGCACAGGGAGGCTGCATTGGTGGGCACTAGGAGGCTGCATTTATGAGCACGGTTAGGCTACAATGATGGGAATGGCGAGGCTGCATTGATGGGATTCCTCCCAGTCCATTAACAGGCCCTTTGAGTCTGGTATGAATATTAAGGGGAACCCCAAACCAAAATGTAAAAAAAATAATGCGTGGGGGTTCCCCCAAATTCCATTACCAGGCCCTTCAGCCCAACAGCAAAGCTCCTGGACCTGATGGCTTTGTTGGGGAATAATACAAGCAGTTTAAAGACCTACTAACTGAGCATATAGTCCCTGTGTTCAATGATACTGCCTCCTTAGCCTCGTTCCCTCAGGAGATGTTATAAGCATTGGTTATCACCCTACCGAAGCCAGGCAAATAACCTAATACTCCCCAAAACTTCCACCCAATTTCTCTCTTTAACCACGGCACTAAATTGTATGCTGAGGCAATAGCCTATAGACCAGTGGTCATCAACCCTGTCCTCAGGGCCCACTAACAGGCCAGATTTGCAGGATAACTGAAATACATCACAGGTGATATAATTTGTTGCTCAGTGATTGCAGTATTCTAGTCTGCATCTCCTCAAGGTAATACATAAAACCTGGCCTGTTAGTGGGCCCCGAGGACAGGGTTGATGACCACGGCTATAGACTATTAGATATACTTCCAAACCTGATACATCCTGATCAAACAGGACGTCAAACTTATGAGAAACCCGCAGAATCATCAATATTATCCACCACGCAGAATCCTATGGAGTGCCTTCTCTGCTTCTTACTTTGGACGTAGAGAAGGCATTCGATAGAGTCCATTGGGGTTACCTAGAACAGGCATTAAAGAAATGTGTGTTTCATGGCCACTTCCTATCAGCAATTTTAGCACTCTATTAATGTCCCCCAGCCCAGGTATATTGTTTCTCTTTGTTATCTACACCCTTTAGCGTCTCAAATGGGATAAGACAGGGGTGCCTTCTCTCACCCCTAATATTTAATTTAATGATGGAACCACTAGCGGAAAAAGTTAGATCTATGCAGGACATTACAGGGCTAACAATTGGATCACAAGAACACAAGACACATCTGTCTTTAGCCTTTAGCCTGCTGTCTGCTGAATCTGAGTCACAGGAATGCAGAACAAAGTGCAGTCCTGTGACCCATATGAGCAATATGGCCAAAATAACTTTGATCATACTTTTCCTTTAACCTCCCTGGCGGTAATCCTGAGTGTGGCTTGGGGTGAATTTTCATTACCAAAAGCAGTAACCCCGCGCCACACCCAGGATTGCATCACAGGATCCAGTCAAAGTTACTTACCTTGTCCCCAGGATCCTGCGATGTCCCCCCCCCCCCCCCCCCCCGGTGTGTGCGGGCTGTGTCCTCCGCTCAATCTATCACTGTGCCGGGCTCCATTCCCTGCGAGTGCCGCAACACATGGGGCGGAGCCTGGCACCAGATTTAAAAAGTGAGAAAAGCATAATACATACAGTACACTGTAATCTTACAGATTACATTACTGTATCAAATCATTTCACATCCCTTTTGTCCCTAATGCTTTGTCTGGTGCCCTGCATGCAGTTTTATATATATATATACTATATACTGCATGGCATCCAAAAAGTGCTCATTTACATCAAAAGCGGTTTGAAACCAGCTAGAAAACAGCGATAGTAAATTAGAATCACTTGCAGAATTGAGCGATAGTGATTTGTGGGGAAATTCGTCATCAATCACTGAAAGTAACAACAGCGACAATTCTGCAACTGAGCAAATTTCTGTGTTTTTGATTTGCTTACATTATTGAATAGATTTTATTATTATTATATTATTATTTGTTATAATTATTTATAGTTATTTATTATAATATAATTTATGATTCCGTGTTTCAAACGTTATCATACCCGGGATGTCTACTAGACTCTTATTTGGACAGATTTAAGTGAGTTATTCCTAAGAATTACAGGTCTACAATATAAAACGCCAAATTTCCATGCAAAACAATGTACCACTTTGAGACACAAAAATCTAACATAATCATACCACCAGGGAGGTTAAAACAGGCAGTGAGGAGGCAGCACATCACCTCTCCGTCACCTGCCAAGTGTCTATGAAAAGCAATCCTCCAAGAATAGGTATGTATAAAAGGGAATTGGGACTTTAAATGAAGCACTCTGATAGTGGAGGAAAATTGTAACCATGTTTAACCACTTAACAACCGCCCATAGCCGATTAACGGCTTCAGGGCGGTTGTTTAACTCTGAGAGGCCGTTAATTAAAGTCCTCCCAGAATTCTGCTCTCGCGCGCCCCCTGGGGCGCGCACACGAGATCATCCGTGACCGCCGGGTCCAGTGGACCCGGCGCATCACGGATCACGGTAAACAGCCGCTCTTCGCGGCCGTTTACCACGTGATCGCTCCGTCAAATGACGGAGTGATCACTTGTAAACAAACCAGCGTCATGTTATGACACCGGTTCCTCCCTCCCCCTCTCTGTACCGATCGGTACAGCGGAGGGGAAAGAGATCGGTGTTAGCAGCGCTGTGGGCTGCATCTGCAGTGCCCACATCGCTGCTCACCGAATTTAACCCCTCAATTCCCTGCAAATACTCTGCAATACCAGCCATTACTCTGCAGTACCCCCCATTACTCTGCAGTACCCCCCATTACTCTGCAGTACCCCCCATTACTCTGCAGTACCCCCATTACTCTGCAATACCCCCCTTTACTCTGCAATACCCCCCTTTACTCTGCAATACCCCCCTTTACTCTGCAATACCCTGCCATTACTCTGCAATGCCCTGCCATTACTCTGCAATGCCCTGCCATTACTCTGCAATACCCTGCCATTACTCTGCAATACCCTGCCATTACTCTGCAATACCCTGCCATTACTCTGCAATACCCTGCCATTACTCTGCAATACCCTGCCATTACTCTGCAATACCTGCCATTACTCTGAAGTACCCTGCCATTACTCTGAAGTACCCTGCCATTACTCTGAAGTACCCTGCCATTACTCTGAAGTACCCTGCCATTACTCTGCAGTACCCTGCCATTACTCTGCAGTACCCTGCCATTACTCTGCAGTACCCCCCAATACTCTGCAGTACCCTGCCATTACTCTGCAGTACCCCCAAATACTCTGTAAACATGTAACCAGTAAAAAAAATTTAAAGCGTCGCCTATGGGGATTTTTAAGTAGCGACGTTTGGCAACATTACACGGGTATGTGCAATTTTGAAGAGTGACATGTTCAATATCTATTTACTCAGCATAACTTCATCTTTCACTTTATGCAAAAATTGGGCTAACTTTACTGTTTTTTTTTTTTTAAGCACAAAACAGTTTTTTTCCCCCAAAAAAACGCGTTCGAAAAATTGCTGCGCAAATACTGTGCGAGATAAAAATTAGCAATGACCACCATTGTATTCTCCAGGGTCTTTGCTAAACAAAAATATATAATGTTGGGGTTCTGTGTAATTTGCTAGCAAATAAATGATGATTTTCACATTTAGGAGAGAAATGTCAGAATTGTCCTGGGTGCTCCAGAACGCCTGATGGCGCTCCCTGCATGTTGGGCCTCTGTATGTGGCCACGCTGTGTAAAAATCTCACACATGTGGTATCACCGTACTCAGGAGTAATAGCAGAATGTCTTTTGGGGTGTAATTTGTGGTATGCATATGCTGCGTGTGAGAAATAAACTGATATTATGACAATTTTGTGGGAAAAAAAAAAAGGAAAAAAAATCTTGATTTTGCAAAGAATTGTAGGAAAAAATGACAACTTCAAAAAACTCATCATGCCTCTTACTAAATACCTTGGAATGTCTTCTTTCCAAAAAGGGGTAATTTGGGGGTATTTGTATTTTTTTGGCATGTTAGGGTCTCAAGAATTGAAATAGGCCGTCAGTACTTCAGGTGTGATCAATTTTCAGATATTGGCACCATAGCTTGTGGACTCTATAACTTTCACAAAGACCAAATAATATCCACCAATTTGTACTTATTTTTACCAAAGATATGTAGTAGTATAAATTTTGGCCAAAATTTATGAAGAAAAAATTACTAATCTGCTAAATTTTATAACAGAAACAAAGAAAAAAATTTTCGCAGAATTTTTCGGTCTTTTTTCTTTTATAGCACAAAAAATAAAAAACTGAGAGGTGATTAAATACCACCACAAGCTCTATTTGTGTGAAAAAAAGGACAAAAATTTCATATGGGTACAGTGTTGCATGACTGAGTAATTGTCATTCAAAATATGAGAGCACCAAAAGCCGAAAATTGGTCTGGTTATTAAGGGTGTTTAAGTGCCCAGTGGTCAAGTGGTTAAATTTCACCATGGAATGTTTATTGATTGTTAAATATAAAGACAATAGAAAGTATCAATGTCATTGTATATAAAGGCGTAAATATAGTATAGGCATGATAAATAGTATATACATACAACAGCGCATGATAATAATAAATAGATTAAATAGTGTAGCATAATAGTGCCCATAACAGCATGCCTGATATTGACGTACCCACATGGTAAGTATGCACCCACTAGATAGAAAATAAGTTTTTTAGTATATAAATTGTATTTAAAATAATAATGGTGGGGCGCATGCGCGGCGTGGTGAGGAGAGGACACATGGAGTGAGAGCTCCGCGAGCCGGTGAGACTACGATCGCTCCCCTGGGGGACTTTAGACCGCAAAACCGATCCTCTATAGCCCGAACCCCTAGGGGACTCAGAGGTGCATGCCGACACACAAAGCCCACCGTGGGAAAACTACACAGAAGTCCCTATCAACTTACCTCCTCTGGGCGAGAGAGCAGAGCGGGATGTCGCAAAATGGCGCCCAACCTCGGCACACTCAGGCAGCTACACCAGGCCCGAGTCCCTCTCCGGCTGGCCCAGCAAGCAACAGTGAGTATGCTGTTCACCTCACCAAAGCGGAGCTGGACGCCAGCCTTTCTGCTATGTACGAAAAACTTGCCAATAAGTTTCAGGAGGAACTCCACAAGTCCACTAACACGCTGACTCAAGAGCTAGCAGCGCTGGGGGGTAGAACGGACTTAGAAGCTAAACATGACGAACTCCAGCTGGCCTACTCAGACCTGCGGAGAGATTATGACTCCATCACAAACACAGTTACCCAGTTAGAATCCAATCTCGAAGATTTGGACAATCGTAACAGACGCAATAACCTGAGGGTGAGAGGGGTCCCGGAGCAGACCACAGATTTGCTTCCAGCCATTAAGAGACTATTCATGTCCCTATTACCAGACTCTCAGGAGAGCGCGTTTGCCTGTGATAGGATACAGAGCGTTGTGGCCCAAACCCCCAGACGACAAACCACCCAAAGACATTGTGCTGTGTCTTAAGGACTTTCTTTTTAAAGAAGAGATCCTGAGAGCATCTCACAATACCCCTAACATACAGCTTGATGGAGTGAGAGTTCAAATCTATCCGGACCTATCCCCAGCAACCTTGGAAAAGCATAGTGCTTGAAGGAAGTCACCTCTGCTCTACAATCAGCGAGAATCAGGTATCATTGGGGATTCCCCTTTAAGCTGCAGGTCCCACACAACGGGACGACCTACACGGTTACCACACTACAAAATGGCAAAGAGCTGCTAATCAAGCTGGGGCTTTTGGCACCCGAAAATCTTCCAAGATTGCCCTCCACTCCTCGCCCCTCACCTATTTGGGCCACCCCATCTCCACAGAGGGATCGCAGACACCATCGCCAGGAGCTTCGTGAGCTGCAGCTGTGATCAACTATTCGGATCAAGACACGTTGCGAGTATTCTAAGCCCAGGAACTCAGTAGGACTTTCCCACTATCCAGAAAAGTTTTTTATTTTTTCTAAAATGTTGGTGTTATAAGTGGTATGGCCGGTCTCACTGTGCCCGCTTAAGTGACCCCCTGCTCTACTTTAACTACGACTGGGCCTACCAGTCCATAATATTGTCAGGGCCTGGGTTCAGGACTTTAGGCCCAGAGTTTTTTGTCTGCACTGGTTATTTTTGCGGCAGAGCCCACGATATAGAGCATTGGACTTTAAAGTCCGTTTGATTAATGACTTTTTGTTTTTCAATCAGGGGAACCAATATGTTGGGTTTTGGTTTTCGTACACCCCCGACGCCATATTGTCTCATTACATTTTTTGTTCTTTCATTACTAGGTTTTTTTATCTGTTCACTTTTCTATCTACCACAAGTGTTTTTATGGTTTTATTCTTCTTGGGTGCCCTACTACTCTGGTAAGTTTTGTTCTATATGCCTAGTAGACCCTGTACCACATACGGGAGGAACAGAGTGTCTAGTTAGTGGTATGGGTTGGACCCCCTGGGTTCTCTCTCCACATGGGAGTTTAATCCAGACGTGGTTCTATCCCTATTGGTATAGCTATTTTACCCCCAAGCTACCTTCGGACACCATATGAATATGGGGCTTAGAATTGTGTCACATAATGTAGAAGGTTTCAATACCCCCCTTAAGCGGAGGAAGGCATTCAGAACATATAGACACATGGGGGGGGGGGATATTTTGTTTCTCCAAGAAACTCATTTCTCGGAATCTAACCACCCGAGATATTTTGATCGCCAATATAAGCAGCATTACTATACCACATTTAGCTCCAAATCCAGAGGGGTTGCTATTTTCATTAAAAACTCGGTGTTATTGGATGTGCAGCATATGTATAAAGACCCCTCTAGTAGGTTTCTCATCCTACAGGGATTACTGAATAGTAAGGAGATTACATTGGCTAATGTGTATGCCCCGAATGCCTCACAAGCTTCCTTTTTTGCTTCTTTTTTCCAGATTCTGGACAGGTACCTTTCTCCCCACTTATTGATTTGTGGTGATTTCAACCTTGTGGCACATTCCAGACTTGACAGAAGCCAAGTTGTGAGTACTGCTAATGCCTTTCCGAAGACCCTTGCTCAGCTCCCACCAACTGATTGATACCTGGCGGGCCCATAATTTGAGAGCCAGAGACTATACGTTTTACTTCCACCCCCATGACAGCTACTCCAGGCTCGATTACATATTTAGTACCCCAGTGCTATTAGCTAACTCTACAGCAGCCAATATCCACCCATGTTCATGGTCAGACCATCGGGTGGTGATGTACACAGTCTCGCACATAGGTATCTCACTGGTCAATGCCTCTTGGCGTCTTTATGATTCCCTTCTCTCTGACCCAGACCTAGTTGATAAGATTAATGACCACATTGACGACTACTTTAAATTAAACAACACAGAAGACATTTCCCCCACCATGTTGTGAGCTGCCCACAAAGTGGTTATCCGGGGAAACTTGATATCACTAGCGGCAGCACGGAAAAGACAGAGACTTCAGGACATTTCCAGACTCTCTAATGAACTGGCAAAACTTTATCATGTTCATGGTCAATCACACTCCCCAGACACATATAAACTGCTATTGACAAAATGTGCCGAATTGGGCACAATTCTCTCTGAGCAAGCGGAAAGGGCATTGAGATGGTCGAGGGCCAAATTTTTGTTGCACAGCAACTCGGCTTCAGCGATGTTTGCTAGGAAGTTGAACTCTACCATACAACCGCCACATACCTATAAACTTAGAAATAACAGAGGAGAATTGGTTACCCATCCCACAGAGGTCTTAGGAATATTTTCCAAATTTTATCGTAATCTGTTGGCATCCCCATCCTCCCTGCCTGGTCCCTCTACGAAGGAATGGCTAGATAGCCTGCCCCTTCCCTCGCTTACGGTAGAACAATCCAAGTCCTTAAATGCCCCTTGTAGTTCTGATGAAATTAAGGAAATTATTGCCTCTCTGAAGCCCTCCAGGGCCCCTGGACTGGACTGATTCACCTCCATGTAATACAAAAAGTTCATCCCAGCTGATTCCCTATTTAGTGAAAATGTTTAACTATTTTTTGGAAGGTCATACTTTCCCAGAAGACATGTTACTTGCGAACATGTCTGATACCTAAACCGAATAAGGACCACTCCCTTCCTCAAAATTATAGACCGATCTCGGTAATTAATAATGATTTGAAACTCTTCAGACGCCTGCTAGCAAATAGACTTTCCAATATTATTCCCACCTTGATATCTCCTGATCAAACGGGCTTCATTCCCTCTCGGCAAATTACAGATAACATTCGATTGGCCTCCAATGTCATTCAAGATGCAAATTTATACACCAAAAAAGTCTTACTGTTAAGCCTAGATGTACATAAGGCTTTTGATAGTGTTACTTGGCCCTATCTAGAATCCGCCCTGTCCAAATTTGGGTTTGGGGGAGAATTTGTGTTTGGCTTCAGGGCACTGTACCATCACCCCCGCACCCGGATTAAACTGCCGGGGTGTTCCTCAGAATACTTCCCGCTGGGCAGGGGGGAACAGGTAGGGATGCCCTCTCTCTCCCCTGCTTTTCACCCTGGCGATCGAACCGTTGGCTAGGGTGATTTGCCTGAACCCCAACATCAAGAGATACATGAAGGGAGAACGGGTTAAGTATGTACGCTGATGATGTGCTTTTATTTTTATCTGACCCGGTGGTCTCATTGCCAAACCTGATCCCGCTACTGAACACCTTCCACGGTTTGTCAGGCCTGGGGGTTAATCTTGCAAAGTGTGCTGCAATTCCAATCAATATTCCAGAACATACCCTAACGGGTATTCAATCGAGCTTTGGATTCACGATATGTACGGAAACACTACCCTATCTGGGTATTAAGTTGACTACGTCCCTCCCTAAACTATACTTTGTAAACTACCCCAAGGTTTTTGCGTATGTTAAACAATTACTACACTCTTGGGACAGATATCTTATATCTTTAATGGGTAGAATACAGGCTATCAAAATGTCCATTCTTCCGAAACTCTTGTTCTACTTTAGATCTCTGCCTTTATATGTCTCTCATCATACGATAGACGGTATACAGAAGGAGATTAATAAGTTCGTCTGGCGGAACAAAAAACCTAGACTGCATAAAAAGCTTCTTTTCAGACCAGCTGAGCTAGGGGGCCTGGGGCTCCCACATTTGTGGTTATACTATGTCTTGGCCAGGTTGGTGCAGATGGCTCAGTGGCACTTCCCCCCGGATACATTTCGGTGACTTCAATTCAAGAGAACCTCGGTGAATCCATATTACCTCCCGGGTCTTTTATGGGTAGAAGGGGTCCACCTCAAGCACTTAGCCACATTAAATGGGTTGGTGGCACAATCCCTTCAGCTATGGTTCCACTATAAGAAACAATATGCCCTGAGTCCACCCTGCTCTAGCCTGGCCTCATTCCTAGGTAACTCCAGGTTCCCAGCAGCGTTCCTATCGCCCAATAGTTTCGAGAGCTGGTCACAGAAGAATTTAACTACCCTTGAGGCACTCTCCCAAGAGCCCCCATTTAGCTCCTTTGCACATCTGCAAGAACAGTACGGTTTACCTAGGGGGGATTTCTATAAATACTTGCAGGTCCGTCATTTTTACGCCTCCCATTATCAGATAAAGGGGCCGCCTTCACTTAACGCATTTTAAAGTGTTTGTCGATCCTCCTCTAGGGACAAAGGTACTATCTCTATGTTGTATCAGTCTCTCAATGAATTGAAGCTTCCTGCTAAGTCTCAAGCCATGCTTGGTTGGGAAAAGGAGGTTGGTATTGAACTAACTCCTGAGGTGTAGATAGATATGATAACCAACATGAGAAAATGCACTAAATCTCTGGCGGTCAGAGAAACGGTAGTAAAACTACACACTAGGTGGTATTATACCCCCCCGAGGTTAAACAAGTTTAATCCTCTGGTCCCGGGGGACTGCTTCCGTGGGTGTCCGGAGGTTGGCACCCTCCTCCACACTTTCTGGAGCTGTAGGGTTCTCCAGCCCATATGGCAAAAGGTAGTCGATAAATTGTTCCAGTCCACAGGAACGCGGTTAGGCATCACTTGCCAGGTGGGCCTATTATACGTGGACATCCCGGAACTGGCCCCTCCGGCCCAGAAACTAGCCCACACACTTTTCAGTGTGGTTCATTGGACAATAGCTTTACACTGGAGATCACCATCTATCCCTTGGGAACAGGTTCTTAGACACATGGAGGCGATCAAGCTTATGGAACAAATACATCACACTCTAATGGATACCATGCCCATCTTTGACAAAAAATGGGCCTCATGGTCGTCTTTTTGATCAGTAGGTCTTAGGGTCTAAGGTAGTAGGATGGCACCCTGTCCACCAGCAGGAGAGATAAAACTTACCTGATTGCACTCGCTTGTGGTTGTGTTTATGTTTTTTTCTCTCTTTTTTTTAATTTGTTCCCTCCCCTGCTTTTCTTCCCTTTTTCTTTTCTTTCATGGAGTACATTTCAATGATATACTATTTTACATTGTAATATTGAGTTCAGCACTCTAGTCAAAGTACGTATTGTATGTACATCGATTCTCACTTTATATGCCATTCTCAATGTGAATTAATGTACGCGTTACATCTTTTTCATGTACTTGTCTTTATTCCCTTAATAAAAAAAGTTTGTAAACAAAAAAAAATAAAAAATAAAATAATAATGGTTTTACCACCCTCTAACCAGTAGTGTGAATGAGCCCTAATATTGTGGCTGTTACACAATAAATCTCACTAAAGCGAAAAGTGAGCTTTCCTTCTAACCATGCCCTCCCTCATGTTACTGTAATGTTTACATACAACAGCGCATGATAATAATAGATTAAATAGTTTAGCATAATAGTGCCCATAACAGCATGCCTGATATCGACGTACCCACATGGTAAGTATACACCCACTAGATAGAGTAAAGAAAAAAAATGATAAGGTGTAAATTAACAAAAATTTGACAAAAGAATATAGCAAGGTAACCAATAAGAGAAAGGGATGGGTATATAGGAGAGAGGAGAAGAAATTTCACTTAGATATTGCACCTAAAACAACACCAGCAAACCATGCGGCTAGTGTGCACTGACCCCATGAAGAGACTAGCCATACACACAGCTAGCTCCGAGTGGGGTTTAAAAATGCCGCCAACGCCAGGGAGACACGGAGATCAACACACTAAACGTCGGTGCGATGACGTCAGATCTGATGTCACACGCACGGCGTGGGTTGCGTGGCGCCGATGCGCAGAGTGGAGTCCGCCCAAACCTCCTGATCATGAATGAAAGGGTAGGAGGGGAGGACCCGCTGGCGCATTGCAGTCCCCACAGGGAGAAAAGAGCCCAGCAACACCCGAACGTCCAATGTGAGCGTGCACTGGACATTTATGACTAAATACCCATGTGGGACATTGAAACAGTGTCCGGAACGCTGTCAATATACAATTACCATGTACATAATTGAAATAAATGTATATAGATACACAGGAACATATATCTATAAATAACACCAATGTATAGACCTTAACATAAGGTACCCTATAAATGAGGGCAGACATCACACAAGAAAGGTAGGGGAACACTACCAATCCCATATATCCAAGTGCTTCCATCCCAATATATATGCGAGAATGGGGGGATTTGGGACTTTAAATGAAGCACAATTAAGTGCCTCCATCCCGGTAGTAGGTACGTATAAAAGGGAATTGGGACTTTATATGAAGCACTCGGATAGTGGAGGAAAATTTTAACCATGTTTAAATTTCACCATGGAATGTTTATTGATTGTTAAATATAAAGACAATAAAAAGTATCAATTTCATTGTATATAAAGGCGAAAATATAGTATAGGCATGATAAATAGTATATACATACAACAGCGCATGATAATAATAAATAGATTGATTAGTTTAGCATAATAGTGCCCAGAACAGCATGCCTGATATCGACAAATGTACCCACATGGTAAGTATGCACCCACTAGATAGAAAATAAGTTTTTTAGTATATAAATGTTATTTTAAAATAATAATTAAATAAATATGGTTCCATATAAGATGTAGCTGGGGCATCAAATCAGAATCTTGACGCGTTTCGTGGGTGTATCCCCACTCATCAGGAGCTAATGCGACCAAAAAGTTCCTATGGAATGTATATAAAAAGTATAATAATGAACCATACTAACCATATAAACATATATATACGTGAATGAACATTTAATGCGTGTAGATGGTTAGCCAAAACATACTCACCAACCCAGACAGCAAGTGCAATGCGCGGTGGTGGGTGCAGAGTGAGCCAGGATCATAATCCCTCCACTGGAACTGAAGCGGCATAAATATGGATGCGATATCAGGCAGAGTAGAAGAATGCAAAGATATGGCAGGGTGTCACCAAGAATTGAGATGTATTGTTGTTGTTGAGACCAAGGTATTAAATATGTGTATAATTAATGATAATAATATTTTACAAAATTAATTAATAGTGAACCCCGTAGGTTACAGAGAAAGTGGTGACATGTATCGGGATAATGCAAGGATGTTGGTGTATAAAAATGAACAACATTGGGAATAATGTACTAATTAGCAAAGATTAAGTGGAAGTGTCACTAAAATTGTGGGTGCAAAGTTGCAAGTAAAGAAAAAAAAATAAGGTGTAAATTAACAAATATTTGACAAAAGAATATAGCAAGGTAACCAATAATTTGTTGCTCAAGGCGCACCCAACAGGTCATGTTTTCAGGCTTTCCATTTTTTTGCACAGGTGATTTTATTTGTTTCACTGCCTTAGTAATTACCACAACCGTTTCATCTGAGGAAAATCTGGAAAACATGACCTGTTGGTGCGCCTTGAGGACTGGAGTTAAGAAACACTGACCTAGATGATCAGTGGAAATTAGAAACGTGCTATTCGCTCTGATCCAAATACAAATTCGGACACATTTTGAGTCATTCAGAGATTGGGATGTATCTCAGCCTCCATATGAAATAGTAACAAATAGTAACGAATTTAATTGAAATAAGTTAAAATGTGTTCTGTTTATACTTTTTCGAATGAATTGCACATTTTTAGTATGATTGGAATCTGGATTGGTCGAAAAATGATCGACCAAGTACAATTCTATGTGAAGAATAGCTGGTTATTAAGCAGTGGGCCGGAAACTCGGCCGTCACGTCCTTAACAACCAATGACTTAACAGCTGCATAGATGTGAACCTAGGGTAAAGGTTAGATTCACTGGACAGGAAAGTGCATCTTACAAGATGAGTAATTAATGACTGGATCCTCTGACCTAAAGGCCGATATCAGATTGGACACAAACCACAAAATTCCATCCCTCAAAAAAAGAAGCTCCAGATGATATCCTTCCTGTCCTGCAAAGACTCACCTGGTCACTGGAAATTATATTTATCTTCTGGCTTTAATGAATGGAAGCGTCATTTAGCTAATTTACAGTGATCCCAGGGTGGCAAGGCATCCCTGCCCTTGACTGAAAGGAGAATGCAGATGAGTTCAGCACCAAGTCTTTACATGACACTCCTCTCTGCGGAATTAAGGTTCAACCCAAGTGGAGGGTGGGACCAGAGGGGGGATATCAGGAGTGAGTTGGACTTTAAATATACATTTTATTTGGCAAATTTCTATTCCTTAGTTAACAAACTTTTCTCTTTCTATTTTCATGTTGAAGTTGTATCACTATTTAAAAGAAATTAAATATGCATTTGGCTTAAATGAGCAGGCACCTTTTTTCAATGAATACGGAGAATTTGTTAATCACTACAAAATAACAAATTTGATATATAAGGATAATATCACTGTAATTTATAATGATGTGGGAAATTTTACACCCTGGACTCCAGAAGATCAGCAATTTCAAATTAACACTGAAGCCATAACATGGAAGCTCGGCAGTGAGGTAGGCTGTATTTGGTCAATGATGTCACCACTATCACTGCTTCTTCTCTTATAGCTGATGGCAGCTCAGCCAGGTCATCGCATAATATTTGGTGGTGGGCATTGTGACTGATTTACAACAAGGGACATTTTTGGGGAGTTTTTTATTTTATTTTTATTAGGAACTTGTCAAATGTCTTGGTGTCTATTTCTAAGTTACATTTTTTTTTTGTAAATGAGTAGGGGTACTATGTACCCCATGCTCATTCACATGGGGGGCAGTATCTGGAGGCCCCCTAAATTTTAAATGGGGCTTCCAGATTCTGATAAACCTCCTACCTGCAGACTCCCACAACCACTAGGCAAGGGTTTAAGTGAAGAGGCCCTTGTCTTTATCAACATGGAGACAAGGTGCTTTGTCTGAGGGGTTCTCTCTAACAAGGCACTTTCCTCATGTCCCCCCCACCCCCCCCCCCCCACACACCTTCTTCCTAGCCAGCCAAGCTAAATGCTCAGATTAAGGGTGCGGAATGATTTTTTTTTTGTGGGACCTCCCATGATATTTTAAAACCAGTACCAGACCAGTACCAGGGTTTGATATGTACAGGGGGAGGGCGGGTGCTACACTTTTTTCATTCTTGCTGTAGAAAAAAAAAAAAAAAGTGAAAATTGGCAGAAAAATACATTCAGTGCAACCCCATTTTTTTTTTCCCACCCCACCCCCTCCTTTATCTACTAGACAAGACAATGGGTATTTTTAATTTGACAGATCTGTCCCTAATTGATTTTAATGGGGTTTGGGTTTGGCATCCAAACTCCTTTAGGCTGGGTTCACACTATTGCTGCATGCGGCTCACAGCAGGGGTTCAGTACGTCCCCATTCACGGTTTCAGTCGGGATTTTTGTGCTGAATTCGGACCTAAAATGGACCAAAAGAAGCACAGAACCCCTGTGCAAATTAGCATTAGAGCCATAGTGAAGATATGTGAACCAGCTCCATAGAGGGCCGGTCACAATCTCCTACTATGCAAATTGGATGCAGAAAACGCATCCAATTCTCATAGGTATGAACTCAGCCTTAGGGATCACAGGTCCCCTGCCTAACAGAACCCAGAGCAGTTCAGCTCATCACTACTTCTTATGAACCCAAGCAATGTCGCTATTTCTTCTGTGGGCCTGTTTATTCAGTGATAACTTTGCATTATTTCAGAGAACAAAATAATACATGAATTGGGATAATTTACTAAAACTGGAGAAAGCAAAATCTGGTGCAGCTGTACATGGTAGCCAATCAGCTTCTAACTTCAGCTTGTTCAATTAAAGGGGAGGTCCACCCTAAAAAATAAAAAAATAATTGCATAAACAGGCTCCAATTTTTTTTTTTTTTTTTATTAAAATTTTTTCACTTTGTACCAGAAATGGCTGTTGCTAGGCAGATCGTCCTAATCGTCCCCCTTCTATTCCGCGGTGATCTTCTGTCTTCACCTCCTTACGTTGTCTTCTGGGGAATGGAGCACGTTGTTGTGTGGGAACCGTGTGTGTCCCACAACACAGTGCGCCCCATTCACAAAGTGCTGCGCGACTCGCACATGCGCAGTAGGAAATGGGCAGTGAAGCCGCAAGGCTCCACTGCCTGTTTCCCTTACTTTGAATGGCGGCGTCGGGATCCGAGAGCTGAGGAACAGGTCGGCCTCTGGCGCCCGACATTGCGGGAACCCTAGAAAGGTAAGTGCTTATTAAAAGTCAGCAGCTATAATGTTTGTAGCTGCTGACTTTAAATTTTTTGATTTTTTTTGCTGTAAACAAGGCATTTCCCTGTTCGCCTAGTGACATGACAGATCTTCTGTTCCCAGTCATCGGGAACATGATCTCTGTCGTGTTCTACTGAGCCAATCCTCCCTACAGTTAGAACACACCTAGGGAACACACAGTTAACCCCTTGATCACCCCCTAGTTTTAACCCCTTCCCTGACAGTGACATTTATACAGTAATTGTGGCTATATTTAGCTCTGATCACCATATAAATGTCAATGGTCCCCAAAATATTGTCAAAAGTGTCCGATCTGTCCACTGAATGTTGCAGTCCCAATAAAAATCAAAGATCACTGGCATTAGTAATAAAAAATAAATAAATAAATATATACTGTGTATATATCTATATCTCTATCTCTATCTCTATCTCTATATCTCTATATCTCTATATCTCTATATCTCTATATCTCTATATCTCTATATCTCTATATCTCTATCTCTATCTCTCTATCTCTATCTCTATCTCTATCTCTATCTCTATCTCTATCTCTATCTCTATCTCTATCTCTATCTCTATCTCTATCTCTATCTCTATCTCTATCTCTATATCTATAATATAAATGCCATAAATCTATCCCCTATTTTTTATATATTTTTTGGGGATATTTATAATAGCAAAAAGTAAAAAAATATATATATTTTCCAAAATTGTCTGTCTTTTTTTGTTTATAGCGCAAAAACAGCAGAGGTGATAAAATACCACCAAACGAAAGCTCTATTTGTGGGAAAAAAAGGACATACATTTTGTTTGGGTACAACGTCGCATGACCGTGCATTCATGTTTTAATATAACATTCCTTTTGTTAAGATACTAAAATTTAAGTTCTGGTACAAATGAAATGTAGGATTTTTTTTAATTTTTTTTATTTGACTAACTTTTAATGTAACACAAAAAAAGCTTAACAAAAAAACAAACAAAAAACAAGCGGACATTGAAAAAGTTTATTAGTGAATTAAAAAATAGAAATTGAAAACACAGCAGAAAATAATAGAAGGATAATAGAAGATGGAGGGTATGTAATTTACCTGTATGTAGTTTAGGGCTGCTAAGGGTTAACTAAGGGTCAAGAAGTGTTAAAAAGGAACACTTTTTTATTGAAAAAAAGAAAAACACATCAAAATTAAACAAATTTTATACAAATAAACAATATTGCATTGTATTTCTGAATTACACTTCTCCATTTTTGACAACAGACACTGCAGCAGCTATTGTATTACTAAGCGAGTCTGGGCTATCATTGTAATTGCTGGTTAGAGCAGCAGAAAGCTAATTAAGTGAAGTTATTTTTTTTTTCATGTATCATGCCAGATAGTTAATGCATACAGTGCACTCCTGGTTAGAGAAATAAAAAAAAAGTATGAATGATACTACTTTTATGTTTCCTATGCCAACATAGTGCACTTCACCACAATATATGTTACCAAGAATGCACTTGTAAATGTGGCCAGGCGGCAAAGAATTCTTAAGGGATGCCATAATGCTGTATGTGGCGTTACAGAACAGTACGATTTTCACAGACAAACTTAGCGACAGCATACACTGGCAGAACTGACAAGCTTACATAGTTAAGTTAAAAAAATAAAAATAATCTATGGTAGTTTTAGCAGCAAGACATGGTTTTTCATCAAGCTGTGATAGGCCCTGTTATTACTTGCAGAAATTGGCCAGTAGTTCACTGAGGTTGTCTTGTTCCTACTGATTAAAACTATTAGCTTTATGCTGGGCAGGGGCAGACTGGACCAAGAGGCAATTGCCCCCCAGGCCATTCTGATAACTCCAGGTTGTTAGGTTGTTGCCCTCTCTGATTCTCTGCTACTCTGCTTGCTTGGCTAGCCCAGTGGCATGGTGCTCACTCACCAGAGAAGGTCCAGACTCCACGGGTAGCGCTGTGTGTGGTGGCAGTGACAGCACAGTCTCTGCCCCTTGTCTTCCTGCAGGCTCTTTGGTCTGTTTACTGGATGTAGAGAAGGGGCAGGCTCCCTGTCACAGTTCCTCTGGGGGAAATCAAATGGAGCATTCTCAGAGACCCCTCCACATTATTATCCCAACAGAGACAGATTGCTCCATAATGATTGCCCCAACTGAGAGAGAAAATAATTGTTTTGATAAACATTTGCGCAAATATCACTGTGCCCTAAAAATCTGTAGCCCCTTATTGTTATTCTATTGGTCATTTGCTTTCAGAAAAATATATGGGGGGGGGCATGACCGTCACGTGAGCAGGATGGCTGCTTAGAACAGCAGCTCCTCACACCAGCCACTAGTACAAGCATCGGCCAGCTTCCAGCTATCTCTCACCACATCCACCAGCCTGTGGATATCACCTGCAGCACCCGGGAGGTCATGTCACTAAAGAGGAAGGAGGATTGGCTCTCCACAAACTAAACGGCCTACATGTAAAAGCTGACCACTAGCCGAAGACAAGATGGCGCTGCGGCCAGTCCGCTGCAAGAATCATCCACGGCTCTCCTCCTCACGCAATCCATGCAGTCTGCACCCTCCGTTGTGAAACAAGAAGCCTCCCTGAGTACTGGAATTGGGCCTCCACCTTCTCCTCTAGGTACCCCAGTATCTAGCAGCCCTGCTAAGGTAAAAAGGTGCCTGGATGTCACTGCAGTCAGCTATGAGGTAAGCCCTATCACCTCATTAACTCCTACATTGCCAGTGCAAAATTCTATGCCTAACTCCATAGCTGCCTTCCCTACTATGGGACAATGAGTGATGGCCACTACATTAAAGGATATGCTAATGTCCTTAAGAAGCTCACTACAAGCTGATATGCTTTCTCTCATGCAAAGATTTGGCCACAGCATAGATGTACTGGAGACTAGGGTCACCCATATTGCAGCTAACATTGGGGACATTACTAACACTGTGAACAACATCATTGATACTCAAGAAGACCAGGCTCAGGACACTTAATGGTTAAAAGATAAAATTGTGGATATCGAGGATAGGTTCCAATTGCAATAACATCAAAATCCACGGCATACCAAAATTGATGCAAAACTCTGACCTATCCTCACACGCATGTGGTCTAATCAAAATCATACTACCTGAAACAAAAAAAATTGAGCTGATCATTGACTCCATCCACAGGCTGCCAAAACCTACATTTCTCTCTGCCACAGTCCTCCAAATTCACTTTTTTCATGTCAAAGAGCAATTCATGCAAAAAATTAGAGCACTAGGCACCCTACCTGACCCATATGGCCAACTGCAAATATTTTGCGTACTTATCCCAGCATACCCTGAGTCGCCGCAGACAGCTCAACAACACCACCAAGATGCTGCGTAACAACCAGGTCCAGTACCAGAGGATAGCACCAGTCAAAATCTCCATCACCTATAATGGATCAAAGCACACAGTGTACTCCTGATACATCTGATACAACCCCCATGGATCAGAGTACCATCAGGAACCTGCAAGTTCATCCGTTACCGCAAAGCAGGGCCGTATTGGCCTACCGGGATACTGGGAAATTTTCCAGTAGACCGCCTGCCCTGGGGCCACTTTGAGCGGCAACTGCAGAGCTCTCCTCCCTCTCCTCCGGTGCTCATATTTCACAGAGCTGGCTCTGTGTGCAAGGTCCCACCCCCTAGACTGGCTCATGTGATAGTAGATTGAATCAGTGTTCTGCCTATCACACAAGCCGGTCTAGGGGGGCGGGACCTTGCACACAGACCCAGCTCCATGACATATGAGCGCCGGAGGATAGAGAGAGGAGACTGCTATGTTATCCAGAAAATGGTGAGGGTGACAGTGGGCACAGAGGCTGCAATTGGAGGATACAGAGGCTGCAATTGGTGGACACAGAGGCTGCAATTGGTGGGCACAGAGGCTGCAATTGGTGGGCACAGAGGCTGCAATTGGTGGGCACAGAGGCTGCAATTGGTGGGCACAGAGGCTGCAATTGGTGGGCACAGAGAGGCTGCAATTGGTGGGCACAGAGAGGCTGCAATTGGTGGGCACAGAGAGGCTGCAATTGGTGGGCACAGAGAGGCTGCAATTGGTGGGCACAGAGAGGCTGCAATTGGTGGGCACAGAGAGGCTGCAATTGGTGGGCACAGAGAGGCTGTAATTGGTGGGCAAAGAGAGGCTACATGGTGGGCACAGCGAGGCTGCACTGGTGGGCACAGTGAGGCAGCATTGGTGGGCACAGTGAAGCTGGATTGATGGGCACCATGAAGCTACAATAATGGGCACAGTAAGGCTGCAATTATTGGTACAGGGAGGCTGCATTGGTGGGCACAGGGAGGATGCATTGGTGGGCACTGAGAGGCTGCAATGATGGGCGCAGAGAGATTGAATTGGTAGGCACAGTGAGGCTGGATTGAAGGACACCATTAAGCTACAATGATGGGCACAGTGAGGCTGCAATGATTGGTAAAGGGAGGCTGCATTGGTGGGCACAGGGAGACTGCATTGGTGGGCACAAGGAGGCTGCAGTGGTGGGCAATGTGAGACTGCATCCATGGGCACAGTGAGGCTGCATTGATGAGCATGGTGAGTGCAGTGAGTACACAGGCTGCAATTGGTGGGCACACATAGGATGCAGTTGGTGGGCACACAGAGGCTGCAGTGGTGGGCACACAGAGGCTGCAATTGGTGGGCACAGGGAGGCTGCCTTGGTGGGCACAGTGAGCCTGCATTGATAAGCATGGTGAGGCTGCATTGATGGGCACGTGAGGCTGCAATTGATGGGCACACTGAGGCTTCAATTGGTGAGCACACAGAGGCTGCAGTGGTGGGTACACATAGGCTGCAGTGGTGGGTACACATAGGCTGCAATTGGTGGGCACAGAGAGGCTGAAATTGGTGGGCACAGAGGCTACAATTGGTAGGCACAGTGAGTATGTATTCATGGGCACAGATAAACTACATTGGTGGGCACAGTGAAGCTGCATTGGTGGGTACAGCTAGGCTGCATTGGTGGGCACAGTGATGCTGCATTGGTGGGCACAGTGAGGCTGCAATGATGGGCACAGTGAGGCTGCAATGATGGGCACAGAGAGGCTGCATTGATGGGCACAGTAAAGCTGCATTGGTGGGCACAGGGAGGCTCCATTGGTGGGCACAGGGAGGCTGCATTGGTGGGCACAGGGAGGCTGCATTGGTGGGCACAGGGAGGCTGCATTAATGGGCACGGTGAAGCTGCATTGATGGGCACGGTGAGGCTGCATTGATGGGCACACAGAGGCTGCAGTGGTGGGCACACAGAGGCTGCAATTGGTGGGCACACAGAGGCTGCAATTGGCAGGCACATTGGCTTCAATTGGTAGGCATAGTAAGGCTGAATTCATGGGCATAGAGAAACTGCATTGGTGGGCACAGCAAAGCTGCATTGATGGGCACAGTGATGCTGCATTGGTGGGCACAGTGAGGCTGCATTGGTGGGCACAGTGAGGCTGCATTGGTGGGCACAGTGAGGCTGCATTGATGGGCACAGTGAGGCTGCATTGATGGGCACAGTGAGGCTGCATTGATGGGCACAGTGAAGCTACAATGATTGGCACAGTGAGGCTGCGATGATTGGTACAGTTAGGCTGCATTTATGGGCACAGGGAGGCTGCATTGGTGGGAACAGTGAGACTACAATCATGGTCATAGAGAGGTGAGGCTGCAATGATTGGCACAGTGGGGCTGCATTGGTGGCCATTGGTGGCCACACTGATGCTGCATTGATGGGCACAGAGAGGCTCCAGTGGTGGGCACACTAAGGCTGCAGTTAGTGGGCACACAGAGGCTGCAGTGGTGGGCACACTTAGGCTGCAATTGGTGGGCACAGGGAGGGCACAGTGAGCCTGCATCGATAAGCATGGTGAGGCTGCACTGATAGGCACACAGGCTGCAATTGATGGGCACACAGAGGCTTCAATTGGTGGGCACACAGAAGCTGCAGTGGTGGGTACACATAGCTTGTAATTGGTGGGCACAGAGAGGCTGCAATTGGTAGGCACAGTGAGGCTGCAATTGGTGGGCACAGAGGCTGCAATTGGTAGGCACAGTGAGGCTGCGTTAATGGGCAAAGATAAACTACATTGGTGGGCACAGTGAAGCTGCATTGGTGGGCAAAGTGAGGCTGCATTGATGGGCACAGTGAGGCTGCCTTGATGGACACAGTGAGGCTGCATTGGTGGGCACATTGAGGCTGCAATGATGGGCACAGAGAGGCTGCATTGGTAGGCACAGTGAGGCTGGATTGATGGGCACAGGGAGGCTGCATTGATGGGCACAGGGAGGCTGCAATGATGGGCACAGGGAGGCTGCAATGATGGGCACAGGGAGGCTGCAATGATGGGCACAGGGAGGCTGCAATGATGGGCACAGAGAGGCTGCATTGGTGGGCACAGGGAGGCTGCATTGGTGGGCACAGGGAGGCTGAATTGGTGGGCACAGGGAGGATGCATTCATGGGCACGGTGAGGCTGCAATGATGGACAAGGCGAGGCTGCATTCATGGGCACACAGAGGCTGCATTCATGGGCACACAGAGGCTGCATTCATGGGCACACAGAGGCTGCATTCATGGGCACACAGAGGCTGCAGTGGGGGACACACAGAGGCTGCAGTGGGGGACACAGAGAGGCTGAAATTGGCAGGCACATAGGCTGCATTCGTGGGCACAGAGGAACTATATTGGTGGGCACAGCAAAGCTGCATTTGTGGGCACAGTGATGCTGCATTGGTGGGCAAAGTGAAGCTGCACTGGAGGGCAAAGTGAAGCTGCATTGATGGGCACAGTGAGGCTGCATTGGTGGACACAGTGAGGCTGCAATGATGGGCACAGTGAGGCTGCAATGATGGGCACAGTGAGGCTGCTTGATGGCAACAGTGAGGCTGGATTGATGAGCACTATGAAGATACAATTATTGGCACAGTGAGGCTGGATTGATGGGCACAGGGAGGCTGCATTGGTGGGAACAGGGAGGCTGCATTGGTGGGCACAGTCAGACTGAATTCATGGGCACAGTGAGGTGAGACCTCAATTATGGGAACAGTTCAGCTGCATTGGTGGGCATGGTGAGGCTGCATTGATGGGCACAGTGAGGCTGCAATCATGGGCACAGTGAGGCTGCAATCATGGGCACACATGGGCTGCAAATGGTGGGCACAGTGAGGCTGCATTGGTGGGCACAGTGAGGATGCAATGATGAGCACAGAGAAGTTGCAATGGTGTGCACAGTGAGGCTGGATTGATGGGCACAGGGAGGCTACATTGATGGGCAAAGGAAGTCTGCATTGATGGACACATGGAGGCTGCATTGGTCGGAACAGGGAGCCTGTATTCATGGGCACGTTGAGGCTGCAATTATGGGCACAGAGAGGCTGCATTGGTGGGCACAGTGGGACTGCATTGGTGGGCACAGTGAGGCTGCTATGATGAGCACAGAGAGGCTGCGTTGGTGGGCACAGGGGGGATTCATTGGTGGGCACAGTGAGGCTACATTGGTGGGAATGGTTAGACTGCATTCATGGGTATAGTGAGGCTGCAATGATCGGCACAGTGAGGCTGCATTGGTGGACACAGTAAGGCTGCAATGATGGGCACAGAGAGGCTGCATTGGTGGCCACAGTGATGAGCACTATGAAGCTACAATTATTGGCACAGTGAGGCTGCATTGATGGGCACAGGGAGGCTGCATTGGTGAAAACAGGGAGGCTGCATTGGTGGGCATAGTGAATCTGCAGTCATGGGCACAGTGAGGCTGCAGTCATGGGCACACATAGGCTGCAAATGGTGGGCAGTGCATTACTGGCTAATGATTGGCCAAGCATGCACTGTGACCCCGCATGCATGGCCAATAACAGCGCCGGCAGCGAGGAGAGCCATGATTGGCCACAGGCAGGATGCCTGTGGCTAATCATAGCTCAGGCTGTGTAGTGCACCCCCACACTATATAAGGCAGCCAGCGCGGCGGCCTTGTGTAGTGTGTTGGCGTCTGTAGGAGTTAGTGGGTTTTCTGTGTACCTTCAACACAGTATACACCGTACGTTATCGGCCGATTTTGCGTTCCTGCTCTTCTGTAGTGGGTGTTGTCTGCGTGCCCTGACCGCAGTATACACCATTATATCCACCTATATAGCTAGCTATATTGCTCTTTTTTAATGGAGCTTGCAGTCAGTTGTAGGAGATTGTGCGTGCTGTCTGCGTGCCCTGACCGCAGTATACACCGTTATATCCACCTATATAGCTAGCTATCTTACTCTTTTTTAATAGAGCTTGCAGTCAGTTGTAGAAGATTGTGCGTGTTGTCTGTGTGCCCTGACTGCAGTATAA
The DNA here is from genome assembly GCF_037356315.1 of Lithobates pipiens. Lineage (NCBI taxonomy): Eukaryota > Metazoa > Chordata > Amphibia > Anura > Ranidae > Lithobates > Lithobates pipiens. The sequence goes on along the minus strand of NW_027507791.1, from coordinate 81,805,737 downwards.
ACCATTATATCCACCTATATAGCTCTTCTCTAATTGAGCCATCTGCCATCTGCAGGAGTTAGTGGGTGCTGTGTGCCTCCAGCACAATATACACTACCCAATTGCTGGTTTTACCATCTCCTTTCAGGCCATTACCATGTCTGGAAGGCCAATAAGGAGAGGCAGACAGGCACGAGCCGATAAAAGAGGGCAAGCAGGCTCTATGTCTAGAGACAACAGTGCTGGTCGTGGACGCGGTGCATCGTCATCATCAGCGCGTGGCCATGGGACACACTTGTCCTTTTCGGCAGCTGGACGTGTTGAGCCGCAAACATGCCGAAGACTTGGTAGAGTGGATGACCAAGCCCTCTTCATCCTCCTCATCCTCTCTCACCCAGGCTCAGGGTACTAGCAAAGCAGCTGCCAACGCATCGTCTTCCCTCCTCTCAATGTCATCATCAGTGACTCCTTCCCTAGACCCACCACGTCCTCCTGAGGTGTCTCCTGAACTCTTTGAGCACAGTGTTGGGTACATGCTCCAGGAGGATGCCCAGTGTTTTGTAGGCTCTGATGATGATACTCAGCTACAGGAAGGCAGTAGCATGAGCACAAAGAGAGGGGATGCTCAAGGACAGCAATCTGGCAGTCATGTTCCACAAGCTGCAGCATAGTGCCAGGTTTGCTCCAGCGATGAAGATGGAGGGGATGATGAGGGCACTGACTCCACGTGGGTGCCTGGTAGGAGAGAGGAGGAGGAGGAGGCACATGTCCAATGAGGCAGGATGCACTCCGGGGGCCAGCTTAGGGGCAGCACACCGACTGAATCACACCGCAGAGTTCCGCCTATGCAGGGCACTGCCTCTGTGCGTTATTGTAAAAGTTCTTTAGTGTGGGCCTTTTTTGAGACGAGTGCATCAGATCGCACCGCTGCTATTTGCAACATATGTCTCAAGCGTGTCTCGCGTGGCCAAATATCAGCCGCTTGGGCACCACATGCTTGACCAGACATATGTTGACCTGCCATGCAGCTCATTGGCAAGTGTACCTCAAAGACCCACACCAAAGAACAAAGCGGACCTCTCCTTGCTCCTCATCAGCTGGCATCTCCAACCCCACTAGACCTTCAGTCCTCTCTGAAACCTGCTCTGAGAGGAATGAAGGTGTAGAATTAGGTGTGTCACAGCCAAGTGCTCCCAGGCACTCTGCTAGCAGTGCACCCACGTCCGATAATAGCAGGCAAATGTCCCTGCCCCAGCTGCTGGACCGGCGAAAAAGTTCACTTCCAGCCATCCACATGCCCAGCGGTTGAATGCTAGCTTGGCTAAATTGCTAGCACTTCAACTGCTGCCTTTTCAGTTGGTAGACTCGGCCCCCTTCCGTGAGTTTGTACAATGTGCGGTTCCTCAGTGGCAGGTCCCCAAATGCCTTTTTCTCACTGAAGGCGATTTCCGCTCTCTACCGGCATGTGGAAGGCAATGTCCTTGCCTCGCTGGACAGGGCGGTCAGCGGTAAGGTGCATATTACCGCTGACTCATGGTCCAGCAGGCATGGACAGGGACGTTACCTGTCTTTCCCGGCCCATTGTGGCACTCCTCTGGCAGCTGGGAAGGATGCAGGACAAGGTGCAGTAGTGTTGGAGGTTGTTCCACCACCACGCCTCCAAAATGCTACTACTGATTGTGACACACCTCTCTCCTCCACCCCCTCCTCTTTTTCTTCCTCCATGGCCTCTTCCAGTGCTCTGTCCTCAGAACCAGCGGTGCTCCGTAGGCGTTCCAGGGGCTACGCAAGTACGCAGGCAAAACGATGCCATGCCGTGCTTGCGCTGGTTTGTTTGGGGGACAGGAGCCATACTGGGGCAGATATTTTGTCAGCTCTGCAGGGGCAGGCCGAGAGGTGGTTGACGCCAGCTTAAGCCAGGAATGGTGGTTTGTGGCAATGGCACCAACCTCCTCTCCGCCCTCCGACAGGGACAACTGACCCATGTGCCCTGTGTGGCTCACGTCCTTAACCTGGTGGAGCAGTGGTTCTTGGGCAGGTACCCAGGCTTACAGAATGTCCTGAAGCAGGCCAGGAAAGTCTGTGTGCATTTCCGTTGATCATTTAAGGCCTCTGCTCGGCTGGCTGAGCTCCAAAAGGAGTTGAACCTGCTCAAGTACCGCCTTATATGTGACATGCCCACCAGGTGGAACTCAACGTTGGCCATGCTGCAGCGGTTGCATGCACAGCAGAGGGCAATCAATGAGTACCTTTGCGACTACGGCACCAGGACAGGGTCAGGGGAGCTTGTTTTTTTCTCACCACGCCAGCAGGGCATGATCAGGGATGCATGCACAGTCCTGTCACCGTTTGAGGAGGCCGCAAGGATGGTGAGCAGTGACAGTGCATGCACCAGTGACACTGTCCACCTCTTGGAGCATACGCTGTGTGGAATAATGGACAGGGCACTTGAGGCAGAACAGAGGCAGGAAAAGGAGGACTTCCTTGCCTCTCAAGGGCCCCTTTATCCAGACAGTGTTCCTGCTGTGCCACCCATCACACAGGAAGGGGATGAGGAGGAGGAGGAGGAGGATGATTGTGTCAGCATGGAGGTGGAGGCTGGCACTCAGCATCAGCAGCAGCAGCAGCAGCAGCAGCAGTCTTGTAGGGATGATTTACAGTCCCAAGAAACACGTGGACTTGTACGTGGCTGGGAGGAGGTAGCTGCGGATCATGTTGTCCTTAGTGACCCAGAGGACTCCGGACCGAATGCCTCAGCTAACCTACGCTGCATGGCCTCCCTGATCCTGCAAAGCCTGCGGAAGGATCCTCGTATTCTTCGGATCAAGGAGAGGGACCATTACTGGCTGGCCACTCTCCTTGATCCACGGTACAAGGGTAAGGTTGCCGACCTTATCTTGCCATCGCAGAGGGAGCAGAGGATGAGACATCTCCGGGAGGCCTTGCAGAAAGGTCTGTGCAACGCGTTCCCAGAGACTGGGAGGTTACAAACTCCTGGTCCTGGACAACGTGTTGCTGAGGCATCGGTCAGAAGGAGCGGTGGAGAAGGTGGCCGTCTGACTGATGCTTTCAGACAATTTTTTAGTCCGCAGCCCCAAGGTATGATTGGTTCCAGCACCCATCGCCAGCGTCTGATTTACATGGTGCAGGAATACCTAGGGGCAAGGTCAGACTTGGACACCTTTCCCACCGAAAATCCTCTGGCTTACTAGGTCTTGAGGATGGATCACTGGCCAGAGCTTGCACAGTATGCAATTGAGCTACTGGCCTGTCCTGCATCCAGCGCTCTTTCGGAACGCACCTTCAGTGCTGCTGATGGCTTTGTTACCGATCACAGGGTGCGCCTGTCCACCGAATCAGTTGATCGACTGACCTTCATCAAGATGAATCAGTCTTGGATCACCCACAGCTACCAAGCACCTGAAGCTGATGTAACAGAATAATTTTTTTTGAAATATCACATCCCTTCAAGACTGCCTATGCTGATGCTGAGTGACTGTCCTGTTATGTTGATTGTCTATCCTCTTCCTCCTCCGCTGATATGTTGGAAGAACATTTCTGGTTCTGGTTGATCCCATCAGCCCAATTTTTCTGCCCCTGTTTAACAGGGGCGTTTAAGTACAATTTTTGATGCAATGCTTTGCAGCAGGGCTAATTCCTGCAATCAAACAAGAGTATATGGGAGAGGTTGCAGTGTGGTGGCACCAGCACCAGTGCCTAAGGCCCAATTTTTCTGCCCCTGTTTAACAGGGGCGTTTAAGTACAATTTTTGATGCAATGCTTTGCAGCAGGGCTAATTCCTGCAATAAAACTAGAGTATATGGAAGAGGTTGCAGTGTGGTGGCACCAGCAGCAGTGCCTAAGGCCAAATTTTTCTGCCCGTTTAACAGGGACATGTAATTACAATTCTTGATATAATATTTCACAGGAGGGCCCCTTCCTGTGCCCACCCAGAGTAACGGTGAGGACTTATAGTGTTGTGGCACCAGCACCACAACCACCAAAGGTCAATTTTTCTAACACTGTTCAACAATGGCATGTAATTACAATTCTTGATATAATCGTTCACAGCAGGGCGCTCCAGCGCCCACCAAGAGTCACTTTGAGGGCTTACAATGTTGTGGCAAAACCAACACCTTGTTACGCCATTTCTGCAGAGCATATAGGGCAGGCCCCTACTTCAAACATCCAATTTACAAACATCTCCTACTTGCAAACGGAAGGAGACAACAGCAAGTGAGATGAAAAAAGATGGACGACAAAACAAATTATACAGGGGTGATAACCCTTCCCTATGTTTTCCAAAAAGCTTAAAAATAGTTTTTTTGACTGGAGCTACACTTTAAAAATGTACCAGTTGAAAATTACAAACAGATTCAACTTAACACAATAAACCTACACAGTCCCTGTCTTGTTTGCACCGCCTGTATACTGCTGTTCTGAGTATATAGGGCCTGGGGGCCACACGCATTTCCTTTTTTTAATATGGGTACAGGGTTCCCCTTAATATGCGTACAAGACCCAAATAGGCTGGTAATGGGCAGGGAGGGCTACCCATGCCATTTTTCTCAATGATTTTCAACCATATTGCAGGAACCAGATATAACATTAAAACCGCAAGCAGTTTTAAATGGTGTTATTTCCGTTTAATGTCATTTTGTGCAAGGACTGTTCTAAACACGGGAAACACGTGGCACTTCACAGGCATACTACAGACACCCCCCAGGCACCATATTTAAAGGAATATTTCACTTTTTTTTTTCACTTTAATCATCATTAAAATCAGTGCTCCCGCCAAAACGGCCATTTTTAAAAACATTTTAGGCATTGACCCATGTCCCCTGGGGCAGGAGCCAGGTCCCCAAACCCTTTTTAGGACAGTATCTTGCATATTAGCCGTTAAAAATAGCACTTTTCATTTCGAACGTTCGAGTCCCATAGACTTCAATGGGGTTCTAACGTTTGTACGAATTTGGGGTCCGTTCGAAAGTTCTGGTGCGAACCGAACCGGGGGGTGTTCGGCTCATCCCTACTTGACTGCTGTGCTGCTGAGCTGATTGCTGCCCGATTCTGCAGCTGTCTTTTATCAGTGTAGAGACTGAGGGACAGTTTGATGTTTGGAACAGGGACAGTCTGCAAGTCACAAGCTACTAGGTCCACAAAGGTCCTTTTATAGGTGTACAGTATATAGGGTTGTACACGTATAATATACTTTCTTTCAAATATAGAAAGCATATTATAGTGCACTGTATGCAGTGCTGCTGACCGATTCTGCAGCTGTCATTTCTCAGTGTAGGGAGGGACAGTTTGGTGTTTGGAGCAGGGACACTCTGCAATTCACTAGCTAGCTACTATTACTACTACCGTATTTGCCGGTGTATAAGGCGACCCGGCATATAAGACGACCCCCTAATCTTACAGGATAAAAAAGGTTTTAAAACTGTACTTACCGTATAAGACGACCCGGCTTCCGAGGCTTCCGAGGCTTCATATTTCTTCCTTCTTCCTGCATTTGCTGGAGCCAATCATGGCGAGCGATGTATTCTATTAATGAATACAAAGCCTGCTTGGATTGGCAGAGGCTGTAACATCATCAGCCCGCGCCGCTCTGACTCTCCAAGCCAATCAGAGCAGGCTACAGAGTAGCCTGCTCGGATTGGCAGAAGTCGTTACTCCAATCCGAGCAGGCTTTGTATTCATTTGAATATATCGCTCACCAGGATTGGCTCAGCGGTATATACTGTATGTAGCCAAAGCTACATACAGTATTACCGAACACCCAGCCGGCATCCGAGGGGCTGACCCGGCGTATAAGACGACCCCTGCTTTTTGGGCAATTTTTTTACATGCAGAAGGTCGTCTTATACGCCGGAAAATACGGTATTACTACTACTGGTATAGGTGTACTATTTGGTGTGCAGTATATAGGGGTGTAATACATGTATAAAATACTTGCACATATAGAAAGCATAGTATAGTGCATTTCCACTGTGCAGAATTGTGACTGCTGAGCGGTTCTGCAGCGATACTACAAAGAGTGACAAATGCAATTAAAAAAAAAAAGTATTATAACTGGTATGATAGACCAGTGGCCCCCAAAATGACAAATTGAAGCGGGGTGTTATATACCTTCTTACACATACATACTGCACTTCTCTAGAGACTTTTGTCACAGGGTCATTTAAAAAATGACAGGCAGAGGAAGAGGCAGGCCCTTCCGCAGGGGTGGTAGGGGTAGGGCAGGAGTAACAGACTTGAGCCAAAGTGGCAAATTGCAGAAGGTGCGTGCGATTACATCAAAGGACGCACCAGACTTGGTTGAGTGGCTCACTCAGCCTTACTCTTCTGCATACTCCTTATCCTCTCGATCTGCACCCTCTTCTTCACTCTCTGCTGTGTGCACCCCCATAGACACTACCACCACCACCACCACCACCACCATATACCCTCCGCTTGAATCACAGGAATTATTTTCCGATCCATCACAAGACATTGCCCATGCGCAGCCACTCTTGGCATTGGATTAGGAAAATGAGGTAGCAACAACCGCCACTCAGCAATCTGAAGAAAGTACCCAGATCAGCCCAAGGAGGAGGTTGGTCCCGGTGTTGCTGCCTACTCTGAGATCTCTAATTATAGCAGTGGGGAAGGTGACGTCGATGATAACGTGTCTAGTGATGTCACGTGGGTGCCCACAAGAGAGGAAGAGGAGGGGAGTTCAGAAGGAGATATGGACCAGCAGATAGGGAGGAGAAGCAGGCGGAACTTAGATTGCACAGGAGGGACAAAGCAGACTGCAAATGTATCAGGAGCGAGGCATCAACCATGGACGGTCACATCTGGTGCTCCCATGACACCGGCACATGGCTCCGCAGTGTGGGCTTTTTTTAACGTGTCCGCTGCTGACAATAGTGTTGCCATCTGCAGCCTTTGCAGTCAACGCATAAGTCACGGTAAGCCCAACACTCACCTAGGGACGACTGCCTTAAGAAGGCACATGAGCTGCCATCACCAAGCCCAGTGGGAGCAATGGAACCCACAAAGCCACACTCCATGCTCTCACCATCCAGCCTCGTCTTCTACTTATCCTTCTCCTCTCTCCTCACAATTATCCTCCACTTCACCTTCCATCATGCCATCCTCAAGTTTTTTCTGGAAAAAGGCAGGCTTCCGTGGGCCAAATGTTCGAGCTTAAAAAAATGATGACGCCGGATAACCCTCTTTCCCAACAGTTGACGGCTGGCTTTGCAGAACTGATAGCCCGCCAACTACTGCCATATAAACTGGTGGACTTGGAGGCCTTTTGAAAATTTGTGGCCATTGGAACACCACAATGGAAGGTCCCAGGAAGGACGTTTTTCTCACAGAAGGGCATCCCAGAGCTATATGGCCATGTTCAGCGGCAAGTGAATGTATCTCTGGCACACACTGTCAGTGCCAAGATACATCTGACCACAGACACGTGGTCTAGCAAACACAGGCAGGGAAAGTATATAGCTTTTACTGCCCACTGGGTGAACTTCTGACAGCCGTCAAGCATGTAACCCGTGGCACCAGTGTAGATTTGGTTTTACCGCCAGGGACTGCATGCAGGCCTGCCTCTTCTTCTCCTCCTCCTACTCCATCCCCCACCCTCTCCTCCTCAGCTGACTCCTCCATTTCCGCTGCTAGCGTCTATTCCGCTGCACCGCCCAAGCTCCCCAGAACCTATTCGACATGCCAGGTGAGACGTTGCCATGCTGTGCTGCGTCTGTTGTGCCTGGAAGCCAAGAGCCTAGACTGACAGGTGTCTGACTACATCGGGTTAAATGGCCGATGTGGACACTCTGAGGAGTGATGAACCCCTGGACTACTGGGTGGGCATGGATCTCAGAGGAATTCAACACATGTGACCAGTAGACCATGTATAAGCATTACTCTATAAACAATTTTTTTAATCGAGCACACGGACCTTTTTTCTACCTTTGGCTCACTTCCTTGTACAAAAAAAGCACACCTTACTATATGCCCATACCCTCCTGTTTGAAGAGGTTGAGCTGTTGAGAGTCATATTTTTGGGTTCGCAGCGAGTTGCTGGTATCAGTGCTGCTGTCAGTGCTCTCTATCTCAGTGTTGGTGCCAGTGCTCTCTCTCTATCTCGGTGCTGGTGTCAGTGCTCTCTCTCTATCTCGGTGCTGGTGTGGTGTCAGTGCTCTCTATTTCGGTGCTGGTGTGGTCTTAGTGCTCTCTATCACGGTGCTGGTGTCAGTGCACTCTATCACGGTGCTGGTGTCAGTGCTCTCTATCATGGTGCTGGTGTCAGTGCTCTCTCTCTATCTCGGTGCTGGTATCTGTGCTCTCTATCATGGTGCTGGTGTGGTGTCAGTGCTCTCTATCTCGATGCTAGTGTGGTCTCAGTGCTCTCTATCATGGTGCTGGTGTCAGTGCTCTCTATCACGGTGCTGGTGTCAGTGCTCTCTCTATATCTCATGCTGGTGTCAGTGCTCTCTCTCTATCTCGGTGCTGGTGTGGTGTCAGTGCTCTCTATCTCAGTGCTGGTGTGGTCTCAGTGCTCTCTATCACGGTGCTGGTGTCAGTGCTCCCTATCACAGTGCTAATGTGGTGTCAGTGCTCTCTATCTCGGTGCTGGTTTCAGTACTCTCTATCACGGTGCTGGTGTCAGTGATATCTCTCTAGCTCAGTGCTGGTGTGGTGTCAGTGCTCTCTATCTCAGTGCTGGTGTGGTCTCAGTGCTCTCTATCACGGTGCTGGTGTCAGTGCTCTCTCTCTATCTCGGTGCTGGTGTGAGTGCTCTCTATCACGGTGATGGTGTGGTCTCAGTGCTCTCTATCACGGTGCTGGTGTCAGTGCTCTCTCTCTATCTCAGTGCTGGTGTCAGTGCTCTCTATCTCGGTGCTGGTGTCAGTGCTCTATATCACGGTGATGGTGTCAGTGCACTATATCACGGTGCTGGTGTCAGTGCTCTCTCTTGGTCTCGGTGCTGGTGCCAGTGTCAGTGCTCTCTATCTTGGTGCCAGTGTCAGTGCTCTCTATCACGGTGCTGGTGTCAGTGCTCTATATCATGGTGCTGGTGTGGTGTCAGTGCTCTCTATCTTGGTGCTGGTGTCAGTGCTCTATATCACGGTGCTGGTGTCAGTGCACTCTATCACGGTGCTGGTGTCAGTGCTCTCTCTATCTCTGTGCTGGTGCTGGTGTCAGTGCTCTCTATCTTGGTGCTGGTGTCAGTGCTCTATATCACGGTGCTGGTCTCAGTGCTCTCTCTCTATCTCGGTGCTGGTGCTGGTGTCAATGCTCTCTATCTCGGTGCTGGTATCAGTGCTCTCTCTCTATCTCGGTGCTGGTATCAGTGCTCTCTATCTCAGTGCTGGTGTGGTCTCAGTGCTGTCTATCATGGTGCTGGTGTCAGTGCTCTCTATCACGGTGCTGGTGTCAGTGCTCTCTATCTCGGTGCTCGTGTCAGTGCTCTCTATCTCGGTGATCGTGTCAGTGCTCTCTATCTCGGTGATCGTGTCAGTGCTCTCTGTCATGGTGCTGGTGTCAGTGCTCTCTCTCTATCTTGTGCTGGTGTCAGTGCTCTCTCTCTATCTTGGTGCTGGTGTGGTGTCAGTGCTCTCTGTCTCAGTGCTGGTGTGGTCTCAGTGCTCTCTATGATGGTGCTGGTGCCAGTGCTCTCTATCACGGTGCTGGTGTCAGTGCTCTCTCTCTATCTCAGTGCTGGTGTGGTGTTGCTCTCTATCTCGGTGCTGGTGTGGTCTCAGTGCTCTCTATCACGGTGCTGGTGTCAGTGCTCTCTATCATGGTGCTGGTGTCAGTGCTCTCTATCACGGTGCTGGTGTGGTGTCAGTGCTCTCTATCTCAGTGCTGGTGTGGTCTCAATGCTCTCTATCACTGTGCTGGTGTGGTGTCAGTCCTCTCTATCTCAGTGCTGGTGTCAGTGCTCTCTATCTCGGTCCTGGTGTCAATGCTCTCTCTCTATCTTGGTGCTGGTGTCAGTGCTCTCTCTCTATCTCGGTGCTGGTGTGGTGTCAGTGCTCTCTATCTCAGTGCTGCTGTGGTCTCAGTGCTCTCTATCATGGTGCTGGTGTCAGTGCTCTCTATCACGGTGCTGGTGTGGTGTCAGTGCTCTCTATCTCGGTGCTGGTGTCAGTGCTCTCTATCATGGTGCTGGTGTCAGTAGTCTCTCTCTATCTCGGTGCTGGTGTCAGTGCTCTCTCTCTATCTCGGTGCTGGTGTGGTGTCAGTGCTCTCTTTCTCGGTGCTGGTGTCAGTGCTCTCTATTACAGAGCTGGTGTCAGTACTCTCTATCACGTTGCTGATGTGGTGTCAGTGCTCTCTATCTCGGTGCTGGTGTCAGTGCTCTCTATTTTGGTGCTGGTGTGGTCTCAGTGCTCTCTATCATGGTGCTGGTGTCAGTGCTCTCTATCACGGTGCTTGTGTGGTGTCAGTGCTCTCTATCTCAGTGCTGATGTCAGTGCTCTCTATCACGGTACTGGTGTCAGTGCTCTCTATCACGGTGCTGGTGACAGTGCTCAGTCTCTATCGCCGTGCTGGTTTCAGACAGTGAGGGAGATAGCAGTGGAGAAGCCAATCAGCAGGCAGTGCTAGCACCATGGCTGAGGATCAGCACTGGACTGGCATCTCCGGACCACCGCAGTGGAGCCCTGCATAGGTGGGGGTAAGAGCCGGGCAGAGGGAGGGGCTCAAGCACAGCTAGGCACACTGGGTCACTGGCACAGGACTGTGCTGCCCTGACTGTGGCACTGATCATCTCCTGCACCCCTTTCATAGCCTGGCCTGACCTTGCCTCTCCTCCATGGCCTTCATGCACTCCTGAATTGTCAAAATTTCACAGATAAAAAAAGAATGCTTGTCGTTGTCGATCCCAGATTCACTTAATACTTTTGTTATGTCAGTGTCCATGTTGTGGGACTATGTGTGCACAGCTAGTAAGTATTTTGTGGCTGAAAATATGACCTGGAGGTTTTTAAGGTTCGCCTGCCATTAAAGTCAATGGGGTCCGCTGCAAACTTTGCGGTTCGCAAACTTCTGGCCGCGTTCACGGTTCGCGTTCACAAAACGTCCCGTCAGAAGTTCGTCCATCACTAATCAACAGGATATATGGTGTTACATTTAGCAAAACAGTTAGCAATTGGGTTTTAAGGGACCTGCTCATAGGAGCTTACAATCTAAAATTCATCTAAACATTAGAGTGGACATAGCTTTTTTATCTGCAAGATTATATAAACATAATTAACAGTCATTATTCTTACAAAGCATTCCAACTGAATATTAAAAAAGCCACATGTTCAAAATATAACGCCCGCCACCACCCCACAAATCCACTCACATACATACAATGGTGACCATGTTCTGCTGGAATCTGCATTTCTGTGTACATGATTAAGCAATGAGATCAAGAAGCGAGTAGAAGGTCAGCACATGCTCCCAAACCATGTTTGCATGGTCAGACAGGAACAATACACACACAACATTGATAGCATGGCCACATAAGTGCACTTTTGATTGAAAAAAATGCACAAGAATTTCAGCAAACAGTTTTCTAAGCATATGCACCTATGTAGAGTAAACCCTACAATTTTAAATGCCCAAGTCCCTGGGTATGAATACTGCTAACAAACATTAACATCATTCCCTGGCTGCAATGAGCTTCCAATCTAAAGTCCAAAATGAACTTTCTTACATTAGAGACTATTTTGACAGGAGACAAATAAGATGCCAACATGTGTTTGGATTGTCATGAGAAATCCACACTGGGAGAACATATAAACTTCAAGACAAGTATTGGCATTTTGGGGAATTGAACCAGAAACCCCAACACTGCTACACAGAATTGCAACCCACTTAGCCAGCCTCACACATGTCCTCTGCTTCTCTGTGGTGTGAATCAGCCCTAAGTTCATAGCCATGCTCAGTGTCACAAGCAATATACAATATCGGCCTAAGTATCGGGACGCCTGCCTTTAAATGCACATGAACGGTAATGGCATCCCAGTCTTAGTCTGTAGGGTTCAAAATTCATTTGGCCCAAACAGCTATAACAGCTTAAACTCTTCTGGGAAGGCTATCCACAAGGTTTAGGAGTGTGTCTATGGGAATGTTTGACCATTATTTCAAGTGCATTTGTGAGGTAAGGCACTGATGTTGGATGATACGGCCTGGCTTACAGTTTCTGCTCTAATTCATCCACAAGGTGTTCTGTTGTGTTGAGGTCAGGACTCTGTCCAGGCCAGTCAAGTTCCATAGAGACATGGATGAGTGAGTTTGGAGTGGAGGAACTTGACTGGCTGCACAGAGTCATGACCTCAACCCTATAGAACACCTTTTGGCTGAATTAGAGCAGACTGCAAGCCAGACAAATGCACTTGAAAGAATGGTCAAACATTCCCATGGACACACTAAACCTTACGGACAGCCTTCCTAGCCTTCCCAGAAGCTATTCTAGCTGCAAATTTGAACCCTACAGACTAAGACTGGGCTGCCATTAAAGGCCATGTGTGTGTAAAGGCAGGTGTCACCATACCTTTGTCTAGATAGTGTATCTGGCAAGATTTACAATGGTGGTGGAACCCTCCTACTCATAAATACTACATTTAGACATAGTTTTAGGACCTGGCAGATGAGATAACTTCTCTTCATGAACCAGCATGTTTAGGAATCAAACCGAGATGCTCAGCGGAAGTTCTAACCCCTAAGCCATGTAGCTGTCACATGTGAAAACCTCCTACACATAAATATTGCATTTCTTTGGACATACAGGTGATGGAATGACATTACTCAAGAGTTATTCTTCTTGATTTATTCTGTGATATTTGGTGGTTCTTTGTGGGTCAGTGTAGAATAGTGATATTAACCTCACATTTTTAGGAATTACATTTTGATTTCTGATGTTGGTACACATATCAAATTTTTTAGGCTCAAATTATGATTGATGAAATCACTTTTTCACACAGTTTAAAAGCAGATTATTTTTAAATAATATACTGCATTTTTCAGTACTTTTTTTGCAATTATATCTTCCTCTAAACAATATTTCCATGTGCAATTCTCAAGGTTTTAGCAGAGTAAAGGGATGGGCGCTATTTGGTTTCAGGGAGCTATAGTAAATTCCATTTTGGGAGTATTTTCTCACCAGCGCTATAGTGAATACCGTTTTAGCGCTAATTAGTGCTAATTAGCGCTAATTAGCACTCATTTGTGACACTTATGCCCGCGTACACACGTAGCCAACTATCCGGCGGACTTAGTCTGCCGGACTTCCCGCCGGACTGTCCGCCGGACTTTCCGAGCGGGCTACTTGCCCACACACGTCACTTTTTCAGCAGACTAATATGGCGTACTAAGTCCGCCGGACTATCTGCCGTACCTTTGAAATGAACGGACTCGCCCACACACGCGGAGGAAAGTCCGCTCATTTTGAGCGCATCTCCAGGTAGCCGGGGCCAGCGAAGGAGGCGTCGCTGGCCCCATCACCTGGTATGGACTTAAAGGGGAACCCCAACGGTGAAAAAAATCGGCGTGGGGGTCCCCCCCAAGTCCACATCAGACCCTTGTCCGAGCACGCTACCCGGCCGGCCAGGAAAGGGGGGGACGAGCGAGCACCCCCCCTCCTGAGCCGGACTTTTCCACCAGATTGTTTGATCGTGTGTACGCGGCATTAGTGCTAATTAGTGCAGCAGCGCTATAGTAAATGACCCCCTGTGTGTTCCTGACCTGGAACAGGCAAGCAGCCAATGAAGTTTGGAAAGTCTGCCATCCTTTATCAATGTTCCAGGTCAGGGACTGTCTAGCTATTAAATAAAGGATCAACTTCACAATGCCAATATTTACACTCAAAGGCAGAGAAGTGCTTATTGCAATAATTCATTTCCATAAATCATCTATCATGCCACTGCGTTTTTATTTTATTTTTAATCCTTAAAGTACCTTATTCCTGCAGCACTGTTATGTGGTCACATGACAAATGGCAATCACCCCAATCCATAGAAAGGTGCACATGGAAGGGCAACACATCACAAACAAACAAACAAAAAATGTGTTTGTGATGTGCATTGCCCTTGTTTGTTTGTGATGGTCACATTATCTTTCTTTGTTCTTTGACATCTACAGGGAAAGATCCTTGGGAGAGGCTTCTATTACTCTGCTGATGTATGTTCTCCACAGTCTGTGTCTGAGCAGTCCTGATTGGCGCTGTGCCAGTCACGTGACTAGAAAAAAAGCCTTTTTTTAAACTTGGTGTTTACAAGTTAAAATAATAATTTTTTGCTAGAAAATTACTTAGAACCCCAAACCTTATATATTTTTCAGACACCTTAGAGAATAAAATGGTGGCCGTTGCAATACTTTATGTCACATTTTTTGATTAAAAAATAATATTGTGTGAGATAATGTTATGACGAGTAAATTGATACCCAACATGTCATGATTCAAAATTGCACACGCTGGTGGAATGGCGACATACTTAGACCCTTAAAAATCTCCATAGGCGACGCTTAAAAATTTCTACAGGTTACCAGCTTTGAGTTACAGAGGAGGACTAGTGATAACATTATTGTTTTCACTCTAATGATCGCGGCGATACCTCACATGTGTGGTTTGAACACAGTTTTCATATGCTGGAGCGACTTGCGTATGCGCTCGCTTCTGCGCATGAGCTCAGCGGGACGGGGCGCATTAAAAAAAATATTTTTTTATTTTTACACTGTCCTTTTAAAAAAATAATTTTTTGGGTCACTTTTATTCCTATTACAAGGAATTTAAACATCCCTTGTAATAGAAAAAAAAGCATGACAGGGCCTCTTAAATATGAGAACTGTGGTCAAAAAGATCTCAGATCTCATATTTACATGTAAATGCAATAAAAAAAAAAAAAGTATTTTTAAAAAAAAAATCCCCTTTAAGACCATTGGGCAGAAGTGACGTTTGACGTTGCTTGCGTCATCCAATGTTATGGGGACCATCTTTCCCTCACTTGGGTCCATGTCTCAGAGGACCCGATAGGTTCCGCCTCTACCGATGGCTCCAGAGACTACCTGAGCGCAGTGGGAGGGGGCCCTCTTCCGCCCCCAATAAAAGTGATCTTGCGGTGAATCCGCCACAGAGACAACTTTTATCAGAAAGAGGACCGTCTGCCATTTAAGAATATGCCAGGATTATGACATCTATCCGCTGCCATAACCCCGGTATTTTACGCCAAAGTACCAAAGTATATTTCTAAATCATAAATATCCTAAAAAAATCTTTTGCAGCGCCCAATAAATCTTTATTGAACATCAAATGTGTGTTTTTTGTGCATTAATATGGTGTAGGCAGAGTCAAAGATGATTGATACATCCAAGGCTCTTTTTGTTTTACTTTAAAGGTTATAGCCATTACATATGATATATTTAATACTGATTTAAAAGTGTATTAAAACTAAGTTTTTTTTGTGAGTTTCTTAGTGATCTAACCAAGCTGTTCTGATGGTGTGAAGCACAGGGGAGATATTAAACCCCTAATGTCTACATAAAGAGTACCTGTCACCTGCCCAATGCTATCACATGGGGGATTAATAACCCTTTGTTATGGCAATCAAGGAAAAATACAACCATAAATAAGAAAAAAAAAAAGGTTTTTAAAAAATACAATAAAATGTGTTAAAAAATAAAACAAAATTGCTGTAATGTCTGTTGCCTGCATACACGCGCAAACGCACACCCAGGGTGCACACGGGTATATAAACTACGGTTGCACCACATGTGTGAGGAATCACTGTGAACATCAGAGGGAGCACAATAATTCTAACAGAAGAGCTTCTAGTTAATTCTAAACTGATGAGCTGTAAAGGCTTTTAAAGCATCATCTATGACCATTTTTGGGCACCATCGTTTTTTGCAATATCACAGGTACACGCAATTGTAAGATGTGGCATGTTTGGTATCTATTTATGCAACGCAACCTCATCTTTTCTATTTTACAAAAAATGGGTATTATATTGTGTTTTTGCAATACAATTTGTTTTATTACATATGTTCCTTAAAAATTTGCAACTATCATATTTTTATTTTACATTGCCTCTGCTTTCAGAAAATATATAATGTTCTGGGTGTTGAACGTTTTTGTGAAGGCGGAAGTTTTTTTTTTATCTTAAGGCATTCTATACCTTAAGATAAAAAGCATTCTGTTTGCAGCAGCCCCCCTCAGCCCCTCTAATACTTACCTGAGCCCCATCTCTATCCAGGGATGTTGCAGCAGTGTCTCAGCTACCCAGGACTCCCCTACTCATTGGCTGAGACAGCAGTGCAGTGCCATTGGCTACCACTGTTGTCAATCAAAGTCAGCCAATGAGAAGAGAAATGGGCAGGGCGGGGCCTGGCTCCGTGTCTGAATGGACACACAAAGCTGTGATTCGGCTCGGGTGCTCCAAAAGCAAAGTGCTTGCTGTGCGGACACCCAAAAGGAGGGAGGGGCCATGTGCACCTAAGAGGGACCCCAGAAGAGGAGGACCTGGCTGCTCTGTGCAAAACCACTGTACACGGAAGGTAAGTATAACATGTTTGTTATTTTTAACCAGAAAAAAACAAGACTTTACAATCACTTTAAGTGATTTTATTGCCAAAATTAAGCTTTTTACATGTGTGCAAAAAATGTCTGTGGTGCTGAACTGGTAAAACCTTTCTGTGGAAGGAGACAGAGACAAGCCTTCAAATTAGGAAAGTCAAAATTCTTGAGCCTCATATTGTCCCAGGTTTGTGATCAAGGAATAACTGAAAATGGAGGATCAGCATTTAGGCCAGGAAACTAATATTTGTGGAAGGAGAGGTCACCGATGACAGTCCAATACTTCCACAATACAGGTTTCTAAACACGTCATTAAAGGCAACTCCTATCTTTATATCTTTATATTTTCACAGAATCCCTTTAATTTCTTATCACTGAATTAGAAAATGAGAATGTCATCAATTACATTCAAACAAAACAAGAAAAAAAAAGAGAACGAAGGACAAAGAAAAATATAAACTATACTGTAAAATGCAACTTACATTTGACAGAAAAGTGTCCTGGTATTGTTTTCTATACCTGTGTCATGTACAGTAGATGTGGCTATTGTGAACACTCCTCCAATGATAAGATCTCCCTCCTGATAGAAATCCATCTCAAATTTTCTCACTCCAAACTGGACCTTAAAGATCGGTTCTGAGCACTGAGTCTTGTATATAAAAAATGCCATCCTCAGAACAATCCAGAAGAGCCAGTTTTTATAGGAATTAGTGGAAGATAAGGTTTTGTTCTTCATATATATATAAAATAAAACAATCTCTGCAATTCGGAATATCACAGACTGTGTACATAATTCTGTGACCTGATGCTGAACATTGCTTAGTGACATTCCCACAGTAAGTTAGTGACAATGTAATCATCTCTACTCTCCTCTCTCTTTTTATGTATTTCAATTCATCATTGTACTGAATATGTTTATTTATTCTCCTTCTACTTTGAGCTGTTTTGCTTGCTGAACTTTCCATAAATGCATCATTTTAAATCTGCTTTATTTTTAATTTCAATAGATTTTTATTGAAAGTTTATACAGATACAAAAAATATGTTTGCACAGTGCACAATTGTATAATAAAATAAAATAGAGTACTGTATAGACAGAAAATAAACCCTGAGAGTTATCGAGCAAGGCTTAACTACGTAAACTATCTGGTGAAGACCAGGTAAGCCTTAAGTTAAATAACTCGAACGAAACAACATCTTAATAGCTATAAAACCCTTGGTTCCGGAAATCCCATAAATGAACGGGGAGGTCGAGCCTCCGGGGCCCAGCACCCCAAATGAGAACTTGCTGTGCCGAGAACCCTGAGACCCCACCTAACCCAGGAACTAGAACCTATGTAACAACATCCTCTGGATTAAGTATCAGAAAATAAATGTCCCGAAACGAAGAATACTGAATTACCTTGGACAAAATGTAACTAAACTGTTTGATCGAGATAAGACTATGAACAATCAGCTTACAGATCTGAGGCTTGAGGTTTATGATCTTATAGAGGGCTTAAACCTCATGTTGTACCTATAATAGGCCTGATAAGAAGCACTAAATCAGAGGTAAGATATATTCAAAAGTAAGAAGAGAGAAAGAAAAGAAAAGAAGAAAGGAAAAGAAAAGGGATCAGATAAAAGGTAGCTATGAACGAAGTGGGTCTCTCTCACCCTACAGCAACATGGAGTCCCTGGTCAAGGTAGACACTTAGAGGTATGTTTGATCCAAGGATCCCATATCACTGTATGTTTGTCTACCGTATCAAGGAAGATGCTTACTGTTTTTTCCTGTACCATGATCCAAGAAATTTTTCTTTTAACCAATCTCAGGGAAACCATTGTTTTTTCCCAGGCCCTGGCAATAGTAAGTTTAGTTCCAACCAGAATAAATCTAATGAGTTGTTGAGTTAATTTAGGGACCCCCAGCAAGGGGAAATTGAGTAAAGCTATTTGAGGCATTTTGTGAATGGGGAAGGTTGTGATCTTCCGTATAATGTGGAAAACCTTATTCCATATATTCCTGATTTTTGGACAATCCCACCAGATATGTAACATAGAACCTATATGACCACAATTACGGAAACAAAGGGGAGAGGCATTCGGATAAATTTTAGCCAGTCTGAGAGGAACCATGTACCATCTCATAAGAATCTTTAAGTTAGCTTCTATGAGAGTCACATTCAGAAAGCCTTTAAAGGCCGTAAGAGACGCCTTATGCCAATCCCCTAAGG
Organism: Lithobates pipiens; assembly: GCF_037356315.1. NCBI lineage: Eukaryota > Metazoa > Chordata > Amphibia > Anura > Ranidae > Lithobates > Lithobates pipiens. Next base: position 81,786,986 of record NW_027507791.1, on the reverse strand, counting down.
ACCATTGTTGTTGTAGATCTGTTTCCCATTCTCGCATGAAAAGTGTTTTACCCTCTGCCCTGGTAAGAGAGCGATAGATCACCGATATCCCCCCTTCTGCTCCATGGCTTGACCACACCAAAGTTCGTATTCAGTGATAGAAAGAGGGGGGTCAGCAGAAAGCCCCAAAGACTTTAGAAAATTGTAAATTTGGTGAAATCTGAATTTTTCAGTTTCGGGCAGGTGAAGCTTTTTAATATAGTGTTCTAAAGAGAAAGGACCTAAGGGTGAAATAAAGTGGCCAATCCTATATAACCCTTTATCCAGCCACCAACGGAAGGCCATAATATCCTGCCCTGGAAGAAAGAGGGGATTCCTGAATATGCGGGAAAGTGGTTTCCAGTGGGAGGTAATAAATCGATTATTTTTCAAAGAGTCCCAAAGGGCGATGGAGTGGAAGAGAGTAGGTGCCATAACGGCCGGTCTGGACTTAGGCGCGCTCCATAGGAGGTAATCCAAAGTATGGTTAGGGACCGCCTGTCTCTCCATGAGAACCCAATCTGGCTGGGATTTTTTAAGGTATATATATATAGTAGACAGTTGGGAGAGTTGCGCCGCCTGGTAATAATAAAGGATGTTTGGGACCCCCAGACCCCCTTGATTTTTATTACGGAAAAGCATTTCTTTAGAGATTCTATGACCCTTGGAACCCCAAATAAATTTCATGATTCTGGACTGAAAACTACGAATACGGTCCTTAGGGACAGGGATAGGTAATGACCGAAAGAGATACAAAATTCGTGGAAGAAGTGTCATTTTAACCGAATTTACTCTGCCTATCCAGGATAACTTAAGGGTATCCCAGAAGGCCAGATTTTCCTCTAGCTTGCGGAATGTCGGGGGGAAATTAGCTGAGTAAAATTTGTCAATGGAAGCTGTCAGGTGTATCCCTAAGTAAGGGAGAATCGATTCCGACCAATCAAAGCGGAAGTTATGTTTAAGTTAAGTATAGATGGAAGGTTGATATTAAGCACTAAGGACTTGGCATAATTGACCCTTAGCCCAGAGATTCCGACAAAATCATTAAGGAGTTTGCATATTACTGGGAGCGAGGTGGTCGGAGAGGAAATAAAAAGCAGAACATCATCAGCAAATAGAGCACACTTGTGTATCTTCGATCCACATCTTATACCCTTAATGTCAAGGTTCGCTCAAATTGATATAGCAAGTGTTTCAATGACCATGGCGAAAATCAATGGAGATAAGGGGCACCCCTGCCTTGTGCCCCTAAGGATCGAGAAGGGGTTCGAATAGTATCCCTGCATCTTTATTCGTGCCTCTGGATTCGAGTAAAGTGCATGAATGATGTTCATGAAGGATTGTCCAAATCCCCACTTTTCCAGTGTGGGGAACAGGAAGGACCAGGATACTGAGTCGAACGCCTTCATTAGATCCAGTGAGAGGAGGCACCCCTGTTGAGGGGGACCCCCATCCCACTTGGACTGCAACAGTGAAATAATGTCCACGGCCCTCCTTATTTGATCCGGGCCTTGTCTCCCCTAGATAAAGCCCACTTGGTCAGCTAATAGGCTAATGAAGTTAGATAGTCGATTAGCCAAAAGTTTAGTTAAGATTTTAAGATCGTTGTTGATCAAAGATATGGGTCTATAATTAGACACACAACTGGGGTCCTTCCCAGGTTTGGGAATTACCATGACAAAAGCTGAATTTAAGGCTTTATCCAGAGGAGAGCCAGATCTGAGGTGATTAAAGAAGCGTGCTAGATATGGGGCTAGAGTTTGCGAAAAATGTTTATAGTAAGGTACCGAGAATCCGTCGGGATTGACTTAAGATCCTTAATGACCCCTTCTATTTCTTCTGCAGAAATTGGAGCTTCCAATTCGTCCCTATGGTGATCCTTCAGTCTGGGGATTTGAATTGACTGTAAGAATGAATGAATAGCGTCGGAATGCGAGCCACTATCTGTATTGCCATAGAGGGAGAGATAAAAGTCATGAAATGCATCCAAAGTTTTTGGGGGATTCTGGGATAGTGAACCATCTTTCATTCTGATTTTGGGAAGTGAAAACAGTTTGGTTTTAGGGGTAAGACGTCTAGCAACTCGGGTGCCAAGACTATTGTTATGTTGGTAAAAGCGTCCCCCCTCCCATCTGAGGTCTTTTTCTGATACCACAGTGAGTGCAAGATTTAATGCATTATGGGCCACATCTAGTCTGTTTGTTGAGAGTTGTGTGGGGTTAGCTTTATGACTTTTGCTTAGGGAAGAAAATTCCCTTTCAAGTTTGTGTATTTCTGCCTTACGAGCCTTACGCAACCTGGTAGATAGTTGGATGAGGACTCCCCTTATGGTGGCCTTATGAGCTGCCCATAGCGTTGAGGGGGAAATGTCTTCCACATCATTGAGGCGGAAGTAATCCTGGATATGTTGTTCTATTTCCGTAATGTGTACAGGGTTGCTGAGAATGGAGGCATTTAGGCACCAGTGAAACTCGGATCGAGGGATCGAACCTCCCTGAATGGAGAGAAGGACCATGGAATGGTCCAAGCAAGCAGAGTCCCTAATGGTTGATCGATGAACTAGTGGGATATGTTGTTGGAGGATAAAGAAATGATCAATTCTTGCAAAGATTTGGTGAGGACTAGAGTAATGAGTATAATCCCAAACTCTGGTATTAAGTTCCCTCCAGGCATCGATCAAGCCATAGTGATATAAATGTCTGGCTACCTTAAGGCTCTGCTTAGTCGTACGAACCCTATCCCTTCCGGGGGGACGTGATTTGTCCACCCCAGAGTCAAAAGCTAAATTAGAATCTCCGCCATATATGACTATTCCTTCCGTTAGTGGAGATAAGGTACTAAGCATGGATTGGAAAAACTGTGCTTGCCCCTTGTTGGGAGCATAATATGAGATAAGAGAGTAAATTTGTTCGTCTATAATAATTTTAAGGAGAATAAATCTACCCCCTGGGTCTCTAAATTCGGGAAACCAAAGAAAATTGAACCCTTCCTGAAATAAAAAGACCTACCCCCTTGGTTTTGTTGTCAGAATTAGCTAAGTAAAATTTGGGGAATTTGGCGTGAATGAAAGAGGGTTGATAAGATTTCGGGAAATGTGTTTCTTGAAGAAAAAGGATATAAATTTTTAGGGTGTGACAATGCTGGAAAATCTTTTTACGTTTGTAAATCAAGGAAATCAAGGATGCAAAAATTCAGAATGAAAGACAGATTGCAAAAGACAGTAGGACAAACCCCCAAAAATTCTTCAAATATATTAATAGTAAAAAGGTTAAGTCTGAGCATGTAGGCCCTTTGCAAAATAATCTGGAGTGGGTGACTGGGGACAAAGAGAAGGCTAACTTATTAAATAGTATTAAAAACAAAAATTATTGGCGCACAAATGAATAAAACCTTTTGTAGAGAATGCTTTGTCCAAATGTTAAGTTAATTGTTGTCTCGAGGAGGACCTGTAAAAAGTCTCAATGTGCAGCTGCTAGACCACTTTGGACTTGGTGGAAGAAAGCAGAAATTGAACCATCAAAAGGACAGCGCATCAGAGAGACTCATAGTCTGATGTAAAAAGCATAACAACAATTTATTAAATAAAAAAAAAAAAAAAGACTCAATAAAGGACGTTTGATCCTCTTGGGATCTTAAAACCTTTTCATCAGTCAATCACGGCAATAAAACAACAGTTGCTTGATGACAAATTAGCCCTGGTACCTTCTATTTGTGACTTTGAGATGTTGGTGACTGCAAGGCTGTGTTACCAGTGTAGTCTATTGTGCACGTGAAAAGGGCTGTGGGTGGTTAACTTCCAGAGGCAGGGGGAACCAGTAGAGTTCATATGCAAATGAAAATAAATGATTAGAACTGTGTTCCCAAAGTCACTCACTGTTATGAATGGTTGGACTGTAAGGCTGGGGCACCGTCATGCTGGGCTGGAGGAGTGGAAGAGAAAGGATCAATCGTGCTTCCTGTGCTCCGGGGCGGAGGTGCAATAAGCGCTGGAGGGTGTTGGTCCAAGTTGGACACAAGGTGGCGTCCACCTTGTGTATCCGGAAGGCTTGGAGCGCAGCGCTCCGCTCCGCTTGCTCCGTTTGCGGGTCACTATTCGTCACGTGGGAGGCTCCGTAGCGAGGGGGGTTACCATGCCAACCGGAAGTTAACCACCCACAGCCCTTTTCACGTGCACAATAGACTACACTGGTAACACAGCCTTGCAGTCACCAACATCTCAAAGTCACAAATAGAAGGTACCAGGGCTAATTTGTCATCAAGCAACTGTTGTTTTATTGCCGTGATTGACTGATGAAAAGGTTTTAAGATCCCAAGAGGATCAAACGTCCTTTATTGAGTCTTTTGTTTTTTTTATTTAATAAATTGTTGTTATGCTTTTTACATCAGACTATGAGTCTCTCTGATGCGCTGTCCTTTTGATGGTTCAATTTTAACTTATTAAATACTTTCTTCAGCTCTGTGTATACAAAGGAGCATGGGGGAGCTCATGTCCACAATGGGGGTGGTAGTGACGCAGCCCCAAATCCACAATGGCTCATAAGTGATATGGTCCAGAAATATTTGGACAGAATAAAGGTGGATAAAGCACCTGGACCTGATGGCATCCACCCACGGATCCTAAAAGAATTGAGCTCTGTAATTTCAAAGCCATTGTATCTAATTTTTAGGGACTCATTAATGACAGGAATAGTACCACTGGATTGGCGCAGGGCCAATGTGGTGCCTATATTTAAAAAGGGAACAAAGTCTTTACCAAGTAATTATAGACCCGTTAGTTTAACTTCTATAGTTGGGAAGATACTGGAGCGATTAATAAAAGACCACATAGACGAGTTCTTGCAGGAAAAAAATATTTTGAGCAACAGACAGCATGGATTCATGAAAGACAGGAGTTGTCAGACAAACCTGATTTCTTTTTATGAGGTGGTAAGTAAAACCTTGGACAGAGGGGTGGCGGTGGACGTGATATATTTGGATTTTGCAAAAGCATTCGATACAGTTCCTGTCACGTACCTTACAGCGGAGTCAGACTGCTGAGGGTGGCCTCTCGCACGGTTCCGGTCACCACGCCCCTGGAGATGGGAACAGGGAACGTGAGGACACGAAAGGGTGCAGGTGCCTGCAGATGGAAGTAGAAGGCCTTGAAGATGCTGGGTCCTCACGGTAGAAGAGATGTAGATTGGTCACGTAGGTAGGCACCAGAAGACCAGCAGGCGTGCAGGGAACACTACGTGTCTGAAACAGGTAGGATCGGCAACTGGCAGGCAATGCGGCACAATGACAGGAGACAGGTGCGAAATCAGGAACAAGCAAGGGGTCTGGTAACATGCAGGCAAAACGAGGTACCGAATCGGGAGACAAGCCGAAGTCAAAAGTCCAAGCCAAGGTCAGAGGTGGACCAGGAATCCAAGAGTGGGTATCAGGAACGGGTCAAAGGAGCAAGGATCACAGGAGCAAGGCCACAGGAGCAAGGTTTCAGGAACAAGGTCACAGGAGCAATGATCAAGTCTTACAGGAACAGCTGAAGACGATCCAGCATTGGTGTCAGGCCAGGACCCTGTTTATATAGAGGGAAGTGAGCCAGGATTGGTGGAAGTGGCCGTCCGTGCGTGAAGACGTACATCCGTTCAGTTTGCGCGGGTGTTTTCGCGTGTTCGGATTGGCGTACAGCCACGTGTTCGGATTAGCATACGTCCGTTCGTCCTGGAATTCGTACGCCTCTGACGGAGACACCTCGCATGGCGCCTGGAACGAACAGGAACTACTGCTATACGGGAGCGGGCATAAGTACGGTGAGTTCCCTGACAGTGCCCCCCCCTTAAGGGCAGCCTCCGGGTGCCCCTTTGAACCAACCTTTGAGAGCGATGAAAAGCCCGTATAAGCCTCTGGGCATGAAGATTCGCTTCGGGTTCCCAGGAATTTTCTTCGGGGCCGAAGCCTTTCCACTTAATCAAATATTGGTTTTGTCCTTGGCGCTTCCTGTAACCTAGAATGGCTTCGATCTCAAACTCCTCCTCACCATCTATCAAAATAGCTTCTGGAGAGCATAATTCCCGATCTGGAAAGGAATTGGGTACATCAGGTTTAAGTAGAGAAGTGTGAAATACAGGATGAATTTTAAATGAGCCGGGAAGTTCAAGTTCATAGGCTACTGAATTAATTTTCTTCTTAATTGGAAAAGGCCCCAAATATCTGGGTCCCAATTTTTTAGAGGGACACGCCAGTTTCAGATTTGCGGTTGACAGCCATACACGATCACCGATCTTTAAATCCAGTTCTCCCCTTCTCTTCCTGTCAAAAAATTTTTTATCGTCCTCCTGAGCCTTAGAGAGGGTTTCTTTAAGTACCTGATTGTTGGTAACAAAGAAATTCAGCCTATCCTGGACAGCTGGTACAGGAGAATCCGGTAAGGATGTTGGTAGGAAAGAGGGATGAAAACCAAAGTTAGAATAAAATGGTGACTGGTTAGTGGCGGAATGAATAGAATTATTAAATGCGAATTCTGCTAAAGGTAGTAACGAAGCCCAATCCTCCTGAGAAAAAGAAGTGAAACAACGTAAATATTGTTCCAAGGTTTGATTAGTGCGTTCGGTCTGCCCGTTTGTTTGGGGATGGTAAGCTGAAGAGAAATTTAACTTGATACCCAGAGTTTCACACAATGATTTCCAGAATTTTGACGTGAATTGGACTCCACGATCAGAGACAATATCACCGGGAATTCCATGGAGTCTGACAATTTCTCTAATGAATATTCTGGCTGTCTCGGTTGCAGATGGGGTTCCCTTCATGGGAATGAAGTGTGCCATTTTAGAAAAGCGATCCACCACCACGAAGATAGAGGAAAATCCTTCAGAGGGGGGAAGCTCAACAATAAAGTCCATTGCGATCTTATCCCATGGTCTTTCAGGGATAGGTAATGGCCTCAATAATCCCCAGGCTTTATTTTTGCTGTTTTTATTCCGGAGGCAGGTTGAACAAGAACTAACATAGTTCCTGCAGTCTTTCGCGAGGTTTGGCCACCAGAAATGCCTTTGAACTAAATTTGTTGTTTTGTGACTCCCGAAGTGACCCGCCAGAGGATAGTCATGACAAACCTGTAAAATGGAGGCGCGAAGGTTTTGAGGGATGAATAATTTGCTTCCTCGCCAAAACAGACCATCTTTTTCTTGAAGGTTCATATCTGGAGGGATGGATGCACCTCGGGATGACTGTCGAACCTGTGATAGAAAACTGGTTTGTGTTAATAGGAAGTTTCCAGCTTGCAAAATAGTGTCTGGAGGGGATGAGGCTTCAGTTTCAGAGAACATGCGGGACAATGCGTCGGGTTTACTGTTCTTGGATCCTGGTCTGTAGGTTATGTGAAAATTAAAACGGGAAAAGAAAAGAGCCCATCTTGCCTGCCGGGGCCTGAGACGCTTAGCTGTTCTGAGATATTCCAAATTTTTATGATCTGTAAAAATCAATACTGGATGTGTTGCCCCCTCAAGAAGGTACCGCCATTCCTCCAAAGCCAGTTTGATTGCTAGGAGTTCTCGGTCTCCCACATCGTAGTTTCTTTCTGATGTATTGAGTTTTTTGGAAAAGAACGCTACAGGATGCATTAATGATTTAGGCCCTTGGCGTTGAGACAGAATGGCACCTACGGCGTTTTCTGAAGCGTCTACTTCCAGAGTGTAAGGTAGAGCAGGATCAGGGTGTTTGAGTATTGGGGCTGATGTGAATAATCCTTTTAGTTTATTGAACGCAGCTTGGGCCTCGATGGACCATCGAAAACGGTTTTGTTTGCTGGTCAGTTGCGTGATGGGGGCAATAACACTGGAAAAGTTTTTGATAAACTTCCTGTAAAAATTAGAGAATCCAATGAAGCGTTGTACCCCTTTTTTATCAGTTGGAGGTGGCCAGGATAAAATGGCTGAAACCTTTTGAGGATCCATCTCTATTCCCTCAGTTGATATTACCAGACCCAGGAAGTGAATGGTCTGCCGTTCGAACTCGCACTTCTCGGCCTTGGCGTAAAGCCCATGTTGCCTTAATCTCAGGAGAACTTGTTTCACATGGTCACGATGGGTTTCTAGAGAGTCTGAAAATACCAAAATATCATCCAAATAAACAATTACAAATAAATCCAAAAAGTCCCTGAAAATGTCATTAACAAAATGTTGAAAAGTGGCTGGGGCGTTGCAAAGTCCAAATGGCATGACCAGATACTCAAAGTGGCCAAAACGTGTCCGAAAAGCCGTTTTCCATTCGTCCCCCTTACGGATTCTGATTAGATTATAGGCCCCTCGTAAATCCAGCTTTGTGAATATTTTGGCTGATCGAAGTCTCTGGAATAATTCTGGAATTAATGGAAGGGGGTAGCGGTTTTTAATCGTTACTTTATTTAAATCCCTATAATCCACACATGGGCGGAGCGAATGGTCCTTTTTTTCAACGAAAAATATTCCAGCACCGGCTGGAGAAGATGAATGTCGAATAAATCCTTTCTTGAGGTTCTCATCAATGTATTCTTTGAGGACCAGGAGCTCGGGTTCTGATAGAGGGAATATCCTCCCGAATGGAATTTCGGCTCCAGGCAATAACTCGATTGGGCAATCGTAGACCCGGTGAGGAGGTAGTGTGTCCGCCTTTCTTTTGTCAAACACGTCCAGGAATTTGTGGTATGTGGTTGGGACCAACCCCTGGAGCTCAGATGTAGGACCCGAACAGGCAATGACCGGAACCAGGTTGTTTGAGGTCCTGACACAATTTTGGAGGCAGTAAGTGGACCGAAACACTACCTCACCGGTTATCCAGTTTATTTGGGGATTATGGGCTTGTAACCATGGCATTCCCAAGATGATTGGAAAGAGTGGTGAAGAAATGACATCCAAGCAGATTAATTCTTGGTGACCGGATAGAATGTTGGCGAGCAGTGGTTGAGTCTCATGGGTAATGGGACCTGATCTGATGTTGGATCCATCTGCTAACCGTATAGAAAGTTGGCGTTGCTTGAGTGCCAATGGAATGTTGTGTTGCAGAACGAGAGTATGGTCAATGAAGCAACTACAGGCGCCCGAATCAATTATAGCTTGGACCTGTAGTGTTCCTCCTGGCAGCTGTAAGGAAAAAGGAACAGCTATATGAATTGATTTCGTCAGAGGTAATGCATTGGATACAAGAGGTGAGTCTTTGAACTTACGATTTTTATTGGGACATGCATTCGCATAGTGACCAGTTTCCCCACAGTAGAGGCAAAGGTTATTCTGACGCCGGCGTAGCTTCTCCTCTGAAGACAATGGTGAGCGAAGTAATCCTAGTTGCATTGGTTCTGGAGCTTCGGAGATGGGAGCAGGTGTAGAGGTAGGAGGATAATTAGGAACCTTGGGTAACATCCAGGTGGGGCGAAACTGACCAACTCTTTCAGCTCTCCGTTCCCTAAGACGGCGGTCAATTTGGATTGATACCTGTATGAGGTCTTCCAAAGAACTGGGAACTTCGATGCGGGCTAATTCGTCTTTTAATGGTTCGGACAGTCCAATGCGGAATTGGTAACGTAGGGCGGCGTCGTTCCAATGAGTGTCAGAACTCCACCGCCTAAAGTCCGTCACGTAATCCTCTACAGGTCTGTGACCCTGTCGTAGAGCATGGAGACTGGCCTCAGCAGTGGTGGCACGCTGAGGATCATCGTATAATTTAGCCATCTCATTCAGAAAAGAGTCCGTGGTATCAAGCAGGGAGCTGGCCTGTTCCAAGAGGCGATGGGCCCAGGTCTGAGGTTCCCCGAGAAGCAAGGAGACGATGAACCCAACTTTTGTGCTTTCCAAGGAGAAGGTGCGAGGCTGTAGCAGGAAGTATAATTGGCATGCATTACGAAAAGCACGGAATTTGCTGCGATCTCCGGAAAATCGCTCTGGTATAGGAACTCGAGGCTCCGGGGATGGCACCACTATTGCAGGCATGGATGCTGGAGTTGCCGGACTGGCGGACCGAGACGCTGTAGCCCCTTGGGAGGCAGTAGTGTTTGGAGATAATGACTCCACCCTCTGCTCGAGTTGATGGTAACCATCTTGCAAGCCTTGAACTGCTTGGGTAAGGGCAGAGATCTGTTGGCACAAAGCGTCCAGAGGTGAGGCCCCCCTGTCTGACTCCATGTTTCTGGCTGGATCGTACTGTCACGTACCTTACAGCGGAGTCAGACTGCTGAGGGTGGCCTCTCGCACGGTTCCGGTCACCACGCCCCTGGAGATGGGAACAGGGAACGTGAGGACACGAAAGGGTGCAGGTGCCTGCAGATGGAAGTAGAAGGCCTTGAAGATGCTGGGTCCTCACGGTAGAAGAGATGTAGATTGGTCACGTAGGTAGGCACCAGAAGACCAGCAGGCGTGCAGGGAACACTACGTGTCTGAAACAGGTAGGATCGGCAACTGGCAGGCAATGCGGCACAATGACAGGAGACAGGTGCGAAATCAGGAACAAGCAAGGGGTCTGGTAACATGCAGGCAAAACGAGGTACCGAATCGGGAGACAAGCCGAAGTCAAAAGTCCAAGCCAAGGTCAGAGGTGGACCAGGAATCCAAGAGTGGGTATCAGGAACGGGTCAAAGGAGCAAGGATCACAGGAGCAAGGCCACAGGAGCAAGGTTTCAGGAACAAGGTCACAGGAGCAATGATCAAGTCTTACAGGAACAGCTGAAGACGATCCAGCATTGGTGTCAGGCCAGGACCCTGTTTATATAGAGGGAAGTGAGCCAGGATTGGTGGAAGTGGCCGTCCGTGCGTGAAGACGTACATCCGTTCAGTTTGCGCGGGTGTTTTCGCGTGTTCGGATTGGCGTACAGCCACGTGTTCGGATTAGCATACGTCCGTTCGTCCTGGAATTCGTACGCCTCTGACGGAGACACCTCGCATGGCGCCTGGAACGAACAGGAACTACTGCTATACGGGAGCGGGCATAAGTACGGTGAGTTCCCTGACAGTTCCCCACACACGGCTCATGTGTAAGGTAAAGTCTACAGGTTTGGAAACATCAGTTTGTAGATGGATAGAAAACTGGCTAAAAGACAGAATTCAGAGAGTAGTGGTTAATGATTCTTACTCTGAATGGTCTAAGGTTATGAGTGGTGTACCCCAAGGTTCAGTGCTGGGATCCTTACTTTTTAATATCTTTATAAATGATATTGGATCTGGGATCAAGAGTAACATTTCCGTCTTTGCAGATGACACCAAGCTATGCAGTGCAATAACGTCCTTACAGGATGTCACCAATTTACAAGCCGACCTCAATGCTCTGTCTAATTGGGCGACTATGTGGCAGATGAGGTTTAATGTTGAGAAATGTAAGGTTATGCACTTGGGGGCTAAGAATATGCATGCATCATACATGCTAGGGGGAGTACAACTGGGGGAATCCATAGTGGAGAAGGATCTGGGGGTTTTGGTAGATCATAAGCTCAATAATAGCATGCAATGCCAAGCTGCGGTTTCCAAAGCGAGCAAAGTCCTTTCCTGTATTAAGAGAGGTATGTACTCCAGAGAGAGACATAATTTTGCCTCTGTTCAAATCATTAGTAAGACCTCATCTGGAATATGCCGTTCAGTTTTGGGCACCAGTTCTCAAAAAGGATATCGGGGAACTGGAGAAAGTGCAGAGAAGGGCAACCAAACTGATAAGAGGCATGGAGGAACTCAGCTATGAGGAACTGAATTTATTCTCTCTTGATAAGAGGAGATTAAGGGGGGATTTGATCAACATGTACAAATATATAAGGGGTCCATATAGGGAACTTGGTGTCGAGTTATTCACTTTACAGTCAACAATGAGGACAAGGGGGCACTCTTTACGTCTAGAGGAGAAGAGATTTCATCTCCAAATATGGAAAGGTTTCTTCACAGTAAGAGCTGTGAAAATGTGGAATAGACTCCCTGCAGAGGTGGTTATGGCCAGCTCAGTAGATTGCTTTAAGAAAGGCCTGGATTATTTCCTAAGTGTACGTAATATAACTGGGTACTAAAATTTATAGGTAAAGTTGATCCGGGGAAAATCCGATTGCCTCTTGGGGGATCAGGAAGGAATTTTTTCCCCTGCTTTAGCAAATTGGATCATGCTCTGCTGGGGTTTTTTGCCTTCCTCTGGATCAACTGTGGGTATAGAATTGGGTATATGGGCTGGTATATTTAATATATATATATATATATATATATATATTTTTTTTTTTTTTTGTTGAACTGGATGGACTTGTGTCTTTTTTCAACCTGACTAACTATGTAACTATGTTTGATTGGGGAATTAAGACCTTGCACATTATGGGAGGCTAGTCGCATTATTGGTTTGTGGTGGGGTGTGTTAGCCATGGAGCAGAAAGACACAGAAGGTAGGGATACCCTGAAGACCTACCTTCTCGCTTGTTACCAGCTGCAGACTGCGAGATACCGGAAAGGACATCCAGGCTTCAATACGAGCAGCAAGGGTGAGAGAGAACGCTTCATAAGTTATATTAGGGAGAGAAAGGAGGAAAAAGAAGAAAATGAAACAGACAAGAGAGAAATACATAGAAGAAAAATGTTTCCCAGGTGGGGGATAATATCGGATCCACCCACCGAAGGAAATCAACATTACTATCCTCACAAAGGAGGAGTCGTCCAAACTAGATGAGACAGGCCCCTCAGGGACTATCCCACCCAGAGAGGAAAGAGTGCTTAGGAGGAACGTCCCAGCCCCCACAGCACCAACCTAAAAGCAATCAGTTTATAACTAATAGACAAAACTGAACACCTGTAGCACACCATAACTAATGGCTGTGATATATGACTTGCACACAAAAAAAAAAAAAAAAAAAAAAAAAAAAGGGAGGGGGGGGGGGTGAAGGTGTTATAAGGGGGGTAAAATGAGAGAGAAAAATTAGAAAAAGGGCCTGAGGCCAAAGGACCTAAACGGTCCAGACTCAAAAAAAAAAAGAGTCCCACAGAAAAATTCTATTTTTAGACCGAAAATAGGACAGTCTCAGTTTCATGGAGGAAGACCATCTTTAGCTTTCTTGTGCTTGGGGGAGATCCAGAGTGAGGTGAGAGGACTGGTTGGTGGTGGTCGTTTGGACATCCCAGATGAAGTGGCCTGCATGGGGGATGGTGGATCCGAAGGTATGAGGCCTAGCTTGCGGAGCAGCAGTTCTCCCTCATGGAGTGAGGTGAAGCGGAAAGGTTTACCAACAAAGTCAAATTTCAGGCCGAATGGGAATAACCACCAGTACTTAATATTCTTCTGAGTCAGGATCGTCAGCAAAGGTTTGAGGGATCGCCTTTTTTGCATGGTGAAGGGAGAAATGTCTGCGTATAGTTGTATCTGGTGATCCATAATTTGAAGTTGGGGTGATGACCGAGCTCTCTTCATCACCTCTTCCTTGACGCTGAAGTAGTGCGGTTTAACCACTATATCGCGTGGGAGACCATCTTGGCGGGGGGGACCCAGGGCTCTATGAGCGCGATCCAGCTCCATTCTGTGTGTTCTGATGTCAGGGATGAGGGTCTTTATTAGTGAATGGACAGCTTCATGTACATCTGTTACCGACTCAGGAAGCCCCCTGATGCGGAAATTGAGTCTGCGGGATCTATTTTCCAAATCGTCGATTTTGGCATAAGCCCCCTCAAGTTGATCGTGCAGTTCCTGGAAACGATCGGAATTCTGATTTACTCGGTTGATCGTGGCATCCATTTTAAGTTCAATACTTTCAATGCGGGAGCCCAGCATATGGAGATCAGATTTTATATCAGAGGTAATTCTAGACGCCGTCTGTGCTAGCCCCCTGTCGAGCAGCTCAGCAAATTTGGAAAACATAAGAGACATGTCCTGTGGCTGAGGGGACTGGGATGGCTGAGGGATGGGCTGTGCTGCGTCTATGAAGGCACCAGCATGCTGTGATATGTGATCCCCTTCAGGAGATAGGCCCTGGATGTCCTCCAGTGTATGCTGTATTAATGATATTGTGGTGGCAGGGGACTGGGGACCTCCCTGGAGTTGTTGGGAGAGTCTGTCCCGCCAAGGAGAAGAGCCTGCTGATCCAGCGAGGGCCTCGTGAGGCGGCAGCTCCGCCGCCATCTTAGAAATTTCGGCCGCTCCGGGGAGGCTTGCGAGACGGGTGCTTAGCCCTCTCCTCTCCTTCCCTTTTGGCATCCGCTAGTGCCCCTGTGTCGTCGGGTACCTCCGCTACTTGTGGCGCTGTGTATTTCAGGTGTTCAGCCGCTAAGTGAGCGGCAAGGCAGGGACGTTGCGGAGCCCTGTGTTCAGGCGACCATCACAAGGCACCGCGCATGCGCACCCTGAAATCTGCTTTATTTTATTCATTTTTTTTGCAATAAATATAAAAAATATTATTTATTAGCATAAACACACAATGATCCTTAACAATTTTGGCTCTCACATCTTTACACTCCCTATGGACCAGAGCAGTTCTTACATTTCTGCTGTGGAGCTGTTTGTTCAGCAATAACTTTATCATAAGATAACAGATTCATTTATCCATACAATATAATTTTTATATACCCCTAACATTTTTGTAAATGTTTTATTCTATTTTTTCATGTGACAACACTGAAGAAATTACACTTTGCTACAATGTATTGAGTATGCGGTGAGTGTACAGTTTGTATAACAGTGTAAATTTGTTGTCCCCTCAAAATAAGGCAACACACAGACATTAATGTCTAAACTGCTGGCAACAAAAGTGAGTACACCCTAAGTCAAAATGTCCAAATTGGGCCCAAAGTGTCAATATTTTGTGTGGCCCCCATTATTTTCCAGCACTGTCTTAACCATCTTGGGTATGGAGGTCACCAGAGCTTCACAGGTTGCCACTGGATTACTCTTCCACGCATCCATGATGAGATCACAGAGCTGGTGGATGTTAGAGACCTTGTGCTCCTCCATCTTCCATTTGAGGATGCCCCACAGATGCTAAATAAGGTCTGGAGACATGCTTGGCTAGTCCATCACCTTTACCCTCAGCTTCTTTAGCAAGGCAGTGGTCATCTTGGAGGTGTGTTTGGGGTTGTTATCATGTTGGAATACTGCCCTATGGCCCAGTCTCTGAAAGGGAGGGGATCATGCTCTGCTTCAGTATGTCACAGTACATGTTGGCATTCATGGTTCACTCAATAAACTGTAGCTCCCCAGTGTCGGCAGCACTCCTGCAGCCCCAGACCATGACACTCCCACCACTATGCTTGAATGAAGGCACACTTGTCTTTGTACTCCTCACCTAGTTGCCACCACACACGCTTGACACCATTGTTACATAGTTACATAGTAGGTGAGGTTGAAAAAAGACACAAGTCCATCAAGTCCAAACTATGTTTGTGATTATATGTCAGTTACATTGTATATGCCTGTATGTTTTGGTCTTTCAGTTCCTTATTTAATAATTTCTTGAAACTATCAATGCCCCTCGCTGAGACCACCACCTGTGGAAGGGAATTCCACATCCTTGCCGCTCTTACAGTAAAGAACCCTCTACGTAGCTTAAGGTTAAACCTCTTTTCTTCTCATTTTAATGAGTGGCTATGAGTTTTGTTTAGCTCCCTTTTGCGAATAAGTTTTGTCTCTATTGTGAGGTCACCAGGATGGTATTTGTATATTGAAATCATATCCTCTCTCAAGCGCCTCTTCTCCAGAGAGAATACGTTCGGTGCTCGCAACCTTTCCTCATAACTAATATCCTCCAGACCCTTTATCAGCTTTGTTGCCCTTCTTTGTACTCACTCCATTTCCAGTACATCCTTCCTGAGGACTGGTGCCCAGAACTGGACAGCATACTCCGGGTGCGGCTGGACCAGAGTCTTGTAGAGTGGGAGAATTATCATTTTATCGCTGGAGTTCACTCCCTTTTTAATGCATGCCAATATTCCGTTTGTTTTGTTAACAGCAGCTTGGCATTGCATGCCATTGCTGAGCCTATCATCTACTAGGACCCCCAGGTCCTTTTCCATCCTAGATTCCCACAGAGGTTCTCCCCCAGTGTATAGATTGCGTTCCTATTTTTCCCACCCAAATGCATTAAGTAGAAAAGATGTAGCTGGTAGTGATGGCCGAACGGTTCGCCCGGCGGTCGTTTCGCGGCGAATTTCCGACTTTCGCCGTCCGCGGGTTCGAACGCCTTTTTCCGTCGTTCGCCCCGGCGGACTTACGTGTTTAATGTATACAAGAACTTTAACCTTTCGTGACACGTTTATCATGTGTTACAGGACAACCAATTGAGACATGACAGCTCATGGACACTTGGACATTCCCCCTAACCTATAAATACACCCGATCCGGTGGCCATTTTACATTCTTTCTTCTGTCACTGTAGGGAAAGGATCCTGTGTGGAGTAGGGACAGAGAAAACGCTAGCTATTTGGTACACAAAAGTTCTTTTCAGGACTGGTATAGGTGTTAGGTCAGCAGCCTGAGTTTCTTTTGTCAGTTTAGATAAAGGGACAGAGCGCTGTATGCTGCTATTTTAGGGACAGCTCAGCCAGATTAGTCTTTCTTCATCATCATCATCATCATCATCATTAGCTGTTACTATCAGGTCCACAAAAGAGCTGTTCCAGCTAATCGTTCCAGCCTACTCTTTTTTGCCAATTTGTATAGGGACAGGCAGGAAGCAGTGTGTCAGGCAGTGAGGATAATTTTAAAGACTTGCTGTTACTATTAGTTCCACAAAGGTTCTTTTCAGGACTGGTATCAGTGGTACGGTAATAGGCTTGTACACGTATAATATTCTTTCTTCCAAATATAGAAAGAATATTATACTTGACTGCTGCCCTTCTGCTGCAGTCTGCTAATCATTCACAACTCACTTGTTCCACAAAGCTCTTTATCAGGACTGGTAACTTGGTCTGTCTAGGGTGCTACGGTACATAGGCTTGGGTGCGGTACAGTCTGCTGTTCTGTAAGGACCGCTATCGGTCCACAATACATAGGGTTGCCGTGCACTACTGCTGACCGCTGCCCTATACTGCAGCAGTCCTTCAGCGGTATAGGGACTGACGCACAGTCTGCTAAACACTAATACACAACCTGCTTGGTCCACAAAAGTTCTTATAAGGACTGGTAACTTGGTATAGGGTGCTACGGTACATAGGCCTGAGTGCAGTACAGTCTGCTGTTCTGTAAGGACCGCTATCGGTCCACAATACATAGGGTTGCCGTGCACTACTGCTGACCGCTGCCCTATACTGCAGCAGTCCTTCATTGGTATAGGGACTGACGTACAGTCTGCTAATCACTAACACACAACCTGCTTGGTCCACAAAAGTTCTTATAAGGACTGGTAACTTGGTATAGGGTGCTACGGTACATAGGCCTGAGTGCAGTACAGTCTGCTGTTCTGTAAGGACCGCTATCGGTCCACAATACATAGGGTTGCCGTGCACTACTGCTGACCGCTGCCCTATACTGCAGCAGTCCTTCATTGGTATAGGGACTGACGTACAGTCTGCTAATCACTAACACACAACCTGCTTGGTCCACAAAAGTTCTTATAAGGACTGGTAACTTGGTATAGGGTGCTACGGTACATAGGCCTGAGTGCGTTACAGTCTGCTGTTCTGTAAGGACCGCTATCGGTCCACAATACATAGGGTTGCCGTGCACTACTGCTGACCGCTGCCCTATACTGCAGCAGTCCTTCAGCGGTATAGGGACTGACGCACAGTCTGCTAAACACTAACACACAACCTGCTTGGTCCACAAAAGTTTTTATAAGGACTGGTAACTTGGTATAGGGTGCTACGGTACATAGGCCTGAGTGCAGTACAGTCTGCTGTTCTGTAAGGACCGCTATCGGTCCACAATACATAGGGTTGCCGTGCACTACTGCTGACCGCTGCCCTATACTGCAGCAGTCCTTCATTGGTATAGGGACTGACGTACAGTCTGCTAATCACTAACACACAACCTGCTTGGTCCACAAAAGTTCTTATAAGGACTGGTAACTTGGTATAGGGTGCTACGGTACATAGGCCTGAGTGCGTTACAGTCTGCTGTTCTGTAAGGACCGCTATCGGTCCACAATACATAGGGTTGCCGTGCACTACTGCTGACCGCTGCCCTATACTGCAGCAGTCCTTCATTGGTATAGGGACTGACGTACAGTCTGCTAATCACTAACACACAACCTGCTTGGTCCACAAAAGTTCTTATAAGGACTGGTAACTTGGTATAGGGTGCTACGGTACATAGGCCTGAGTGCGTTACAGTCTGCTGTTCTGTAAGGACCGCTATCGGTCCACAATACATAGGGTTGCCGTGCACTACTGCTGACCGCTGCCCTATACTGCAGCAGTCCTTCATTGGTATAGGGACTGACGTACAGTCTGCTAATCACTAACACACAACCTGCTTGGTCCACAAAAGTTCTTATAAGGACTGGTAACTTGGTATAGGGTGCTACGGTACATAGGCCTGAGTGCGTTACAGTCTGCTGTTCTGTAAGGACCGCTATCGGTCCACAATACATAGGGTTGCCGTGCACTACTGCTGACCGCTGCCCTATACTGCAGCAGTCCTTCATTGGTATAGGGACTGACGTACAGTCTGCTAATCACTAACACACAACCTGCTTGGTCCACAAAAGTTCTTATAAGGACTGGTAACTTGGTATAGGGTGCTACGGTACATAGGCCTGAGTGCGTTACAGTCTGCTGTTCTGTAAGGACCGCTATCGGTCCACAATACATAGGGTTGCCGTGCACTACTGCTGACCGCTGCCCTATACTGCAGCAGTCCTTCATTGGTATAGGGACTGACGTACAGTCTGCTAATCACTAACACACAACCTGCTTGGTCCACAAAAGTTCTTATAAGGACTGGTAACTTGGTATAGGGTGCTACGGTACATAGGCCTGAGTGCGTTACAGTCTGCTGTTCTGTAAGGACCGCTATCGGTCCACAATACATAGGGTTGCCGTGCACTACTGCTGACCGCTGCCCTATACTGCAGCAGTCCTTCAGCGGTATAGGGACTGACGCACAGTCTGCTAAACACTAACACACAACCTGCTTGGTCCACAAAAGTTTTTATAAGGACTGGTAACTTGGTATAGGGTGCTACGGTACATAGGCCTGAGTGCAGTACAGTCTGCTGTTCTGTAAGGACCGCTATCGGTCCACAATACATAGGGTTGCCGTGCACTACTGCTGACCGCTGCCCTATACTGCAGCAGTCCTTCAGCGGTATAGGGACTGACGCACAGTCTGCTAAACACTAACACACAACCTGCTTGGTCCACAAAAGTTTTTATAAGGACTGGTAACTTGGTATAGGGTGCTACGGTACATAGGCCTGAGTGCAGTACAGTCTGCTGTTCTGTAAGGACCGCTATCGGTCCACAATACATAGGGTTGCCGTGCACTACTGCTGACCGCTGCCCTATACTGCAGCAGTCCTTCATTGGTATAGGGACTGACGTACAGTCTGCTAATCACTAACACACAACCTGCTTGGTCCACAAAAGTTCTTATAAGGACTGGTAACTTGGTATAGGGTGCTACGGTACATAGGCCTGAGTGCGTTACAGTCTGCTGTTCTGTAAGGACCGCTATCGGTCCACAATACATAGGGTTGCCGTGCACTACTGCTGACCGCTGCCCTATACTGCAGCAGTCCTTCATTGGTATAGGGACTGACGTACAGTCTGCTAATCACTAACACACAACCTGCTTGGTCCACAAAAGTTCTTATAAGGACTGGTAACTTGGTATAGGGTGCTACGGTACATAGGCCTGAGTGCGTTACAGTCTGCTGTTCTGTAAGGACCGCTATCGGTCCACAATACATAGGGTTGCCGTGCACTACTGCTGACCGCTGCCCTATACTGCAGCAGTCCTTCATTGGTATAGGGACTGACGTACAGTCTGCTAATCACTAACACACAACCTGCTTGGTCCACAAAAGTTCTTATAAGGACTGGTAACTTGGTATAGGGTGCTACGGTACATAGGCCTGAGTGCGTTACAGTCTGCTGTTCTGTAAGGACCGCTATCGGTCCACAATACATAGGGTTGCCGTGCACTACTGCTGACCGCTGCCCTATACTGCAGCAGTCCTTCATTGGTATAGGGACTGACGTACAGTCTGCTAATCACTAACACACAACCTGCTTGTTCCACAAAAGTTCTTATAAGGACTGGTAACTTGGTATAGGGTGCTACGGTACATAGGCTTGAGTGCGGTACAGTCTGCTGTTCTGTAAGGACCGCTATCGGTCCACAATAGATAGGGTTGACGTGCACCACTGCTGACCGCTGCCCTATACTGCAGCAGTCCTTCAGCGGTATAGGGACTGACGTACAGTCTGCTAAACACTAATACACAACCTGCTTGGTCCACAAAAGTTCTTATAAGGACTGGTAACTTGGTATAGGGTGCTACGGTACATAGGCTTGAGTGCGGTACAGTCTGCTGTTCTGTAAGGACCGCTATAGGTCCACAATAGATAGGGTTGACGTGCACCACTGCTGACCGCTCACCTATACTGCAGCAGTCCTTCAGCGGTATAGGGACTGACGTACAGTCTGCTAATCACTAACACACAACCTGCTTGTTCCACAAAAGTTCTTATAAGGACTGGTAACTTGGTATAGGGTGCTACGGTACATAGGCTTGAGTGCGGTACAGTCTGCTGTTCTGTAAGGACCGCTATAGGTCCACAATAGATAGGGTTGACGTGCACCACTGCTGACCGCTCACCTATACTGCAGCAGTCCTTCAGCGGTATAGGGACTGACGTACAGTCTGCTAATCACTAACACACAACCTGCTTGTTCCACAAAAGTTCTTATAAGGACTGGTAACTTGGTATAGGGTGCTACGGTACATAGGCTTGAGTGCGGTACAGTCTGCTGTTCTGTAAGGACCGCTATCGGTCCACAATAGATAGGGTTGACGTGCACCACTGCTGACCGCTGCCCTATACTGCAGCAGTCCTTCATCGGTATAGGGACTAAGAGTTTTGTCACAGGGTCATTTAAAAAATGACAGGCAGAGGAAGAGGCAGGCCCTTCCGCAGGGGTGGTAGGGGTAGGGCAGGAGCAACAGGCTTGAGCCAAAGTGGGAAGTTGCAGAAGGTGCGTTCAATTACTTTAAAGGATGCACCAGACTTGGTTGAGTGGCTCGCTCAGCCTTACTCTTCTGCACCCTCCTCATCCTCTCGATCTGCACCCTCTTCTTCACTCTCTGCTATGTGCACCCCCAAAGACACTACCACCAACAACACGACCACCACCACCACCACCACATACCTTCCGCTTGAGTCACTGGAATTATTTTCCGATCCATATCAAGAGGACATTTCTGATGCGCAGCCACTCTTGGTATTGGATCAGGAAGAGGAGGTAGCAACAAGCGCTACTCAGCAGTCTGACGCCAGTACCCAGATCAGCCCAAGGAGGAGGTTGGTCCCCGGTGTTGCTGCCTACTCTACTTATAGCGGTGGGGAAGGTGACGTTGATGATGACGTGTCTAGTGATGTCACGTGGGTGCCCACAAGAGAGGAAGAGGAGGGGAGTTCAGAGGGAGATATGGACCAGCAGATAGGGAGGAGAAGCAGCAATGACTTACATTGCACAGCAGGGACAAAGCAGACTGCAAATGTATCAGGAGCGAGTCATCGACCATGTACGGTCACATCTGGCGCTCCCAGGACACCGGCACATGGCTCCGCAGTGTGGGCTTTTTTTAACGTGTCCGCTGCTGACAATAGCGTTGCCATCTGCAATCTTTGCAGTCAACGCGTTAGTCGCGGTAAGCCCAATACTCACCTAGGGACGACCGCCTTAAGAAGGCACATGAGCAGCCATCACCGAGCCCAGTGGGAGCAACGGAACACACAAAGCCACACTGCAGGCTCTCACCGTCCAGCCTCGTCTTCTACTTCTCCTTCTCCTCTCTCCTCACAATTGTCCTCCACTCCACCTTCCATCACGCCAAGCTCACATTTTTCTGCAAAAAGGCAGGCTTCCGTGGGCCTAATGTTTGAGCGTAAAAAAATGATGACGCCGGATAACCCTCTTGCCCAACGGTTGGCGGCTGGCTTGTCAGAACTCATAGCCCGCCAACTACTGCCATATAAACTGGTGGACTCGGAGGCCTTTCGCAAATTTGTGGCCATTGGAACACCACAATGGAAGGTCCCAGGAAGGAAGTATTTCTCAGAGAAGGGCATCCCAGAGCTATATGGCCATGTTCAGCGGCAAGTGAATGTATCTCTGGCACACAGTGTCGGTGCCAAGATACATCTGACCACAGACACGTGGTCTAGCAAACACGGGCAGGGAAGGTATATCAGTTTTACTGCCCACTGGGTGAACCTTCTGACGGCCGTCAAGCATGTAACCCGTGGCACCCGTGTAGATTTGGTTTTACCGCCACGGATTGCATGCAGGCCTGACTCTTCTTCTCCTCCTCCTACTCCATCCTCCTCCCTCTCCTCCTCAGCTGCCTCCTCCTTTTCCGCTGCTAGCGTCTCTTCCACTGCACCGCCCAAGCTCCCCAGAACCTATTCCACATGCCAGGTGAGACGTTGCCATGCCGTGCTGCGTCTGTTGTGCCTGGAAGCAAAGAGCCACACTGGCCCGGCACTCCTTTCAGCTTTGCGTTCACAGGCAGATGAGTGGCTAACACCGCTCAATTTGACAGTTGGTAAAGTGGTGTGTGACAACGGTGCCAATCTGCTTAGCGCATTGAAACAGGGCAAAATCACGCACGTGCCGTGCATGGCACACGTCTTAAACTTGGTCGTGCAGCGATTCCTTGTCAAATACCCTGGGGTCCAGGACATCTTGCGGCAGGCAAGGAAAATCTCGGCCCATTTCAGAAGATCTTACACGGCCATGGCTCGCCTTGCTGACATTCAGCGGCGACACCATCTGCCGGTCAGACGTCTTATTTGCGATTGCCCGACGCGATGGAACTCAACCTTCTATATGCTTGATAGGCTGCTCCAGCAGAAACGTGCAGTTAACGTCTACCTGTATGAACTCTGCGAAAGAAACGGTTCTGGGGAGCTGGGTTTTTTTTCACCGCGCCAGTGGCTGCTCATGCGCGACACATGCAGACTTCTGCGGCCATTTGAGGAGATCACCAAACTGGTCAGTCGCAGCCATGGCGCCATCAGTGACATGGTACCTTATGCCTTCTTTCTGGAGCGTGCATTGCGTCGTGTCATTGATCAGGCTGTGGAGGAGCAGGAGCGGGAAGATGAGGAAGTCGCAATGCTGGATGAATTCCCAGGGGGGGCTACTCTATCTGAGACAAGTCAACAACAGGAGTCTGATGAGGAGTCAGAGGAGGATGGTGCCGGGGCGGATGAGCAGGAGCAAGAAGAGCATGCTTTAAACCTTTCTGGGATCCCTGTTGTGCGAGGATGGGGAGAGGAGAATGAAGAGGACGACATTATCCTGGATGATGAGCAGGAGCCAGGCCACCACACCGCTTCCACTTTAGTGCAAATGGGGGCCTTCATGCTCCAGTGTTTTAATAGGGACCCCCGTATAAAAAGCATGAGGGTCAAGGACCAGTACTGGGTGGCAACGTACTTAGACCCCCGGTACAAACACAAAATGGCGGAAATGTTACCGCCGTCGCAGAGGGCTGTCAGAATGCAGCACTTCCAGGCCTTGCTTCGAGAAATGCTGCATTCTGCTTTTGCGTGCGCTGGCAGAGGAGCAATTCCCACTCCCAGAGAAGGATTTGCGGGTACCAATCCAACAGCGCCTGCAAGAAGAGGCCGGTTTGAAGATGTGTTGGTGACTTCGGATATGAGGTCATTCTTTCAGCCGACCCATCGACAGGTGTCATCCGGATCCAGCATCAGGGAACGCCTAGACCGTCAGGTGTCCGACTACATTGGGTTAACGGCCGATGTGGACGCTCTGAGGAGTGATGAACCCCTAGACTACTGGGTGGGCAGGCTTGACCTCTGGCCAGAGCTTGCCCAATTTGCAATCGAACTGTTGGCTTGCCCCTCATCCAGTGTCCTGTCCGAAAGGACGTTCAGCGCAGCAGGGGGGATTGTGACCGATAAGCGTACTCGCCTAGCTCACCACAGTGTTAACTACCTCACATTTCTAAAAATGAATGAGGCATGGATCTCGGAGGAATTCAACACATGTGATCAGTAGACCATGTATATGTCTATAAACAATTTTTGGAATCAAGCACACAGACCTTCTTAATTCATTTGGCTCACTTCCCTGACCCAAAAAAGCACACCGTACTATATGCCCCTACCCTCCTCTTTGAAGAGGTTGAGCGGTGTCATATTTCTACTGGGGCTGCTTATTATGAGGGGTTCCCACCATCCCTGTGCTGTGCTGACTTCCTCCTGGGTGTTCTTATTATGAGGGGCTCCCACCATCCCTGTGCTGTGCTGACTTCCTCCTGGGGGTTCTTATTATGAGGGGATCACACCATCCCTGTGCTGTGCTGACTTCCTCCTGGGGCTGCTTACGGTGCTGCTGTCAGCGCTGTATGTCACGGAGCTGCTGTCAGCGCTGTATGTCACGGAGCTGCTGTCAGCGCTGTATGTCACGGAGCTGCTGTCAGCGCTGTATGTCACGGAGCTGCTGTCAGCGCTGTATGTCACGGAGCTGCTGTCAGCGCTGTATGTCACGGAGCTGCTGTCAGCGCTGTATGTCACGGAGCTGCTGTCAGCGCTGTATGTCACGGAGCTGCTGTCAGCGCTGTATGTCACGGAGCTGCTGTCAGCGCTGTATGTCACGGAGCTGCTGTCAGCGCTGTATGTCACGGAGCTGCTGTCAGCGCTGTATGTCACGGAGCTGCTGTCAGCGCTGTATGTCACGGTGCTGCTGTCAGCGCTGTATGTCACGGAGCTGCTGTCAGCGCTGTATGTCACGGAGCTGCTGTCAGCGCTGTATGTCACGGAGCTGCTGTCAGCGCTGTATGTCACGGAGCTGCTGTCAGCGCTGTATGTCACGGAGCTGCTGTCAGCGCTGTATGTCACGGAGCTGCTGTCAGCGCTGTATGTCACGGAGCTGCTGTCAGCGCTGTATGTCACGGAGCTGCTGTCAGCGCTGTATGTCACGGAGCTGCTGTCAGCGCTGTATGTCACGGAGCTGCTGTCAGCGCTGTATGTCACGGTGCTGCTGTCAGCGCTGTATGTCACGGAGCTGCTGTCAGCGCTGTATGTCACGGAGCTGCTGTCAGCGCTGTATGTCACGGAGCTGCTGTCAGCGCTGTATGTCACGGAGCTGCTGTCAGCGCTGTATGTCACGGAGCTGCTGTCAGCGCTGTATGTCACGGTGCTGCTGTCAGCGCTGTATGTCACGGAGCTGCTGTCAGCGCTGTATGTCACGGAGCTGCTGTCAGCGCTGTATGTCACGGAGCTGCTGTCAGCGCTGTATGTCACGGTGCTGCTGTCAGCGCTGTATGTCACGGAGCTGCTGTCAGCGCTGTATGTCACGGAGCTGCTGTCAGCGCTGTATGTCACGGAGCTGCTGTCAGCGCTGTATGTCACGGAGCTGCTGTCAGCGCTGTATGTCACGGAGCTGCTGTCAGCGCTGTATGTCACGGTGCTGATGTCAGTGCTCTGTATTACGGTGCTGCTGTCAGTGCTCTGTATCTCCTGCACCCTCTTGTTTGCCTACCCTGGTCCCTGACCTTCCCTCTCCTCCATTGCCTTCATTAGCTCCATAGTCCTGAATTGTCAGAACAATTTCCCAAATAAAAAAAAAATGCTTGTAGTTATCGATCCCAAATTCACCTCATACATGTATTATGCTATTGTCCAGGTGGTGGGACTACGTGCTACCCCCTAATAATTACCCCGTGGCCGCAAATTCGACCTAAAGGTTTGCGAAATTCGCCTCCCATTGAAGTCAATGGAGCCCGCGGCGAACGGTCGTTTTCGCGAACGTTTGTGCCCGTTCGCGTTTCGCGTTCGCGAAACGTCCCGTCGGAAGTTCGTCCATCACTAGTAGCTGGATAGCCGCACTCCAAATTATTCAACTTTATTTCAAAAATGTAATTAAAATCATAGCATCTAGGCTGGCAAACAGACTAACTGCACAGCCGCTGACATGTTTCACACCGAACACGGTGCTTAGTCATAGCTAATGAGCAGAATATACATACAGAGCTATATACACACACACAAGCAATTAGACAAATGAATAAAATATGTGTATGACAAGATAGCAATTAAGGAAACACCTGTGAACATCCAAAGTCTAAAGATTAACATTTAAATGAATGAAAGGGAAAATACTTTTTCCCCTAAAACACCAAAATCAAGCTGACACATTGAAAGCATACATAATGGTAATAAATGAATGACATGATAAATTTTATCCTTAGGTGAAGAGGTATAGGTGTAACCTAAAGAAATAAAAAATGACATAAGTAAAAACATTTTTCATTTTGTATGTAAAAAAAATGTTATATATTTTTTCACACACATTGGCAGACACACAAAAAAAAGGGAGAGAAAGAAACAAACTCTCAATGTGTGTGTGCATGCCAATACATGGGCTCATTGAATGTCAAACCCACCAGAGAAAAACACACAAAAAATATTCACTAAAAATGACACATCCCAAAAAAGGTTTCATAATAAAAAGATTGCAAATATCGCATTATTGGATGTGTCTACTTAGGTCGTCTCCTATGATACAATGCATAGAAAAATGCTGCAATATATGCATACAGCCTTATTCAAAAAACAGTTTCAATCGAATAATTGGCCTGTCCTCAATGTAAAGCACTTATAATAAATGGAAAATGGTGAATAAACTCTGGCAGAAACATAATAAAATGAGCCCAGCAGAACCAGATGAAAAAACCTGTCAGCACCAGACCGACAACCAGTGAAATGGGAGCCATACATATTGGCTTAGTAAATACTGGGCAATCAATATGTGGAAAATTCACTCATAAAAGAATGAAATGTCCCACTCAAAGTTAAGGCCCTTAGGCTGCCTCGTATGGAGATGGAATATCCAATAAACCTCGCTTTTGCATAACAGACTAAACCTATCACCCCCTCTTTTAGATAAAGTGACTTTTTCCACCCCCTGAATGCGTAAGCCACTGACATCCTTATCATGGCAAAGATTCCAATGCTTCGCCACATTAGTGGGGTGGTTTTTGCAAATGTCATAGAGGTGGTCATATAATCTGTCTCTCAGTCTTCGTGTTGTGCGTCCAACATACTGCATGCGACATTGTTCACACGTAATCACGTAAATAACAAATTTAGTGTTACAGTTAATGAAGGCCATGGCTTTAAAATCCTTATTTAGAGACCTAGAAAGGATGGTATCGCCTCGTAAAATGTGGGGGCAACATGGACAATTATTGCCCCCACATCGAAACGATCCTTTAAACTGTAACCAATTGGGGCGTTGAATGCTGCTCGAATAGAGGCTGGGAGACAACATGCCACCAATAGTTGGGGCCCTGCGGGAGACTGATCTAATACCCTTAGATAGAATTTGAGCATAGACAGGATCGTTGTAGAGAATAGGTAAATATTTCTCCACGATCCCTTTAATTTTACTAAACTCTAAACTATAAGGCGTGGAAAACACCGGAATTTTTACGTTTTTTTCAGATACCCGCCTTCTCCCATCTCCATTCTTGACTTTATCACGAAGGAGATGACATCTATCCGTATTAAGGGCTATATTGAACGCCCTATCAAGTACAGGGGCTGAATAACCTCTTTCTATGAAGCGCTTTTTCATAGCAGAGGCTTCTATCAAAAAAGATGATTCATCACTACATACCCGTTTTAACCTCAAAAACTGTCCTTTTACCCAAGCTGCACAAGGGTTGTCAACCCTTGTTAGGTAGACCTATAGTGGCAGGCATTGGGTCACTGAATGAGCGCTTGGGGGAGTGGGTTGATTACCAGTTACAGCCACTGGTTTCTGATTTACCCGGTTTTTTGAGAGATACTAAGCAGCTTTTGTCTGATATTCAACCTATGAAATGGGATTCGGATTTTGTGTGGATTACTTGTGATGAATATCAGACAAAAGCTGCTTAGTATCTCTCAAAAAACCGGGTAAATCAGAAACCAGTGGCTGTAACTGGTAATCAACCCACTCCCCCAAGCGCTCATTCAGTGACCCAATGCCTGCCACTATAGGTCTACCTAACAAGGGTTGACAACCCTTGTGCAGCTTGGGTAAAAGGACAGTTTTTGAGGTTAAAACGGGTATGTAGTGATGAATCATCTTTTTTGATAGAAGCCTCTGCTATGAAAAAGCGTTTCATAGAAAGAGGTTATTCAGCCCCTGTACTTGATAGGGCGTTCAATATAGCCCTTAATACGGATAGATGTCATCTCCTTCGTGATAAAGTCAAGAATGGAGATGGGAGAAGGCGGGTATCTGAAAAAAACGTAAAAATTCCGGTGTTTTTCACGCCTTATAGTTTAGAGTTTAGTAAAATTAAAGGGATCGTGGAGAAATATTTACCTATTCTCTACAACGATCCTGTCTATGCTCAAATTCTATCTAAGGGTATTAGATCAGTCTCCCGCAGGGCCCCAACTATTGGTGGCATGTTGTCTCCCAGCCTCTATTCGAGCAGCATTCAACGCCCCAATTGGTTACAGTTTAAAGGATCGTTTCGATGTGGGGGCAATAATTGTCCATGTTGCCCCCACATTTTACGAGGCGATACCATCCTTTCTAGGTCTCTAAATAAGGATTTTAAAGCCATGGCCTTCATTAACTGTAACACTAAATTTGTTATTTACGTGATTACGTGTGAACAATGTCGCATACAGTATGTTGGACGCACAACACGAAGACTGAGAGACAGATTATATGACCACCTGTGCTGTTCCACCAAAAACGAGGCTGGTCATCATCTGAAGCCATAGTAGTGTCCTCATGGCAACGGCAACAATCTGTGGATAGGAACATAAATAGGTTGGTCTTCCTGTTCAATTAAAACTAAAGCTGTGGACCCGGGTCCCCAGGCCACAATTTCTCCCTTCCTTCCTTTAGCTCTTCCCCTCTCAGCTACACTTGGGGCTACCCACACCTTGGTACCTAATTGGGCAGAATACATTTTCCCATGTACCCGTAGACGTTTAGGTATAATTATTATCTGTCCTTTTTGTTGTCCTTTTTTCAGACATCCCATTTCTAAAGGTACTAGGGTAACACAATATTCTCCCAGTGCATCTTTTTTCACTTCTGTATCCCACTCACACCACTCAGTCAACTTAGAGTCTGGAATGAACTGCAAATCACATGTGGGATCTAACTGTAAAATGCCAGTAGGTACTGATATATGGGAGTCAGGGCTAGGATTCACTTCCCCCTCACCCCCGCTTACTTCCACATCTTGGAGCATTGTAACTGGTATGGGTTGAGTTACAGGAATTGTTGGACCTTTAGTAGTTAGAGTGACAACCCATTTTCCTGCACTTTCAACACCACTTCCCAACATTCGCTGCATAGGAGTGTTCTGTCCTACTAATCTATTGTTCAGAATGTACACTGCTTCTTGTATCACCTTATCCCACCCCCTGAGTGTGCGTGCAGGTGTTAATTTCCGTATTTGCTCTTTAAGCAAACCATTCATTCTCTCAATTAAACCTGCTGCTTGTGGATGATAGGGAATGTGAAACACCCAGTGTACACCATGTTCCTCCGCCCATTGTTTAACGGCTTGTCCTGTAAAATGTGTGCCATTGTCTGATTGGATTTCTTGAGGCACTCCATAATGCTGTGTCAGCAATTGCATAAGTTTCAAGGTTGTCTTCTGATCCGCATGCTTAGTAGCTGAAACTTGCAAAATCCACTATATGTGTCCACAGCTGTGGCACCATATTTCAATCCACCTCTTCCTCCTGGCAAGGGGCCTATGAAGTCTACTTGCCAGACTTGTCCTGGTTGCTGACCTCTGTAAATGTTTCCTGGCATGGGTGTCATTCGCGGCCATTTCTTTGCTTCTTGGCAGAGGGGGCACTGGGCTACAATGTCTTTTGCCTGAGTCTGTGTTAATGGTATGCCTTTGTGTTGCGCCCATTGCCACGTGCTTTGTGCACCTCTGTGTCCGGATTGACTGTGTGCCCATTTTCCTAAGATTTCCAAAATGGTGTCATTCTCTTGGTTAGCAACAGACACTTGTGCCAGTCCATCAACCGTATCATTGTTAAGATCTCCACTATGGGCGTGGACATGTCCGATTTGAATAATTCGATTGTGACCTTCTTGCCACAAAAATTCCCAGATTTGAGGCCCACCCCACAGTTCTTTTCCATTTACTTGCCAGTTTTCTTGTTTCCATGCTCTTAGCCAAGTAGTTAGTCCTTTAAATACTGCCCAACTATCTGTATAGATGATCAAATTTCCTGATATATCTTGCACCACCATATACACAGCTTGGAGCTCAGCATATTGACTCGATCCACCCTGACGACTTTGGTGAATCACCGTTTCAGTACCTGGCTGGAAAGCTGCTGCAGTCCATACTCTACCCTGAGGGGTGATTTTGGCCGATCCATCTGTAAACCAAGCATTTTGTTTGCCTTCATCTGACAGCTCAATAAAAAGAGGTGCTTCCTTGAAAGGCGATTCTGCCACTTGCATTGGAGGCAACTCAGGAACTTTTGATTCAAAGTCCACATGTCCAGCCAGTTGTTGTGATATCTGACTGGGATCCTGAGATGAAATGTTAGCCCTTTCACTTAAGTACCATTTCCATTTCTGTAGCGTCTGCTTTTGTGCTACACTTGTATGAGCCTGGAAACCTTCTCGTCTCACCCACCCAGAAATGGGTAAGTCAGTCCTCACTGTCACAAACTGCTGCTTTGTTGTTATTTCCACATGTTGTAATGCAGTGTAGGCAGCCAGCAACTGCTTCTCCAAGGGACTGTACTTTCTCTGTGCAGCGGTGAACTGTTTGGACCAGAATCCCAATGGTATCTTCCGATCCCTTGGATTTTGGCCTTTCTGCCACAGACCCCACGACATCCCATGTTCAGTTGCAGTCACATCTAAAATGAAAGGCTGATCTGGTTTCAAGGGGCCTAAAGAGTGCTGTGTCCTTACAGTCTCTTTAGCAGTGTCTAGTGCCAACTGCTGATCTGGTCCCCATAAAAATACAGTCTTTTTCCGGGTAACATTATAAATTGGCCTGAGAATCAGGCCCAAATGAGGAATGAAAGGTCTCCAAAAACCCAGTAAACCGAGTAAACTTTGAGCCTCTTTCACATTTTTGGGAGGCTTCAATGCTGCAATAGAGTCTAATACAGGTTGTGGAATAGTCTTGATGGGCCCAGACCAAATCATTCCTAAAAATTTGACACTTGTAGCTGGTCCTTGGATCTTTGTAGGGTTAATAGCCCATCCTCTTTTCTGTATATGGGCCTGCACTGTAGTCAAGTCTTGTCTTACTTGTTCTTCTGTACTACCAGAGAGCATGATATCATCAATGTAATGATACAGGTTACAGTCCAGTTTTGGTAACATATCCAGATCTCTGACTACCATACCATGGCAAATTGTTGGACTATGCAAATAGCCCTGAGGGACAACATTGGCTGTATACTGTTTTCCATCCCAAGAAAAAGCAAATTGATCTTGTGATTCCTTATCAATAGAAATGGAGAAAAATGCATTTGCTAAATCCAGTACCGCATGCCATTCTCCAGCAGTTTGAGAAATAGTCTCTACAAGTGACACCATATCTGGGACAGCTGCTGCAAGGGGTGGAGCCACTTTGTTTAACGCTCGATAGTCTATTGTCATCCTATAAGTTCCATCTGGTTTCCTTACAGGAAAAATAGGCGAGTTAAAGGGGCTCACCGCAGGCCTGAATACTCCTACATCCAGCAAGGCCTTTATTGTGTCAGTCACTTCTTGGTGTCATCCAGGTATACGGTACTGCTTGAGATTAACAGGGTGTTTGGGCGGAGGGATGTACACTGGCGTCCACTTTGCATGTCCCCTGATGATAGGTTTTACTGCAGACACAAAGAACGCACTGAGTTACCAAATGAAAACACACCTGCATCAGTTTGGATTGTCTGACCCCTCAAGATATCCATTCCCAGTATGTTATCAGGTAGCTCAGATATTAAAACGTGTGCCTTAAATATGGGGCCTTTTCCAATTTGCAATCTGCAGTATACCTTGTGCGCCCATGTGTGTTGTCCTCCCAGCCCTTCAACTGCCACTACCCCTGTGGTCTTACATACAGAGCTATATACACACACACAAGCAATTAGACAAATGAATAAAATATGTGTATGACAAGATAGCAATTAAGGAAACACCTGTGAACATCCAAAGTCTAAAGATTAACATTTAAATGAATGAAAGGAAAAATACTTTTTCCCCTAAAACACCAAAATCAAGCTGACACATTGAAAGCATACATAATGGTAATAAATGAATGACATGATAAATTTTATCCTTAGGTGAAGAGGTATAGGTGTAATCTAAAGAAATAAAAAATGACATAAGTAAAAACATTTTTCATTTTGTATGTAAAAAAAATGTTATATATTTTTTCACACGCATTGGCAGACACACAAAAAAAAGGGAGAGAAAGAAACAAACTCTCAATGTGTGTGTGCATGCCAATACATGGGCTCATTGAATGTCAAACCCACCAGAGAAAAACACACAAAAAATATTCACTAAAAATGACACATCCCAAAAAAGGTTTCATAATAAAAAGATTGCAAATATCGCATTATTGGATGTGTCTACTTAGGTCGTCTCCTATGATACAATGCATAGATATCAAAAATAAAAGTAAATATAAATATAGGAATAGACCAAATGAACGATCGATATCAAATGTTCTAAAACCAAGGGCAGGTTCAATGCGAATATCACTATACCGACAGGTATAAGAAGCTGATACAAAAACCCTGTTGATTGATCACACACCCAACATAATATATCAGCTGTGTGATTATCAAACGAATGACAAACATGTCTAATAGGATATTAGTTAACATAAAAAATACTGATATTCATAAACATTGCAGAGAAAAATGCCGCAATATATGCATGCAGCCCTATTCAAAAAACAGTTTCAATCGAATAATTGGCCTGTCCTCAATGTAAAGCACTTATAATAAATGGAAAATGGTGAATAAACTCTGGCAGAAACATAATAAAATGAGCCCAGCAGAACCAGATGAAAAAACCTGTCAGCACCAGACCGACAACCAGTGAAATGGGAGCCATACATATTGGCTTAGTAAATACTGGGCAATCAATATGTGGAAAATTCACTCATAAAAGAATGAAATGTCCCACTCAAAGTTAAGGCCCTTAGGCTGCCTCGTATGGAGATGGAATATCCAATAAACCTCCCTTTTGCATAACAGACTAAACCTATCACCCCCTCTTTTAGATAAAGTGACTTTTTCCACCCCCTGAATGCGTAAGCCACTGACATCCTTATCATGGCAAAGATTCCAATGCTTCGCCACATTAGTGGGGTGGTTTTTGGAAATGTCATAGTGCCCCATCATTGGAGTCAGTGGGGGAATAGGGCCCCATCATTGGAGTCAGTGGGGGAATAGGGCCCCATCATTGGAGTCAGTGGGGGAATAGTGCCCCATCATTGGAGTCAGTGGAGGAATAGTGCCCCATCATTGGAGTCAGTGGGGGAATAGTGCCCCATCATTGGAGTCAGTGGATGAATAGTGCACCATCATTGGAGTCAGTGGGGGAATAGTGCCCCATCATTGGAGTCAGTGGGGGAATAGAGCCCCATCATTGGAGTCAGTGGAGGAATAGTGCCCCATCATTGGAGTCAGTGGAGGAATAGTGCCCCATCATTGGAGTCAGTGGGGGAATAGTGCCCCATCATTGGAGTCAGTGGGGGAATAGGGCCCCATAACTGGTGTCAGTGGGGGAATAGTGCCCCATTATTGGAGTCAGTGGGGGAATAGTGCATCATCATTGGAGTCAATGGGAGGAATAGTGCCCCATCATTAGAGTCAGTGGTGGAATAGGGCCCTATCATTGGAGTCAGTGGGGGAATAGTGCCTTATCATTGGAGTCAGTGAAAGGAATAGTGCCCCATCATTGATGTTAGTGGGAGGAATAGTGCCCCATCATTGGAGTCAATGGGGGAATAGTGCCCCATCATTGGGGTCAGTGAAAGGAATAGTGCCCCATCATTGATGTTAG
Organism: Lithobates pipiens; assembly: GCF_037356315.1. Classification (NCBI taxonomy): domain Eukaryota; kingdom Metazoa; phylum Chordata; class Amphibia; order Anura; family Ranidae; genus Lithobates; species Lithobates pipiens. The sequence goes on along the minus strand of NW_027507791.1, from coordinate 81,752,813 downwards.
TGGGAGGAATAGTGCCCCATCATTGGAGTCAGTTGGGGAATAGTGCCCCATCATTGGAGTCAGTGAAAGGAATAGTGCCCCATCATTGATGTTAGTGGGAGGAATAGTGCCCCATCATTGGAGTCAGTGGGGGAATAGTGCCCCATCATTGGGGTCAGTGGGGGAATAGTGCCCAATCATTGGAGTCAGTGGGGGAATAGAGCCCCATCATTGGAGTCAGGGGAGGAATAGTGCCCCATCATTGGAGTCAGTGGAGGAATAGTGCCCCATCATTGGAGTCAGTGGGGGAATAGTGCCCCATCATTGGAGTCAGTGGAGGAATAGTGCCCCATCTTTGGAGTCAGTGGAGGAATAGTACCCCATCATTGGAGTCAGTGGGGGAATAGTGCCCAATCATTGGAGTCAGTGGGGGAATAGAGCCCCATCATTGGAGTCAGTGGAGGAATAGTGCCCCATCATTGGAGTCAGTGGAGGAATAGTGCCCCATCATTGGAGTCAGTGGGGGAATAGTGCCCCATCATTGGAGTATGTTGGGGAATAGTGCCCCATCATTGGAGTCAATGGGGGAACAGAGCCCCATCATTGGAGTCAGTGGGGGAATAGGGCCCCATCATTGGAGTCAGTGGGGGAATAGGGCCCCATCATTGGAGTCAGTGAGGGAATAATGCCCCATCATTGGAGTCAGTGGAGGAATAGTGCCCCATCATTGGAGTCAGTGGGGGAATAGTGCCCCATCATTGGAGTCAATGGGGGAATAGAGCCCCATCATTGGAGTCAGTGGAGGAATAGTGCCCCATCATTGGAGTCAGTGGGGGAATAGTGCCCCATCATTGGAGTCAGTGGGGGAATAGGGCCCCATAACTGGTGTCAGTGGGGGAATAGTGCCCCATTATTGGTGTCAGTGGGAGGAATAGGGCCCCATCATTGGAGTCAGAGGGGGAATAGTGCCCCATCATTGGAGTCAGTGGGGGAATAGGGCCCCATCATTGGAGTCAGCGGGGGAATAGTGCCCCATCATTGGAGTCAGTGGGGGAATAGTGCCCCATCATTGGAGTCAGTGGGGGAATAGTGGCCCATTATTGGAGTCAGTGGGGGAATAGTGCCCCATCATTGGAGTCAGTGGGGGAATATTGCCGTATCATTGGAATCAGTAAAAGGAATAGTGCCCCATCATTGGAGTCAGTGAAAGGAATAGTGCCCCATCATTGATGTTAGTGGGAGGAATAGTGCCCCATCATTGGAGTCAGTGGGGGGATAGTGCCCGATCTTTGGAGTCAGTGGAGGAATAGTACCCCATCATTGGAGTCAGTGGGGGAATAGTGCCCAATCATTGGAGTCAGTGGGGGAATAGAGCCCCATCATTGGAGTCAGTGGAGGAATAGTTCCCCATCATTGGAGTCAGTGGGTGAATAGGGCCCCATCATTGGAGTCAGTGGGGGAATAGGGCCCCATCATTGGAGTCATTGGGGGAATAGTGGCCCATCATTGGAGTCAGTGGGGGAATAGTGGCCCATTATTGGAGTCAGTGGAGGAATAGTGCCCCATCATTGGAGTCAGTGGGGGAATAGTGCCCCATCATTGGAGTCAGTGGGGGAATATTGCCTTATCATTGGAATCAGTAAAAGGAATAGTGCCCCATCATTGGAGTCAGTGAAAGGAATAGTGCCCCATCATTGATGTTAGTGGGAGGAATAGTGCCCCATCATTGGAGTGAGTGGGGGAATAGTGCCCCATCTTTGGAGTCAGTGGAGGAATAGTGCCCCATTATTGGAGTCAGTGGGGGAATAGTGCCCCATCATTGGAGTCAGTGGGGGAATAGTGCCCCATCATTGGGGAATAGTGCCCCATCATTGGAGTCAGTGGAGGAATAGTGGCCCATCATTGGAGTCAGTGGGGGAATAGTGCCCCATCATTGGAGTCAGTGGGGGAATAGGGCCCCATCATTGGAGTCAGTGGGGGAATAGTGCCCCATCATTGGAGTCAGTGGGGAATAGTTGCCCATTATTGGAGTCAGTGGGGGAATAGTGCCCCATCATTGGGGAATAGTGCCCCATCATTGGAGTCAGTGGAGGAATAGTGGCCCATCAATGGAGTCAGTGGGGGAATAGTGCCCCATCATTGGAGTCAGTGGGGGAATAGTGCCCCATCATTGGAGTCAGTGGGGGAATAGTGCCCCATCATTGGAGTCAGTGGGAGGAATAGTTGCCCATCATTGGAGTCAGTGGAGGAATAGTGCCCCATCATTGGAGTCAGTGGTGGAATAGGGCCCCATCATTGGAGTCAGTGGGGGAATGGTGCCCCATCATTGGAGTCAGTGGGGAATAGTGGCCCATTATTGGAGTCAGTGGAGGAATAGTGCCCCGTCATTGGAGTCAGTGGGGGAATAGTGCCCCATCAGTGGAGTCAGTGGGGGAATAGTGCCCCATCATTGGATTCAGTGGAAGGAATAGTGGCCCCATCATTGGAGTCAGTGGGGGAATAGTGCCCCATCATTAGAGTCAGTGGAGGAATAGTGCCCCATCATTGGAGTCAGTGGGAGGAATAGTGCCCCATCATTGGAGTCAGTGGGAGGAATAGTGCCCCATCATTGGAGTCAGTGGAGGAATAGTGCCCCATCATTGGAGTCAGTGGGGGGATAGTGCCCCATTATTGGAGTCAGTGAGGAAATAGTGGCCCATTATTGGAGTCAGTGGAGGAATAGTGCCCCATCATTGGAGTCAGTGGGGGAATAGTGCCCCATCATTGGAGTTAGTGGGAGGAATAGTAGCCCATTATTGGAGTCAGTGGGGGAATAGTGCCCCGTCATTGGAGTCAGTGGGGGAATAGTGCCCCATCATTGGAGTCAGTGGTGGAATAGTGCCCCATCATTGGAGTCAGTTGGGGAATAGTGCCCCATCATTGGAGTCAAGGGGGAATAGAGCCCCATCATTGGAGTCAGTGGGGGAATAGTGCCCCATCATTGGAGTCAGTGGTGGAATAGGGCCCTATCATTGGAGTCAGTGGGGGAATAGTGCCCCATCATTGGGGAATAGTGCCCCATCATTGGAGTCACTGGAGGAATAGTGCCCCATCATTGGAGTCAGTGGGGGAAAAGTGCCCCATCATTGGAGTCAGTGGAGGAATATTGCCCCATCATTGGAGTCAGTGGGAGGAATAGTGGCCGATCATTGGAGTCAGTGGGAGGAATAGGGCCCCATCATTGGAGTCAGTGGGGGAATAGTGCCCCATCATTGGAGTCAGTGGATGAATAGTGCACCATCATTGGAGTCAGTGGGGGAATAGTGCCCCATCATTGGAGTCAGTGGGGGAATAGAGCCCCATCATTGGAGTCAGTGGAGGAATAGTGCCCCATCTTTGGAGTCAGTGGAGGAATAGTGCCCCATCATTGGAGTCAGTGGGGGAATAGTGCCCCATCATTGGAGTCAGTGGGGGAATAGGGCCCCATAACTGGTGTCAGTGGGGGAATAGTGCCCCATTATTGGAGTCAGTGGGGGAATAGTGCATCATCATTGGAGTCAATGGGAGGAATAGTGCCCCATCATTAGAGTCAGTGGTGGAATAGGGCCCTATCATTGGAGTCAGTGGGGGAATAGTGCCTTATCATTGGAGTCAGTGAAAGGAATAGTGCCCCATCATTGATGTTAGTGGGAGGAATAGTGCCCCATCATTGGAGTCAGTGGGGGAATAGTGCCCCATCATTGGGGTCAGTGAAAGGAATAGTGCCCCATCATTAATGTTAGTGGGAGGAATAGTGCCCCATCATTGGAGTCAGTTGGGGAATAGTGCCCCATCATTGGAGTCAGTGAAAGGAATAGTGCCCCATCATTGATGTTAGTGGGAGGAATAGTGCCCCATCATTGGAGTCAGTGGGGGAATAGTGCCCCATCATTGGGGTCAGTGGGGGAATAGTGCCCAATCATTGGAGTCAGTGGGGGAATAGAGCCCCATCATTGGAGTCAGGGGAGGAATAGTGCCCCATCATTGGAGTCAGTGGAGGAATAGTGCCCCATCATTGGAGTCAGTGGGGGAATAGTGCCCCATCATTGGAGTCAGTGGAGGAATAGTGCCCCATCTTTGGAGTCAGTGGAGGAATAGTACCCCATCATTGGAGTCAGTGGGGGAATAGTGCCCAATCATTGGAGTCAGTGGGGGAATAGAGCCCCATCATTGGAGTCAGTGGAGGAATAGTGCCCCATCATTGGAGTCAGTGGAGGAATAGTGCCCCATCATTGGAGTCAGTGGGGGAATAGTGCCCCATCATTGGAGTATGTTGGGGAATAGTGCCCCATCATTGGAGTCAATGGGGGAACAGAGCCCCATCATTGGAGTCAGTGGGGGAATAGGGCCCCATCATTGGAGTCAGTGGGGGAATAGGGCCCCATCATTGGAGTCAGTGAGGGAATAATGCCCCTTCATTGGAGTCAGTGGAGGAATAGTGCCCCATCATTGGAGTCAGTGGGGGAATAGTGCCCCATCATTGGAGTCAATGCGGGAATAGAGCCCCATCATTGGAGTCAGTGGAGGAATAGTGCCCCATCATTGGAGTCAGTGGGGGAATAGTGCCCCATCATTGGAGTCAGTGGGGGAATAGGGCCCCATAACTGGTGTCAGTGGGGGAATAGTGCCCCATTATTGGTGTCAGTGGGAGGAATAGGGCCCCATCATTGGAGTCAGAGGGGGAATAGTGCCCCATCATTGGAGTCAGTGGGGGAATAGGGCCCCATCATTGGAGTCAGCGGGGGAATAGTGCCCCATCATTGGAGTCAGTGGGGGAATAGTGCCCCATCATTGGAGTCAGTGGGGGAATAGTGGCCCATTATTGGAGTCAGTGGGGGAATAGTGCCCCATCATTGGAGTCAGTGGGGGAATATTGCCGTATCATTGGAATCAGTAAAAGGAATAGTGCCCCATCATTGGAGTCAGTGGGGGAATAGTGGCCCATCATTGGAGTCAGTGGGGGAATAGTGGCCCATTATTGGAGTCAGTGGAGGAATAGTGCCCCATCATTGGAGTCAGTGGGGGAATAGTGCCCCATCATTGGAGTCAGTGGGGGAATATTGCCTTATCATTGGAATCAGTAAAAGGAATAGTGCCCCATCATTGGAGTCAGTGAAAGGAATAGTGCCCCATCATTGATGTTAGTGGGAGGAATAGTGCCCCATCATTGGAGTGAGTGGGGGAATAGTGCCCCATCTTTGGAGTCAGTGGAGGAATAGTGCCCCATTATTGGAGTCAGTGGGGGAATAGTGCCCCATCATTGGAGTCAGTGGGGGAATAGTGCCCCATCATTGGGGAATAGTGCCCCATCATTGGAGTCAGTGGAGGAATAGTGGCCCATCATTGGAGTCAGTGGGGGAATAGTGCCCCATCATTGGAGTCAGTGGGGGAATAGGGCCCCATCATTGGAGTCAGTGGGGGAATAGTGCCCCATCATTGGAGTCAGTGGGGAATAGTTGCCCATTATTGGAGTCAGTGGGGGAATAGTGCCCCATCATTGGAGTCAGTGGGAGGAATAGTTGCCCATCATTGGAGTCAGTGGAGGAATAGTGCCCCATCATTGGAGTCAGTGGTGGAATAGGGCCCCATCATTGGAGTCAGTGGGGGAATGGTGCCCCATCATTGGAGTCAGTGGGGAATAGTGGCCCATTATTGGAGTCAGTGGAGGAATAGTGCCCCGTCATTGGAGTCAGTGGGGGAATAGTGCCCCATCAGTGGAGTCAGTGGGGGAATAGTGCCCCATCATTGGATTCAGTGGAAGGAATAGTGGCCCCATCATTGGAGTCAGTGGGGGAATAGTGCCCCATCATTGGAGTCAGTGGAGGAATAGTGCCCCATCATTGGAGTCAGTGGGAGGAATAGTGCCCCATCATTGGAGTCAGTGGGAGGAATAGTGCCCCATCATTGGAGTCAGTGGAGGAATAGTGCCCCATCATTGGAGTCAGCGGGGGAATAGTGCCCCATCATTGGAGTCACTGGAGGAATAGTGCCCCATCATTGGAGTCAGTGGGGGAAAAGTGCCCCATCATTGGAGTCAGTGGGGGAATAGTGCCCCATCATTGGAGTCAGTGGTGGAATAGTGCCCCATCATTGGAGTCAGTTGGGGAATAGTGCCCCGTCATTGGAGTCAGTGGGGGAATAGTGCCCCATCATTGGAGTCAGTGGTGGAATAGTGCCCCATCATTGGAGTCAGTTGGGGAATAGTGCCCCATCATTGGAGTCAAGGGGGAATAGAGCCCCATCATTGGAGTCAGTGGGGGAATAGTGCCCCATCATTGGAGTCAGTGGTGGAATAGGGCCCCATCATTGGAGTCAGTTGGGGAATAGTGCCCCATCATTGGAGTCAAGGGGGAATAGTGCCCCATCATTGGAGTCAGTTGGGGAATAGTGCCCCATCATTGGAGTCAAGGGGGAATAGAGCCCCATCATTGGAGTCAGTGGGGGAATAGTGCCCCATCATTGGAGTCAGTGGTGGAATAGGGCCCTATCATTGGAGTCAGCGGGGGAATAGTGCCCCATCATTGGAGTCACTGGAGGAATAGTGCCCCATCATTGGAGTCAGTGGGGGAAAAGTGCCCCATCATTGGAGTCAGTGGAGGAATATTGCCCCATCATTGGAGTCAGTGGGAGGAATAGTGGCCGATCATTGGAGTCAGTGGGAGGAATAGGGCCCCATCATTGGAGTCAGTGGGGGAATAGTGCCCCATCATTGGAGTCAGTGGATGAATAGTGCACCATCATTGGAGTCAGTGGGGGAATAGTGCCCCATCATTGGAGTCAGTGGGGGAATAGAGCCCCATCATTGGAGTCAGTGGAGGAATAGTGCCCCATCATTGGAGTCAGTGGAGGAATAGTGCCCCATCATTGGAGTCAGTGGGGAATAGTGCCCCATCATTGGAGTCAGTGGGGGAATAGGGCCCCATAACTGGTGTCAGTGGGGGAATAGTGCCCCATTATTGGAGTCAGTGGGGGAATAGTGCATCATCATTGGAGTCAATGGGAGGAATAGTGCCCCATCATTAGAGTCAGTGGTGGAATAGGGCCCTATCATTGGAGTCAGTGGGGGAATAGTGCCTTATCATTGGAGTCAGTGAAAGGAATAGTGCCCCATCATTGATGTTAGTGGGAGGAATAGTGCCCCATCATTGGAGTCAGTGGGGGAATAGTGCCCCATCATTGGGGTCAGTGAAAGGAATAGTGCCCCATCATTGATGTTAGTGGGAGGAATAGTGCCCCATCATTGGAGTCAGTTGGGGAATAGTGCCCCATCATTGGAGTCAGTGAAAGGAATAGTGCCCCATCATTGATGTTAGTGGGAGGAATAGTGCCCCATCATTGGAGTCAGTGGGGGAATAGTGCCCCATCATTGGGGTCAGTGGGGGAATAGTGCCCAATCATTGGAGTCAGTGGGGGAATAGAGCCCCATCATTGGAGTCAGGGGAGGAATAGTGCCCCATCATTGGAGTCAGTGGAGGAATAGTGCCCCATCATTGGAGTCAGTGGGGGAATAGTGCCCCATCATTGGAGTCAGTGGAGGAATAGTGCCCCATCTTTGGAGTCAGTGGAGGAATAGTACCCCATCATTGGAGTCAGTGGGGGAATAGTGCCCAATCATTGGAGTCAGTGGGGGAATAGAGCCCCATCATTGGAGTCAGTGGAGGAATAGTGCCCCATCATTGGAGTCAGTGGAGGAATAGTGCCCCATCATTGGAGTCAGTGGGGGAATAGTGCCCCATCATTGGAGTATGTTGGGGAATAGTGCCCCATCATTGGAGTCAATGGGGGAACAGAGCCCCATCATTGGAGTCAGTGGGGGAATAGGGCCCCATCATTGGAGTCAGTGGGGGAATAGGGCCCCATCATTGGAGTCAGTGAGGGAATAATGCCCCATCATTGGAGTCAGTGGAGGAATAGTGCCCCATCATTGGAGTCAGTGGGGGAATAGTGCCCCATCATTGGAGTCAATGGGGGAATAGAGCCCCATCATTGGAGTCAGTGGAGGAATAGTGCCCCATCATTGGAGTCAGTGGGGGAATAGTGCCCCATCATTGGAGTCAGTGGGGGAATAGGGCCCCATAACTGGTGTCAGTGGGGGAATAGTGCCCCATTATTGGTGTCAGTGGGAGGAATAGGGCCCCATCATTGGAGTCAGAGGGGGAATAGTGCCCCATCATTGGAGTCAGTGGGGGAATAGGGCCCCATCATTGGAGTCAGCGGGGGAATAGTGCCCCATCATTGGAGTCAGTGGGGGAATAGTGCCCAATCATTGGAGTCAGTGGGGGAATAGAGCCCCATCATTGGAGTCAGTGGAGGAATAGTGCCCCATCATTGGAGTCAGTGGAGGAATAGTTCCCCATCATTGGAGTCAGTGGGTGAATAGGGCCCCATCATTGGAGTCAGTGGGGGAATAGGGCCCCATCATTGGAGTCAGTGGGGGAAAAGTGGCCCATCATTGGAGTCAGTGGGGGAATAGTGGCCCATTATTGGAGTCAGTGGGGGAATAGTGCCCCATCATTGGAGTCAGTGGGGGAATATTGCCTTATCATTGGAATCAGTAAAAGGAATAGTGCCCCATCATTGGAGTCAGTGAAAGGAATAGTGCCCCATCATTGATGTTAGTGGGAGGAATAGTGCCCCATCATTGGAGTCAGTGGGGGAATAGTGCCCCATCTTTGGAGTCAGTGGAGGAATAGTGCCCCATTATTGGAGTCAGTGGGGGAATAGTGCCCCATCATTGGAGTCAGTGGGGGAATAGTGCCCCATCATTGGAGTCAGTGGGGGAATAGAGCCCCATCATTGGAGTCAGTGGAGGAATAGTGCCCCATCATTGGAGTCAGTGGAGGAATAGTGCCCCATCATTGGAGTCAGTTGGGGAATAGTGCCCCATCATTGGAGTCAGTGAAAGGAATAGTGCCCCATCATTGATGTTAGTGGGAGGAATAGTGCCCCATCATTGGAGTCAGTGGGGGAATAGTGCCCCATCTTTGGAGTCAGTGGAGGAATAGTACCCCATCATTGGAGTCAGTGGGGGAATATTGCCCAATCATTGGAGTCAGTGGGGGAATAGAGTCCCATCATTGGAGTCAGTGGAGGAATAGTGCCCCATCATTGGAGTCAGTGGGGGAATAGTGCCCCATCATTGGAGTCAGTGGGGGAATAGTGCCCCATCATTGGAGTCAGTGGAGGAATAGTGCCCCATCATTGGAGTCTGTTGGGGAATAGTGCCCCATCATTGGAGTCAATGGGGGAACAGAGCCCCATCATTGGAGTCAGTGGGGGAATAGGGCCCCATCATTGGAGTCAGTGGGGGAATAGGGCCCCATCATTGGAGTCAGTGGGGGAATAATGCCCCATCATTGGAGTCAGTGGAGGAATAGTTCCCCATCATTGGAGTCAGTGGGGGAATAGTGCCCCATCATTGGTGCCAATGGGGGGAATAGAGCCCCATCATTGGAGTCAGTGGAGGAATAGTGCCCCATCATTGGAGTCAGTGGGGGGAATAGTGCCCCATCATTGGAGTCAGTGGGGGAATAGGGCCCCATAACTGGTGTCAGTGGGGGAATAGTGCCCCATTATTGGTGTCAGTGGGAGGAATAGGGCCCCATCATTGGATTCAGAGGGGGAATAGTGCCCCATCATTGGAGTCAGTGGGGGAATAGGGCCCCATCATTGGAGTCAGCGGGGGAATAGTGCCCCATCATTGGAGTCAGTGGGGGAATAGTGGCCCATTATTGGAGTCAGTGGGGGAATAGTGCCCCATCATTGGAGTCAGTGGGGGAATAGTGGCCCATTATTGGAGTCAGTGGGGGAATAGTGCCCCTTCATTGGAGTCAGTGGGGGAATATTGCCTTATCATTGGAATCAGTAAAAGGAATAGTGCCCCATCATTGGAGTCAGTGAAAGGAATAGTGCCCCATCATTGATGTTAGTGGGAGGAATAGTGCCCCATCATTGGAGTCAGTGGGGGAATAGTGCCCCATCTTTGGAGTCAGTGGAGGAATAGTACCCCATCATTGGAGTCAGTGGGGGAATAGTGCCCCATCATTGGGCTCAGTGAAAGGAATAGTGCCCCATCATTGATGTTAGTGGGAGGAATAGTGCCCCATCATTGGAGTCAGTTGGGGAATAGTGCCCCATCATTGGAGTCATTGAAAGGAATAGTGCCCCATCATTGATGTTAGTGGGAGGAATAGTGCCCCATCATTGGAGTCAGTGGGGGAATAGTGCCCCATCATTGGGGTCAGTGGGGGAATAGTGCCCAATCATTGGAGTCAGTGGGGGAATAGAGCCCCATCATTGGAGTCAGTGGAGGAATAGTGCCCCATCATTGGAGTCAGTGGAGGAATAGTGCCCCATCATTGGAGTCAGTGGGGGAATAGTGCCCCATCATTGGAGTATGTTGGGGAATAGTGCCCCATCATTGGAGTCAATGGGGGAATAGGGCCCCATCATTGGAGTCAGTGGGGGAATAATGCCCCATCATTGGAGTCAGTGGAGGAATAGTGCCCCATCATTGGAGTCAGTGGGGGAATAGTGCCCCATTATTGGAGTCAATGGGGGAATAGAGCCCCATCATTGGAGTCAGTGGAGGAATAGTGCCCCATCATTGGAGTCAGTGGGGGAATAGTGCCCCATCATTGGAGTCAGTGGGGGAATAGGGCCCCATAACTGGTGTCAGTGGGGGAATAGTGCCCCATTATTGGTGTCAGTGGGAGGAATAGGGCCCCATCATTGGAGTCAGAGGGGGAATAGTGCCCCATAGGGAGCATCTCCGTGTTTGAGTTGTAGCCATAGAAACATTTGTAAAGGGGAGGGGTTAGTAAGATGGCCACGCCCATGTGGGGGGCGCCAGAAATATTTCTGCACCCAGGCGTCTGTGACCCTAGGATCGGCCCTGCACGCATGTCAGGTAGGTAGGTCCGTGTAAAGGTCAGTGTGTGTCAGGCAGGTGAGTTTAGTGGTCAGCATTGATAGGCACTGGTAGCCAGGCAACCAGCAAGTGAGCTTACTCCCTGCCACACAACAACACAGCCCAGCCAAAAAAAAAAAAAAGCCCGCGACACATACACCCCCCTTGGACTTTAGGTTGAAGCCCCTGCTGAAACCTTGGGGGGGGGAAGACAATATGGAACGCTTCACGAATTTGCGTGTCATCCTTGCGCAGGGGCCATGCTAATCTTCTCTGTATCGTTCCAATTTTAGTATATGTCCTGCCGAAGCGAGGACAATCCAAAGGTGACCCTCAGAGGTATATAAGGACCACCAGAGCCAGAAATGTCAGGTCATAGGGAGCCTGGTAATAATGTATGGGGGAGGGGGTGGGGCTTCTCGGCCTTTTGGCTAAGATCAAGTGTAGTATCGACTATAGCCCTTAGGGGTGTCTCTGCTTCACAGCTAGGACGTTGAGAACCACTTGTATCTATCCAAGCCATTAGGTCCTTGTGGGGTACCCTCTGCTCGGCCTTGTAGGATCGTTGATTAAATTCAGCTTCACCTACTTGCTGCTATTGGGCCAGAGGCTTGGCCCCCACAAGGAACGAGATTGCAGTCTTCCCTCCTCCCCCCCTCCTCCGCATTACTACCTCCGGGCAGTAGATGCAAGAGCCTTTATAAAGGCTTCAGAGCGAAGACGTCGAGGAAACCAGAAGGAAGCCGCCGAAAGAACACCTGAAGCGACTTCCATCTCCAAGACGATGGGGAAGAGCGATAGAAAGACCGGGAAGACCGGAAAGAACAAAAGGAACCCCGCTCCAGCCACTTCCTCCGAGATCCCAGAGGATGTCGCGGCCTCAACATCCACCCCCAACCCGGCCGGTGCCAGCCAGCCGAATCCAGCCAAGCCCTCCCCCCCTGCAGACGGGCTCCCTACCCTGGAGTCTTGGATGAAGCAGACGGTCGTGCTGCAGCTGAAGGAGGTGGACGGAAGGGTCCCCGACATGACCCCGGAGATCTTCGGAAAGAAGATGATCCTGGAGCAGGGGTTCAGCAAAGCGGAAACGCTTTCGGTGCAGGCCTTCACAAGAGGTATATTTTTTATAACTTTTGTGTCGTTCCAGGCCTGCAGAAGGTACTGGGATATGGTCAAGGCGAGTGGTCCCGAATCCCCCTTTCGTAAGTTCACTGCGAACTGCCCCATAACACGGGACGAGAAGTGGGTGACGGTGGCCATGAGGAACCCCCATACCTCAGGTAAGGATATAGCCACTTACCTCCAGAGGTTCTGCACCGTGGTGAAGGACCCCGTCCGAATCCTCGATGCCAACGGCTTCTGGATAGGTAAGTGGTCAGTACTCTGCAAGTTCAGGAAGGACCCTTCGGGGGACATCCTGCACCTGCAGCCGTGCTTCTCCCTGGGCAACTCCGCAGGCATCCTTTTCTACCCTGGTATACCCTTCACCTGCAAAAGGTGTAGCAACAACGGACACATGGGGAAGGACTGCAAAGAACCTGCTTGCAAGTTCTGTAGGGTTGCAGGCCACGAGACCAAGGATTGTCCGAGGTCCAAAGCCTGCAACCTCTGCGGAGCGGCTGAGCACGTGTTTAAACACTGCCCCCAGCGGTCCCGGTCCTACGCTGGCGTCCTGATCCAGGGCAAGCCATCCGCCAGCACCGGGAAGAAGCAGCCGGAGAGAGAACCACAGAAGAAGACTGGTAAGCCCACCCCTACCCCCACCCCTGTCCAGGCCCCAGCCCAGACCCTTGCCCCAGCCCCTGCCTCCAGCACACCCCCACCCACCACCTCTGCGCTGGAGGAGACCCTCCCCACCCTCCCCACACCCACCCCGGACCTGTCCTCCCTGGAGGACTTTCCCACCCTCCCTTCCACCCCCACCAGTGGACCCTCAGGAAGCCGGAAACGGAAGCCTAGGAGTCCAACAGCAGAGGAACACGCTTCCTCCACTAAAAGGCCCACTGGCGACCAGCGCGAAAGCAAGGGACCAGAGCCAATAGTGGAGGACCTCGAGTCAGCGGGGGAGGAGGATGAGGAAGTGGGGGGGGAGGAGGAGGTCATGGCCATCCCTGAGCCTGACCTCCCCTCCGACATCCACGTCACCATCACCCAGACAATGATGGATGCTGTCCTGGAGGAGCTCGGTCTGTCTGAGCAGAAAACAGGACAAGCAGAGGAGGCAACGGAAGACCCCCCTCCGGGGAGGTAAGTTCGGTCCCTTGCTGACTAGACCTCATACCCTTTTTCATTATGGCAGAGATCTCAATCTTTTCCATTAATGTGAGGAGTATCAAGGATACATCTAGACGGCAAGCGGCACTGACATTTCTTTCCACACAGCAGAGTGATGTCTACATGCTCCAGGAGTGCGCACTTCCTCCTCTGAGGAGGTACACCCATCTGACCTCCCAGTGGACCCTCGGTCCCTCCTACTGGTCCGGGGGTGGCGATTGTAAGTCTGCAGGTGTAGCCATTCTTGTCAGGGGTGGACGCCTCGCTGTTGACTCCATCCATGAGCTAGTCTGTGGCCGTCTTCTGGTCATAGACGGCTCGTGGGTGGGAGAGCCAATTAGGCTCATCAACGTGTACGCCCCCCCAGATAAGAATGAGCGGCTGGAACTTTTCCAGACCCTGCGGACCCAACTCGTCACCACCAGGGCAGTAGTAATCGGCGGTGATTTTAACTGTCCGATAGAGGAGGATGGGCGCATCTCCAGCATGTACGCAAAACTTGATGCTACATCCAGGCTGCTCAAGGAGATGATCTCGGAGGCCTCCCTGCAGGACGCCGTGGGATCCATAGGGAAAGGTACCGTGAACTACTCATGGTGCCGTCCCGATGGATCAGTGCGTTCCAGGATTGACTTCGTGCTCACTTCAAGAGCAGTCAAGCATCGCGATTTCTCCATGATCCCCTGCTTTTTCTCTGACCACAGGGCTATTCACTTTCGGGGTGACCTGGGTGAGGGCTTTGCCCGCGGACCAGGCTCCTGGAAGCTGAATAGCACCCTGCTGGAAAATGAGGAACTGATGGGGGAACTCCGGGAGGCCTATGCCACCTGGACGGAGGAAAAGCGATTCTTCGGAAGGGTAAGTGACTGGTGGGAGTTTGTGAAGGTCAAGCTGCGCAGCTTCTTTCAGGCAAGGGGACGACAGCAAGTGTGTGCCAGGAAGAAGGAACTCAGGAGACTGCAATGTCAGTTGCAGTCCCTGCAGGACCTTCACCACTGTGGCTGGGACGTTAGGCAGGACCTGGAGGACACCAAGAAGAGCCTGAAAGGGCACTTTGAGGAAGAATCCAGGCACATTGTCTTCCATGCCAAGGTGGAGAACCTTGAGAAAGGTGAGAAGTGTAATTCTTTCTTTTTCAGGAAACTCCACTTAGGACACACACCCTTGTCTGAGCTGCGTGACGAGACCGGAACACTCCAGAAGGGAAAGGAGGCTGTGATGCAAGTGGTCAGCGACTACTACACCAACCTCTACTCCCCCCGAAAACAACAGACACACAGGCAGCCGACAGGTTCCTGTCAGGTATCTCTAACCAAATTGATCCTGCAGGTTCGTCGGACGTCAATGCCCCCTTGGTGTTGGAGGAGCTGCACTCTGCCGCTAAATCCTTTAGGCAAGGCAGGACCCCGGGCTGCGATGGTCTCCCAGTTGAACTTTATGTAACGCTGTGGGATCTCGTAGGCCCGGACCTGCTCGAGCTGTACGAGGAGATGGTGGTGGAGGGCAGAATGCCTCCGACCCTAAGGGAGGGGATGATCACGATTTTGTATAAGCGCAAGGGGGAGAGATCGGACCTGAAAAACTGGCGTCCGATCTCTCTTCTGAACGTGGACTACAAAATCCTCGCCAAGGTTCTGGCCAACAGGCTGAAATCTGTCATCGGACAGATCATCCACCCGGATCAGACTTGTGGCATTCCTGGTCGCAGGATTGCGGACAGCCTCGCGCTTGTCCGGGACACGGTCCAGTACATTCATGGCCGCCGTGTGCACTCGGGACTGGTCAGTCCCAGAGACTGCAGAAATAGTACAGGAGATGGTCAGAGACTCCAGACATGGTACAGGAGACGATCAGAGACTGCAGAAATAGTACAGGAGATGGTCAGAGACTGCAGACATGGTACAGGAGATGGTCAGAGACTGCAGACATAGTACAGGAGATGATCAGAGACTGCAGAAATAGTATAGGAGATGATCAGAGACTGCAGACATAGTACAGGAGATGATCAGAGACTGCAGACATAGTACAGGAGATGATCAGAGACTGCAGACATAGTACAGGAGATGATCAGAGACTGCAGAAATAGTACAGGAGATGGTCAGAGACTGCAGAAATAGTACAGGAGATGATCAGAGACTGCAGACATAGTACAGGAGATGATCAGAGACTGCAGAAATAGTACAGGAGATGGTCAGAGACTGCAGAAATAGTACAGGAGATGATCAGAGACTGCAGACATAGTACAGGAGATGATCAGAGACTGCAGAAATAGTACAGGAGATGGTCAGAGACTGCAGAAATAGTACAGGAGGTGATCAGAGACTGCAGACATAGTACAGGAGGTGATCAGAGACTGCAGACATAGTACAGGAGATGGTCAGAGACTGCAGACATAGTACAGGAGATGGTAAGAGACTGCAGACATAGTACAGGAGATGATCAGAGACTGCAGACATGGTACAGGAGATGGTCAGAGACTGCAGAAATAGTACAGGAGGTGATCAGAGACTGCAGACATAGTACAGGAGATGGTCAGAGACTGCAGACATGGTACAGGAGATGGTCAGAGACTGCAGACATGGTACAGGAGATGGTCAGAGACTGCAGACATAGTACAGGAGATGATCAGAGACTGCAGAAATAGTACAGGAGATGGTCAGAGACTGCAGACATGGTACAGCAGATGGTCAGAGACTGCAGACATAGTACAGGAGATGATCAGAGACTGCAGAAATAGTACAGGAGATGGTCAGAGACTGCAGACATGGTACAGGAGATGGTCAGAGACTGCAGACATAGTACAGGAGATGGTCAGAGACTGCAGACATAGTACAGGAGATGGTCAGAGACTGCAGACATGGTACAGGAGATGGTCAGAGACTGCAGACATAGTACAGGAGATGGTCAGAGACTGCAGACATGGTACAGGAGATGGTCAGAGACTGCAGACATAGTACAGGAGATAATCAGAGACTGCAGACATGGTACAGGAGATGGTCAGAGACTGCAGACATGGTACAGGAGATGATCAGAGACTGCAGAAATAGTACAGGAGATGGTCAGAGACTGCAGACATGGTACAGGAGATGGTCAGAGACTGCAGACATAGTACAGGAGATGATCAGAGACTGCAGAAATAGTACAGGAGATGGTCAGAGACTGCAGACATACTGCAAGAGATGACCAGAGACTGCAGAGACGGTACAGAAGATGATCAGAGACTGCAGACATGATATAGGCAGGGGCAGACTGTACCATGTCTGCGTGTCCCCCTGTGTGCATATCCTCCTGTGTGCGTGTCCCCCTGTGTGCATATCCTCCTGTGTGCGTGTCCCCCTGTGTGCATATCCTCCTGTGTGCGTGTCCCCCTGTTTATATTTTTTTAATTACAAAAGAAAAAAAAATATACCTAGCGGAGGATGGTTTCGATCCATCGACCTCTGGGTTATGGGCCCGACACGCTTCCGCTGCGCCACTCTGCTACTTGGTTGCTATGGGAACCTTTTAGATCCTATATAACGCGTTTATGTGTCAGTTGCAGCTAGTCAATGACGGTTGGTGGGTGGGTTCTGCACTCCCAGAATGCTTTGCGGCTCAGCTGCTAATTTGCATACGGTGTTTTGCTTCAATATATGCTTTCATGCTGCTTATTTCCTTTATTTAAATACATTTTTTCAATTCACAGACATTATTTATCAGGAAAAAGGGTCATTACAGAATTAGTTTGGAATATATAAAGTAAAATATGGATATTTGATATTTAATACTCTCCCTAATGTCATCAGTTCATTATATGAGAAGTTTATATAATGCATAAGGTAACATTTTTGTTGTCCTCGGCCGGTATTGGCAGGACACATACTTAAAGTGGAACGATACAGAGAAGATTAGCATGTGCCCTGCGCAAGGATGACACGCATAATCGTGAAGCGAACCACATTTTCTTGCACCAAATAACAGTAGTTATAATTACTTCCCTCTTCTTATGAGCTATAATATATACACACATTTATATTATAACATGCATGTTATTATATCGCTGGGGACATAAAGCAAGCCATACGCTAGTAGGTTTTTTCATACGAATGTTCGTACAAACATTCTCAGTACGTTCGATGACCAATGTTGTTAAAAATTTCCTTTTCTTTTAGCATTTGATTTTCTAAATTGAAAAATTTGAAACTAAAAATTCTAATGGCGTATGACCAGTTTTTGGTTTCACGCACGCGGCCGTATGTGGAACGCACCACACGGCAGAATGCGCCATATCTGTGTTTGGAGCATACACCCAAAATGGCGCACAGCCTCATATATTTCATCTCATTGGGCGCTGAGCCCCTGCAGAGTGACTACGCAGGCTCTGTGCATGAAGCCTTAAAAGTCGCATTGGAGGTTCCCATTACATCAGAAGTCCTCCCATCACATTCCGATGTAATGAGGGGGGAGGGGGCTCTTAATAAACTGTGTTTATTGGAGGCTTTTTTTTAAAAATACATTAAAGATACATTTTATTCCATTCTTTTTTTAATAATATTTTAAACCCATTTAATTAATTTTTTTAAGCAAGTCATTATTGCAACCTCCCTATCATGAGACTATTGGTGATCATATCCTCTGTACAAAAACAATTAGTACTGTCTGTGATTATTTATTTTCATTTATTTATTTTTTTTTTCACAAATGTTGGTCCTTTTCATTTGGCACAATAAATTCAAAACCCCCCGTGGTGATTAAATACCACAAAAAGAAAGCGCTCGCCGAAAAAAGTACAACTGCACCGCCAATGTAACCGCAATATGTAAGGAGGGGCCGGCAGGGAGCAGCGCACAGTTACCTGTGTTATTATCGGCATCGCGGCATGTATTTCAGCCGTTGCAAGTGGCCTCTCATGTGGCCTAGCCCGGGCCCCTAATGGCCTCGGGCCCTCGGGCGGCGCCCAAGTGACCAACTGATCAGTCTGCCCCTGCCTGTATCATGTCTGCAGTCTCTGGTCATCTCTTGCAGTATGTCTGCAGTCTCTGACCATCTCCTGTACCATGTCTGCAGTCTCTGATAATCTCCTGTACTATGTCTGTAGTCTCTGACCATCTCTTGTATCATGTCTGCAGTCTCTGACCATCTCTTGTATCATGTCTGCAGTCTCTGATAATCTCCTGTACTATGTCTGTAGTCTCTGACCATCTCTTGTATCATGTCTGCAGTCTCTGACCATCTCTTGTATCATGTCTGCAGTCTCTGACCATCTCTTGTATCATGTCTGCAGTCTCTGACCATCTCTTGTATCATGTCTTGCATAATGTCTGGGAGCTCTTTCTAACACACTCTCTAACGGAAATCCCTCTCTGTGGGCATTAGCGGGACCCCCCTTCAGGTCCCATTAGTCTACTCATTTTCTTTATTGTTAAAAGATCATGGGAGGATCCCAGGGTAATAAAGACTTCTTAGGGGAGCATCTCCGTGTTTGAGTTGTAGCCATAGAAACATTTGTAAAGGGGAGGGGTTAGTAAGATGGCCACGCCCATGTGGGGGACGCCAGAAATATTTCTGCACCCAGGTGTCTGTGACCCTAGGATCGGCCCTGCATGCATGTCAGGTAGGTAGGTCCGTGTAAAGGTCAGTGTGTGTCAGGCAGGTGAGTTTAGTGGTCAGCATTGATAGGCACTGGTAGCCAGGCAACCAGCAAGTGAGCTTACTCCCTACCACACAACAACACAGCCCAGCCAAAAAAAAAAAAAAGCCCGCGCCACATACACCCCCCTTGGACTTTAGGTTGAAGCCCCTGCTGAAACCTTGGGGGGGGGAGAAAATATGGAACGCTTCACGAATTTGCGTGTCATCCTTGCGCAGGGGCCATGCTAATCTTCTCTGTATCGTTCCAATTTTAGTATATGTCCTGCCGAAGCGAGGACAATCCAAAGGTGACCCTCAGAGGTATATAAGGACCACCAGAGCCAGAAATGTCAGCTCATGGTGAGCCTGGTAATGATGTATGGGGGAGGGGGGTGGGGCTTCTCGGCCTTTTGGCTAAGATCAAGTGTAGTATCGACTATAGCCCTTAGGGGTGTCTCTGCTTCACAGCTAGGACGTTGAGAACCACTTGTATCTATCCAAGCCATTAGGTCCTTGTGGGGTACCCTCTGCTCGGCCTTGTAGGATCGTTGATTAAATTCAGCTTCACCTACTTGCTGCTATTGGGCCAGAGGCTTGGCCCCCACAAGGAACGAGATTGCGGTCTTCCCTCCTCCCCCCCTCCTCCGCATTACTACCTCCGGGCAGTAGATGCAAGAGCCTTTATAAAGGCTTCAGAGCGAAGACGTCGAGGAAACCAGAAGGAAGCCGCCGAAAGAACACCTGAAGCGACTTCCATCTCCAAGACGATGGGGAAGAGCGATAGAAAGACCGGGAAGACCGGAAAGAACAAAAGGAACCCCGCTCCAGCCACTTCCTCCGAGACCCCCGAGGATGTCGCGGCCTCAACATCCACCCCCAACCCGGCCGGTGCCAGCCAGCCGAATCCAGCCAAGCCCTCCCCCCCTGCAGACGGGCTCCCTACCCTGGAGTCTTGGATGAAGCAGACGGTCGTGCTGCAGCTGAAGGAGGTGGACGGAAGGGTCCCCGACATGACCCCGGAGATCTTCGGAAAGAAGATGATCCTGGAGCAGGGGTTCAGCAAAGGAGGAGGAGCTGCACTCTGCCGCTAAATCCTTTAGGCAAGGCAGGACCCCGGGCTGCGATGGTCTCCCAGTTGAACTTTATGTAACGCTGTGGGATCTCATAGGCCCGGACCTGCTCGAGCTGTACGAGGAGATGGTGGTGGAGGGCAGAATGCCTCCGACCCTAAGGGAGGGGATGATCACGATTTTGTATAAGCACAAGGGGGAGAGATCGGACCTGAAAAACTGGCGTCCGATCTCTCTTCTGAACGTGGACTACAAAATCCTCGCCAAGGTTCTGGCCAACAGGCTGAAATCTGTCATCGGACAGATCATCCACCCGGATCAGACTTGTGGCATTCCTGGTTGCAGGATTGCGGACAGCCTCGCGCTTGTCCGGGACACGGTCCAGTACATTCATGGCCGCCGTGTGCACGCGGCCCTGGTCAGTCTTGACCAGGAGAAGGCCTTTGACCGTGTCTCCCATGAGTTTATGTGCAGCGCTCTGCGCAGGTTTGGTCTTGGGGAAATGTTCTGTTCATATGTAAATGTAATGTACAATGAAATTTGTAGTGTGGTGTTGGTGAACGGTTGGAAAACTGACCCCTTTCCAGTGTTGTCTGGGGTCAGACAAGGCTGCCCTTTCTCACCTCTGCTTTTTGTCTGTTGTATAGAGCTTTTCGCCTGAAGCATCAGACGGAACCCAGAGATCAGAGGGATCACCGCACCAGGACCGGACAGACGGGAGGTCAAGTGCTCGCTCTACATGGATGATGTGACGGTGTTCTGTGCCGACCGGCGCTCCATCAACACACTCGCCCAGACGTGTGAGGACTTCGGCCAAGCTTCAGGGGCAAAGGTCAACTGCGGGAAGTCGGAAGTCATGCTCTTCGGAAAGTGGTTTCTGCCTTCTTCTGCACCCATGCCCTTCAGCGTCAAAGCAGACTTCATCAAAATCCTTGGGGTCTGGTTTGGAGCAGAGGGCGCAGCCCTGAAGTCCTGGGAAGAACGACTGGCAAAGATGCGACAGAAGTTTGGACTTTGGAGCCTCCGAGAACTCACCATCGAAGGTAAAACACTGGTACTCCGCAGCGAGATTCTCCCTGTGTTGCAGTACCTCGCCCAGGCCTGACCCCCCCGGGTTAACACCTGCAAGGCCATCACCAGGGCAGTGTTTCACTTCATCTGGAGCTCCAAAATGGACAGAGTAAAGAGGGCGGTTATGTTCAAGGAACCCCTCAAGGGCGGTAAGGGCGTGCCCGACATCGCCACCCTACTGAGGGTCTTCTTTGCCTGTAACTGCATCCGCAGAACTTTGGTGGACAGAACTGTAGACTCTGGTGGTAACTCCATGTCCCGTTTTTTCCTCCTGCCTCTCTGGAGGTCCCTTGGATGGGACAAATGGGACAACTCAATCCCCTACAACTGGGACACTCCTTGGTATTACTTGGACACTTTCAAGTTTATTAAGGAGCTGGGGCTACATGGAGTGAAGCCCGACTTGTGGAAGCCAAAAACTATCCACAAGTTGATCGGAGCATCGGACATTGTTGAGACTGTTCCAGGCCTCCCTTCAGCCACTTGTAAAGTGGTCTGGAGGAATGTTTCTTCAAAGAGACTTACCAACAGGCACAAAGATCTGGCATGGATGGCAATCCAAGGGGGGTTGCCACTCAGGACATTCATGCATGCCAGAAACCTGTGCAGATACAGACACTGCCCCTTTTGCATCATCCAGGAGGAAACGGCTCTGCATGTTTTCTGGGAGTGTCCCTTTGCACAGGGCCTGTTGAGGGCTCTGGAACCGGATCTCAAAGACTTTGTTCCACAGACTGCTATAACACACTTTGGTGTGCTGAACGGACTCTTTTGTGGGACTCATTCACAAGAGGACATTGATAGTGCCTGGCGGGTGCTGTGTTGCTTTAACCACTACAATACCGGGCACTTTCACCTCCTTCCTTCCCAGCCCAATTTTCAGCTTTCAGCGCTCTAGCGCTTTCAGTGACAATTGCGCGGTCATGCTACACTGTACCCAAATGAAATTGTTATCATTTTGTTCGCACAAATAGAGCTTTATTTTGGTGTTATTTATTCACGACTCCGTTTTTTATTCTTTGCGATATAAGCGCAAAAATAGCGGAAATTTGGAAAAAAAACAATATTTTCTTTTTTCTATTTGAAAAGAAATCCAATAAAATCAAATTTTGTCATAAATTTAAGCCAAAATGTATTCTGCTACATGTTTTTGGTAAAAAAAATTCCGTTAAGTGTATAATAATTGGTTTGTGTGATCACGGACATATGTACGCAAATGATCATGTACATATGTGTGCAGGTGATCACGTACATATGTGTGCAGATAATCATTGGGACATGTGATTTTAGTGGGACATATGTGGGGGACATGTTTTTATTATTAGGGACATGTGTTTTTATTATTTGGGGACATGTATGTTTTGGGGACATGTGTGTTTTGGGGACATATGTGGGGACTGTGTTTGTACTGTGTGGTGTGTTGTGTGTTTACACTACACTGATGATCAGTGAGTAAAAAGCTGTAAAAAGCAGCCCATACTCACTGATCATCAGCCGGCTGCAGCGTTCTGCTCTCCTCTCCTCAGCGGTGACTTCCGTGTGAGGAGAGGAGAGCCGATTGCCTAGCAACCGGCTGTTTGTTTACATCACATGACGGCCGTGATTGGACACGGCCGTCATGTGATCAGGAGGGCCAATCACAGAGCCCTCCTGCCGATCTGAGATGTGCCGTGTCCGGGTGACACGAGCACATCGGGATCGCGCCGCTGCGCGAGCGATCCCGCTACTCCTGAAGGACGTTCCTGAACGTCCTATCAGGAGTAGACGGCTCCCACCCGGCCGTATATATGCATTGGCTGGGTGGGAAGTGGTTAAGGACACTGTTTGGTGTGCCAGAAAGCGCCTCATCCACCAGAGGGAGAGGATGTCCATCCAGGACTGCCGCAGACTGACTCACAGTCCGCTCAGAGACTATCACCTGATGGACAACAAGGAGGAAGAGGAGGTCTGAAGATTTCCCCCTCCCACCACTATGTACCCTTTTTGGCAGTTCAATAAAGCTTCGGGCCTGTGAACTCTTTTTCCCTTCCCTTCCCCACCTTCTCCAACCCCCCCCCCATCACACCTGTTGCTCATTGAAATGTCATTTTGATTTTGACTTTGATTAAAGTGGGAGTCCACCGGGACTCCGCGTTTTTTTTTTTTTTTAAAGCCAGCAGCTACAAATACTGCAGCTGTTGACTTTTAAAATAGTGACACTTACCTGTCCAGCGCGCCCGCGATGTCGGCACCCGAAGCCGATCTCTAGATCGACACTCGAGTGCTGCCGCCGCCATCTTGGGTATGGGAATCAGGAAATGGAGCCTTTCGGCTTCATTTCCCGGTTCCCTACTGCGCATGCGCGAGCTGCGCTGCGCAATGAGGACGGTCCCCGCTGCCTCTGGGATCTGTGTGTTTCCCAGCAGGCAGCGGGGCACTTGCGGGAAGGGGCGGGCACTTGCGGAAAGGGGCGTAAGTTACGCCCCTTTCCGCAGAGAGCTATCCCGGAAGTGGGTGCAGTTACCTGTATTATCCAGGTAACTGCACCCCCCTCCCCCCTGAAAGGTGCCGATTGTGGCACCGGAGGGGGGGAGGGTTCCGATGAGCGGAAGGTCCACTTTAGGGTGGACCTCCGCTTTAAGACTGCATGACTTGACATGTATTTGGTAATGGTTTTTGGTAATGCTTTCAGGGTAACGCGGCGTCATGCATGATGTGATGTTTCGGGGGATTATTACTCTGCACAACACATCAGGCATCACACCGCAGGATGAATGTAATTTATTTGTATGTTTGGAACTGTATTGTTATGTAGTGTATTTTATGCGCTGCGTCGCAGTACAGTGTGGAATGTACCCTGTTCAAAGTATTTTGTTTTTTGTATATTTTCTTGCAAAATAAAGTATACATTTTCAATCAAAATAATGTGTTCCCTGCGCAAGGATGACACGTATAATCGTGAAGCGAACCACATGTTCTTGCCCTCCTATGTAGCAGTCAAGCTTTTCCCTCTTCTTATCTCCTGTACTCTTGTCACGGCTATACTAAAAAATAAAAAAAACCTACTTATATATCGCGGTTAGATTGGCGGTGCAGTTGTACTTTTCCGGCGAGCGCTTTCTTTTTGTGCTATTTAACCCCTTGCTTACTGGCCACTTATGGTCCCCTCCTGCCCAGACCAATTTTCAGCTTTTGCCGCTGACGCACTTTCAATGTCAATGACGCGGTCATCCAACACTGCACCCAAATTACATTTTTATCATTTTTTTTCCCACATAAATAGAGCATTCTTTTGGTGGTATTTAATCACAGCTGGGGTTTTTTTTTTTTTTTTTTTTTTGCTAAACAAACAAAGAAATATGGAAAATTCTGAAGAAAAAAAAAAAATCATGTTTAATAGTTTGTTATACAATTTTGCAAACAGGTAATTTTTCTGCTTCATTGATTTGCACTGACAGGTGGCGCTGGTGGGCGGCACTTGCGGGCGGCACAGATGGGCACTGGGGATCTGGTGGCACATCACGGTGATTGGGACTGATGTCCATGGCTATACAAAAAAATAAAATGTTGTTACATATTGCGGTTACATTGGCGGTGCAGTTGTACTTTTTTCGGCGAGAGCTTTCTTTTTGTGGTATTTAATCACCAGGGGGGGGGGAGGAGGGGGGGGTTGAATTTTTTGTGCCAAATGAAAAGGACCAACATTTGTGAAAAAAAAAAAAAAAATGAAAATAAAGTATCACAGACAGTACTAATTGTTTTTGTACAGAGGATATGAACACCAATAATCTGATGATAGGGAGGTTGCAATAATGACTTGCTTAAAAAAGATTCATTAAATGGGTTTAAAATATTATTAAAAAACAATGGAATAAAATGTATCTTTAATTTCATTTTTTTTTTAAAAACCTCCAATAAACAGTTTATATAAAAAAAAAAAAAAAAAAAAAAATATATATATATATTTTTATTTTATTTTTTAATTACAAAAGTAAAAAAAAATACACCTGGCAGAGGATGGTTTCGATCCACCAACCTCTTGGTTACGGGCCGGGCGCGCTTCCGCTGCGCCACTCAGCTATACAGCTCTCTGGGAGCTCTTTTTGGTTTTTGTGTAACGCGTATATGTGTCAGTTGCGGCTATTCAATGACGGTTGGTGGGCGGGTTCTGCACTCCCATACATCCATATATACATTATATATGGGGACATATATAATGGAACGATACAGAGAAGATTAGCATGTGCCCTGCGCAAGGATGACACGCATAATCGTGAAGCGAACCACATTTTCTTGCACCAAATAACAGTAGTTATAATTACTTCCCTCTTCTTATGAGCTATAATATATACACACATTTATATTATAACATGCATGTTATTATATCGCTGGGGACATAAAGCAAGCCATACGCTAGTAGGTTTTTTCATACGAATGTTCGTACAAACATTCTCAGTACGTTCGATGACCGATGTTGTTAAAAATGTCCTTTTCTTTTAGCATTTGATTTTCTAAATTGAAAAATGTGAAACTAAATATTCTAATGGTGTATGACCAGTTTTTGGTTTTCACGCACGCGGCCGTATGTGGCGCACAGCCTCATCTATTTCATCTCATTGGGCGCTGAGTCCCTGCAGAGTGACTACGCAGGCTCTGTGCATGAAGCCTTAAAAGTCGCATTGGAGGTTCCCATGACATCAGAAGTCCTCCCATCACATAAGAGCCCCCTCCCCCCTCATTACATCGGAATGTGATGGGAGGACTTCTGATGTAATGGGAACCTCCAATGCGACTTTTAAGGCTTCATGCACAGAGCCTGCGTAGTCACTCTGCAGGGGCTCAGCGCCCAATGAGATGAAATAGATGAGGCTGTGCGCCATTTTGGGTGTATGCTCCAAACACAGATATGGCGCATTCTGCCGTGTGGTGCGTTCCACATACGGCCGCGTGCGTGAAAACCAAAAACTGGTCATACACCATTAGAATATTTAGTTTCATATTTTTCAATTTAGAAAATCAAATGCTAAAAGAAAAGGAAATTTTTAACAACATCGGTCATCGAACGTACTGAGAATGTTTGTACGAACATTCGTATGAAAAAACCTACTAGCGTATGGCTTGCTTTATGTCCCCAGCGATATAATAACATGCATGTTATAATATAAATGTGTGTATATATTATAGCTCATAAGAAGAGGGAAGTAATTATAACTACTGTTATTTGGTGCAAGAAAATGTGGTTCGCTTCACGATTATGCGTGTCATCCTTGCGCAGGGCACATGCTAATCTTCTCTGTATCGTTCCACTTTAAGTATGTGTCCTGCCAATACCGGCCGAGGACAACATACATGGTACCTTCTACATTATATAAACTTCTCATATAATGAACGGATGACATTAGGGAGAGTATTAAATATCAAATATCCATATTTTACTTTATATATTCCAAACTAATTCTGTAATGACCCTTTTTCCTGATAAATAATGTCTGTGAATTGAAAAATGTATTTAATTAAATGGAAATAAGCAGCATGAAAGCATATATTGAAGCAAAACACCGTATGCAAATTTATGCAAATTAGCAGCTGAGCCGCAAAGCATTATGGGAGTGCAGAACCCACCCACCAACCGTCATTGACTAGCTGCAGCTGACACATAAACGCATTATATAGGATCTAAAAGGTTCCCATGGCAACCAAGTAGCAGAGTGGAGCAGCGGAAGCGTGCTGGGCCCATAATACAGAGGTCGATGGATCGAAACCATCCTCTGCTAGGTGTATTTTTTTTTTACTTTTGTAATTTAAAAAATATAAACAGGGGGACACTCACACAGGAGGATATGCACACAGGAGGACACGCACACAGGAGGATATGCACACAGGAGGACACGGACACAGGAGGATATGCACACAGGAAGACACACACACACAGGAGGATATGCACACAGGGGGACACGCACACAGGAGGATATGCACACAGGGGCACACGCACACAGGAGGACACGCACACAGGGGGACACGCACACAGGTGGACACGCACACAGGTGGACACGCACACAGGGGGACACGCACACAGGGGGACACGCACACAGGGGGACACGCACACAGGAGGACACGCACACAGGAGGACACGCACACAGGAGGACACGCACACAGGAGGATACGCACACAGGAGGACATGCACACAGGAGGATATGCACACAGGGGGACACGCACACAGGAGGACACGCACACAGGGGGACACGCACACAGGAGGACACGCACACAGGAGGACACGCACACAGGAGGATATGCACACAGGGGGACATGCACACAGGAGGACATGCACACAGGGGGACACGCACACAGGTGGACACGCACACAGGGGGACACTCACACAGGGGGACATAAAGCAAGCCATACGCTAGTAGGTTTTTTCATACGAATGTTCGTACAAACATTCTCAGTACGTTCGATGACCGATGTTGTTAAAAATTTCCTTTTCTTTTAGCATTTGATTTTCTAAATTGAAAAATGTGAAACTAAATATTCTAATGGTGTATGACCAGTTTTTGGTTTTCACGCACGCGGCCGTATGTGGAACGCACCACACGGCAGAATGCGCGATATCTGTGTTTGGAGCATACACCCAAAATGGCGCACAGCCTCATCTATTTCATCTCATTGGGCGCTGAGCCCCTGCAGAGTGACTACGCAGGCTCTGTGCATGAAGCCTTAAAAGTCGCATTGGAGGTTCCCATGACATCAGAAGTCCTCCCATCACATAAGAGCCCCCTCCCCCCTCATTACATCGGAATGTGATGGGAGGACTTCTGATGTAATGGGAACCTCCAATGCGACTTTTAAGGCTTCATGCACAGAGCCTGCGTAGTCACTCTGCAGGGGCTCAGCGCCCAATGAGATGAAATAGATGAGGCTGTGCGCCATTTTGGGTGTATGCTCCAAACACAGATATGGCGCATTCTGCCGTGTGGTGCGTTCCACATACGGCCGCGTGCGTGAAAACCAAAAACTGGTCATACACCATTAGAATTTAGTTTCACATTTTTCAATTTAGAAAATCAAATGCTAAAAGAAAAGGAAATTTTTAACAACATCGGTCATCGAACGTACTGAGAATGTTTGTACGAACATTCGTATGAAAAAACCTACTAGCGTATGGCTTGCTTTATGTCCCCAGCGATATAATAACATGCATGTTATAATATAAATGTGTGTATATATTATAGCTCATAAGAAGAGGGAAGTAATTATAACTACTGTTATTTGGTGCAAGAAAATGTGGTTCGCTTCACGATTATGCGTGTCATCCTTGCGCAGGGCACATGCTAATCTTCTCTGTATCGTTCCACTTTAAGTATGTGTCCTGCCAATACCGGCCGAGGACAACATACATGGTACCTTCTACATTATATAAACTTCTCATATAATGAACGGATGACATTAGGGAGAGTATTAAATATCAAATATCCATATTTTACTTTATATATTCTAAACTAATTCTGTAATGACCCTTTTTCCTGATAAATAATGTCTGTGAATTGAAAAATGTATTTAATTAAATGGAAATAAGCAGCATGAAAGCATATATTGAAGCAAAACACCGTATGCAAATTAGCAGCTGAGCCGCAAAGCATTATGGGAGTGCAGAACCCACCCACCAACCGTCATTGACTAGCTGCAGCTGACACATAAATGCATTATATAGGATCTAAAAGGTTCCCATGGCAACCAAGTAGCAGAGTGGAGCAGCGGAAGCGTGCTGGGCCCATAATACAGAGGTCGATGGATCGAAACCATCCTCTGCTAGGTGTATTTTTTTTTTACTTTTGTAATTTAAAAAATATAAACAGGGGGACACTCACACAGGAGGATATGCACACAGGAGGACACGCACACAGGAGGACACGGACACAGGAGGATATGCACACAGGAGGACACACACACACAGGAGGATATGCACACAGGGGGACACGCACACAGGAGGATATGCACACAGGGGGACACGCACACAGGGGGACACGCACACAGGGGGACACGCACACAGGTGGACACGCACACAGGGGGACACGCACACAGGGGGACACGCACACAGGGGGACACGCACACAGGAGGACACGCACACAGGAGGACACGCACACAGGAGGATACGCACACAGGAGGACATGCACACAGGAGGATATGCACACAGGGGGACACGCACACAGGAGGACACGCACACAGGGGGACACGCACACAGGAGGACACGCACACAGGAGGACACGCACACAGGAGGATATGCACACAGGGGGACATGCACACAGGAGGACATGCACACAGGGGGACACGCACACAGGTGGACACGCACACAGGGGGACACTCACACAGGGGGACATAAAGCAAGCCATACGCTAGTAGGTTTTTTCATACGAATGTTCGTACAAACATTCTCAGTACGTTCGATGACCGATGTTGTTAAAAATTTCCTTTTCTTTTAGCATTTGATTTTCTAAATTGAAAAATGTGAAACTAAATATTCTAATGGTGTATGACCAGTTTTTGGTTTTCACGCACGCGGCCGTATGTGGAACGCACCACACGGCAGAATGCGCGATATCTGTGTTTGGAGCATACACCCAAAATGGCGCACAGCCTCATCTATTTCATCTCATTGGGCGCTGAGCCCCTGCAGAGTGACTACGCAGGCTCTGTGCATGAAGCCTTAAAAGTCGCATTGGAGGTTCCCATGACATCAGAAGTCCTCCCATCACATAAGAGCCCCCTCCCCCCTCATTACATCGGAATGTGATGGGAGGACTTCTGATGTAATGGGAACCTCCAATGCGACTTTTAAGGCTTCATGCACAGAGCCTGCGTAGTCACTCTGCAGGGGCTCAGCGCCCAATGAGATGAAATAGATGAGGCTGTGCGCCATTTTGGGTGTATGCTCCAAACACAGATATGGCGCATTCTGCCGTGTGGTGCGTTCCACATACGGCCGCGTGCGTGAAAACCAAAAACTGGTCATACACCATTAGAATATTTAGTTTCACATTTTTCAATTTAGAAAATCAAATGCTAAAAGAAAAGGAAATTTTTAACAACATCGGTCATCGAACGTACTGAGAATGTTTGTACGAACATTCGTATGAAAAAACCTACTAGCGTATGGCTTGCTTTATGTCCCCAGCGATATAATAACATGCATGTTATAATATAAATGTGTGTATATATTATAGCTCATAAGAAGAGGGAAGTAATTATAACTACTGTTATTTGGTGCAAGAAAATGTGGTTCGCTTCACGATTATGCGTGTCATCCTTGCGCAGGGCACATGCTAATCTTCTCTGTATCGTTCCACTTTAAGTATGTGTCCTGCCAATACCGGCCGAGGACAACATACATGGTACCTTCTACATTATATAAACTTCTCATATAATGAACGGATGACATTAGGGAGAGTATTAAATATCAAATATCCATATTTTACTTTATATATTCTAAACTAATTCTGTAATGACCCTTTTTCCTGATAAATAATGTCTGTGAATTGAAAAATGTATTTAATTAAATGGAAATAAGCAGCATGAAAGCATATATTGAAGCAAAACACCGTATGCAAATTAGCAGCTGAGCCGCAAAGCATTATGGGAGTGCAGAACCCACCCACCAACCGTCATTGACTAGCTGCAGCTGACACATAAATGCATTATATAGGATCTAAAAGGTTCCCATGGCAACCAAGTAGCAGAGTGGAGCAGCGGAAGCGTGCTGGGCCCATAATACAGAGGTCGAAGGATCGAAACCATCCTCTGCTAGGTGTATTTTTTTTTTACTTTTGTAATTTAAAAAATATAAACAGGGGGACACTCACACAGGAGGATATGCACACAGGAGGACACGCACACAGGAGGACACGGACACAGGAGGATATGCACACAGGAGGACACACACACACAGGAGGATATGCACACAGGGGGACACGCACACAGGAGGATATGCACACAGGGGGACACGCACACAGGGGGACACGCACACAGGGGGACACGCACACAGGGGGACACGCACACAGGTGGACACGCACACAGGGGGACACGCACACAGGGGGACACGCACACAGGGGGACACGCACACAGGAGGACACGCACACAGGAGGACACGCACACAGGAGGATACGCACACAGGAGGACATGCACACAGGAGGATATGCACACAGGGGGACACGCACACAGGAGGACACGCACACAGGGGGACACGCACACAGGAGGACACGCACACAGGAGGACACGCACACAGGAGGATATGCACACAGGGGGACATGCACACAGGAGGACATGCACACAGGGGGACACGCACACAGGTGGACACGCACACAGGGGGACACTCACACAGGGGGACATAAAGCAAGCCATACGCTAGTAGGTTTTTTCATACGAATGTTCGTACAAACATTCTCAGTACGTTCGATGACCGATGTTGTTAAAAATTTCCTTTTCTTTTAGCATTTGATTTTCTAAATTGAAAAATGTGAAACTAAATATTCTAATGGTGTATGACCAGTTTTTGGTTTTCACGCACGCGGCCGTATGTGGAACGCACCACACGGCAGAATGCGCGATATCTGTGTTTGGAGCATACACCCAAAATGGCGCACAGCCTCATCTATTTCATCTCATTGGGCGCTGAGTCCCTGCAGAGTGACTACGCAGGCTCTGTGTATGAAGCCTTAAAAGTCGCATTGGAGGTTCCCATGACATCAGAAGTCCTCCCATCACATAAGAGCCCCCTCCCCCCTCATTACATCGGAATGTGATGGGAGGACTTCTGATGTAATGGGAACCTCCAATGCGACTTTTAAGGCTTCATGCACAGAGCCTGCGTAGTCACTCTGCAGGGGCTCAGCGCCCAATGAGATGAAATAGATGAGGCTGTGCGCCATTTTGGGTGTATGCTCCAAACACAGATATGGCACATTCTGCCGTGTGGTGCGTTCCACATACGGCCGCGTGCGTGAAAACCAAAAACTGGTCATACACCATTAGAATATTTAGTTTCACATTTTTCAATTTAGAAAATCAAATGCTAAAAGAAAAGGAAATTTTTAACAACATCGGTCATCGAACGTACTGAGAATGTTTGTACGAACATTCGTATGAAAAAACCTACTAGCGTATGGCTTGCTTTATGTCCCCAGCGATATAATAACATGCATGTTATAATATAAATGTGTGTATATATTATAGCTCATAAGAAGAGGGAAGTAATTATAACTACTGTTATTTGGTGCAAGAAAATGTGGTTCGCTTCACGATTATGCGTGTCATCCTTGCGCAGGGCACATGCTAATCTTCTCTGTATCGTTCCACTTTAAGTATGTGTCCTGCCAATACCGGCCGAGGACAACATACATGGTACCTTCTACATTATATAAACTTCTCATATAATGAACGGATGACATTAGGGAGAGTATTAAATATCAAATATCCATATTTTACTTTATATATTCCAAACTAATTCTGTAATGACCCTTTTTCCTGATAAATAATGTCTGTGAATTGAAAAATGTATTTAATTAAATGGAAATAAGCAGCATGAAAGCATATATTGAAGCAAAACACCGTATGCAAATTTATGCAAATTAGCAGCTGACCCGCAAAGCATTATGGGAGTGCAGAACCCACCCACCAACCGTAATTGACTAGCTGCAGCTGACACATAAATGCATTATATAGGATCTAAAAGGTTCCCATGGCAACCAAGTAGCAGAGTGGAGCAGCGGAAGCGTGCTGGGCCCATAATACAGAGGTCG
The DNA here is from genome assembly GCF_037356315.1 of Lithobates pipiens. Taxonomy (NCBI): domain Eukaryota; kingdom Metazoa; phylum Chordata; class Amphibia; order Anura; family Ranidae; genus Lithobates; species Lithobates pipiens. Next base: position 81,720,114 of record NW_027507791.1, on the reverse strand, counting down.
ATGGATCGAAACCATCCTCTGCTAGCTGTATTTCTTTTTTACTTTTGTAATTTAAAAAATATAAACAGGGGGACACTCACACAGGAGGATATGCACACAGGAGGACACGCACACAGGAGGACACGGACACAGGAGGATATGCACACAGGAGGACACACACACACAGGAGGATATGCACACAGGGGGACACGCACACAGGAGGATATGCACACAGGGGGACACGCACACAGGGGGACACGCACACAGGGGGACACGCACACAGGTGGACACGCACACAGGTGGACACGCACACAGGGGGACACGCACACAGGGGGACACGCACACAGGAGGACACGCACACAGGAGGACACGCACACAGGAGGACACGCACACAGGAGGACACGCACACAGGGGGACACGCACACAGGGGGACACGCACACAGGGGGACACGCACACAGGGGGACACGCACACAGGAGGACACGCACACAGGAGGACACGCACACAGGAGGATATGCACACAGGGGGACACGCACACAGGAGGACACGCACACAGGGGGACACGCACACAGGAGGACACGCACACAGGAGGACACGCACACAGGAGGATATGCACACAGGGGGACATGCACACAGGAGGACATGCACACAGGGGGACACGCACACAGGTGGACACGCACACAGGGGGACACTCACACAGGGGGACATAAAGCAAGCCATACGCTAGTAGGTTTTTTCATACGAATGTTCGTACAAACATTCTCAGTACGTTCGATGACCGATGTTGTTAAAAATTTCCTTTTCTTTTAGCATTTGATTTTCTAAATTGAAAAATGTGAAACTAAATATTCTAATGGTGTATGACCAGTTTTTGGTTTTCACGCACGCGGCCGTATGTGGAACGCACCACACGGCAGAATGCGCGATATCTGTGTTTGGAGCATACACCCAAAATGGCGCACAGCCTCATCTATTTCATCTCATTGGGCGCTGAGCCCCTGCAGAGTGACTACGCAGGCTCTGTGCATGAAGCCTTAAAAGTCGCATTGGAGGTTCCCATGACATCAGAAGTCCTCCCATCACATAAGAGCCCCCTCCCCCCTCATTACATCGGAATGTGATGGGAGGACTTCTGATGTAATGGGAACCTCCAATGCGACTTTTAAGGCTTCATGCACAGAGCCTGCGTAGTCACTCTGCAGGGGCTCAGCGCCCAATGAGATGAAATAGATGAGGCTGTGCGCCATTTTGGGTGTATGCTCCAAACACAGATATGGCGCATTCTGCCGTGTGGTGCGTTCCACATACGGCCGCGTGCGTGAAAACCAAAAACTGGTCATACACCATTAGAATATTTAGTTTCACATTTTTCAATTTAGAAAATCAAATGCTAAAAGAAAAGGAAATTTTTAACAACATCGGTCATCGAACGTACTGAGAATGTTTGTACGAACATTCGTATGAAAAAACCTACTAGCGTATGGCTTGCTTTATGTCCCCAGCGATATAATAACATGCATGTTATAATATAAATGTGTGTATATATTATAGCTCATAAGAAGAGGGAAGTAATTATAACTACTGTTATTTGGTGCAAGAAAATGTGGTTCGCTTCACGATTATGCGTGTCATCCTTGCGCAGGGCACATGCTAATCTTCTCTGTATCGTTCCACTTTAAGTATGTGTCCTGCCAATACCGGCCGAGGACAACATACATGGTACCTTCTACATTATATAAACTTCTCATATAATGAACGGATGACATTATGGAGAGTATTAAATATCAAATATCCATATTTTACTTTATATATTCCAAACTAATTCTGTAATGACCCTTTTTCCTGATAAATAATGTCTGTGAATTGAAAAATGTATTTAATTAAATGGAAATAAGCAGCATGAAAGCATATATTGAAGCAAAACACCGTATGCAAATTTATGCAAATTAGCAGCTGAGCCGCAAAGCATTATGGGAGTGCAGAACCCACCCACCAACCGTCATTGACTAGCTGCAGCTGACACATAAATGCATTATATAGGATCTAAAAGGTTCCCATGGCAACCAAGTAGCAGAGTGGAGCAGCGGAAGCGTGCTGGGCCCATAATACAGAGGTCGATGGATCGAAACCATCCTCTGCTAGGTGTATTTTTTTTTTACTTTTGTAATTTAAAAAATATAAACAGGGGGACACTCACACAGGAGGATATGCACACAGGAGGACACACACACAGGAGGACACGGACACAGGAGGATATGCACACAGGAGGACACACACACACAGGAGGATATGCACACAGGGGGACACGCACACAGGAGGATATGCACACAGGGGGACACGCACACAGGGGGACACGCACACAGGGGGACACGCACACAGGTGGACACGCACACAGGTGGACACGCACACAGGGGGACACGCACACAGGGGGACACGCACACAGGGGGACACGCACACAGGAGGACACGCACACAGGAGGACACGCACACAGGAGGACACGCACACAGGGGGACACGCACACAGGAGGACACGCACACAGGGGGACACGCACACAGGAGGACACGCACACAGGAGGACACGCACACAGGAGGATATGCACACAGGGGGACACGCACACAGGAGGACACGCACACAGGGGGACACGCACACAGGAGGACACGCACACAGGAGGACACGCACACAGGAGGATATGCACACAGGGGGACATGCACACAGGAGGACATGCACACAGGGGGACACGCACACAGGTGGACACGCACACAGGGGGACATAAAGCAAGCCATACGCTAGTAGGTTTTTTCATACGAATGTTCGTACAAACATTCTCAGTACGTTCGATGACCGATGTTGTTAAAAATTTCCTTTTCTTTTAGCATTTGATTTTCTAAATTGAAAAATGTGAAACTAAATATTCTAATGGTGTATGACCAGTTTTTGGTTTTCACGCACGCGGCCGTATGTGGAACGCACCACACGGCAGAATGCGCGATATCTGTGTTTGGAGCATACACCCAAAATGGCGCACAGCCTCATCTATTTCATCTCATTGGGCGCTGAGTCCCTGCAGAGTGACTACGCAGGCTCTGTGCATGAAGCCTTAAAAGTCGCATTGGAGGTTCCCATGACATCAGAAGTCCTCCCATCACATAAGAGCCCCCTCCCCCCTCATTACATCGGAATGTGATGGGAGGACTTCTGATGTAATGGGAACCTCCAATGCGACTTTTAAGGCTTCATGCACAGAGCCTGCGTAGTCACTCTGCAGGGGCTCAGCGCCCAATGAGATGAAATAGATGAGGCTGTGCGCCATTTTGGGTGTATGCTCCAAACACAGATATGGCGCATTCTGCCGTGTGGTGCGTTCCACATACGGCCGCGTGCGTGAAAACCAAAAACTGGTCATACACCATTAGAATATTTAGTTTCACATTTTTCAATTTAGAAAATCAAATGCTAAAAGAAAAGGAAATTTTTAACAACATCGGTCATCGAACGTACTGAGAATGTTTGTACGAACATTCGTATGAAAAAACCTACTAGCGTATGGCTTGCTTTATGTCCCCAGCGATATAATAACATGCATGTTATAATATAAATGTGTGTATATATTATAGCTCATAAGAAGAGGGAAGTAATTATAACTACTGTTATTTGGTGCAAGAAAATGTGGTTCGCTTCACGATTATGCGTGTCATCCTTGCGCAGGGCACATGCTAATCTTCTCTGTATCGTTCCACTTTAAAGTGGAAGTAAACCCACTTTTTTAACTTTTACCTACAGGAAAGCCTATAATAAGGCTTACCTGTAGGTAAAAAAAATATCTCCTAAACCTGTACGGTTTAGGAGATATTCCCCTCGGTATGCGCCGCTGACTGCAGCGGCGCATGCGCACAAGGGGGTTCTCTCCGCGAAAATCCGGCAGTGCTCGTCCGGCCGGATTTAAATCTCCCGCGCGCATGCGCGGGAGTGACGATATCGCGGCTCCGGCCACTCACAGCGCCGGAGCCGCGATACCCGGAAGAGACGCCGAGGGAGCATGTCGGCTTCCTCGGCGTGGATCGGGCGAGATGTCGGGGCCTCGTTCTAAGGTAAGTATTTCATAATGAGCTAGTATGCGGTGCATACTAGCTCATTATGCCTTTTGCTTTGCAGGTTTAAAAAAAAAAAAAAAAAAAAATGCGGGTTTACTACCGCTTTAAGTATGTGTCCTGCCAATACCGGCCGAGGACAACATACATGGTACCTTCTACATTATATAAACTTCTCATATAATGAACGGATGACATTAGGGAGAGTATTAAATATCAAATATCCATATTTTACTTTATATATTCTAAACTAATTCTGTAATGACCCTTTTTCCTGATAAATAATGTCTGTGAATTGAAAAATGTATTTAATTAAATGGAAATAAGCAGCATGAAAGCATATATTGAAGCAAAACACCGTATGCAAATTAGCAGCTGAGCCGCAAAGCATTATGGGAGTGCAGAACCCACCCACCAACCGTCATTGACTAGCTGCAGCTGACACATAAATGCATTATATAGGATCTAAAAGGTTCCCATGGCAACCAAGTAGCAGAGTGGAGCAGCGGAAGCGTGCTGGGCCCATAATACAGAGGTCGATGGATCGAAACCATCCTCTGCTAGGTGTATTTTTTTTTTACTTTTGTAATTTAAAAAATATAAACAGGGGGACACTCACACAGGAGGATATGCACACAGGAGGACACGCACACAGGAGGATATGCACACAGGAGGACACGGACACAGGAGGATATGCACACAGGAGGACACACACACACAGGAGGATATGCACACAGGGGGACACGCACACAGGAGGATATGCACACAGGGGGACACGCACACAGGGGGACACGCACACAGGGGGACACGCACACAGGTGGACACGCACACAGGGGGACACGCACACAGGGGGACACGCACACAGGGGGACACGCACACAGGAGGACACGCACACAGGAGGACACGCACACAGGAGGACACGCACACAGGAGGATACGCACACAGGAGGACATGCACACAGGAGGATATGCACACAGGGGGACACGCACACAGGAGGACACGCACACAGGGGGACACGCACACAGGAGGACACGCACACAGGAGGACACGCACACAGGAGGACACGCACACAGGAGGATATGCACACAGGGGGACATGCACACAGGAGGACATGCACACAGGGGGACACGCACACAGGTGGACACGCACACAGGGGGACACTCACACAGGGGGACATAAAGCAAGCCATACGCTAGTAGGTTTTTTCATACGAATGTTCGTACAAACATTCTCAGTACGTTCGATGACCGATGTTGTTAAAAATTTCCTTTTCTTTTAGCATTTGATTTTCTAAATTGAAAAATGTGAAACTAAATATTCTAATGGTGTATGACCAGTTTTTGGTTTTCACGCACGCGGCCGTATGTGGAACGCACCACACGGCAGAATGCGCGATATCTGTGTTTGGAGCATACACCCAAAATGGCGCACAGCCTCATCTATTTCATCTCATTGGGCGCTGAGTCCCTGCAGAGTGACTACGCAGGCTCTGTGCATGAAGCCTTAAAAGTCGCATTGGAGGTTCCCATGACATCAGAAGTCCTCCCATCACATAAGAGCCCCCTCCCCCCTCATTACATCGGAATGTGATGGGAGGACTTCTGATGTAATGGGAACCTCCAATGCGACTTTTAAGGCTTCATGCACAGAGCCTGCGTAGTCACTCTGCAGGGGCTCAGCGCCCAATGAGATGAAATAGATGAGGCTGTGCGCCATTTTGGGTGTATGCTCCAAACACAGATATGGCGCATTCTGCCGTGTGGTGCGTTCCACATACGGCCGCGTGCGTGAAAACCAAAAACTGGTCATACACCATTAGAATATTTAGTTTCACATTTTTCAATTTAGAAAATCAAATGCTAAAAGAAAAGGAAATTTTTAACAACATCGGTCATCGAACGTACTGAGAATGTTTGTACGAACATTCGTATGAAAAAACCTACTAGCGTATGGCTTGCTTTATGTCCCCAGCGATATAATAACATGCATGTTATAATATAAATGTGTGTATATATTATAGCTCATAAGAAGAGGGAAGTAATTATAACTACTGTTATTTGGTGCAAGAAAATGTGGTTCGCTTCACGATTATGCGTGTCATCCTTGCGCAGGGCACATGCTAATCTTCTCTGTATCGTTCCACTTTAAGTATGTGTCCTGCCAATACCGGCCGAGGACAACATACATGGTACCTTCTAAATTATATAAACTTCTCATATAATGAACTAATGACATTAGGGAGAGTATTAAATATCAAATATCCATATTTTACTTTATATATTCCAAACTAATTCTGTAATGACCCTTTTTCCTGATAAATAATGTCTGTGAATTGAAAAATGTATTTAATTAAATGGAAATAAGCAGCATGAAAGCATATATTGAAGCAAAACACCGTATGCAAATTTATGCAAATTAGCAGCTGAGCCGCAAAGCATTATGGGAGTGCAGAACCCACCCACCAACCGTCATTGACTAGCTGCAGCTGACACATAAATGCATTATATAGGATCTAAAAGGTTCCCATAGCAACCAAGTAGCAGAGTGGAGCAGCGGAAGCGTGCTGGGCCCATAATACAGAGGTCGATGGATCGAAACCATCCTCTGCTAGGTGTATTTTTTTTTTACTTTTGTAATTTAAAAAATATAAACAGGGGGACACTCACACAGGAGGATATGCACACAGGAGGACACGCACACAGGAGGATATGCACACAGGAGGACACGGACACAGGAGGATATGCACACAGGAGGACACACACACACAGGAGGATATGCACACAGGGGGACACGCACACAGGAGGATATGCACACAGGAGGACACGCACACAGGGGGACACGCACACAGGTGGACACGCACACAGGTGGACACGCACACAGGGGGACACTCACACAGGGGGACACGCACACAGGGGGACACGCACACAGGAGGACACGCACACAGGAGGACACGCACACAGGAGGATACGCACACAGGAGGATACGCACACAGGAGGACATGCACACAGGAGGATATGCACACAGGGGGACACGCACACAGGAGGACACGCACACAGGGGGACACGCACACAGGTGGACACGCACACAGGGGGACACTCACACAGGGGGACACGCACACAGGGGGACACGCACACAGGAGGACACGCACACAGGAGGATATGCACACAGGGGGACACGCACACAGGAGGATATGCACACAGGTGGACACGCACACAGGGGGACACTCACACAGGGGGACACTCACACAGCACAGGAGGACATGCAAATAGGGGGACACACACACACACACAGCCAGGAGGACACTGCGGGGTGGGGGGACCCAGGGCCCTTACATCTGTACACTCCCCCCATCACTTGTGGTGGCCCTGATGTCTCGGCTTCACTCATCGAGGCACCGGATGCCGATAATAGTACTTCTAACAGCGCGCTGCTCCCCCCCCCGCCCCTCCACTCTTCTCGTCCGTCCCAGGTGATGTCACGACGCATACAGCACCTGGGACGGACGGGAGGGAAGGAGGGGCCGGCGGGGAGCAGCACACAGTTAGCTGTGTTATTATCGGCATCGCGGCATGTATTTCAGCCGCTGCAAGTGGCCTCTCATGTGGCTGCGTCCGGGCCCCTAAAGGCCTCGGGCCCTCGGGCGGCGCCCAAGTGACCGACTGGTCAGTCTGCCCCTGCCTGTATCATGTCTGCAGTCTCTGATCATCTCCTGTACTATGTCTGCAGTCTCTGACCATCTCCTGTACTATGTCTGCAGTCTCTGATCATCTCCTGTACTATTTCTGCAGTCTCTGATCATCTCCTGTAGTATGTCTGCAGTCTCTGACCATCTCCTGTACTATTTCTGCAGTCTCTGATCATCTCCTGTACCATGTCTGCAGTCTCTGATCATCTCCTGTACTATTTCTCCTGTACTATTTCTGCAGTCTCTGACCATCTCCTGTACTATGTCTGCAGTCTCTGACCATCTCCTGTACTATGTCTGCAGTCTCTGATCATCTCCTGTACTATTTCTGCAGTCTCTGATCATCTCCTGTACTAAGTCTGCAGTCTCTGACCATCTCCTGTACTATGTCTGCAGTCTCTGACCATCTCCTGTACTATGTCTGCAGTCTCTGACCATCTCCTGTACTATTTCTGCAGTCTCTGACCATCTCCTGTACTATGTTTGCAGTCTCTGATCATCTCCTGTACTATTTCTGCAGTCTCTGACCATCTCCTGTACTATGTCTGCAGTCTCTGACCATCTCCTGTACCATGTCTGCAGTCTCTGACCATCTCCTGTACTATTTCTGCAGTCTCTGACCATCTCCTGTACTATTTCTGCAGTCTCTGATCATCTCCTGTACTATGTCTGCAGTCTCTGATCATCTCCTGTACCATGTCTGCAGTCTCTGACCATCTCCTGTACTATTTCTGCAGTCTCTGACCATCTCCTGTACTATTTCTGCAGTCTCTGATCATCTCCTGTACTATGTCTGCAGTCTCTGATCATCTCCTGTACCATGTCTGCAGTCTCTGATCATCTCCTGCACCATTTCTGCAGTCTCTGACCATCTCCTGTACTATTTCTGCAGTCTCTGACCATCTCCTGTACTATTTCTGCAGTCTCTGATCATCTCCTGCACTATTTCTGCAGTCTCTGATCATCTCCTGTACTATTTCTGCAGTCTCTGATCATCTCCTGTACTATGTCTGCAGTCTCTGACCATCTCTTGTACTATGTCTGCAGTCTCTGACCATCTCCTGTACTATTTCTGCAGTCTTTGATCATCTCCTGTACTATGTCTGCAGTCTCTGATCATCTCCTGTACCATGTCTGCAGTCTCTGATCATCTCCTGTACTATTTCTGCAGTCTCTGACCATCTCCTGTACTATGTCTGCAGTCTCTGACCATCTCCTGTACCATGTCTGCAGTCTCTGACCATCTCCTGTACCATGTCTGCAGTCTCTGACCATCTCCTGTACCATGTCTGCAGTCTCTGACCATCTCCTGTACCATGTCTGCAGTCTCTAATCATCTCCTGTACTATATCTGCAGTCTCTGACCATCTCCTGTACTATTTCTGCAGTCTCTAATCATCTCCTGTACTATATCTGCAGTCTCTGATCATCTCCTGTACTATTTCTGCAGTCTCTGACCATCTCCTGTACTATGTCTGCAGTCTCTGACCATCTCCTGTACTATGTCTGCAGTCTCTGACCATCTCCTGTACCATGTCTGCAGTCTCTGACCATCTCCAGTACCATGTCTGCAGTCTCTGACCATCTCCTGTACCATGTCTGCAGTCTCTGACCATCTCCTGTACCATGTCTGCAGTCTCTGACCATCTCCTGTACTATGTCTGCAGTCTCTGACCATCTCTTGTACTATTTCTGCAGTCTCTGATCATCTCCTGTACCATGTCTGCAGTCTCTGAACATCTCCTGTACCATGTCTTGCATAATGTCTGGGAGCTCTTTCTAACACACTCTCTAACGGAAATCCCTCTCTGTGGGCATTAGCGGGACCCCCCCTTCAGGTCCCATTAGTCTACTCATTTTCTTTATTGTTAAAAGATCATGGGAGGATCCCAGGGTAATAAAGACTTCTTAGGGGAGCATCTCCGTGTTTGAGTTGTAGCCATAGAAACATTTGTAAAGGGGAGGAGTTAGTAAGATGGCCATGCCCATGTGGGGGGCACCAGAAATATTTCTGCACCCAGGCGTCTGTGACCCTAGGATCGGCCCTGCATGCATGTCAGGTAGGTAGGTCCGTGTAAAGGTCAGTGTGTGTCAGACAGGTGAGTTTAGTGGTCAGCATTGATAGGCACTGGTAGCCAGGCAACCAGCAAGTGAGCTTACTCCCTGCCACACAACAACACAGCCCAGCCAAAAAAAAAAAAAAGCCCGGGACACATACACCCCCCTTGGACTTTAGGTTGAAGCCCCTGCTGAAACCATAGAGGGGAGAAGAAAATATGGAAAGCTTCACGAATTTGCGTGTCATCCTTGCGCAGGGGCCATGCTAATCTTCTCTGTATCGTTCCAATTTTAGTATATGTCCTGCCGAAGCGAGGACAATCCAATGCTGACCCTCAGAGGTATATAAGGACAACCAGATTGTTTAGTAAAACAATCCTTGTTTTACTAAAAAAAAACAAATTTTCAAAAAACATTTGTCATTGGGACAGAAAGTGAGGTGAAATCTTCTGAAGAGGTGCACAGACAGCGAAAAAAATGATACAGGGGTGATAACCCTTCCCCATGTTTTCCAAAAAGCTTAAAAATAGATTTTTTGACTGGAGCTACACTTTAGAAATGTACCAGTTGAAAATTACAAACAGATTCTACTTAACACAACAAACCTACACAGTCCCTGTCTTGTTTGCACCGCCTGTATACTGCTGTTCTGAGTATATAGGGCAGTGATTCTCAACCAGGGTTCCTCCAGAGGTTGCAGGGGTTCCTTCAGCATTGGGAAATTTCTGCCTCTCAGATAAGTTCCCACCGACACCATTGATCTTTTTAACTATCTGTAAGGAGGTAATTCTTCCCAATGACCACAAGTGTAAGGACCATTCTTACCACTGACTATCACACTATTGTATCATGAGTTGTAGATTTCTAATTTTTAGCAGGGGTTCCCCAAGACCGGAAAATCATTTGAAGGGTTCCTCTGTGTTGAAAAGGTTGAGAAAGGGCCCCACGCCGTTCCTTTTTTAAATTTGGGTACGGGGTTCCCTTTAATATCCATACAAGACCCAAAGGGGCTGGTAATGGGCGGGGTGGGGGGTGGGGTACCCATGCCATTTTTCTCAATGATTTTTATCCATATTGCTGGGACCAGACACTACATTAAAACCACAAGCACTTTTTTTCCGTTAAATGTCATCTTGTGCAGGGACTGTTCTAAACACGGAAAACACATGGCACTTCACAGGAATACTACAGACACCCCCCCAGGCACCATATTTAAAGGAACATTTAAATTTTCTTTTCACTTTAAGCATCATTAAAATCAGTGCTCCCGAAAAAAAAACGTCAATTTTTAAAACTTTTTTTTGCATTGATACATGTCCCCTGGGGCAGGACCCGGGTCCCCAAACCCTTTTTAGGACAATAACTTGCATATTAGCCTTTAAAATTAGCATTTTTGATTTTGAACGTTCGAGTCCCATAGACTTTAAAGGGGTTCTAAAGTTCGTGCACATTTTCGGTGCGTTCGCAGGTTCTGGTGCAAACCGAACCGGGGGGTGTTTGGCTCATCCCTACCTCTGATCTGATGAGAGAACTCTGATGTGATGGGAGGGGAGTTCTGATGTGATAGGATGGGATGACCTCTGATGTGATGGGGGGACCTCTGATGTGATGGGAGGCCATCTGATGTGTTAGGAGGATCTCTAATGTGATGGGAGGCCATCTGATGTGATGGGGGGACCTCTGATCTGATGAGGGAACTCTGATGTGAGGGGAGGGGAGTTCTGATGTGATGGGATTACCTCTGATGTGTTAGGATGATCTCTGATATGATGGAGGACCCTCTAATGTGATGGGGAGGTGGGAGTGGACCTCTGATTTCTTGGGAGGACCTCTGATGTGATGGGGGGGCCTCTGATGTGATTGGGAGTACTCTGATCTGATGGGGGAACCTATGATGTGATGGGGGGGAACCTATGATGTGATTGGAGGGGAGTTCTGATGTGATAGGATGGGATGACCTCTGATGGGGGGACCTCTGATGTGATGGGAGGCCATCTGATGTGTTAGGAGGACCTCTGATGTGTTAGGATGACCTCTGATGTGATTGGAGGCCATCTGATGTGATGGGGGGACCTCTGATCTGAATAGGGAACTCTGATGTGAGGGGAGGGGATTTCTGATGGGATGGGATGGGATGACCTCTGTTGTGTTAGGATGACCTCTGATGTGATGGGGGGACCTCGGATCTGATGAGGGGACTCTGAGGGGAGGGGAGCTCTGATGGGATGGGATGACCTCTGTTGTGTTAGGATGACCTCTGATATGATGGAGGACCCTCTAATCTAAAGGGGGCCTTGAGAGGCAAGGAATTCCTCCTCTTCCTGCCTCTGTTCTGCCTCAAGTGCCCTGTCCATTATTCCATGCAGTGTATGCTCCAACAGGTGGACAAGAGGTACAGTGTCACTGATGCATGCACTGTCACTGCTCACCATCCTCGTGGCCTCCTCAAACGGTGACAGGACAGTGCATGCATCCCTGATCATGGCCCACTGGCGTGGGGAAAAAAAACAAGCTCCCCTGACCCTGTCCTGGTGCCGTAGTCGCACAGGTACACATTGATGGCCCTCTGCTGCGTTTGCAGCCGCTGCAGCATGGCCAGCGTTGAGTTCCACCTGGTGTCACAGATTAGGCGGTTCTTGGGCAGGTTCAATTCCTTTTGGACGTCAGCCAGCCGAGCACTGGCATTATATGACCGGCGAAAATGCACACAGACTTTCCTGGCCTGCCTCAGGACATCCTGTAAGCCCGGGTACAGGGCCATCTTTAATATTGATTGGACCCTGGGCAAAAATTTTCTTGGGGGCCCCCTCATGCAATTTTGCTCTCCACCTGCTCTGAGACATACAATAAATAGCAGCTAGACTTAAAATCAGTTTACTGTATCAGATCAGGCAGCAATTACGATTGGTTGCCAGAGATTACAGCATATCATTACTGCTTACTGACTGGTTGCTAGAGGTTACAGCGCACATTACGGCTCACTGATTAGTTACTAGAGGTTACAGCAAATGATTTCTGCTTGTTAATTGGTTGCTAGAGATTACTGTAAAGTAATACTGCTCACTGATTGGCTGCTAGAAGTCACAGCACATCATCTCCTCACTGCAGAGGAGCATGATACATATATGAATGCCACCTTTAGTTACATATAAATGCTGCCAGCTGCATCTATTTACTTAGTAATGCCACCACTATTTACATATGAATGCCAGTTAATGTAAACACAGGATCTGCAGGTGAGTCACCTGTACACAACAATAGGGCAGAGCTGGGCAGCATTAGTACCAGCACTTCTCACTGAGATATCGGGACATAGCACAGGACTAAAACTTCAAGGGACAAGGGAATTTACACTGGGATAGTTGGCAAGTATGAGGCAGCTGCTTTGGGCCCCACAACAATGACAGGGCCCAGGGCAGCTGCCCCTTTTGCCCTGCCTTAAAGACGGCCCTGCCCGGGTACCTGCCCAGCAATTGTGGTAGCTTTAGGCGTACACTGTGCAGATGACACCATACACCGACTGTAATTGCAACAGCTGCCTGCCTGTAGTATAGGATCTGAAGAACACCAGCAATTGGGGTAGCTTTAGGCGTACCCTGTGCAGGTGGCACAATACACCGACTATAATTGCTACAGCTGCCTGCGGATAGGATCAGCATAACACCAGCAATTGGGTTAGCTTTAGGCGTACACTGTGCAGATGGCACAATACACCAACTGTAATTGCAACAGCTTCAAATTAAATTCAAAGACACTGTCTCTCTGTCTATCTCTCTCCGCCGACGCAACACACTATGCAAGGCCTTATATAGTGTGGGGCATGTACTAAACCCCCTGAGTCATAATTGGCCAAAGCCACCCTGGATCAAAGGTCCCCCCATCACATCAGAGATCACCAAATCACATCAGAGGTCCTCCCATCACATCAGAGGTCCTCCCATCACATCAGAGGTCCTCCCATCACATCAGAGGTCTCCCAATCACATCAGAGGTCCCCCACCGGATCAGAGGTTCCCCCTTTGCATCAGATGTCCTCTTATCACATCAGAGGTCCCCTCATCACATCAGAGCTCCTACCATCACATCAGACATCCTCCTATCAAATCAGAGATCCCCCATAACATCAGATGTCCCCCCATCACATCAAAGGTCCCCCATCACATCACAGATCCACCCATCTCATCAGAGGTCCCTTTATCACATCAGAGGTTCTACCCTCACATCAGAGGTCCCTTTATCACATCAGAGGCCCCTTTATCACATCAGAGGTTCTACCCTCACATCAGTGCCCCCCCAATCAGTGGTACTTCCATCACATTAGAGGCCCCTCCACAGGGGCGGATCCAGGGGGGGGGCAACGGGTTAATTGCCCCCTCCGAGAATACGGCCGGTTCCGCGGGTCCAATCGCGGCCGGTTCCGCGGGTACCTGCGGGCCGGTTCCGTGGGTCCAATCGCGGGCGGTTCCGCGGGTACCCGCGGCCGGTTCCGCGGGTCCAATCGCGGCCGGTTCCGCGGGTCCAATCGCGGGCGGTTCCGCGGGTACCCGCGGCCGGTTCCGCGGGTCCAATTGCGGTCGGTTCCGCGGGTACCCGCGCGGTCGGTTCCGCGGGTACCCGCGCTTAGTGGACGAGTGAGGGGGGGCAGCTGGGTGGCTTAGGAGGGCTGCTGGCCAATCAGGAAGCCAGCAGGCAGGGGAGCAGGGAGATGACATCATCTCTCACTGCCCTGCATCCCTCCAGTTCCACCCTCACTGTGTAGGAAGCTGTGTGCAGCAGAGAGATTGCATCATCTCTCTGCTGCCTATCTTCACTCTGGGACCCAACAAAAGACCACCAGTAGGTGACAATCCGCAATGTGTGGCAGGCTACGTGGCAAGTGGCAATCCGCAATGTGTGGCAGGCTACGTGGCAAGTTGCAATCCGCAATGTGTGGCAGACTACGTGGCAAGTGGCAATCCACAATGTGTGGCAGACTACGTGGCAAGTGGCAATCCGCAATGTGTGGCAGGTGACGTGGCAAGTGACAATCCGCAATGTGTGGCAGGTGACGTGGCAAGTGACAATCCGCAATGTGTGGCAGGTGACGTGGCAAGTGACAATCCGCAATGTGTGGCAGACTACGTGGCAAGTGGCAATCCACAATGTGTGGCAGACTACGTGGCAAGTGGCAATCCGCAATGTGTGGCAGGTGACGTGGCAAGTGACAATCCCCAATGTGTGGCAGGTGACGTGGCAAGTGGCAATCCGCAATGTGGGTCAGGCAACGTGGCAAGTGACAATCCGCAATGTGTGGCAGGTGACGTGGCAAGTGGCAATCCGCAATGTGTGGCAGGCTACGTGGCAATCCGCATCTGGTGACAGGCGACGTGGCAAGTGACAATCCGCAATGTGTGGCAGGTGACGTGGCAAGTGGCAATCCGCAATGTGTGGCAGGCTACGTGGCAATCCGCATCTGGTGGCAGGCGACGTGGCAAGTGACAATCCGCAATATGTGGCAGGTGACGTGGCAAGTCACAATCCGCAATGTGTGGCAGGCTATGTGGCAAGTGACATTCCGCAATGTGTGGCAGGTGACGTGGCAAGTGGCAATCTGCAATGTGTGGCAGGCTACGTGGCAATCCGCATCTGGTGGCAGGCGACGTGGCAAGTGACAATCCGCAATGTGTGGCAGGTGACGTGGCAAGTCACAATCCGCAATGTGTGGCAGGCTACGTGGCAAGTGACAATCCGCAATGTGTGGCAGGTGACGTGGCAAGTAACAATCCGCATTTGGTGACAAGTGACAATCCACATTTGGTGGCAGGCGACATGGCAAGTGACATCCTCAGGGCTCCCACTGATTCTGCAATATGGTGAGTTGAACCATTTAATTTTATATTACAATGTATTAATAGAAATAATGCCCTTCAATCATCCTGACACCATAACAACCATTGTGCCGTAATGATTGAAGCGCCAATACCAGCCATTTCCCATATAAATTGCCCCCCAAAAAACATATTTTATAGCAGTGCCCCTCCCGAGATTAGACTCTGGATCCGCCCCTGCCCCTCCATCATATCAGAGGTTATCCCATCACATCAGAGCTCCCCCCATCAGATCAGAGTACCCCCCCCTTTTTTTGGGGAAAAGCCTGTGGCGTGCAAAACACACCCAAAAACTTCCACCCGGTGTAAAAAAAGTGGACACACATTAAGAGTGACACACAAAAACGTGCAACGGGTGTACCACTGTCCTCCATGAGGAAGAACCTTACCCTGATCCCCCGGGGCGTTAGGCTCCAGACGGGGACTGAGGTACCAATACATGGCCCATCTGGCCGAAATCAGATGACCGCCTTTCTCCGGAAGGTCTGCCGAAACAGACCCACCCAGGTACTTGGTTGGGGCTCCCCCAAAGGGAGACCACCCCAAGAGAGAGGGTGAACCAAGCCAGAAGGCCTATATCCACCCCCTCACAAGACTTTCAGGGTTGGCCCGAAGACTGACACCCTACTCATCACACGTGCACAGTGACAAACAGAGACGTGACACACACAAAATAAATAAATAAATGAAGTGGGGAAGGGATAGTGGAGAGGAGAGTGAGCAAGGTGGCCATTGTGTAACACAATGACCAGGCCGACCCCCCATCACATCAGAGGTCCTCCATTATATTAGAGGTCCCCCACATGTCAAATGTTTTATTAACCATGTGCGCAAAAAACAAGCAAACTTCAAAAACGTGTCTAGTAGTGAAAGGGTTAGAAGGAGCCTCGCAGAATAAACAACATTTTACTATTGAAGAGAAAGCAGCTAAAGATGATCGACACCGACTCTAATTCTATGCATTTTGTCCTCCTCCCATCCCCCGCAACAGCTTCTAATACACTGACACTACAATGTAATCAGCTACAATGTAATTAGATACACAGTCTAAGGATGGCCCCTCCCTCCTCCCACAATCCCCTGTGGTGGCTGCTGTGCTCATTTGCATGTGCATGTGCTGGTGCTGCTTGTATCTGATCTGTAGATGATTGGTTATTGATCTGTGTATGGAACATCGGAATGTGTTGTAAGGAGAAGCT
This sequence comes from Lithobates pipiens, assembly GCF_037356315.1. Taxonomy (NCBI): domain Eukaryota; kingdom Metazoa; phylum Chordata; class Amphibia; order Anura; family Ranidae; genus Lithobates; species Lithobates pipiens. The sequence goes on along the minus strand of NW_027507791.1, from coordinate 81,703,239 downwards.
GATCTGATTAGATCATTATCATTTCCTCAAATCACCACCGATACATTGATCTGTAAATCTTTATTAACGCCCCCCCCCCCCCCCCCCCCCCCCCCCATACATCGTCACCATGAGCTGACATTTCTGGCTCTGGTTGTCCTTATATAACTCTGAGGGTCACCTTTGGATTGTCCTCGCTTCGGCAGGACATATACTAAAATTGGAACGATACAGAGAAGATTAGCATGGCCCCTGCGCAAGGATGACACGCAAATTCGTGAAGCGTTCCATATTTTCTTCCCCCCTCTATGGTTTCAGCAGGGGCTTCAACCTAAAGTCCAAGGGGGGTGTATGTGGCGTGGGCTTTTTTTTTTTTTTGGCTGGGCTGTGTTGTGTGGCAGGGAGTAAGCTCACTTGCTGGTTGCCTGGCTACCAGTGCCTATCAATGCTGACCACTAAACTCACCTGCCTGACACACACTGACCTTTACACGGACCTACCTACCTGACACGCATGCAGGGCCGATCCTAGGGTCACAGACGCCTGGGTGCAGAAATATTTCTGGCACCCCCCACATGGGCGTGGCCATCTTATTAACCCCTCCCCTTTACAAATATTTCTGGAACCCCCCCCACATGGGCGTGACCATCTTACTAACTCCTCCCCTTTACAAATGTTTCTATGGCTACAACTCAAACACGGAGATGCTCCCCTAAGAAGTCTTTATTACCCCGGGATCCTCCCATGATCTTTTAACAATAAAGAAAATGAGTAGACTAATGGGACCTGAAGGGGGGGTCCCGCTAATGCCCACAGAGGGATCTCCATTAGAGAGTGTGTTAGAAAGAGCTCCCAGACATTATGCAAGACATGATACAAGAGATGATCAGAGACTGCAGACATAGTACAGGAGATGATCAGAGACTGCAGACATAGTACAGGAGATGTCAGAGACTGCAGACATAGTACAGGAGACGATCAGAGACTGCAGAAATAGTACAGGAGATGGTCAGAGACTCCAGACATGGTACAGGAGATGATCAGAGACTGCAGACATGGTACAGGAGATGGTCAGAGACTGCAGAAATAGTACAGGAGATGGTCAGAGACTGCAGACATGGTACAGGAGATGATCAGAGACTGCAGACATGGTACAGGAGATGGTCAGAGACTGCAGACATAGTACAGGAGATGATCAGAGACTGCAGAAATAGTATAGGAGATGATCAGAGACTGCAGACATAGTACAGGAGATGATCAGAGACTGCAGACATAGTACAGGAGATGATCAGAGACTGCAGTAATAGTACAGGAGATGATCAGAGACTGCAGACATAGTACAGGAGATGATCAGAGACTGCAGAAATAGTACAGGAGATGGTCAGAGACTGCAGACATAGTACAGGAGATGATCAGAGACTGCAGAAATAGTATAGGAGATGATCAGAGACTGCAGACATAGTACAGGAGATGATCAGAGACTGCAGAAATAGTATAGGAGATGATCAGAGACTGCAGACATAGTACAGGAGATGATCAGAGACTGCAGACATAGTACAGGAGATGATCAGAGACTGCAGAAATAGTACAGGAGATGATCAGAGACTGCAGACATAGTACAGGAGATGATCAGAGACTGCAGAAATAGTACAGGAGATGGTCAGAGACTGCAGAAATAGTACAGGAGATGGTCAGAGACTGCAGACATAGTACAGGAGGTGATCAGAGACTGCAGACATAGTACAGGAGATGGTCAGAGACTGCAGACATAGTACAGGAGATGGTCAGAGACTGCAGACATAGTACAGGAGATGATCAGAGACTGCAGACATGGTACAGGAGATGGTCAGAGACTGCAGAAATAGTACAGGAGGTGATCAGAGACTGCAGACATAGTACAGGAGATGGTCAGAGACTGCAGACATGGTACAGGAGATGGTCAGAGACTGCAGACATGGTACAGGAGATGGTCAGAGACTGCAGACATGGTACAGGAGATGATCAGAGACTGCAGAAATAGTACAGGAGATGGTCAGAGACTGCAGACATGGTACAGGAGATGGTCAGAGAATGCAGACATAGTACAGGAGATGATCAGAGACTGCAGAAATAGTACAGGAGATGGTCAGAGACTGCAGACATACTGCAAGAGATGACCAGAGACTGCAGAGACGGTACAGAAGATGATCAGAGACTGCAGACGTGATATAGGCAGGGGCAGACTGACCAGTCGGTCACTTGGGCGCCGCCCGAGGCCATTAGGGGCCCGGACTCGGCCACATGAGAGGCCACTTGCAGCAGCTGAAATACATGCCGCGATGCCGATAATAACACAGCTAACTGTGCGCTGCTCCCCGCCGGCCCCTCCTTCCCTCCCGTTCATCCCAGGTGCTGTATGCGTCGTGACATCACCTGGGACGGACGAGAAGAGTGGAGGGGCGCGGGGGGGGGGGGGAGCAGCGCGCTGTTAGAAGTATTATTATCGGCATCCGGTGACTCAGTGAGTGAAGCCGAGACATCAGGGCCACCACAAGTGATGGGGGGGAGTGTACAGATGTAAGGGCCCCGGGTCCCCCCACCCCGCAGTGTCCTCCTGGCTGTGTGTGTGTCCCCCTGTGTGCATATCCTCCTGTGTGCGTGTCCCCCTGTGTGCGTGTCCTCCTGTGTGCGTGTCCCCCTGTGTGCATATCCTCCTGTGTGAGTGTCCCCCTGTTTATATTTTTTTAATTACAAAAGAAAAAAATATACACCTAGCAGAGGATGGTTTCGATCCATCGACCTCTGGGTTATGGGCCCAGCACGCTTCCGCTGCGCCACTCTGCTACTTGGTTGCCATGGGAACCTTTTAGATCCTATATAATGCGTTTATGTGTCAGCTGCAGCTAGTCAATGACGGTTGGTGGGTGGGTTCTGCACTCCCAGAATGCTTTGCGGCTCAGCTGCTAATTTGCATAAATTTGCATACGGTGTTTTGCTTCAACATATGCTTTCATGCTGCTTATTTCCTTTATTTAAATACATTTTTTCAATTCACAGACATTATTTATCAGGAAAAAGGGTCATTACAGAATTAGTTTGGAATATATAAAGTAAAATATGGATATTTGATATTTAATACTCTCCCTAATGTCATTAGTTCATTATATGAGAAGTTTATATAATTTAGAAGGTACCATGTATGTTGTCCTCGGCCGGTATTGGCAGGACACATACTTAAAGTGGAACGATACAGAGAAGATTAGCATGTGCCCTGCGCAAGGATGACACGCATAATCGTGAAGCGAACCACATTTTCTTGCACCAAATAACAGTAGTTATAATTACTTCCCTCTTCTTATGAGCTATAATATATACACACATTTATATTATAACATGCATGTTATTATATCGTTGGGGACATAAAGTAAGCTATACACTAGTAGGTTTTTTCATACGAATGTTCGTACAAACATTCTCAGTACGTTCGATGACCAATGTTGTTAAAAATTTCCTTTTCTTTTAGCATTTGATTTTCTAAATTGAAAAATTTGAAACTAAATTCTAATGGCGTATGACCATTTTTTGGTTTCACGCACGCGGCCGTATGTGGAACGCACCACACGGCAGAATGCGCCATATCTGTGTTTGGAGCATACACCCAAAATGGCGCACAGCCTCATCTATTTCATCTCATTGGGCGCTGAGTCCCTGCAGAGTGACTACGCAGGCTCTGTGCATGAAGCCTTAAAAGTCGCATTGGAGGTTCCCATTACATCAGAAGTTTTTTTTTTTAATATAAACTGTTTATTGGAGGTTTTAAAAAAAAAAAGAAATTAAAGATACATTTTATTCCATTCTTTTTTAATAATATTTTAAACCCATTTAATGAATTTTTTTAAGCAAGTCATTATTGCAACCTCCCTATCATGAGACTATTGGTGTTCATATCCTCTGTACAAAAACAATTAGTACTGTCTGTGATACTTTATTTATTTTCATTTTTTTTTTTTTTTTTTTTTTTTTTAACAAATGTTGGTCCTTTTAATTTGGCACAAAAAATTTAAAACCCCCCGTGGTGATTAAATACCACAAAAAGAAAGCGCTCGCCAAAAAAAGTACAACTGCACCGCCAATGTAACCGCAATATGTAACAACATTTTATTTTTTTGTATAGCCATGGACATCAGTCCCAATCACCGTGATGTGCCACCAGATCCCCAGTGCCCATCTGTGCCCCCCACAAGTGCCGCCCACCAGCGCCACCTGTCAGTGCAAATCAATGAAGCAGAAAAATTACCTGTTTGCAAAATTGTATAACAAACTATTAAACATGATTTTTTTTTTTCTTCAGAATTTTCCATATTTCTTTGTTTGTTTAGCAAAAAAAAAAAAAACCCCCAGCTGTGATTAAATATCACCAAAAGAAGGCTCTATTTATGTGGGAAAAAAAATGATAAAAATGTAATTTGGGTGCAGTGTTGGATGACCGCGTCATTGACATTGAAAGTGCGTCAGCGGCCAAAGCTGAAAATTGGTCTGGGCAGGAGGGGACCATAAGTGGCCAGTAAGCAAGGGGTTAAATAGCACAAAAAGAAAGCGCTCGCCGGAAAAGTACAACTGCACCGCCAATCTAACCGCGATATATAAGTAGGTTTTTTTTATTTTTTAGTATAGCCGTGACAAGAGTACAGGAGATAAGAAGATATCTTATATAGTATTTCAAAGGTTCCCATAGCAACCAAGTAGCAGAGTGGCGCAGCGGAAGCGTGCCGGGCCCATAACCAAGAGGTCGATGGATCGAAACCATCCTCCGCTAGGTATATATTTTTTTACTTTTGTAATTAAAAAATAAAAATATATATATATATATATGTTTTTTTTTTTTTAATATAAACTGTGTTTATTGGAGGCTTTTTTTTTTAAATACATTAAAGATACATTTTATTCCATTCTTTTTTTAATAATATTTTAAACCCATTTAATTAATTTTTTTAAGCAAGTCATTATTGCAACCTCCCTATCATGAGACTATTGGTGATCATATCCTCTGTACAAAAACAATTAGTACTGTCTGTGATTATTTATTTTCATTTTTTTTTTTTTTTTTCACAAATGTTGGTCCTTTTCATTTGGCACAATAAATTCAAACCCCCCCCCGTGGTGATTAAATACCACAAAAAGAAAGCGCTCGGCGAAAAAAGTACAACTGCACCGCCATAGTAAACGCAATATGTAAGGAGGGGCCGGCAGGGAGCAGCGCACAGTTACCTGTGTTATTATCGGCATCGCGGCATGTATTTCAGCCGTTGCAAGTGGCCTCTCATGTGGCCTAGCCCGGGCCCCTAATGGCCTCGGGCCCTCGGGCGGCGCCCAAGTGACCAACTGATCAGTCTGCCCCTGCCTGTATCATGTCTGCAGTCTCTGACCATCTCCTGTACCATGTCTGCAGTCTCTGACCATCTCCTGTACCATGTCTGTAGTCTCTGACCATCTCTTGTATCATGTCTGCAGTCTCTGACCATCTCTTGTATCATGTCTTGCATAATGTCTGGGAGCTCTTTCTAACACACTCTCTAACGGAAATCCCTCTCTGTGGGCATTAGCGGGACCCCCCTTCAGGTCCCATTAGTCTACTCATTTTCTTTATTGTTAAAAGATCATGGGAGGATCCCAGGGTAATAAAGACTTCTTAGGGGAGCATCTCCGTGTTTGAGTTGTAGCCATAGAAACATTTGTAAAGGGGAGGGGTTAGTAAGATGGCCACGCCCATGTGGGGGGCGCCAGAAATATTTCTGCACCCAGGCGTCTGTGACCCTAGGATCGGCCCTGCATGCATGTCAGGTAGGTAGGTCCGTGTAAAGGTCAGTGTGTGTCAGGCAGGTGAGTTTAGTGGTCAGCATTGATAGGCACTGGTAGCCAGGCAACCAGCAAGTGAGCTTACTCCCTGCCACACAACAACACAGCCCAGCCAAAAAAAAAAAAAAGCCCGCGCCACATACACCCCCTTGGACTTTAGGTTGAAGCCCCTGCTGAAACCTTGGGGGGGGAAGAAAATATGGAACGCTTCACGAATTTGCGTGTCATCCTTGCGCAGGGGCCATGCTAATCTTCTCTGTATCGTTCCAATTTTAGTATATGTCCTGCCGAAGCGAGGACAATCCAATGGTGACCCTCAGAGGTATATAAGGACAACCAGAGCCAGAAATGTCAGCTCATGGTGAGCCTGCTAATGATGTATGGGGGAGGGGGTGGGGATTCTCGGCCTTTTGGCTAAGATCAAGTGTAGTATCGACTATAGCCCTTAGGGGTGTCTCTGCTTCACAGCTAGGACGTTGAGAACCACTTGTATCTATCCAAGCCATTAGGTCCTTGTGGGGTACCCTCTGCTCGGCCTTGTAGGATCGTTGATTAAATTCAGCTTCACCTACTTGCTGCTATTGGGCCAGAGGCTTAGCCCCCACAAGGAACGAGATTGCGGTCTTCCCTCCTCCCCCCCTCCTCCGCATTACTACCTCCGGGCAGTAGATGCAAGAGCCTTTATAAAGGCTTCAGAGCGAAGACGTCGAGGAAACCAGAAGGAAGCCGCCGAAAGAACACCTGAAGCGACTTCCATCTCCAAGACGATGGGGAAGAGCGATAGAAAGACCGGGAAGACCGGAAAGAACAAAAGGAACCCCGCTCCAGCCACTTCCTCCGAGATCCCAGAGGATGTCGCGGCCTCAACATCCACCCCCAACCCGGCCGGTGCCAGCCAGCCGAATCCAGCCAAGCCCTCCCCCCCTGCAGACGGGCTCCCTACCCTGGAGTCTTGGATGAAGCAGACGGTCGTGCTGCAGCTGAAGGAGGTGGACGGAAGGGTCCCCGACATGACCCCGGAGATCTTCGGAAAGAAGATGATCCTGGAGCAGGGGTTCAGCAAAGCGGAAACGCTTTCGGTGCAGGCCTTCACAAGAGGTATATTTTTTATAACTTTTGTGTCGTTCCAGGCCTGCAGAAGGTACTGGGATATGGTCAAGGCGAGTGGTCCCGAATCCCCCGTTCGTAAGTTCACTGCGAACTGCCCCATAACACGGGACGAGAAGTGGGTGACGGTGGCCATGAGGAACCCTTATACCTCAGGTAAGGATATAGCCACTTACCTCCAGAGGTTCTGCACCGTGGTGAAGGACCCCGTCCGAATCCTCGATGCCAACGGCTTCTGGATAGGTAAGTGGTCAGTACTCTGCAAGTTCAGGAAGGACCCTTCGGGGGACATCCTGCACCTGCAGCCGTGCTTCTCCCTGGGCAACTCCGCAGGCATCCTTTTCTACCCGGTATACCCTTCACCTGCAACAGGTGTAGCAACACCGGACACATGGGGAAGGACTGCAAAGAACCTGCTTGCAGGTTCTGTAGGGTTGCAGGCCACGAGACCAAGGATTGTCCGAGGTCCAAAGCCTGCAATCTCTGCGGAGCGGCTGAGCACGTGTTTAAACACTGCCCCCAGCGGTCCCGGTCCTACGCTGGCGTCCTGATCCAGGGCAAGCCATCCGCCAGCACCGGGAAGAAGCAGGCGGAGAGAGAACCACAGAAGAAGACTGGTAAGCCCACCCCTACCCCCACCCCTGTCCAGGCCCCAGCCCAGACCCTTGCCCCAGCCCCTGCCTCCAGCACACCCCCACCCACCACCTCTGCGCTGGAGGAGACCCTCCCCACACCCACCCCGGACCTGTCCTCCCTGGAGGACTTTCCCACCCTCCCTTCCACCCCCACCAGTGGACCCTCAGGAAGCCGGAAACGGAAGCCTAGGAGTCCAACAGCAGAGGAACCCGCTTCCTCCACTAAAAGGCCCACTGGCGACCAGCACGAAAGCGAGGGACCAGAGCCAATAGTGGAGGACCTCGAGTCAGCGGGGGAGGAGGATGAGGACGTGGGGGGGGAGGAGGAGGTCATGGCCATCCCTGAGCCTGACCTCCCCTCCGACATCCACGTCACCATCACCCAGACAATGATGGATGCTGTCCTGGAGGAGCTCGGTCTGTCTGAGCAGAAAACAGGACAAGCAGAGGAGGCAACGGAAGACCCCCCTCCGGGGAGGTAAGTTCGGCCCTTGCTGACTAGACCTCATACCCTTTTTCATTATGGCAGAGATCTCAATCTTTTCCATTAATGTGAGGAGTATCAAGGATACATCTAGACGGCAAGCGGCACTGACATTTCTTGCCACACAGCAGAGTGATGTCTACATGCTCCAGGAGTGCGCACTTCCTCCTCTGAGGAGGTACACCCATCTGACCTCCCAGTGGACCCTCGGTCCCTCCTACTGGTCCGGGGGTGGCGATTGTAAGTCTGCAGGTGTAGCCATTCTTGTCAGGGGTGGACGCCTCGCTGTTGACTCCATCCATGAGCTAGTCTGTGGCCGTCTTCTGGTCATAGACGGCTCGTGGCTGGGAGAGCCAATTAGGCTCATCAACGTGTACGCCCCCCCAGATAAGAATGAGCGGCTGGAACTTTTCCAGACCCTGCAGACCCAACTCGTCACCACCAGGGCAGTAGTAATCGGCGGTGATTTTAACTGTCCGATAGCGGAGGATGGGCGCAGCTCCAGCATGTACGCAAAACTCGATGCTACATCCAGGCTGCGCAAGGAGATGATCTCGGAGGCTTCCCTGCAGGACGCCGTGGGATCCATAGGGAGAGGTACCGTGAACTACTCATGGTGCCGTCCCAATGGATCAGTGCGTTCCAGGATTGACTTCGTGCTCACTTCAAGAGCAGTCAAGCATCGCGATTTCTCCCTGCTTTTTCTCTGACCACAGGGCTATTCACTTTCGAGGTGACCTGGGCGAGGGCTTTGCCCGCGGACCAGGCTCCTGGAAGCTGAATAGCACCCTGCTGGAAAATGAGGAACTGATGGGGGAACTCCGGGAGGCCTATGCCACCTGGACGGAGGAAAAGCGATTCTTCGGAAGGGTAAGTGACTGTTGGGAGTTTGTGAAGGTCAAGCTGCGCAGCTTCTTTCAGGCAAGGGGACGTCAGCAAGTGTGTGCCAGGAAGAAGGAACTCAGGAGACTGCAACGTCAGTTGCAGTCCCTGCAGGACCTTCACCACTGTGGCTGGGACGTTAGGCAGGACCTGGAGGACACCAAGAAGAGCCTGAAAGGGCACTTTGAGGAAGAATCCAGGCACATTGTCTTCCATGCCAAGGTGGAGAACCTTGAGAAAGGTGAGAAGTGTAATTCTTTCTTTTTCAGGAAACTCCACTCAGGACACACACCCTTGTCTGAGCTGCGTGACGAGACCGGAACACTCCAGAAGGGAATGGAGGCTGTGATGCAAGTGGTCAGCGACTACTACACCAACCTCTACTCCCCGAAAACAACAGACACACAGGCAGCCGACAGGTTCCTGTCAGGTATCTCTAACCAAATTGATCCTGCAGGTTCGTCGGACGTCAATGCCCCCTTGGTGTTGGAGGAGCTGCACTCTGCCGCTAAATCCTTTAGGCAAGGCAGGACCCCGGGCTGCGATGGTCTCCCAGTTGAACTTTATGTAACGCTGTGGGATCTCGTAGGCCCGGACCTGCTCGAGCTGTACGAGGAGATGGTGGTGGAGGGCAGAATGCCTCCGACCCTAAGGGAGGGGATGATCACGATTTTGTATAAGCGCAAGGGGGAGAGATCGGACATGAAAAACTGGCGTCCGATCTCTCTTCTGAACGTGGACTACAAAATCCTCGCCAAGGTTCTGGCCAACAGGCTGAAATCTGTCATCGGACAGATCATCCACCCGGATCAGACTTGTGGCATCCCTGGTCGCAGGATTGCGGACAGCCTCGCGCTTGTCCGGGACACGGTCCAGTACATCCATGGCCGCCGTGTGCACTCGGGACTGGTCAGTCTTGACCAGGAGAAGGCCTTTGACCGTGTCTCCCATGAGTTTATGTGCAGCGCTCTGCGCAGGTTTGGTCTTGGGGAAATGTTCTGTTCATATGTAAATGTAATGTACAATGAAATTTGTAGTGTGGTGTTGGTGAACGGTTGGAAAACTGACCCCTTTCCAGTGTTGTCTGGGGTCAGACAAGGCTGCCCTCTCTCACCTCTGCTTTTTGTCTGTTGTATAGAGCTCTTCGCCCGAAGCATCAGACGGAACCCAGAGATCAGAGGGATCACCGCACCAGGACCGGACAGACGGGAGGTCAAGTGCTCGCTCTACATGGATGATGTGACGGTGTTCTGTGCCGACCGGCGCTCCATCGACACACTCGCCCAGACGTGTGAGGACTTCGGCCAAGCTTCAGGGGCAAAGGTCAACTGCGGGAAGTCGGAAGTCATGCTCTTCGGAAAGTGGTAAGTTACGCCCCTTTCCGCAGAGAGGTATCCCGGAAGTGGGTGCAGTTACCTGGATTATCCAGGTAACTGCACCCCCCTCCCCCCTGAAAGGTGCCGATTGTGGCACCGGAGGGGGGGAGGGTTCCGATGAGCGGAAGGTCCACTTTAGGGTGGACCTCCGCTTTAAGACTGTATGACTTGACATGTATTTGGTAATGGTTTTTGGTAATGCTTTCAGGGTAACGCGGCGTCATGCATGATGTGATGTTTCGGGGGATTATTACTCTGCACAACACATCAGGCATCACACCGCAGGATGAATGTAATTTATTTGTATGTTTGGAACTGTATTGTTATGTAGTGTATTTTATGCGCTGCGTCGCAGTACAGTGTGGAATGTACCCTGTTCAAAGTATTTTGTTTTTTGTATATTTTCTTGCAAAATAAAGTATACATTTTCAATCAAAAAAATGTGTTCCCTGCGCAAGGATGACACGTATAATCGTGAAGCGAACCACATTTTCTTGCCCTCCTATGTAGCAGTCAAGCTTTTCCCTCTTCCTATCTCCTGTACTCTTGTCACGGCTATACTAAAAAATAAAAAAACCTACTTATATATCGCGGTTAGATCGGCGGTGCAGTTGTACTTTTCCGGCGAGCGCTTTCTTTTTGTGCTATTTAACCCCTTGCTTACTGGCCACTTATGGCCTCCTCCTGCCCAGACCAATTTTCAGCTTTCGCCGCTGACGCACTTTCAATGTCAATGACGCGGTCATCCAACACTGCACCCAAATTACATTTTTATCATTTTTTTTCCCACATAAATAGAGCATTCTTTTGGTGGTATTTAATCACAGCTGGGGTTTTTTTTTTTTTTTTTTTGCTAAACAAACAAAGAAATATGGAAAATTCTGAAGAAAAAAATAAATCATGTTTAATAGTTTGTTATACAATTTTGCAAACAGGTAATTTTTCTGCTTCATTGATTTGCACTGACAGGTGGCGCTGGTGGGCGGCACTTGTGGGGGGCACAGATGGGCACTGGGGATCTAGTGGCACATCACGGTGATTGGGACTGATGTCCATGGCTATACAAAAAAATAAAATGTTGTTACATATTGCGGTTACATTGGTGGTGCAGTTGTACTTTTTTCGGCGAGAGCTTTCTTTTTGTGGTATTTAACCACTTCCCACCCGGCCACTGCATATAAACGGCCAGGTGGGAGCTCTCTAGTCCTGACAGGACGTTCCTGAACGTCATGTCAAAGAAGCGGGATCGCGCGGGCGCGCTCCCGCGCAGCTGCGCGATCCCGGTGCGCGCGTGTCCCCCGCACACGCCGCATCTCGGATCGGCAGGAGAGCAATGTCATTTGCCCTCCTGATCCGCACGATGGCTGTGTCTAATCACAGCCATCGTAAGTAAACAAAGGGGGATGGGCGGCAGATAACCGGTGATCGCGCCGCCACGTGCCCGCGCAGCGGCGCGATCCCGATCTGCCTGAGACCCCCGGAGACCGGAGAGAAAAATATAACAGGAGGGCCATGTGATTGGCCCTCCTGATCACATGACGACTGTGTCCAATCACAGTCGTCATGTAATGTAAATAGAGAGCAGTTGTAACTGCTCTCATCTCTTCCTCTCCTCACACAGAACCTGTCAGTGAGGAGAGGAAGAGAAATCTTTGCTTCAGCCGGGAAGATCAGTGAGTTTTCTAGCTGTTTGTCTGCTGTTTACCCACTGATCTCCCAGCTAGTGTCCCCCAAAACACAGTGTCCCCAAAAACACAGTGTCCCCAAAAACACAGTGTCCCCAAAAACACAGTGTCCCCAAAAACACCTGGCACATCGGCCCGCCATCTGACACATCAGCCACCCGCCATCACCAGGCGCACCTGCCCGCCATCACCAGGCGCATCTGACCCGCCATCACCAGGCGCATCTGACCCGCCATCACCAGGCGCATCTGACCCGCCATCACCAGGCGCATCTGCCCCGCCATCACCAGGCGCATCTGCCCCGCCATCACCAGGCGCATCTGACGCCCGTCATCACCAGGCGCATCTGACGCCCGCCATCACCAGGCGCATCTGACGCCCGCCATCACCAGGCGCATCTGACGCCCACCATCATCAGGCCCATCTGACGCCCGCCATCATCAGGCCCATCTGACGCCCGCCATCATCAGGCCCATCTGACGCCCGCCATCATCAGGCCCATCTGACGCCCGCCATCATCAGGCCCATCTGACGCCCGCCATCATCAGGCTCATCTGACGCCCGCCATCATCAGGCCCATCTGACGCCCGCCATCATCAGGCCCATCTGACGCCCGCCATCATCAGGCCCATCTGACGCCCGCCATCATCAGGCCCATCTGACGCCCGCCGTCAGGCCCATCTGACGCCCGCCGTCAGGCCCATCTGACGCCCGCCATCTGACATCTTCCGCCCGCCATCTGACATCTGCCCGTCAACATGACTAAAAGTTCGTACAGCGCAGAGGAGGCTTTCCAGATGCTCCAGAGTATGTCGGACGAGAGTAGCGGGGAACTCTCTCCGTCAGTGGAAAAGTCTGACACATGGGGTATCGCCATACTCAGGACGAGTAGCAGAATGTATTTTGGGGTGTCATTTTGGCTATGTACATGTTATGTGTTAGAAAGATCTTCTAAATTGACAACTTTGTGAAAAAAAAATAGGTTTTTATTTTCTTTCCACATTTTCCAAAAAATTGTGGAAAGAAATTACATGTTCAAAAGACTCATTATGCCTCATAGAATATACATTAGGTTGTTTTCTTTCCAAAATGGGGTCACTTTGTGGGTAATTCCATTGTCCTGGTGCTCCAGGGCCTTCAAAAATGTAATAGGTACTCAGGAAATGAAATGTGTTTCATGTGTTGAAATGTGTTAATTTATGCCTTTAGAACGCCTGATGGTGCTACATGGATGTTGGGCCTCTGTATGTGGCCAGGCTGTGGAAAAGTCTGACACATGGGGTATCTCCATACTCAGGACGAATAGCAGAATGTATTTTGGGGTGTAATTGCAATTATGCCTGCACCATGTGTGAGAAATAACTTGTAAATATGATAATTTCGTGAAAAAAAAAATATATATATATATTTCTTAATTTTCCAAAGCATTGTGGGGAAAAAATTGCAACTTCAAAAAATTCACTACGCCTCTTACCAATTACCGCAGACTGTCTTCTTTCCAAAAAGGGGTCATTTGGGGGGTTATTGTACTGTCCTGACATTTTAGGGCCTTAAGAACTGAGATAGGCCATCAGTGCATTAGGATTGATACATTTTCAATTATGCATAGCATGGCTTGTAGGCTCTATAACTTTCACACAAACCAATGATCATACACTTATCAGGATTTTTTTTACCAAAGACATGTAGTAGAATACATTTTGGCCTAAATTTTCACCAAAATTAGATTTTTTTGGTTTCTTTTAAAAGAGAAAGTAGAAAATTTTGTTTTTTTTTCAAAAAATTCGCTCTTTTTTCGCTTATATTACAAAAAATAATAAATGAAGTGGTGAATAGGGATGAGCTTCGTGTTCGAGTCGAACGCATCGGTCGTTCGTGCGTTCGCCGAATTCCGAACGTTTGGGCCGTTCGCGGCAAAATTCGTGTGGCCCACAATGCACTGCGATGGCGAAATGCATTGCTGTCTCACGATTGGCCAAGCATGCACTGTGACCCCGCATGCTTGGCCAATCGCAGCGCCAGTAGCGAGGAGAGCAATGGTTGGCCACAGGCATCCTGCCTGTGGCCAATCATAGCTCAGGCTGTGTAGTGCACGCCCCACACTATATAAAGCTGCCTTTCAGGCGGCCTCCTGTAGTGTTTGTTAGCATCTGAAGCAGTGGGTGTTCTGTGTACCTTCAACACAGTTACACACCAATCGTTTTTGGCTGATTTACTATTTTGCTCTTGTGTAGTGGTTACTGTCTGTGCCCTGACCGCAGTATACACCACTATATTCACCTCACCTATATAGCTAGTGATCTAGCTTTAATAATAGAGCTTGCAGTCAGTAGTGTTAGTGCGTGCTGTCTGCGTGCTCTGTACCCAGTACATACCACTATATACACCTACATAGCTGTTCTCTATTTGGGCCCGATTGTCATCTGCAGGAGTTATTGGAAGTTGTGTGTGCTTCCAGCACAGCACAGTATACATCTGTATATACCCCTTTAACTCTGCTGTTTTCTGGTTATTGTCTGCGTGCCCTGACCGCAGTATACACCGTGATATTCACCTCACCTATATAGCTAGTGGTCCATCTTTAACAATAGAGCTTGCAGTCAGTAGTGTCACTCAGGAGATAGTGCGTGCTGTGTGCCTGCTCTGTACCCAGTACATACCGCTATAATCCACCTACATAGCTGTTCTCTATTTGGGCCCGATTGGCATCTGCGGGAGTTATTGGAAGTTGTGTGTGCTTCCAGCACAGCACAGTATACATCTGTATATACCCCTTTAACTCTGCTGTTCTATAAAAAAGGCATCTGCAGGAGTTAGTGGGTGTTGTGTGCCTCCAGCACAATATAAACTACCCAACTGCTGTTTTACCCAACTCCCTTCAGGCCATTACCATGTCTGGAAGGCCAGCAAGGAGAGGCAGACAGGCGCGAGCCGATAAAAGAGGGCAAGCAGGCTCTGTGTCTAGAGACAACAGTGCTGGTCGTGGACGCGGTGCATTGTCATCAGCACGTGGCCATGGGACATGCTTGTCCTTCTTTTCTGCAGCTGGACATGTTGAACCGCAACATGCCAACGACTTGGTAGAGTGGATGACCAAGCCCTCTTCATCCTCCTCATCCTCTCTCACCCAGTCTCAGGGTAGTAGAAAAGCAGCTGCCAACACATCGTCGTCCCTCCTCTCAATGTCATCATCAGTGACTCCTTCCCTAGACCCACCACGTCCTCCTGAGGAGTCTCCTGAACTCTTTGAGCACAGTGTTGGGTACATGCTCCAGGAGGATGCCCAGTGTTTGGTGGGCTCTGATGATGACACTCAGCTAGAGGAAGGCAGTAGCGTGAGCACAGAGAGAGGGGATGCTCAAGAAGGACAGCAATCTGGCAGTCATGTTCCACAAGCTGCAGCATACTGCCAGGTTTGCTACAGCGATGAAGAGGGAGGGGATGATGAGGGCACTGACTCCATGTGGGTGCCTGGAAGGAGGGAGGAGGAGGAGGAGGAGGAGGAGGCACATGTCCAACGAGGCAGGATGCCCTCCGGGGGCCAGCTTAGGGGCAGCACACCGACTGAATCACACCGCAGAGCTCCGCCTGCGCAGAGCGCTTCCTCTGCGCAGAGCGCTTCCTCTGCGCGTTATTCTAAAAGTTCTTTGGTGTGGGCCTTTTTTGAGACGAGTGCATCAGATCGCACCGCTGCTATTTGCAACATATGTCTCAAGCGTATCTCACGTGGCCAAAACATCAGCCGCTTGGGCACCACATGCTTGACCAGACATATGTTGACCTGCCATGCAGCTCGTTGGCAAGCATACCTCAAAGACCCACACCAAAGAACAAAGCGGACCTCTCCTTGCTCCTCATCAGCTGGCATCTCCAACCCCACTAGACCTTCAGTCCTCTCTGAAACCTGCTCTGAGAGGAATGAAGGTGTAGAATTAGGTGTGTCACAGCCAAGTGCTTC
Source organism: Lithobates pipiens (assembly GCF_037356315.1). NCBI lineage: Eukaryota > Metazoa > Chordata > Amphibia > Anura > Ranidae > Lithobates > Lithobates pipiens. Next base: position 81,687,298 of record NW_027507791.1, on the reverse strand, counting down.
CGGGAACTCTGCTAGTGGTACATCCACGTCCGATTATAGCAGACAAATGTCCCTGCCCCAGCTGCTGGACCGGCGGAAGAAATTTACTCCCAGCCATCCACATGCCCAGCGGTTGAATGCTAGCTTGGCTAAATTGCTAGCACTTCAACTGCTGCCTTTTCAGTTGGTAGACCCGGCCCCCTTCCGTGAGTTTGTACAATGTGCGGTTCCTCAGTGGCAGGTCCCCAAACGCCACTTTTTCTCACGGAAGGCGATTCCGGCTCTCTACCGGCATGTGGAAGGCAATGTCCTTGCCTCGCTGGACAGGGCGGTCAGCGGTAAGGTGCATATTACATATGACTCATGGTCCAGCAGGCATGGACAGGGACGTTACCTGTCTTTCACGGCCCATTGGGTCACTCTTCTGGCTGCTGGGAAGGATGCAGGACAAGGTGCAGTAGTGTTGGAGGTTGTTCCGCCACCACGCCTCCAAAATGCTACTATTGGTTGTGACACACCTCTCTCCTCCACCCCCTCCTCTTCTTCTTCCTCCATGGCCTCTTCCAGTGCTCTGTCCTCAGAACCAGCGGTGCTCCGTAGGCGTTGCAGGGGCTACGCAAGTACGCAGGCAAAACGATGCCATGCCGTGCTTGCGCTGGTTTGTTTGGGGGACAGGAGCCACACTGCGGCGGATGTTTTGTCAGCTCTGCAGGGGCAGGCCGAGAGGTGGTTGACGCCACGCCAGCTTAAGCAGGAATGGTGGTTTGCGACAATGGCACCAACCTCCTCTCCGCCCTCCGACAGGGACAACTGACCCATGTGCCCTGTGTAGCTCACGTCCTTAACCTGGTGGTGCAGCGGTTCTTGGGCAGGTACCCCGGCTTACAGGATGTCCTGAAACAGGCCAGGAGAGTCTGTGTGCATTTCCGCCGATCATTTAATGCCTGTGCTCGGCTGGCTGAGCTCCAAAAGGAGTTGAACCTGCCCAAGAACCGCCTTATATGTGACATGCCCACCAGATGGAACTCAACATTGGCCATGCTGCAGCGGCTGCACACGCAGCAGAGGGCCATCAATGAGTACCTGTGCGACTACGGCACCAGGACAGGGTCAGGGGAGCTTGGTTTTTTCTCACCACGCCAGTGGGGCATGATCAGGGATGCATGCACTGTCCTGTCACCGTTTGAGGAGGCCACAAGGATGGTGAGCAGTGACAGTGCATGCATCAGTGACACTATACCTCTTGGAGCATACGCTGCGTGGAATAATGGACAGGGCACTTGAGGCAGAACAGAGGCAGGAAGAGGAGGACTTCCTTGCCTCTCAAGGCCCCCTTTATCCAGACAGTGTTCCTGCTGTGCCACCCATCACACAGGAAGAGGGTGAGGAGGAGGAAGAGGAGGAGGAGGATGATTGTGTCAGCATGGAGGTGGAGGCTGGCACTCAGCATCAGCAGCAGCAGTCTTATAGGGATGATTTACAGTCCCAAGAAACACGTGGACTTGTACGTGGCTGGGAGGAGGTAGCTGCGGATCATGTTGTCCTTAGTGACCCAGAGGACTCCGGACCGAATGCCTCAGCTAACCTACGCTGCATGGCCTCCCTGATCCTGCAAAGCCTGCGGAAGGATCCTCGTATTCTTCGGATCAAGGAGAGGGACCATTACTGGCTGGCCACTCTCCTTGATCCACGGTACAAAGGTAAGGTTGCCGACCTTATCTTGCCATCGCAGAGGGAGCAGAGGATGAGACATCTCCGGGAGGCCTTGCAGAAAGCTCTGTGCAACGCGTTCCCAGAGCCTGGGAGGTTACAAACTCCTGTTCCTGGACAACGTGTTGCTGAGGCATCAGTCAGAAGGAGCGGTGGAGAAGGTGGCCGTCTGACTGATGCTTTCAGACAATTTTTTAGTCCGCAGCCCCAAGGTATGATTGGTTCCAGCACCCATCGCCAGCGTCTAATTTACATGGTGCAGGAATACCTAGGGGCAAGGTCAGACTTGGACACCTTTCCCACCGAAAATCCTCTGGCTTACTGGGTCTTGAGGATGGATCACTGGCCAGAGCTTGCACAGTATGCAATTGAGCTACTGGCCTGTCCTGCATCCAGCGTTCTTTCGGAACGCACCTTCAGTGCTGCTGGTGGCTTCGTTACCGATCACAGGGTGCGCCTGTCCACCGAATCAGTTGATCGACTGACCTTCATCAAGATGAATCAGTCTTGGATCACCCACAGCTACCAAGCACCTGAAGCTGATGTAACCGAATAATTTTTTTTGAAATACCACATCCCTTCAAGACTGCTGATGCTGAGTGACTGTCCTGTTATGTTGATTGTCTATCCTCTTCCTCCTCCGCTGATATGTTGGAAGAACATTTTTGGTTCTGGGTGATGCCAGCAGCCCAATTTTTCTGCCCCTGTTTAACAGGGGCGTTTAAGTACAATTTTTGATGCAATGCTTTGCAGCAGGGCTCATTCCTGCAAAAAAACTAGAGTATATGGCAGAGGTTGCAGTGTGATGGCACCAGTGCCTAATGCCCAATTTTTCTGCCCCTGTTTAACAGGGGCGTTTAAGTACAATTTTTGATGCAATGCCTTGCAGCAGGGCTAATTCCTGCAATAAAACTAGAGTGTATGGCAGAGGTTGCAGTGTGATGGCACCAGTGCCTAAGGCCCAATTTTTCTGCCCCTGTTTAACAGGGACATGTAATTACAATTCTTGATATAATATTTCACAGGAGGGCCCCTTCCTGTGCCCACCCAGAGTAACGGTGAGGACTTATAGTGTTGTGGCACCAGCACCACAACCACCAAAGGTCAATTTTTCTACCACTGTTCAACAATGGCATGTAATTACAATTCTTGATATAATCGTTCACAGCAGGGCGCTCCAGCGCCCACCAAGAGTCACTTTGAGGGCTTACAATGTTGTGGCAAAACCAACACCTTGTTCCGCCATTTCTGCAGAGCATATAGGGCAGGCCCCTACTTTCAAACATCCAATTTACAAACATCTCCTACTTGCAAACGGAAGGAGACAACAGGAAGTGAGATGAAAAAAGATGGACGACAAAACAAATTATACAGGGGTGATAACCCTTCCCTATGTTTTCCAAAAAGCTTAAAAATATTTTTTTTGACTGGAGCTACACTTTAAAAATGTACCAGTTGAAAATTACAAACAGATTCAACTTAACACAACAAACCTACACAGTCCCTGTCTTGTTTGCACCGCCTGTATACTGCTGTTCTGAGTATATAGGGCCTGGGGGCCACACGCATTTCCTTTTTTTAATATGGGTACAGGGTTCCCCTTAATATGCGTACAAGACCCAAATAGGCTGGTAATGGGCAGGGAGGGCTACCCATGCCATTTTTCTCAATGATTTTCAACCATATTGCAGGAACCAGATATTACATTAAAACCGCAAGCAGTTTTAAATGGTGTTATTTCCGTTTAATGTCATTTTGTGCAGGGACTGTTCTAAACACGGGAAACACGTGGCACTTCACAGGCATACTACAGACACCCACCAGGCACCATATTTAAAGGAATATTTCACTTTTTTTTTTCACTTTAATCGTCATTAAAATCAGTGCTCCCACCAAAACGGTAGTTTTTAAAACTTTTTTTTGCAGTGACCCATGTCCCCTGGGGCAGGAGGCAGGTCCCCAAACCCTTTTTAGGACAGTATCTTGCATATTAGCCGTTAAAATTAGCACTTTCCAATTCGAACGTTCGAGTCCCATAGACTTCAATGGGGTTCTAACGTTCGTACCGAACGCGGGGGTCGTTCGCAAGTTCTGGTGCGAACCGAACCGGGGGGTGTTCGGCTCATCCCTAGTGGTGAATAAATACCACCAAAAGAAAGCTCTATTTGTGTGAACAAAATGATAAAAAATTCATTTGGTTACAGTGTAGCATGACTGAGTAATTGTCATTCAAAGTAAGAGAGCACTGAAAGCTGAAAATTGGTCTGGGAAGGAAGGGGGTTTAAGTGTCCTGTATTGAGGTGGTTAATCACCAAGGGGGGGGGGGGGGTTGAATTTTTTGTGCCAAATGAAAAGGACCAACATTTGTGAAAAAAAAAAAAAAATGAAAATAAATAAAGTATCACAGACAGTACTAATTGTTTTTGTACAGAGGATATGAACACCAATAATCTGATGATAGGGAGGTTGCAATAATGACTTGCTTAAAAAAGATTCATTAAATGGGTTTAAAATATTATTAAAAAACAATGGAATAAAATGTATCTTTAATTTCATTTTTTTTTTTTAAAACCTCCAATTAACAGTTTATATTAAAAAAGAAAAAAAAAAATATATATATATATATATATATTTTTATTTTATTTATATCGCAAAAGTAAAAAAAAATACACCTGGCAGAGGATGGTTTCGATCCATCAACCTCTTGGTTACGGGCCTGGCGCGCTTCCGCTGCGCCATTCAGCTATACAGCTCTCTGGGAGCTCTTTTTGGTTTTTGTGTAACGCGTATATGTGTCAGTTGCGGCTATTCAATGACGGTTGGTGGGCGGGTTCTGCACTCCCATACATCCATATATACACTATATATATATATATATATATATATATATATATATATATATATATATATATATATATATATATATATATATATATATATATATATATATATATATGTGTGTATGTATATATGTGTATATATATATATATATATATATATATATATATATATATATAAATCATGCATGTTATTATATCTCTGGGGACATAAAGCAGGCCATACGCTAGTAGGTTTTTTCATACGAATGTTCGTACAAACATTCTCAGTACGTTCGATGACCAATGTTGTTAAACATTTCCTTTTCTTTTAGCATTTGATTTTCTAAATGGAAAAATGTGAAACTAAATTCTAATGGTGTCTGACCAGTTTTTGGTTTCACGCACGCGGCCGTATGTGGAACGCACCACACGGCAGAATGCGCCATATCTGTGTTTGGAGCATACACCCAAAATGGCGCACAGCGTCATCTATTTCATCTCATTGGGCGCTGAGTCCCTGCAGAGTGACTACGCAGGCTCTGTGTATGAAGCCTTAAAAGTCGCATTGGAGGTTCCCATTACATCAGAAGTCCTCCCATCACATAAGAGTCCCCTCCCCCCTCATTACATCGGAGGCACTCTCATGACATCAGAAGTCCTCCCATCACATAAGAGCCCCCTCCCCCCTCATTACATCGGAATGTGATGGGAGGACTTCTGATGTAATGGGAACCTCCAATGCGACTTTTAAGGCTTCATGCACAGAGCCTGCGTAGTCACTCTGCAGGGACTCAGCGCCCAATGAGATGAAATAGATGAGGCTGTGCGCCATTTTGGGTGTATGCTCCAAACTGAGATATGGCGCATTCTGCCGTGTGGTGCGTTCCACATACGGCCGCGTGCGTGAAACCAAAAACTGGTCATACGCCATTAGAATATTTAGTTTCAAATTTTTCAATTTAGAAAATCAAATGCTAAAAGAAAAGGAAATGTTTAACAACATCGGTCATCGAACGTACTGAGAATGTTTGTACGAACATTCGTATGAAAAAACCTACTAGCGTATGGCTTGCTTTATGTCCCCAGCGATATAATAACATGCATGTTATAATATAAATGTGTGTATATATTATAGCTCATAAGAAGAGGGAAGTAATTATAACTACTGTTATTTGGTGCAAGAAAATGTGGTTCGCTTCACGATTATGCGTGTCATCCTTGCGCAGGGCACATGCTAATCTTCTCTGTATCGTTCCACTTTAAAGCGGGAGTCCACCGGGACTCCGCGTTTTTTTTTTTTTTTTTTAAAAGCCAGCAGCTACAAATACTGCAGCTGCTGACTTTTAAATAGTGACACTTGCCTGACCAGCGCGCCCGCGATGTCGGCACCCGATCGCTCGTGCCGCCGCCATCTTGGGTATGGGAATCAGGAAATGGAGCCTTTCGGCTTCATTTCCCGGTTCCCTACTGCGCATGCGCGAGACGCGCGGCGCAATCCGGACGGTCCCCGCTGCCTCTGGGAGCTGTGTCTTTCCCAGCAGGCAGTGGGGCACTTGCTGAAGGGGGCGGGCGCTTGTGGAAAGGGGCGTAACGTACGCCCCTTTCCGCAGAGAGCTAGCCCGGAAGTGGGTGCAGTTACCTGGATTATCCAGGTAACTGCACCCCCCTCCCCCGTGAAGGGTGCCGATTGTGGCGCCGGAGGGGGGGATGAGCGGAGGTCCATTTTAGGGTGGACCTCCGCTTTAAGTATGTGTCCTGCCAATACCAGCTGAGGACAAGATACATGTTACCTTCTACATTATATAAACTTCTCATATGATGAACTGATGACATTAGGGAGAGTATTAAATATTAAATATTAAATATCAAATATCCATATTTTACTTTATATATTCCAAACTAATTCTGTAATGACCCTTTTTCCTGATAAATAATGTCTGTGAATTGAAAAATGTATTTAATTAAATGGAAATAAGCAGCATGAAAGCATATATTGAAGCAAAACACCGTATGCTAATTTATGCAAATTAGCAGCTGAGCCGCAAAGCATTATGGGAGTGCAGAACCCACCCACCAACCGTCATTGACTAGCTGCAACTGACACGTTACATAGGATCCAAAAGGTTCCCATAGCAACTAAGTAGCAGAGTTGCGCAGCGGAAGCGTGCTGGGCCCATAACCCAGAGGTCGATGGATTGAAACCATCCTCTGCTAGGTGTATTTTTTTTTTACTTTTGTAATTTAAAAAATATAAACGGGGACACTCACACAGGAGGATATGCACACAGGAGGACACGGACACAGGGGGACACGCACACAGGAGGACACACACACACAGGAGGATATGCACACAGGGGGACACGCACACAGGAGGACACACACACACAGGAGGATATGCACACAGGAGGACACACACACACAGGAGGATATGCACACAGGGGGACACGCACACAGGAGGACACACACACACAGGAGGATATGCACACAGGAGGACACACACACACAGGAGGATATGCACACAGGGGGACACGCACACAGGAGGATATGCACACAGGAGGACACGCACACAGGAGGACACACACACAGGAGGATATGCACACAGGAGGACACGCACACAGGAGGACACGCACACAGGAGGATATGCACACAGGAGGACACGCACACAGGAGGACACGCACACAGGAGGACACGCACACAGGAGGACACACACACACAGGAGGATATGCACACAGGAGGACACACACAGGAGGATATGCACACAGGAGGACACACACACAGGGGGACACGCACACAGGAGGACACGCACACAGGAGGACACACACACACAGGAGGATATGCACACAGGGGGACACGCACACAGGAGGACACACACACAGGTGGACACGCACACAGGGGGACACGCACACAGGGGGACACGCACACAGGTGGACACGCACACAGGGGGACACTCACACAGGGGGACACGCACACAGGAGGACACGCACACAGGAGGATATGCACACAGGAGGACACGCACACAGGAGGACACGCACACAGGAGGATATGCACACAGGAGGATATGCACACAGGGGGACACGCACACAGGAGGACACGCACACAGGAGGATATGCACACAGGAGGACACGCACACAGGAGGACACACACACACAGGAGGATATGCACACAGGGGGACACGCACACAGGAGGATATGCACACAGGAGGACACGCACACAGGAGGACACACACACACACAGGAGGATATGCACACAGGGGGACACGCACACAGGAGGATATGCACACAGGGGGACACGCACACAGGAGGACACGCACACAGGTGGACACGCACACAGGGGGACACGCACACAGGTGGACACGCACACAGGGGGACACTCACACAGGGGGACACGCACACAGGAGGACACGCACACAGGAGGATATGCACACAGGAGGACACGCACACAGGAGGACACGCACACAGGAGGATATGCACACAGGAGGATATGCACACAGGGGGACACGCACACAGGAGGACACGCACACAGGAGGATATGCACACAGGAGGACACGCACACAGGAGGACACGGACACAGGGGGATATGCACACAGGAGGACACGCACACAGGGGGACACGCACACAGGAGGACACGCACACAGGAGGACACACACACACAGGAGGATATGCACACAGGGGGACACGCACACAGGAGGATATGCACACAGGGGGACACGCACACAGGAGGACACGCACACAGGGGGACACGCACACAGGAGGACACACACACACAGGAGGATATGCACACAGGGGGACACGCACACAGGAGGATATGCACACAGGGGGACACGCACACAGGAGGACACGCACACAGGGGGACACGCACACAGGTGGACACGCACACAGGGGGGCACTCACACAGGGGGACACTCACACAGGGGGACACGCACACAGGGGGACACGCACACAGGGGGACACGCACACAGGGGGACACGCACAAAGGAGGACACGCAAACAGGGGGACACGCACACAGGGGGACACGCACACAGGTGGACACGCACACAGGGGGACACTCACACAGGGGGACACTCACACAGGGGGACACGCACACAGGGGGACACGCACACAGGAGGACACGCACACAGGAGGATATGCACACAGGGGGACACGCACACAGGAGGACACGCACACAGGAGGATATGCACACAGGTGGACACGCACACAGGGGGACACTCACACAGGGGGACACTCACACAGCACAGGAGGACATGCAAATAGGGGGACACACACACACACACAGCCAGGAGGACACTGCGGGGTGGGGGGACCCGGGGCCCTTACATCTGTACACTCCCCCCATCACTTGTGGTGGCCCTGATGTCTCGGCTTCACTCATCGAGTCACCGGATGCCGATAATAGTACTTCTAACAGCGCGCTGCTCCCCCCCCGCCCCTCCACTCTTCTCGTCCGTCCCAGGTGATGTCACGACGCATACAGCACCTGGGACGGACGGGAGGGAAGGAGGGGCCGGCGGGGAGCAGCGCACAGTTAGCTGTGTTATTATCGGCATCGCGGCATGTATTTCAGCCGCTGCAAGTGGCCTCTCATGTGGCTGAGTCCGGGCCCCTAATGGCCTCGGGCCCTCGGGCGGCGCCCAAGTGACCGACTGGTCAGTCTGCCCCTGCCTGTATCATGTCTGCAGTCTCTGATCATCTCCTGTACTATGTCTGCAGTCTCTGACCATCTCCTGTACTATGTCTGCAGTCTCTGATCATCTCCTGTACCATGTCTGCAGTCTCTGATCATCTCCTGTACCATGTCTGCAGTCTCTGACCATCTTCTGTACTATTTCTGCAGTCTCTGATCATCTCCTGTACTATTTCTGCAGTCTCTGATCATCTCCTGTACTATGTCTGCAGTCTCTGACCATCTCCTGTACTATGTCTGCAGTCTCTGATCATCTCCTGTAGTATTTCTGCAGTCTTTGATCATCTCCTGTACTATGTCTGCAGTCTCTGATCATCTCCTGTACCATCTCTGCAGTCTCTGATCATCTCCTGTACCATGTCTGCTGTCTCTGACCATCTCCTGTACTATGTCTGCAGTCTCTGATCATCTCCTGTACCATGTCTGCAGTCTCTGATCATCTCCTGTACTATTTCTGCAGTCTCTGACCATCTCCTGTACTATGTCTGCAGTCTCTGACCATCTCCTGTACTATGTCTGCAGTCTCTGACCATCTCCTGTACTATGTCTGCAGTCTCTGATCATCTCCTGTACTATTTCTGCAGTCTCTGATCATCTCCTGTACTATGTCTGCAGTCTCTGACCATCTCCTGTACTATGTCTGCAGTCTCTGACCATCTCCTGTACTATGTCTGCAGTCTCTGACCATCTCCTGTACTATTTCTGCAGTCTCTGACCATCTCCTGTACTATGTCTGCAGTCTCTGATCATCTCCTGTACTATTTCTGCAGTCTCTGACCATCTCCTGTACTATGTCTGCAGTCTCTGACCATCTCCTGTACCATGTCTGCAGTCTCTGATCATCTCCTGCACTATTTCTGCAGTCTCTGATCATCTCCTGCACTATTTCTGCAGTCTCTGATCATCTCCTGTACTATGTCTGCAGTCTCTGACCATCTCTTGTACTATGTCTGCAGTCTCTGATCATCTCCTGTACTATTTCTGCAGTCTTTGATCATCTCCTGTACTATGTCTGCAGTCTCTGACCATCTCCTGTACCATGTCTGCAGTCTCTGATCATCTCCTGTACTATTTCTGCAGTCTCTGACCATCTCCTGTACTATGTCTGCAGTCTCTGACCATCTCCTGTACCATGTCTGCAGTCTCTTACCATCTCCTGTACCATGTCTGCAGTCTCTGACCATCTCCTGTACCATGTCTGCAGTCTCTGATCATCTCTTGTATCATGTCTGCAGTCTCTTACCATCTCCTGTACCATGTCTGCAGTCTCTGATCATCTCTTGTATCATGTCTGCAGTCTCTGACCATCTCCTGTACCATGTCTGCAGTCTCTTACCATCTCCTGTACCATGTCTGCAGTCTCTGACCATCTCCTGTACTATGTCTGCAGTCTCTAATCATCTCCTGTACTATGTCTGCAGTCTCTGACCATCTCCTGTACCATGTCTGCAGTCTCTGATCATCTCCTGTACTATTTCTGCAGTCTCTGACCATCTCCTGTACTATGTCTGCAGTCTCTGACCATCTCCTGTACTATGTCTGCAGTCTCTGACCATCTCCTGTACTATGTCTGCAGTCTCTGATCATCTCCTGTACTATTTCTGCAGTCTCTGATCATCTCCTGTACTATGTCTGCAGTCTCTGACCATCTCCTGTACTATGTCTGCAGTCTCTGACCATCTCCTGTACTATGTCTGCAGTCTCTGACCATCTCCTGTACTATTTCTGCAGTCTCTGACCATCTCCTGTACTATGTCTGCAGTCTCTGATCATCTCCTGTACTATTTCTGCAGTCTCTGACCATCTCCTGTACTATGTCTGCAGTCTCTGACCATCTCCTGTACCATGTCTGCAGTCTCTGATCATCTCCTGCACTATTTCTGCAGTCTCTGATCATCTCCTGCACTATTTCTGCAGTCTCTGATCATCTCCTGTACTATGTCTGCAGTCTCTGACCATCTCTTGTACTATGTCTGCAGTCTCTGATCATCTCCTGTACTATTTCTGCAGTCTTTGATCATCTCCTGTACTATGTCTGCAGTCTCTGACCATCTCCTGTACCATGTCTGCAGTCTCTGATCATCTCCTGTACTATTTCTGCAGTCTCTGACCATCTCCTGTACTATGTCTGCAGTCTCTGACCATCTCCTGTACCATGTCTGCAGTCTCTTACCATCTCCTGTACCATGTCTGCAGTCTCTGACCATCTCCTGTACCATGTCTGCAGTCTCTGATCATCTCTTGTATCATGTCTGCAGTCTCTTACCATCTCCTGTACCATGTCTGCAGTCTCTGATCATCTCTTGTATCATGTCTGCAGTCTCTGACCATCTCCTGTACCATGTCTGCAGTCTCTTACCATCTCCTGTACCATGTCTGCAGTCTCTGACCATCTCCTGTACTATGTCTGCAGTCTCTAATCATCTCCTGTACTATGTCTGCAGTCTCTGACCAACTCCTGTACTATTTCTGCCTTCTCTGACCATCTCCTGTACTATTTCTGCAGTCTCTGATCATCTCCTGTACTATGTCTGCAGTCTCTGACCATCTCCTGTACTATGTCTGCAGTCTCTGACCATCTCCTGTACTATTTCTGCAGTCTCTGATCATCTCCTGTACTATTTCTGCAGTCTCTGATCATCTCCTGTACTATGTCTGCAGTCTCTGACCATCTCCTGTACTATTTCTGCAGTCTCTGACCATCTCCTGTACCATGTCTGCAGTCTCTGACCATCTCCTGTACTATGTCTGCAGTCTCTGACATCTCCTGTACTATTTCTGCAGTCTCTGATCATCTCCTGTACTATGTCTGCAGTCTCTGACCATCTCCTGTACTATGTCTGCAGTCTCTGATCATCTCCTGTACTATTTCTGCAGTCTCTGATCATCTCCTGTACTATGTCTGCAGTCTCTGATCATCTCCTGTACCATGTCTGCAGTCTCTGATCATCTCCTGTACTATTTCTGCAGTCTCTGACCATCTCCTGTACTATGTCTGCAGTCTCTGATCATCTCCTGTACCATGTCTGCAGTCTCTGACCATCTCCTGTACTATGTCTGCAGTCTCTGACCATCTCCTGTACTATTTCTGCAGTCTCTGACCATCTCCTGTACTATGTCTGCAGTCTCTGATCATCTCCTGTACTATTTCTGCAGTCTCTGACCATCTCCTGTACTATGTCTGCAGTCTCTGACCATCTCCTGTACCATGTCTGCAGTCTCTGACCATCTCCTGTACTATGTCTGCAGTCTCTGATCATCTCCTGTACCATGTCTGCAGTCTCTGACCATCTCCTGTACTATTTCTGCAGTCTCTGACCATCTCCAGTACTATGTCTGCAGTCTCTGACCATCTCCTGTACCATGTCTGCAGTCTCTGATCATCTCCTGTACTATTTCTGCAGTCTCTGACCATCTCCTGTACTATGTCTGCAGTCTCTGATCATCTCCTGTACCATGTCTGCAGTCTCTGACCATCTCCTGTACCATGTCTGCAGTCTCTGACCATCTCCTGTACTATTTCTGCAGTCTCTGACCATCTCCTGTACTATTTCTGCAGTCTCTTATCATCTCCTGTACTATGTCTGCTGTCTCTGATCATCTCCTGTACCATGTCTGCAGTCTCTGATCATCTCCTGCACTATTTCTGCAGTCTCTGACCATCTCCTGTACTATTTCTGCAGTCTCTGACCATCTCCTGTACTATTTCTGCAGTCTCTGATCATCTCCTGTACCATGTCTGCAGTCTCTGATCATCTCCTGTACTATTTCTGCAGTCTCTGACCATCTCCTGTACTATGTCTGCAGTCTCTGATCATCTCCTGTACCATGTCTGCAGTCTCTGATCATCTCCTGTACCATGTCTGCCGACTCTGATCATCTCCTGTACTATTTCTGCAGTCTCTGATCATCTCCTGTACTATGTCTGCAGTCTCTGACCATCTCCTGTACTATGTCTGCAGTCTCTGATCATCTCCTGTACCATGTCTGCAGTCTCTGACCATCTCCTGTACTATTTCTGCAGTCTCTGACCATCTCCTGTACTATTTCTGCAGTCTCTGACCATCTCCTGTACTATTTCTCCAGTCTCTGATCATCTCCTGTACTATGTCTGCAGTCTCTGATCATCTCCTGTACCATGTCTGCAGTCTCTGACCATCTCCTGTACTATTTCTGCAGTCTCTGACCATCTCCTGTACTATTTCTGCAGTCTCTGATCATCTCCTGCACTATTTCTGCAGTCTCTGATCATCTCCTGCACTATTTCTGCAGTCTCTGATCATCTCCTGTACTATGTCTGCAGTCTCTGACCATCTCTTCTACTATGTCTGCAGTCTCTGATCATCTCCTGTACTATGTCTGCAGTCTCTGATCATCTCCTGTACCATGTCTGCAGTCTCTGACCATCTCCTGTACTATTTCTGCAGTCTCTGACCATCTCCTGTACTATTTCTGCAGTCTCTGACCATCTCCTGTACTATTTCTCCAGTCTCTGATCATCTCCTGTACTATGTCTGCAGTCTCTGATCATCTCCAGTACCATGTCTGCAGTCTCTGATCATCTCCTGTACTATTTCTGCAGTCTCTGACCATCTCCTGTACTATTTCTGCAGTCTCTGACCATCTCCTGTACTATTTCTGCAGTCTCTGATCATCTCCTGCACTATTTCTGCAGTCTCTGATCATCTCCTGCACTATTTCTGCAGTCTCTGATCATCTCCTGTACTATGTCTGCAGTCTCTGACCATCTCTTCTACTATGTCTGCAGTCTCTGATCATCTCCTGTACTATTTCTGCAGTCTTTGATCATCTCCTGTACTATGTCTGCAGTCTCTGACCATCTCCTGTACCATGTCTGCAGTCTCTGATCATCTCCTATACTATTTCTGCAGTCTCTGACCATCTCCTGTACTATGTCTGCAGTCTCTGACCATCTCCTGTACCATGTCTGCAGTCTCTTACCATCTCCTGTACCATGTCTGCAGTCTCTGACCATCTCCTGTACCATGTCTGCAGTCTCTGATCATCTCCTGTACCACGTCTGCAGTCTCTGACCATCTCCTGTACCATGTCTGCAGTCTCTGACCATCTCCTGTACCATGTCTGCAGTCTCTGACCATCTCCTGTACCATGTCTGCAGTCTCTGATCATCTCCTGTACCATGTCTGCAGTCTCTGACCATCTCCTGTACCATGTATGCAGTCTCTGACCATCTCCTGTACCATGTCTGCAGTCTCTAATCATCTCCTGTACTATGTCTGCAGTCTCTGACCAAGTCCTGTACTATTTCTGCCTTCTCTGACCATCTCCTGTACTATTTCTGCAGTCTCTGATCATCTCCTGTACTATGTCTGCAGTCTCTGACCATCTCCTCTACTATTTCTGCAGTCTCTGATCATCTCCTGTACTATTTCTGCAGTCTCTGATCATCTCATGTACTATGTCTGCAGTCTCTGACCATCTCCTGTACTATTTCTGCAGTCTCTGACCATCTCCTGTACCATGTCTGCAGTCTCTGACCATCTCCTGTACTATGTCTGCAGTCTCTGACCATCTCCTGTACTATTTCTGCAGTCTGTGATCATCTCCTGTACTATGTCTGCAGTCTCTGACCATCTCCTGTACTATGTCTGCAGTCTCTGATCATCTCCTGTACTATTTCTGCAGTCTCTGATCATCTCCTGTACTATGTCTGCAGTCTCTGATCATCTCCTGTACCATGTCTGCAGTCTCTGATCATCTCCTGTACTATTTCTGCAGTCTCTGACCATCTCCTGTACTATGTCTGCAGTCTCTGATCATCTCCTGTACCATGTCTGCAGTCTCTGACCATCTCCTGTACTATTTCTGCAGTCTCTGACCATCTCCTGTACTATGTCTGCAGTCTCTGATCATCTCCTGTACTATTTCTGCAGTCTCTGACCATCTCCTGTACTATGTCTGCAGTCTCTGACCATCTCCTGTACCATGTCTGCAGTCTCTGACCATCTCCTGTACCATGTCTGCAGTCTCTAATCATCTCCTGTACTATGTCTGCAGTCTCTGACCAACTCCTGTACTATTTCTGCCTTCTCTGACCATCTCCTGTACTATTTCTGCAGTCTCTGATCATCTCCTGTACTATGTCTGCAGTCTCTGACCATCTCCTGTACTATGTCTGCAGTCTCTGACCATCTCCTGTACTATTTCTGCAGTCTCTGACCATCTCCTGTAC
Source organism: Lithobates pipiens (assembly GCF_037356315.1). Classification (NCBI taxonomy): domain Eukaryota; kingdom Metazoa; phylum Chordata; class Amphibia; order Anura; family Ranidae; genus Lithobates; species Lithobates pipiens. Next base: position 81,671,895 of record NW_027507791.1, on the reverse strand, counting down.
CATGTCTGCAGTCTCTGACCATCTCCTGTACTATGTCTGCAGTCTCTGACATCTCCTGTACTATTTCTGCAGTCTCTGATCATCTCCTGTACTATGTCTGCAGTCTCTGACCATCTCCTGTACTATTTCTGCAGTCTCTGATCATCTCCTGTACTATGTCTGCAGTCTCTGACCATCTCCTGTACTATGTCTGCAGTCTCTGATCATCTCCTGTACTATTTCTGCAGTCTCTGATCATCTCCTGTACTATGTCTGCAGTCTCTGATCATCTCCTGTACCATGTCTGCAGTCTCTGATCATCTCCTGTACTATTTCTGCAGTCTCTGACCATCTCCTGTACTATGTCTGCAGTCTCTGATCATCTCCTGTACCATGTCTGCAGTCTCTGACCATCTCCTGTACTTTTTCTGCAGTCTCTGACCATCTCCTGTACTATGTCTGCAGTCTCTGACCATCTCCTGTACTATGTCTGCAGTCTCTGACCATCTTCTGTACTATGTCTGCAGTCTCTGACCATCTCCTGTACTATTTCTGCAGTCTCTGACCATCCCCTGTACTATGTCTGCAGTCTCTGATCATCTCCTGTACTATTTCTGCAGTCTCTGACCATCTCCTGTACTATGTCTGCAGTCTCTGACCATCTCCTGTACCATGTCTGCAGTCTCTGACCATCTCCTGTACTATGTCTGCAGTCTCTGATCATCTCCTGTACTATGTCTGCAGTCTCTGATCATCTCCTGTACCATGTCTGCAGTCTCTGACCATCTCCTGTACTATTTCTGCAGTCTCTGACCATCTCCAGTACTATGTCTGCAGTCTCTGACCATCTCCTGTACCATGTCTGCAGTCTCTGATCATCTCCTGTACTATTTCTGCAGTCTCTGACCATCTCCTGTACCATGTCTGCAGTCTCTGATCATCTCCTGTACCATGTCTACAGTCTCTGACCATCTCCTGTACCATGTCTGCAGTCTCTGACCATCTCCTGTACTATTTCTGCAGTCTCTGACCATCTCCTGTACTATTTCTGCAGTCTCTGATCATCTCCTGTACTATGTCTGCAGTCTCTGATCATCTCCTGTACCATGTCTGCAGTCTCTGATCATCTCCTGCACTATTTCTGCAGTCTCTGACCATCTCCTGTACTATTTCTGCAGTCTCTGACCATCTCCTGTACTATTTCTGCAGTCTCTGATCATCTCCTGCACTATTTCTGCAGTCTCTGATCATCTCCTGTACTATTTCTGCAGTCTCTGATCATCCTCTGTACTATGTCTGCAGTCTCTGACCATCTCTTGTACTATGTCTGCAGTCTCTGATCATCTCCTGTACTATTTCTGCAGTCTTTGATCATCTCCTGTACTATGTCTGCAGTCTCTGATCATCTCCTGTACTATTTCTGCAGTCTCTGACCATCTCCTGTACTATGTCTGCAGTCTCTGACCATCTCCTGTACCATGTCTGCAGTCTCTGACCATCTCCTGTACCATGTCTGCAGTCTCTGACCATCTCCTGTACCATGTCTGCAGTCTCTGACCATCTCCTGTACCATGTCTGCAGTCTCTAATCATCTCCTGTACTATGTCTGCAGTCTCTGACCATCTCCTGTACTATTTCTGCCTTCTCTGGCCATCTCCTGTACTATTTCTGCAGTCTCTGACCATCTCCTGTACCATGTATGCAGTCTCTGACCATCTCCTGTACCATGTCTGCAGTCTCTAATCATCTCCTGTACTATGTCTGCAGTCTCTGACCAACTCCTGTACTATTTCTGCCTTCTCTGACCATCTCCTGTACTATTTCTGCAGTCTCTGATCATCTCCTGTACTATGTCTGCAGTCTCTGATCATCTCCTGTACTATTTCTGCAGTCTCTGATCATCTCCTGTACTATTTCTGCAGTCTCTGATCATCTCATGTACTATGTCTGCAGTCTCTGACCATCTCCTGTACTATTTCTGCAGTCTCTGACCATCTCCTGTACCATGTCTGCAGTCTCTGACCATCTCCTGTACTATGTCTGCAGTCTCTGACCATCTCCTGTACTATTTCTGCAGTCTCTGATCATCTCCTGTACTATGTCTGCAGTCTCTGACCATCTCCTGTACTATGTCTGCAGTCTCTGATCATCTCCTGTACTATTTCTGCAGTCTCTGATCATCTCCTGTACTATGTCTGCAGTCTCTGATCATCTCCTGTACCATGTCTGCAGTCTCTGATCATCTCCTGTACTATTTCTGCAGTCTCTGACCATCTCCTGTACTATGTCTGCAGTCTCTGATCATCTCCTGTACCATGTCTGCAGTCTCTGACCATCTCCTGTACTATTTCTGCAGTCTCTGACCATCTCCTGTACTATGTCTGCAGTCTCTGACCATCTCCTGTACCATGTCTGCAGTCTCTGACCATCTCCTGTACCATGTCTGCAGTCTCTGACCATCTCCTGTACCATGTCTGCAGTCTCTGATCATCTCCTGTACCATGTCTGCAGTCTCTGACCATCTCCTGTACCATGTCTGCAGTCTCTGACCATCTCCTGTACCATGTCTGCAGTCTCTAATCATCTCCTGTACTATGTCTGCAGTCTCTGACCATCTCCTGTACTATTTCTGCAGTCTCTGACCATCTCCAGTACTATGTCTGCAGTCTCTGACCATCTCCTGTACCATGTCTGCAGTCTCTGATCATCTCCTGTACTATTTCTGCAGTCTCTGACCATCTCCTGTACTATGTCTGCAGTCTCTGATCATCTCCTGTACCATGTCTGCAGTCTCTGACCATCTCCTGTACCATGTCTGCAGTCTCTGACCATCTCCTGTACTATTTCTGCAGTCTCTGACCATCTCCTGTACTATTTCTGCAGTCTCTGATCATCTCCTGTACTATGTCTGCAGTCTCTGATCATCTCCTGTACCATGTCTGCAGTCTCTGATCATCTCCTGCACTATTTCTGCAGTCTCTGACCATCTCCTGTACTATGTCTGCAGTCTCTGATCATCTCCTGTACCATGTCTGCAGTCTCTGATCATCTCCTGTACCATGTCTGCAGTCTCTGATCATCTCCTGCACTATTTCTGCAGTCTCTGACCATCTCCTGTACTATTTCTGCAGTCTCTGATCATCTCCTGAACTATTTCTGCAGTCTCTGATCATCTCCTGTACCATGTCTGCAGTCTCTGATCATCTCCTGTACTATTTCTGCAGTCTCTGACCATCTCCTGTACCATGTCTGCAGTCTCTGATCATCTCCTGTACCATGTCTGCAGTCTCTGACCATCTCCTGTACCATGTCTGCAGTCTCTGACCATCTCCTGTACCATGTCTGCAGTCTCTGATCATCTCCTGTACCATGTCTGCAGTCTCTGACCATCTCCTGTACCATGTCTGCAGTCTCTGACCATCTCCTGTACCATGTCTGCAGTCTCTAATCATCTCCTGTACTATGTCTGCAGTCTCTGACCATCTCCTGTACTATTTCTGCAGTCTCTGACCATCTCCAGTACTATGTCTGCAGTCTCTGACCATCTCCTGTACCATGTCTGCAGTCTCTGATCATCTCCTGTACTATTTCTGCAGTCTCTGACCATCTCCTGTACTATGTCTGCAGTCTCTGATCATCTCCTGTACCATGTCTGCAGTCTCTGACCATCTCCTGTACCATGTCTGCAGTCTCTGACCATCTCCTGTACTATTTCTGCAGTCTCTGACCATCTCCTGTACTATTTCTGCAGTCTCTGATCATCTCCTGTACTATGTCTGCAGTCTCTGATCATCTCCTGTACCATGTCTGCAGTCTCTGATCATCTCCTGCACTATTTCTGCAGTCTCTGACCATCTCCTGTACTATGTCTGCAGTCTCTGATCATCTCCTGTACCATGTCTGCAGTCTCTGATCATCTCCTGTACCATGTCTGCAGTCTCTGATCATCTCCTGCACTATTTCTGCAGTCTCTGACCATCTCCTGTACTATTTCTGCAGTCTCTGATCATCTCCTGAACTATTTCTGCAGTCTCTGATCATCTCCTGTACCATGTCTGCAGTCTCTGATCATCTCCTGTACTATTTCTGCAGTCTCTGACCATCTCCTGTACTATGTCTGCAGTCTCTTATCATCTCCTGTACCATGTCTGCAGTCTCTGATCATCTCCTGTACCATGTCTGCAGACTCTGATCATCTCCTGTACTATTTCTGCAGTCTCTGATCATCTCCTGTACTATGTCTGCAGTCTCTGACCATCTCCTGTACTATGTCTGCACTCTCTGATCATCTCCTGTACCATGTCTGCAGTCTCTGACCATCTCCTGTACTATTTCTGCAGTCTCTGACCATCTCCTGTACTATTTCTGCAGTCTCTGACCATCTCCTGTACTATTTCTGCAGTCTCTGATCATCTCCTGTACTATGTCTGCAGTCTCTGATCATCTCCTGTACCATGTCTGCAGTCTCTGATCATCTCCTGTACTATTTCTGCAGTCTCTGACCATCTCCTGTACTATTTCTGCAGTCTCTGACCATCTCCTGTACTATTTCTGCAGTCTCTGATCATCTCATGCACTATTTCTGCAGTCTCTGATCATCTCCTGCACTATTTCTGCAGTCTCTGATCATCTCCTGTACTATGTCTGCAGTCTCTGACCATCTCTTGTACTATGTCTGCAGTCTCTGATCATCTCCTGTACTATTTCTGCAGTCTTTGATCATCTCCTGTACTATGTCTGCAGTCTCTGACCATCTCCTGTACCATGTCTGCAGACTCTGATCATCTCCTGTACTATTTCTGCAGTCTCTGACCATCTCCTGTACTATGTCTGCAGTCTCTGACCATCTCCTGTACTATGTGTGCAGTCTCTGACCATCTCCTGTACCATGTCTGCAGTCTCTTACCATCTCCTGTACCATGTCTGCAGTCTCTGACCATCTCCTGTACCATGTCTGCAGTCTCTGATCATCTCCTGTACCATGTCTGCAGTCTCTGACCATCTCCTGTACCATGTCTGCAGTCTCTGACCATCTCCTGTACCATGTCTGCAGTCTCTGACCATCTCCTGTACCATGTCTGCAGTCTCTGACCATCTCCTGTACCATGTCTGCAGTCTCTGACCATCTCCTGTACCATGTATGCAGTCTCTGACCATCTCCTGTACCATGTCTGCAGTCTCTAATCATCTCCTGTACTATGTCTGCAGTCTCTGACCAACTCCTGTACTATTTCTGCCTTCTCTGACCATCTCCTGTACTATTTCTGCAGTCTCTGATCATCTCCTGTACTATGTCTGCAGTCTCTTACCATCTCCTGTACTATTTCTGCAGTCTCTGATCATCTCCTGTACTATGTCTGCAGTCTCTGACCATCTCCTGTACTATTTCTGCAAACTCTGACCATCTCCTGTACCATGTCTGCAGTCTCTGACCATCTCCTGTACTATGTCTGCAGTCTCTGACCATCTCCTGTACTATTTCTGCAGTCTCTGATCATCTCCTGTACTATGTCTGCAGTCTCTGACCATCTCCTGTACTATGTCTGCAGTCTCTGATCATCTCCTGTACTATTTCTGCAGTCTCTGATCATCTCCTGTACTATGTCTGCAGTCTCTGATCATCTCCTGTACCATGTCTGCAGTCTCTGATCATCTCCTGTACTATTTCTGCAGTCTCTGACCATCTCCTGTACTATGTCTGCAGTCTCTGATCATCTCCTGTACCATGTCTGCAGTCTCTGACCATCTCCTGTACTATGTCTGCAGTCTCTGACCATCTCCTGTACTATTTCTGCAGTCTCTGACCATCTCCTGTACTATGTCTGCAGTCTCTGATCATCTCCTGTACTATTTCTGCAGTCTCTGACCATCTCCTGTACTATGTCTGCAGTCTCTGACCATCTCCTGTACCATGTCTGCAGTCTCTGACCATCTCCTGTACTATTTCTACAGTCTCTGACCATCTCCTGTACTATTTCTGCAGTCTCTGATCATCTCCTGTACTATGTCTGCAGTCTCTGATCATCTCCTGTACCATGTCTGCAGTCTCTGATCATCTCCTGTACTATTTCTGCAGTCTCTGACCATCTCCTGTACTATTTCTGCAGTCTCTGACCATCTCCTGTACTATTTCTGCAGTCTCTGATCATCTCCTGCACTATTTCTGCAGTCTCTGATCATCTCCTGCACTATTTCTGCAGTCTCTGATCATCTCCTGTACTATGTCTGCAGTCTCTGACCATCTCCTGTACCATGTCTGCAGTCTCTGATCATCTCCTGCACTATTTCTGCAGTCTCTGACCATCTCCTGTACTATGTCTGCAGTCTCTGACCATCTCCTGTACCATGTCTGCAGTCTCTTACCATCTCCTGTACCATGTCTGCAGTCTCTGACCATCTCCTGTACCATGTCTGCAGTCTCTGACCATCTCCTGTACTATGTCTGCAGTCTCTAATCATCTCCTGTACTATGTCTGCAGTCTCTGACCAACTCCTGTACCATGTCTTGCATAATGTCTGGGAGCTCTTTCTAACACACTCTCTAACGGAAATCCCTCTCTGTGGGCATTAGCGGGACCCCCCCTTCAGGTCCCATTAGTCTACTCATTTTCTTTATTGTTAAAAGATCATGGGAGGATCCCAGGGTAATAAAGACTTCTTAGGGGAGCATCTCCGTGTTTGAGTTGTAGCCATAGAAACATTTGTAAAGGGGAGGAGTTAGTAAGATGGCCACGCCCATGTGGGGGGCGCCAGAAATATTTCTGCACCCAGGCGTCTGTGACCCTAGGATCGGCCCTGCATGCGTGCCAGGTAGGTAGGTCCGTGTAAAGGTCAGTGTGTGTCAGGCAGGTGAGTTTAGTGGTCAGCATTGATAGGCACTGGTAGCCAGGCAACCAGCAAGTGAGCTTACTCCCTACCACACAACAACACAGCCCAGCCAAAAAAAAAAAAAATGTCCGCGCCACATACACCCCCCTTGGACTTTAGGTTGAAGCCCCTGCTGAAACCATAGAGGGGGGAAGAAAATATGGAACGCTTTACGAATTTGCGTGTCATCCTTGCGCAGGGGCCATGCTAATCTTCTCTGTATCGTTCCAATTTTAGTATATGTCCTGCCGAAGCGAGGACAGTCCAATGGTGACCCACAGAGGTATATAAGGACAACCAGAGCCAGAAATGTCAGCTCATGGTGAGCCTGGTAATGATGTATGGGGGAGGGGGTGGGGCTTCTCGGCCTTTTGACTAAGATCAAGTGTAGTATCGACTATAGCCCTTAGGGGTGTCTCTGCTTCACAGCTAGGACGTTGAGAACCACTTGTATCTATCCAAGCCATTAGGTCCTTGTGGGGTACCCTCTGCTCGGCCTTGTAGGATCGTTGATTAAATTCAGCTTCACCTACTTGCTGCTATTGGGCCAGAGGCTTGGCCCCCACAAGGAACGAGATTGCGGTCTTCCCTCCTCCCCCCTCCTCCGCATTACTACCTCCGGGCAGTAGATGCAAGAGCCTTTATAAAGGCTTCAGAGCGAAGACGTCGAGGAAACCAGAAGGAAGCCGCCGAAAGAACACCTGAAGCGACTTCCATCTCCAAGACGATGGGGAAGAGCGATAGAAAGACCGGGAAGACCGGAAAGAACAAAAGGAACCCCGCTCCAGCCACTTCCTCCGAGACCCCCGAGGATGTCGCGGCCTCAACATCCACCCCCAACCCGGCCGGTGCCAGCCAGCCGAATCCAGCCAAGCCCTCCCCCCCTGCAGACGAGCTCCCTACCCTGGAGTCTTGGATGAAGCAGACGGTCGTGCTGCAGCTGAAGGAGGTGGACGGAAGGGTCCCCGACATGACCCCGGAGATCTTCGGAAAGAAGATGATCCTGGAGCAGGGGTTCAGCAAAGCGGAAACGCTTTCGGTGCAGGCCTTCACAAGAGGTATATTTTTTATAACTTTTGTGTCGTTCCAGGCCTGCAGAAACTACTGGGATATGGTCAAGGCGAGTGGTCCCGAATCCCCCTTTCGTAAGTTCACTGCGAACTGCCCCATAACACGGGACGAGAAGTGGGTGACGGTGGCCATGAGGAACCCCCATACCTCAGGTAAGGATATAGCCACTTACCTCCAGAGGTTCTGCACCGTGGTGAAGGACCCCGTCCGAATCCTCGATGCCAACGGCTTCTGGATAGGTAAGTGGTCAGTACTCTGCAAGTTCAGGAAGGACCCTTCGGGGGACATCCTGCACCTGCAGCCGTGCTTCTCCCTGGGCAACTCCGCAGGCATCCTTTTCTACCCGGTATACCCTTCACCTGCAACAGGTGTAGCAACACCGGACACATGGGGAAGGACTGCAAAGAACCTGCTTGCAGGTTCTGTAGGGTTGCAGGCCACGAGACCAAGGATTGTCCGAGGTCCAAAGCCTGCAACCTCTGCGGAGCGGCTGAGCACGTGTTTAAACACTGCCCCCAGCGGTCCCGGTCCTACGCTGGCGTCCTGATCCAGGGCAAGCCATCCGCGAGCACCGGGAAGAAGCAGCCGGAGAGAGAACCACAGAAGAAGACTGGTAAGCCCACCCCTACCCCCACCCCTGTCCAGGCCCCAGCCCAGACCCTTGCCCCAGCCCCTGCCTCCAGCACACCCCCACCCACCACCTCTGCGCTGGAGGAGACCCTCCCCACCCTCCCCACACCCACCCCGGACCTGTCCTCCCTGGAGGACTTTCCCACCCTCCCTTCCACCCCCACCAGTGGACCCTCAGGAAGCCGGAAACGGAAGCCTAGGAGTCCAACAGCAGAGGAACCCGCTTCCTCCACTAAAAGGCCCACTGGCGACCAGCGCGAAAGCGAGGGACCAGAGCCAATAGTGGAGGACCTCGAGTCAGCGGGGGAGGAGGATGAGGACGTGGGGGGGGAGGAGGAGGTCATGGCCATCCCTGAGCCGGACCTCCCCTCCGACATCCACGTCACCATCACCCAGACAATGATGGATGCTGTCCTGGAGGAGCTCGGTCTGTCTGAGCAGAAACCAGGACAAGCAGAGGAGGCAACGGAACCCCCCCCTCCGGGGAGGTAAGTTCGGTCCCTTGCTGACTAGACCTCATACCCTTTTTCATTATGGCAGAGATCTCAATCTTTTCCATTAATGTGAGGAGTATCAAGGAGACATCTAGACGGCAAGCGGCACTGACATTTCTTTCCACACAGCAGAGTGATGTCTACATGCTCCAGGAGTGCGCACTTCCTCCTCTGAGGAGGTACACCCATCTGACCTCCCAGTGGACCCTCGGTCCCTCCTACTGGTCCGGGGGTGGCGATTGTAAGTCTGCAGGTGTAGCCATTCTTGTCAGGGGTGGACGCTTCGCGGTTGACTCCATCCATGAGCTAGTCTGTGGCCGTCTTCTGGTCATAGACGGCTCGTGGGTGGGAGAGCCAATTAGGCTCATCAACGTGTACGCCCCCCCAGATAAGAATGAGCGGCTGGAACTTTTCCAGACCCTGCGGACCCAACTCGTCACCACCAGGGCAGTAGTAATCGGCGGTGATTTTAACTGTCCGATAGAGGAGGATGGGCGCAGCTCCAGCATGTACGCAAAACTCGATGCTACATCCAGGCTGCTCAAGGAGATGATCTCGGAGGCTTCCCTGCAGGACACCGTGGGATCCATAGGGAAAGGTACCGTGAACTACTCATGGTGCCGTCCCAATGGATCAGTGCGTTCCAGGATTGACTTCGTGCTCACTTCAAGAGCAGTCAAGCATCGCGATTTCTCCATGATCCCCTGCTTTTTCTCTGACCACAGGGCTATTCACTTTCGGGGTGACCTGGGTGAGGGCTTCGCCCGCGGACCAGGCTCCTGGAAGCTGAATAGCACCCTGCTGGAAAATGAGGAACTGATGGGGGAACTCCGGGAAGCCTATGCCACCTGGACGGAGGAAAAGCGATTCTTCGGAAGGGTAAGTGACTGGTGGGAGTTTGTGAAGGTCAAGCTGCGCAACTTCTTTCAGGCAAGGGGACGACAGCAAGTGTGTGCCAGGAAGAAGGAACTCAGGAGACTGCAATGTCAGTTGCAGTCCCTGCAGGACCTTCACCACTGTGGCTGGGACGTTAGGCAGGACCTGGAGGACACAAAGAAGAGCCTGAAAGGGCACTTTGAGGAAGAATCCAGGCACATTGTCTTCAATGCCAAGGTGGAGAACCTTGAGAAAGGTGAGAAGTGTAATTCTTTCTTTTTCAGGAAACTCCACTCAGGACACACACCCTTGTCTGAGCTGCGTGACGAGACCGGAACACTCCAGAAGGGAAAGGAGGCTGTGATGCAAGTGGTCAGCGACTACTACACCAACCTCTACTCCCCCCGAAAACAACAGACACACAGGCAGCCGACAGGTTCCTGTCAGGTATCTCTAACCAAATTGATCCTGCAGGTTCGTTGGACGTCAATGCCCCCTTGGTGTTGGAGGAGCTGCACTCTGCCGCTAAATCCTTTAGGCAAGGCAGGACCCCGGGCTGCGATGGTCTCCCAGTTGAACTTTATGTAACGCTGTGGGATCTCGTAGGCCCGGACCTGCTCGAGCTGTACGAGGAGATGGTGGTGGAGGGCAGAATGCCTCCGACCCTAAGGGAGGGGATGATCACGATTTTGTATAAGTGCAAGGGGGAGAGATCGGACCTGAAAAACTGGCGTCCGATCTCTCTTCTGAACGTGGACTACAAAATCCTCGCCAAGGTTCTGGCCAACAGGCTGAAATCTGTCATCGGACAGATCATCCACCCGGATCAGACTTGTGGCATTCCTAGTCGCAGGATTGCGGACAGCCTCGCGCTTGTCCGGGACACGGTCCAGTACATTCATGGCCGCCGTGTGCACGCGGCCCTGGTCAGTCTTGACCAGGAGAAGGCCTTTGACCGTGTCTCCCATGAGTTTATGTGCAGCGCTCTGCGCAGGTTTGGTCTTGGGGAAATGTTCTGTTCATATGTAAATGTAATGTACAATGAAATTTGTAGTGTGGTGTTGGTGAACGGTTGGAAAACTGACCCCTTTCCAGTGTTGTCTGGGGTCAGACAAGGCTGCCCTCTCTCACCTCTGCTTTTTGTCTGTTGTATAGAGCTCTTCGCCCGAAGCATCAGACGGAACCCAGAGATCAGAGGGATCACCGCACCAGGACCAGACAGACGGGAGGTCAAGTGCTCGCTCTACATGGATGATGTGACGGTGTTCTGTGCCGACCGGCGCTCCATCGACACACTCGCCCAGACGTGTGAGGACTTCGGCCAAGCTTCAGGGGCAAAGGTCAACTGCGGGAAGTCGGAAGTCATGCTCTTCGGAAAGTGGTAAGTTACGCCCCTTTCCGCAGAGAGGTATCCCGGAAGTGGGTGCAGTTACCTGGATTATCCAGGTAACTGCACCCCCCTCCCCCCTGAAAGGTGCCGATTGTGGCACCGGAGGGGGGGAGGGTTCCGATGAGCGGAAGGTCCACTTTAGGGTGGACCTCCGCTTTAAGACTGTATGACTTGACATGTATTTGGTAATGGTTTTTGGTAATGCTTTCAGGGTAACGCGGCGTCATGCATGATGTGATGTTTCGGGGGATTATTACTCTGCACAACACATCAGGCATCACACCGCAGGATGAATGTAATTTATTTGTATGTTTGGAACTGTATTGTTATGTAGTGTATTTTATGCGCTGCGTCGCAGTACAGTGTGGAATGTACCCTGTTCAAAGTATTTTGTTTTTTGTATATTTTCTTGCAAAATAAAGTATACATTTTCAATCAAAAAAATGTGTTCCCTGCGCAAGGATGACACGTATAATCGTGAAGCGAACCACATTTTCTTGCCCTCCTATGTAGCAGTCAAGCTTTTCCCTCTTCCTATCTCCTGTACTCTTGTCACGGCTATACTAAAAAATAAAAAAACCTACTTATATATCGCGGTTAGATCGGCGGTGCAGTTGTACTTTTCCGGCGAGCGCTTTCTTTTTGTGCTATTTAACCCCTTGCTTACTGGCCACTTATGGCCTCCTCCTGCCCAGACCAATTTTCAGCTTTCGCCGCTGACGCACTTTCAATGTCAATGACGCGGTCATCCAACACTGCACCCAAATTACATTTTTATCATTTTTTTTCCCACATAAATAGAGCATTCTTTTGGTGGTATTTAATCACAGCTGGGGTTTTTTTTTTTTTTTTTTTGCTAAACAAACAAAGAAATATGGAAAATTCTGAAGAAAAAAATAAATCATGTTTAATAGTTTGTTATACAATTTTGCAAACAGGTAATTTTTCTGCTTCATTGATTTGCACTGACAGGTGGCGCTGGTGGGCGGCACTTGTGGGGGGCACAGATGGGCACTGGGGATCTAGTGGCACATCACGGTGATTGGGACTGATGTCCATGGCTATACAAAAAAATAAAATGTTGTTACATATTGCGGTTACATTGGCGGTGCAGTTGTACTTTTTTCGGCGAGAGCTTTCTTTTTGTGGTATTTAACCACTTCCCACCCGGCCACTGCATATAAACGGCCAGGTGGGAGCTCTCTAGTCCTGACAGGACGTTCCTGAACGTCATGTCAAAGAAGCGGGATCGCGCGGGCGCGCTCCCGCGCAGCTGCGCGATCCCGGTGCGCGCGTGTCCCCCGCACACGCCGCATCTCGGATCGGCAGGAGAGCAATGTCATTTGCCCTCCTGATCCGCACGATGGCTGTGTCTAATCACAGCCATCGTAAGTAAACAAAGGGGGATGGGCGGCAGATAACCGGTGATCGCGCCGCCACGTGCCCGCGCAGCGGCGCGATCCCGATCTGCCTGAGACCCCCGGAGACCGGAGAGAAAAATATAACAGGAGGGCCATGTGATTGGCCCTCCTGATCACATGACGACTGTGTCCAATCACAGTCGTCATGTAATGTAAATAGAGAGCAGTTGTAACTGCTCTCATCTCTTCCTCTCCTCACACAGAACCTGTCAGTGAGGAGAGGAAGAGAAATCTTTGCTTCAGCCGGGAAGATCAGTGAGTTTTCTAGCTGTTTGTCTGCTGTTTACCCACTGATCTCCCAGCTAGTGTCCCCCAAAACACAGTGTCCCCAAAAACACAGTGTCCCCAAAAACACAGTGTCCCCAAAAACACAGTGTCCCCAAAAACACCTGGCACATCGGCCCGCCATCTGACACATCAGCCACCCGCCATCACCAGGCGCACCTGCCCGCCATCACCAGGCGCATCTGACCCGCCATCACCAGGCGCATCTGACCCGCCATCACCAGGCGCATCTGACCCGCCATCACCAGGCGCATCTGCCCCGCCATCACCAGGCGCATCTGCCCCGCCATCACCAGGCGCATCTGACGCCCGTCATCACCAGGCGCATCTGACGCCCGCCATCACCAGGCGCATCTGACGCCCGCCATCACCAGGCGCATCTGACGCCCACCATCATCAGGCCCATCTGACGCCCGCCATCATCAGGCCCATCTGACGCCCGCCATCATCAGGCCCATCTGACGCCCGCCATCATCAGGCCCATCTGACGCCCGCCATCATCAGGCCCATCTGACGCCCGCCATCATCAGGCTCATCTGACGCCCGCCATCATCAGGCCCATCTGACGCCCGCCATCATCAGGCCCATCTGACGCCCGCCATCATCAGGCCCATCTGACGCCCGCCATCATCAGGCCCATCTGACGCCCGCCGTCAGGCCCATCTGACGCCCGCCGTCAGGCCCATCTGACGCCCGCCATCTGACATCTTCCGCCCGCCATCTGACATCTGCCCGTCAACATGACTAAAAGTTCGTACAGCGCAGAGGAGGCTTTCCAGATGCTCCAGAGTATGTCGGACGAGAGTAGCGGGGAACTCTCTCCGTCAGTGGAAAAGTCTGACACATGGGGTATCGCCATACTCAGGACGAGTAGCAGAATGTATTTTGGGGTGTCATTTTGGCTATGTACATGTTATGTGTTAGAAAGATCTTCTAAATTGACAACTTTGTGAAAAAAAAATAGGTTTTTATTTTCTTTCCACATTTTCCAAAAAATTGTGGAAAGAAATTACATGTTCAAAAGACTCATTATGCCTCATAGAATATACATTAGGTTGTTTTCTTTCCAAAATGGGGTCACTTTGTGGGTAATTCCATTGTCCTGGTGCTCCAGGGCCTTCAAAAATGTAATAGGTACTCAGGAAATGAAATGTGTTTCATGTGTTGAAATGTGTTAATTTATGCCTTTAGAACGCCTGATGGTGCTACATGGATGTTGGGCCTCTGTATGTGGCCAGGCTGTGGAAAAGTCTGACACATGGGGTATCTCCATACTCAGGACGAATAGCAGAATGTATTTTGGGGTGTAATTGCAATTATGCCTGCACCATGTGTGAGAAATAACTTGTAAATATGATAATTTCGTGAAAAAAAAAATATATATATATATTTCTTAATTTTCCAAAGCATTGTGGGGAAAAAATTGCAACTTCAAAAAATTCACTACGCCTCTTACCAATTACCGCAGACTGTCTTCTTTCCAAAAAGGGGTCATTTGGGGGGTTATTGTACTGTCCTGACATTTTAGGGCCTTAAGAACTGAGATAGGCCATCAGTGCATTAGGATTGATACATTTTCAATTATGCATAGCATGGCTTGTAGGCTCTATAACTTTCACACAAACCAATGATCATACACTTATCAGGATTTTTTTTACCAAAGACATGTAGTAGAATACATTTTGGCCTAAATTTTCACCAAAATTAGATTTTTTTGGTTTCTTTTAAAAGAGAAAGTAGAAAATTTTGTTTTTTTTTCAAAAAATTCGCTCTTTTTTCGCTTATATTACAAAAAATAATAAATGAAGTGGTGAATAGGGATGAGCTTCGTGTTCGAGTCGAACGCATCGGTCGTTCGTGCGTTCGCCGAATTCCGAACGTTTGGGCCGTTCGCGGCAAAATTCGTGTGGCCCACAATGCACTGCGATGGCGAAATGCATTGCTGTCTCACGATTGGCCAAGCATGCACTGTGACCCCGCATGCTTGGCCAATCGCAGCGCCAGTAGCGAGGAGAGCAATGGTTGGCCACAGGCATCCTGCCTGTGGCCAATCATAGCTCAGGCTGTGTAGTGCACGCCCCACACTATATAAAGCTGCCTTTCAGGCGGCCTCCTGTAGTGTTTGTTAGCATCTGAAGCAGTGGGTGTTCTGTGTACCTTCAACACAGTTACACACCAATCGTTTTTGGCTGATTTACTATTTTGCTCTTGTGTAGTGGTTACTGTCTGTGCCCTGACCGCAGTATACACCACTATATTCACCTCACCTATATAGCTAGTGATCTAGCTTTAATAATAGAGCTTGCAGTCAGTAGTGTTAGTGCGTGCTGTCTGCGTGCTCTGTACCCAGTACATACCACTATATACACCTACATAGCTGTTCTCTATTTGGGCCCGATTGTCATCTGCAGGAGTTATTGGAAGTTGTGTGTGCTTCCAGCACAGCACAGTATACATCTGTATATACCCCTTTAACTCTGCTGTTTTCTGGTTATTGTCTGCGTGCCCTGACCGCAGTATACACCGTGATATTCACCTCACCTATATAGCTAGTGGTCCATCTTTAACAATAGAGCTTGCAGTCAGTAGTGTCACTCAGGAGATAGTGCGTGCTGTGTGCCTGCTCTGTACCCAGTACATACCGCTATAATCCACCTACATAGCTGTTCTCTATTTGGGCCCGATTGGCATCTGCGGGAGTTATTGGAAGTTGTGTGTGCTTCCAGCACAGCACAGTATACATCTGTATATACCCCTTTAACTCTGCTGTTCTATAAAAAAGGCATCTGCAGGAGTTAGTGGGTGTTGTGTGCCTCCAGCACAATATAAACTACCCAACTGCTGTTTTACCCAACTCCCTTCAGGCCATTACCATGTCTGGAAGGCCAGCAAGGAGAGGCAGACAGGCGCGAGCCGATAAAAGAGGGCAAGCAGGCTCTGTGTCTAGAGACAACAGTGCTGGTCGTGGACGCGGTGCATTGTCATCAGCACGTGGCCATGGGACATGCTTGTCCTTCTTTTCTGCAGCTGGACATGTTGAACCGCAACATGCCAACGACTTGGTAGAGTGGATGACCAAGCCCTCTTCATCCTCCTCATCCTCTCTCACCCAGTCTCAGGGTAGTAGAAAAGCAGCTGCCAACACATCGTCGTCCCTCCTCTCAATGTCATCATCAGTGACTCCTTCCCTAGACCCACCACGTCCTCCTGAGGAGTCTCCTGAACTCTTTGAGCACAGTGTTGGGTACATGCTCCAGGAGGATGCCCAGTGTTTGGTGGGCTCTGATGATGACACTCAGCTAGAGGAAGGCAGTAGCGTGAGCACAGAGAGAGGGGATGCTCAAGAAGGACAGCAATCTGGCAGTCATGTTCCACAAGCTGCAGCATACTGCCAGGTTTGCTACAGCGATGAAGAGGGAGGGGATGATGAGGGCACTGACTCCATGTGGGTGCCTGGAAGGAGGGAGGAGGAGGAGGAGGAGGAGGAGGCACATGTCCAACGAGGCAGGATGCCCTCCGGGGGCCAGCTTAGGGGCAGCACACCGACTGAATCACACCGCAGAGCTCCGCCTGCGCAGAGCGCTTCCTCTGCGCAGAGCGCTTCCTCTGCGCGTTATTCTAAAAGTTCTTTGGTGTGGGCCTTTTTTGAGACGAGTGCATCAGATCGCACCGCTGCTATTTGCAACATATGTCTCAAGCGTATCTCACGTGGCCAAAACATCAGCCGCTTGGGCACCACATGCTTGACCAGACATATGTTGACCTGCCATGCAGCTCGTTGGCAAGCATACCTCAAAGACCCACACCAAAGAACAAAGCGGACCTCTCCTTGCTCCTCATCAGCTGGCATCTCCAACCCCACTAGACCTTCAGTCCTCTCTGAAACCTGCTCTGAGAGGAATGAAGGTGTAGAATTAGGTGTGTCACAGCCAAGTGCTTCCGGGAACTCTGCTAGTGGTACATCCACGTCCGATTATAGCAGACAAATGTCCCTGCCCCAGCTGCTGGACCGGCGGAAGAAATTTACTCCCAGCCATCCACATGCCCAGCGGTTGAATGCTAGCTTGGCTAAATTGCTAGCACTTCAACTGCTGCCTTTTCAGTTGGTAGACCCGGCCCCCTTCCGTGAGTTTGTACAATGTGCGGTTCCTCAGTGGCAGGTCCCCAAACGCCACTTTTTCTCACGGAAGGCGATTCCGGCTCTCTACCGGCATGTGGAAGGCAATGTCCTTGCCTCGCTGGACAGGGCGGTCAGCGGTAAGGTGCATATTACATATGACTCATGGTCCAGCAGGCATGGACAGGGACGTTACCTGTCTTTCACGGCCCATTGGGTCACTCTTCTGGCTGCTGGGAAGGATGCAGGACAAGGTGCAGTAGTGTTGGAGGTTGTTCCGCCACCACGCCTCCAAAATGCTACTATTGGTTGTGACACACCTCTCTCCTCCACCCCCTCCTCTTCTTCTTCCTCCATGGCCTCTTCCAGTGCTCTGTCCTCAGAACCAGCGGTGCTCCGTAGGCGTTGCAGGGGCTACGCAAGTACGCAGGCAAAACGATGCCATGCCGTGCTTGCGCTGGTTTGTTTGGGGGACAGGAGCCACACTGCGGCGGATGTTTTGTCAGCTCTGCAGGGGCAGGCCGAGAGGTGGTTGACGCCACGCCAGCTTAAGCAGGAATGGTGGTTTGCGACAATGGCACCAACCTCCTCTCCGCCCTCCGACAGGGACAACTGACCCATGTGCCCTGTGTAGCTCACGTCCTTAACCTGGTGGTGCAGCGGTTCTTGGGCAGGTACCCCGGCTTACAGGATGTCCTGAAACAGGCCAGGAGAGTCTGTGTGCATTTCCGCCGATCATTTAATGCCTGTGCTCGGCTGGCTGAGCTCCAAAAGGAGTTGAACCTGCCCAAGAACCGCCTTATATGTGACATGCCCACCAGATGGAACTCAACATTGGCCATGCTGCAGCGGCTGCACACGCAGCAGAGGGCCATCAATGAGTACCTGTGCGACTACGGCACCAGGACAGGGTCAGGGGAGCTTGGTTTTTTCTCACCACGCCAGTGGGGCATGATCAGGGATGCATGCACTGTCCTGTCACCGTTTGAGGAGGCCACAAGGATGGTGAGCAGTGACAGTGCATGCATCAGTGACACTATACCTCTTGGAGCATACGCTGCGTGGAATAATGGACAGGGCACTTGAGGCAGAACAGAGGCAGGAAGAGGAGGACTTCCTTGCCTCTCAAGGCCCCCTTTATCCAGACAGTGTTCCTGCTGTGCCACCCATCACACAGGAAGAGGGTGAGGAGGAGGAAGAGGAGGAGGAGGATGATTGTGTCAGCATGGAGGTGGAGGCTGGCACTCAGCATCAGCAGCAGCAGTCTTATAGGGATGATTTACAGTCCCAAGAAACACGTGGACTTGTACGTGGCTGGGAGGAGGTAGCTGCGGATCATGTTGCCCTTAGTGACCCAGAGGACTCCGGACCGAATGCCTCAGCTAACCTACGCTGCATGGCCTCCCTGATCCTGCAAAGCCTGCGGAAGGATCCTCGTATTCTTCGGATCAAGGAGAGGGACCATTACTGGCTGGCCACTCTCCTTGATCCACGGTACAAAGGTAAGGTTGCCGACCTTATCTTGCCATCGCAGAGGGAGCAGAGGATGAGACATCTCCGGGAGGCCTTGCAGAAAGCTCTGTGCAACGCGTTCCCAGAGCCTGGGAGGTTACAAACTCCTGTTCCTGGACAACGTGTTGCTGAGGCATCAGTCAGAAGGAGCGGTGGAGAAGGTGGCCGTCTGACTGATGCTTTCAGACAATTTTTTAGTCCGCAGCCCCAAGGTATGATTGGTTCCAGCACCCATCGCCAGCGTCTAATTTACATGGTGCAGGAATACCTAGGGGCAAGGTCAGACTTGGACACCTTTCCCACCGAAAATCCTCTGGCTTACTGGGTCTTGAGGATGGATCACTGGCCAGAGCTTGCACAGTATGCAATTGAGCTACTGGCCTGTCCTGCATCCAGCGTTCTTTCGGAACGCACCTTCAGTGCTGCTGGTGGCTTCGTTACCGATCACAGGGTGCGCCTGTCCACCGAATCAGTTGATCGACTGACCTTCATCAAGATGAATCAGTCTTGGATCACCCACAGCTACCAAGCACCTGAAGCTGATGTAACCGAATAATTTTTTTTGAAATACCACATCCCTTCAAGACTGCTGATGCTGAGTGACTGTCCTGTTATGTTGATTGTCTATCCTCTTCCTCCTCCGCTGATATGTTGGAAGAACATTTTTGGTTCTGGGTGATGCCAGCAGCCCAATTTTTCTGCCCCTGTTTAACAGGGGCGTTTAAGTACAATTTTTGATGCAATGCTTTGCAGCAGGGCTCATTCCTGCAAAAAAACTAGAGTATATGGCAGAGGTTGCAGTGTGATGGCACCAGTGCCTAATGCCCAATTTTTCTGCCCCTGTTTAACAGGGGCGTTTAAGTACAATTTTTGATGCAATGCCTTGCAGCAGGGCTAATTCCTGCAATAAAACTAGAGTGTATGGCAGAGGTTGCAGTGTGATGGCACCAGTGCCTAAGGCCCAATTTTTCTGCCCCTGTTTAACAGGGACATGTAATTACAATTCTTGATATAATATTTCACAGGAGGGCCCCTTCCTGTGCCCACCCAGAGTAACGGTGAGGACTTATAGTGTTGTGGCACCAGCACCACAACCACCAAAGGTCAATTTTTCTACCACTGTTCAACAATGGCATGTAATTACAATTCTTGATATAATCGTTCACAGCAGGGCGCTCCAGCGCCCACCAAGAGTCACTTTGAGGGCTTACAATGTTGTGGCAAAACCAACACCTTGTTCCGCCATTTCTGCAGAGCATATAGGGCAGGCCCCTACTTTCAAACATCCAATTTACAAACATCTCCTACTTGCAAACGGAAGGAGACAACAGGAAGTGAGATGAAAAAAGATGGACGACAAAACAAATTATACAGGGGTGATAACCCTTCCCTATGTTTTCCAAAAAGCTTAAAAATATTTTTTTTGACTGGAGCTACACTTTAAAAATGTACCAGTTGAAAATTACAAACAGATTCAACTTAACACAACAAACCTACACAGTCCCTGTCTTGTTTGCACCGCCTGTATACTGCTGTTCTGAGTATATAGGGCCTGGGGGCCACACGCATTTCCTTTTTTTAATATGGGTACAGGGTTCCCCTTAATATGCGTACAAGACCCAAATAGGCTGGTAATGGGCAGGGAGGGCTACCCATGCCATTTTTCTCAATGATTTTCAACCATATTGCAGGAACCAGATATTACATTAAAACCGCAAGCAGTTTTAAATGGTGTTATTTCCGTTTAATGTCATTTTGTGCAGGGACTGTTCTAAACACGGGAAACACGTGGCACTTCACAGGCATACTACAGACACCCACCAGGCACCATATTTAAAGGAATATTTCACTTTTTTTTTTCACTTTAATCGTCATTAAAATCAGTGCTCCCACCAAAACGGTAGTTTTTAAAACTTTTTTTTGCAGTGACCCATGTCCCCTGGGGCAGGAGGCAGGTCCCCAAACCCTTTTTAGGACAGTATCTTGCATATTAGCCGTTAAAATTAGCACTTTCCAATTCGAACGTTCGAGTCCCATAGACTTCAATGGGGTTCTAACGTTCGTACCGAACGCGGGGGTCGTTCGCAAGTTCTGGTGCGAACCGAACCGGGGGGTGTTCGGCTCATCCCTAGTGGTGAATAAATACCACCAAAAGAAAGCTCTATTTGTGTGAACAAAATGATAAAAAATTCATTTGGTTACAGTGTAGCATGACTGAGTAATTGTCATTCAAAGTAAGAGAGCACTGAAAGCTGAAAATTGGTCTGGGAAGGAAGGGGGTTTAAGTGTCCTGTATTGAGGTGGTTAATCACCAAGGGGGGGGGGGGGGTTGAATTTTTTGTGCCAAATGAAAAGGACCAACATTTGTGAAAAAAAAAAAAAAATGAAAATAAATAAAGTATCACAGACAGTACTAATTGTTTTTGTACAGAGGATATGAACACCAATAATCTGATGATAGGGAGGTTGCAATAATGACTTGCTTAAAAAAGATTCATTAAATGGGTTTAAAATATTATTAAAAAACAATGGAATAAAATGTATCTTTAATTTCATTTTTTTTTTTTAAAACCTCCAATTAACAGTTTATATTAAAAAAGAAAAAAAAAAAATATATATATATATATATATTTTTATTTTATTTATATCGCAAAAGTAAAAAAAAATACACCTGGCAGAGGATGGTTTCGATCCATCAACCTCTTGGTTACGGGCCTGGCGCGCTTCCGCTGCGCCATTCAGCTATACAGCTCTCTGGGAGCTCTTTTTGGTTTTTGTGTAACGCGTATATGTGTCAGTTGCGGCTATTCAATGACGGTTGGTGGGCGGGTTCTGCACTCCCATACATCCATATATACACTATATATATATATATATATATATATATATATATATATATATATATATATATATATATGTGTGTATGTATATATGTGTATATATATATATATATATATATATATATATATATATATAAATCATGCATGTTATTATATCTCTGGGGACATAAAGCAGGCCATACGCTAGTAGGTTTTTTCATACGAATGTTCGTACAAACATTCTCAGTACGTTCGATGACCAATGTTGTTAAACATTTCCTTTTCTTTTAGCATTTGATTTTCTAAATGGAAAAATGTGAAACTAAATTCTAATGGTGTCTGACCAGTTTTTGGTTTCACGCACGCGGCCGTATGTGGAACGCACCACACGGCAGAATGCGCCATATCTGTGTTTGGAGCATACACCCAAAATGGCGCACAGCGTCATCTATTTCATCTCATTGGGCGCTGAGTCCCTGCAGAGTGACTACGCAGGCTCTGTGTATGAAGCCTTAAAAGTCGCATTGGAGGTTCCCATTACATCAGAAGTCCTCCCATCACATAAGAGTCCCCTCCCCCCTCATTACATCGGAGGCACTCTCATGACATCAGAAGTCCTCCCATCACATAAGAGCCCCCTCCCCCCTCATTACATCGGAATGTGATGGGAGGACTTCTGATGTAATGGGAACCTCCAATGCGACTTTTAAGGCTTCATGCACAGAGCCTGCGTAGTCACTCTGCAGGGACTCAGCGCCCAATGAGATGAAATAGATGAGGCTGTGCGCCATTTTGGGTGTATGCTCCAAACTGAGATATGGCGCATTCTGCCGTGTGGTGCGTTCCACATACGGCCGCGTGCGTGAAACCAAAAACTGGTCATACGCCATTAGAATATTTAGTTTCAAATTTTTCAATTTAGAAAATCAAATGCTAAAAGAAAAGGAAATGTTTAACAACATCGGTCATCGAACGTACTGAGAATGTTTGTACGAACATTCGTATGAAAAAACCTACTAGCGTATGGCTTGCTTTATGTCCCCAGCGATATAATAACATGCATGTTATAATATAAATGTGTGTATATATTATAGCTCATAAGAAGAGGGAAGTAATTATAACTACTGTTATTTGGTGCAAGAAAATGTGGTTCGCTTCACGATTATGCGTGTCATCCTTGCGCAGGGCACATGCTAATCTTCTCTGTATCGTTCCACTTTAAAGCGGGAGTCCACCGGGACTCCGCGTTTTTTTTTTTTTTTTTTAAAAGCCAGCAGCTACAAATACTGCAGCTGCTGACTTTTAAATAGTGACACTTGCCTGTCCAGCGCGCCCGCGATGTCGGCACCCGATCGCTCGCTCGTGCCGCCGCCATCTTGGGTATGGGAATCAGGAAATGGAGCCTTTCGGCTTCATTTCCCGGTTCCCTACTGCGCATGCGCGAGACGCGCGGCGCAATCCGGACGGTCCCCGCTGCCTCTGGGAGCTGTGTCTTTCCCAGCAGGCAGTGGGGCACTTGCTGAAGGGGGCGGGCGCTTGTGGAAAGGGGCGTAACGTGCGCCCCTTTCCGCAGAGAGCTAGCCCGGAAGTGGGTGCAGTTACCTGGATTATCCAGGTAACTGCACCCCCCTCCCCCGTGAAGGGTGCCGATTGTGGCGCCGGAGGGGGGGATGAGCGGAGGTCCATTTTAGGGTGGACCTCCGCTTTAAGTATGTGTCCTGCCAATACCAGCTGAGGACAAGATACATGTTACCTTCTACATTATATAAACTTCTCATATGATGAACTGATGACATTAGGGAGAGTATTAAATATTAAATATCAAATATCCATATTTTACTTTATATATTCCAAACTAATTCTGTAATGACCCTTTTTCCTGATAAATAATGTCTGTGAATTGAAAAATGTATTTAATTAAATGGAAATAAGCAGCATGAAAGCATATATTGAAGCAAAACACCGTATGCTAATTTATGCAAATTAGCAGCTGAGCCGCAAAGCATTATGGGAGTGCAGAACCCACCCACCAACCGTCATTGACTAGCTGCAACTGACACGTTACATAGGATCCAAAAGGTTCCCATAGCAACTAAGTAGCAGAGTTGCGCAGCGGAAGCGTGCTGGGCCCATAACCCAGAGGTCGATGGATTGAAACCATCCTCTGCTAGGTGTATTTTTTTTTTACTTTTGTAATTTAAAAAATATAAACGGGGACACTCACACAGGAGGATATGCACACAGGAGGACACGGACACAGGGGGACACGCACACAGGAGGACACACACACACAGGAGGATATGCACACAGGGGGACACGCACACAGGAGGACA
Source organism: Lithobates pipiens (assembly GCF_037356315.1). Classification (NCBI taxonomy): domain Eukaryota; kingdom Metazoa; phylum Chordata; class Amphibia; order Anura; family Ranidae; genus Lithobates; species Lithobates pipiens. The sequence goes on along the minus strand of NW_027507791.1, from coordinate 81,648,101 downwards.
CACACACACAGGAGGATATGCACACAGGAGGACACACACACACAGGAGGATATGCACACAGGGGGACACGCACACAGGAGGACACACACACACAGGAGGATATGCACACAGGAGGACACACACACACAGGAGGATATGCACACAGGGGGACACGCACACAGGAGGATATGCACACAGGAGGACACGCACACAGGAGGACACACACACAGGAGGATATGCACACAGGAGGACACGCACACAGGAGGACACGCACACAGGAGGATATGCACACAGGAGGACACGCACACAGGAGGACACGCACACAGGAGGACACGCACACAGGAGGACACACACACACAGGAGGATATGCACACAGGAGGACACACACAGGAGGATATGCACACAGGAGGACACACACACAGGGGGACACGCACACAGGAGGACACGCACACAGGAGGACACACACACACAGGAGGATATGCACACAGGGGGACACGCACACAGGAGGACACACACACAGGTGGACACGCACACAGGGGGACACGCACACAGGGGGACACGCACACAGGTGGACACGCACACAGGGGGACACTCACACAGGGGGACACGCACACAGGAGGACACGCACACAGGAGGATATGCACACAGGAGGACACGCACACAGGAGGACACGCACACAGGAGGATATGCACACAGGAGGATATGCACACAGGGGGACACGCACACAGGAGGACACGCACACAGGAGGATATGCACACAGGAGGACACGCACACAGGAGGACACACACACACAGGAGGATATGCACACAGGGGGACACGCACACAGGAGGATATGCACACAGGAGGACACGCACACAGGAGGACACACACACACACAGGAGGATATGCACACAGGGGGACACGCACACAGGAGGATATGCACACAGGGGGACACGCACACAGGAGGACACGCACACAGGTGGACACGCACACAGGGGGACACGCACACAGGTGGACACGCACACAGGGGGACACTCACACAGGGGGACACGCACACAGGAGGACACGCACACAGGAGGATATGCACACAGGAGGACACGCACACAGGAGGACACGCACACAGGAGGATATGCACACAGGAGGATATGCACACAGGGGGACACGCACACAGGAGGACACGCACACAGGAGGATATGCACACAGGAGGACACGCACACAGGAGGACACGGACACAGGGGGATATGCACACAGGAGGACACGCACACAGGGGGACACGCACACAGGAGGACACGCACACAGGAGGACACACACACACAGGAGGATATGCACACAGGGGGACACGCACACAGGAGGATATGCACACAGGGGGACACGCACACAGGAGGACACGCACACAGGGGGACACGCACACAGGAGGACACACACACACAGGAGGATATGCACACAGGGGGACACGCACACAGGAGGATATGCACACAGGGGGACACGCACACAGGAGGACACGCACACAGGGGGACACGCACACAGGTGGACACGCACACAGGGGGGCACTCACACAGGGGGACACTCACACAGGGGGACACGCACACAGGGGGACACGCACACAGGGGGACACGCACACAGGGGGACACGCACAAAGGAGGACACGCAAACAGGGGGACACGCACACAGGGGGACACGCACACAGGTGGACACGCACACAGGGGGACACTCACACAGGGGGACACTCACACAGGGGGACACGCACACAGGGGGACACGCACACAGGAGGACACGCACACAGGAGGATATGCACACAGGGGGACACGCACACAGGAGGACACGCACACAGGAGGATATGCACACAGGTGGACACGCACACAGGGGGACACTCACACAGGGGGACACTCACACAGCACAGGAGGACATGCAAATAGGGGGACACACACACACACACAGCCAGGAGGACACTGCGGGGTGGGGGGACCCGGGGCCCTTACATCTGTACACTCCCCCCATCACTTGTGGTGGCCCTGATGTCTCGGCTTCACTCATCGAGTCACCGGATGCCGATAATAGTACTTCTAACAGCGCGCTGCTCCCCCCCCGCCCCTCCACTCTTCTCGTCCGTCCCAGGTGATGTCACGACGCATACAGCACCTGGGACGGACGGGAGGGAAGGAGGGGCCGGCGGGGAGCAGCGCACAGTTAGCTGTGTTATTATCGGCATCGCGGCATGTATTTCAGCCGCTGCAAGTGGCCTCTCATGTGGCTGAGTCCGGGCCCCTAATGGCCTCGGGCCCTCGGGCGGCGCCCAAGTGACCGACTGGTCAGTCTGCCCCTGCCTGTATCATGTCTGCAGTCTCTGATCATCTCCTGTACTATGTCTGCAGTCTCTGACCATCTCCTGTACTATGTCTGCAGTCTCTGATCATCTCCTGTACCATGTCTGCAGTCTCTGATCATCTCCTGTACCATGTCTGCAGTCTCTGACCATCTTCTGTACTATTTCTGCAGTCTCTGATCATCTCCTGTACTATTTCTGCAGTCTCTGATCATCTCCTGTACTATGTCTGCAGTCTCTGACCATCTCCTGTACTATGTCTGCAGTCTCTGATCATCTCCTGTAGTATTTCTGCAGTCTTTGATCATCTCCTGTACTATGTCTGCAGTCTCTGATCATCTCCTGTACCATCTCTGCAGTCTCTGATCATCTCCTGTACCATGTCTGCTGTCTCTGACCATCTCCTGTACTATGTCTGCAGTCTCTGATCATCTCCTGTACCATGTCTGCAGTCTCTGATCATCTCCTGTACTATTTCTGCAGTCTCTGACCATCTCCTGTACTATGTCTGCAGTCTCTGACCATCTCCTGTACTATGTCTGCAGTCTCTGACCATCTCCTGTACTATGTCTGCAGTCTCTGATCATCTCCTGTACTATTTCTGCAGTCTCTGATCATCTCCTGTACTATGTCTGCAGTCTCTGACCATCTCCTGTACTATGTCTGCAGTCTCTGACCATCTCCTGTACTATGTCTGCAGTCTCTGACCATCTCCTGTACTATTTCTGCAGTCTCTGACCATCTCCTGTACTATGTCTGCAGTCTCTGATCATCTCCTGTACTATTTCTGCAGTCTCTGACCATCTCCTGTACTATGTCTGCAGTCTCTGACCATCTCCTGTACCATGTCTGCAGTCTCTGATCATCTCCTGCACTATTTCTGCAGTCTCTGATCATCTCCTGCACTTTTTCTGCAGTCTCTGATCATCTCCTGTACTATGTCTGCAGTCTCTGACCATCTCTTGTACTATGTCTGCAGTCTCTGATCATCTCCTGTACTATTTCTGCAGTCTTTGATCATCTCCTGTACTATGTCTGCAGTCTCTGACCATCTCCTGTACCATGTCTGCAGTCTCTGATCATCTCCTGTACTATTTCTGCAGTCTCTGACCATCTCCTGTACTATGTCTGCAGTCTCTGACCATCTCCTGTACCATGTCTGCAGTCTCTTACCATCTCCTGTACCATGTCTGCAGTCTCTGACCATCTCCTGTACCATGTCTGCAGTCTCTGATCATCTCTTGTATCATGTCTGCAGTCTCTTACCATCTCCTGTACCATGTCTGCAGTCTCTGATCATCTCTTGTATCATGTCTGCAGTCTCTGACCATCTCCTGTACCATGTCTGCAGTCTCTTACCATCTCCTGTACCATGTCTGCAGTCTCTGACCATCTCCTGTACTATGTCTGCAGTCTCTAATCATCTCCTGTACTATGTCTGCAGTCTCTGACCATCTCCTGTACCATGTCTGCAGTCTCTGATCATCTCCTGTACTATTTCTGCAGTCTCTGACCATCTCCTGTACTATGTCTGCAGTCTCTGACCATCTCCTGTACTATGTCTGCAGTCTCTGACCATCTCCTGTACTATGTCTGCAGTCTCTGATCATCTCCTGTACTATTTCTGCAGTCTCTGATCATCTCCTGTACTATGTCTGCAGTCTCTGACCATCTCCTGTACTATGTCTGCAGTCTCTGACCATCTCCTGTACTATGTCTGCAGTCTCTGACCATCTCCTGTACTATTTCTGCAGTCTCTGACCATCTCCTGTACTATGTCTGCAGTCTCTGATCATCTCCTGTACTATTTCTGCAGTCTCTGACCATCTCCTGTACTATGTCTGCAGTCTCTGACCATCTCCTGTACCATGTCTGCAGTCTCTGATCATCTCCTGCACTATTTCTGCAGTCTCTGATCATCTCCTGCACTATTTCTGCAGTCTCTGATCATCTCCTGTACTATGTCTGCAGTCTCTGACCATCTCTTGTACTATGTCTGCAGTCTCTGATCATCTCCTGTACTATTTCTGCAGTCTTTGATCATCTCCTGTACTATGTCTGCAGTCTCTGACCATCTCCTGTACCATGTCTGCAGTCTCTGATCATCTCCTGTACTATTTCTGCAGTCTCTGACCATCTCCTGTACTATGTCTGCAGTCTCTGACCATCTCCTGTACCATGTCTGCAGTCTCTTACCATCTCCTGTACCATGTCTGCAGTCTCTGACCATCTCCTGTACCATGTCTGCAGTCTCTGATCATCTCTTGTATCATGTCTGCAGTCTCTTACCATCTCCTGTACCATGTCTGCAGTCTCTGATCATCTCTTGTATCATGTCTGCAGTCTCTGACCATCTCCTGTACCATGTCTGCAGTCTCTTACCATCTCCTGTACCATGTCTGCAGTCTCTGACCATCTCCTGTACTATGTCTGCAGTCTCTAATCATCTCCTGTACTATGTCTGCAGTCTCTGACCAACTCCTGTACTATTTCTGCCTTCTCTGACCATCTCCTGTACTATTTCTGCAGTCTCTGATCATCTCCTGTACTATGTCTGCAGTCTCTGACCATCTCCTGTACTATGTCTGCAGTCTCTGACCATCTCCTGTACTATTTCTGCAGTCTCTGATCATCTCCTGTACTATTTCTGCAGTCTCTGATCATCTCCTGTACTATGTCTGCAGTCTCTGACCATCTCCTGTACTATTTCTGCAGTCTCTGACCATCTCCTGTACCATGTCTGCAGTCTCTGACCATCTCCTGTACTATGTCTGCAGTCTCTGACATCTCCTGTACTATTTCTGCAGTCTCTGATCATCTCCTGTACTATGTCTGCAGTCTCTGACCATCTCCTGTACTATGTCTGCAGTCTCTGATCATCTCCTGTACTATTTCTGCAGTCTCTGATCATCTCCTGTACTATGTCTGCAGTCTCTGATCATCTCCTGTACCATGTCTGCAGTCTCTGATCATCTCCTGTACTATTTCTGCAGTCTCTGACCATCTCCTGTACTATGTCTGCAGTCTCTGATCATCTCCTGTACCATGTCTGCAGTCTCTGACCATCTCCTGTACTATGTCTGCAGTCTCTGACCATCTCCTGTACTATTTCTGCAGTCTCTGACCATCTCCTGTACTATGTCTGCAGTCTCTGATCATCTCCTGTACTATTTCTGCAGTCTCTGACCATCTCCTGTACTATGTCTGCAGTCTCTGACCATCTCCTGTACCATGTCTGCAGTCTCTGACCATCTCCTGTACTATGTCTGCAGTCTCTGATCATCTCCTGTACCATGTCTGCAGTCTCTGACCATCTCCTGTACTATTTCTGCAGTCTCTGACCATCTCCAGTACTATGTCTGCAGTCTCTGACCATCTCCTGTACCATGTCTGCAGTCTCTGATCATCTCCTGTACTATTTCTGCAGTCTCTGACCATCTCCTGTACTATGTCTGCAGTCTCTGATCATCTCCTGTACCATGTCTGCAGTCTCTGACCATCTCCTGTACCATGTCTGCAGTCTCTGACCATCTCCTGTACTATTTCTGCAGTCTCTGACCATCTCCTGTACTATTTCTGCAGTCTCTTATCATCTCCTGTACTATGTCTGCTGTCTCTGATCATCTCCTGTACCATGTCTGCAGTCTCTGATCATCTCCTGCACTATTTCTGCAGTCTCTGACCATCTCCTGTACTATTTCTGCAGTCTCTGACCATCTCCTGTACTATTTCTGCAGTCTCTGATCATCTCCTGTACCATGTCTGCAGTCTCTGATCATCTCCTGTACTATTTCTGCAGTCTCTGACCATCTCCTGTACTATGTCTGCAGTCTCTGATCATCTCCTGTACCATGTCTGCAGTCTCTGATCATCTCCTGTACCATGTCTGCCGACTCTGATCATCTCCTGTACTATTTCTGCAGTCTCTGATCATCTCCTGTACTATGTCTGCAGTCTCTGACCATCTCCTGTACTATGTCTGCAGTCTCTGATCATCTCCTGTACCATGTCTGCAGTCTCTGACCATCTCCTGTACTATTTCTGCAGTCTCTGACCATCTCCTGTACTATTTCTGCAGTCTCTGACCATCTCCTGTACTATTTCTCCAGTCTCTGATCATCTCCTGTACTATGTCTGCAGTCTCTGATCATCTCCTGTACCATGTCTGCAGTCTCTGATCATCTCCTGTACTATTTCTGCAGTCTCTGACCATCTCCTGTACTATTTCTGCAGTCTCTGACCATCTCCTGTACTATTTCTGCAGTCTCTGATCATCTCCTGCACTATTTCTGCAGTCTCTGATCATCTCCTGCACTATTTCTGCAGTCTCTGATCATCTCCTGTACTATGTCTGCAGTCTCTGACCATCTCTTCTACTATGTCTGCAGTCTCTGATCATCTCCTGTACTATGTCTGCAGTCTCTGATCATCTCCTGTACCATGTCTGCAGTCTCTGACCATCTCCTGTACTATTTCTGCAGTCTCTGACCATCTCCTGTACTATTTCTGCAGTCTCTGACCATCTCCTGTACTATTTCTCCAGTCTCTGATCATCTCCTGTACTATGTCTGCAGTCTCTGATCATCTCCTGTACCATGTCTGCAGTCTCTGATCATCTCCTGTACTATTTCTGCAGTCTCTGACCATCTCCTGTACTATTTCTGCAGTCTCTGACCATCTCCTGTACTATTTCTGCAGTCTCTGATCATCTCCTGCACTATTTCTGCAGTCTCTGATCATCTCCTGCACTATTTCTGCAGTCTCTGATCATCTCCTGTACTATGTCTGCAGTCTCTGACCATCTCTTCTACTATGTCTGCAGTCTCTGATCATCTCCTGTACTATTTCTGCAGTCTTTGATCATCTCCTGTACTATGTCTGCAGTCTCTGACCATCTCCTGTACCATGTCTGCAGTCTCTGATCATCTCCTATACTATTTCTGCAGTCTCTGACCATCTCCTGTACTATGTCTGCAGTCTCTGACCATCTCCTGTACCATGTCTGCAGTCTCTTACCATCTCCTGTACCATGTCTGCAGTCTCTGACCATCTCCTGTACCATGTCTGCAGTCTCTGATCATCTCCTGTACCACGTCTGCAGTCTCTGACCATCTCCTGTACCATGTCTGCAGTCTCTGACCATCTCCTGTACCATGTCTGCAGTCTCTGACCATCTCCTGTACCATGTCTGCAGTCTCTGATCATCTCCTGTACCATGTCTGCAGTCTCTGACCATCTCCTGTACCATGTATGCAGTCTCTGACCATCTCCTGTACCATGTCTGCAGTCTCTAATCATCTCCTGTACTATGTCTGCAGTCTCTGACCAACTCCTGTACTATTTCTGCCTTCTCTGACCATCTCCTGTACTATTTCTGCAGTCTCTGATCATCTCCTGTACTATGTCTGCAGTCTCTGACCATCTCCTCTACTATTTCTGCAGTCTCTGATCATCTCCTGTACTATTTCTGCAGTCTCTGATCATCTCATGTACTATGTCTGCAGTCTCTGACCATCTCCTGTACTATTTCTGCAGTCTCTGACCATCTCCTGTACCATGTCTGCAGTCTCTGACCATCTCCTGTACTATGTCTGCAGTCTCTGACCATCTCCTGTACTATTTCTGCAGTCTGTGATCATCTCCTGTACTATGTCTGCAGTCTCTGACCATCTCCTGTACTATGTCTGCAGTCTCTGATCATCTCCTGTACTATTTCTGCAGTCTCTGATCATCTCCTGTACTATGTCTGCAGTCTCTGATCATCTCCTGTACCATGTCTGCAGTCTCTGATCATCTCCTGTACTATTTCTGCAGTCTCTGACCATCTCCTGTACTATGTCTGCAGTCTCTGATCATCTCCTGTACCATGTCTGCAGTCTCTGACCATCTCCTGTACTATTTCTGCAGTCTCTGACCATCTCCTGTACTATGTCTGCAGTCTCTGATCATCTCCTGTACTATTTCTGCAGTCTCTGACCATCTCCTGTACTATGTCTGCAGTCTCTGACCATCTCCTGTACCATGTCTGCAGTCTCTGACCATCTCCTGTACCATGTCTGCAGTCTCTAATCATCTCCTGTACTATGTCTGCAGTCTCTGACCAACTCCTGTACTATTTCTGCCTTCTCTGACCATCTCCTGTACTATTTCTGCAGTCTCTGATCATCTCCTGTACTATGTCTGCAGTCTCTGACCATCTCCTGTACTATGTCTGCAGTCTCTGACCATCTCCTGTACTATTTCTGCAGTCTCTGACCATCTCCTGTACCATGTCTGCAGTCTCTGACCATCTCCTGTACTATGTCTGCAGTCTCTGACATCTCCTGTACTATTTCTGCAGTCTCTGATCATCTCCTGTACTATGTCTGCAGTCTCTGACCATCTCCTGTACTATTTCTGCAGTCTCTGATCATCTCCTGTACTATGTCTGCAGTCTCTGACCATCTCCTGTACTATGTCTGCAGTCTCTGATCATCTCCTGTACTATTTCTGCAGTCTCTGATCATCTCCTGTACTATGTCTGCAGTCTCTGATCATCTCCTGTACCATGTCTGCAGTCTCTGATCATCTCCTGTACTATTTCTGCAGTCTCTGACCATCTCCTGTACTATGTCTGCAGTCTCTGATCATCTCCTGTACCATGTCTGCAGTCTCTGACCATCTCCTGTACTTTTTCTGCAGTCTCTGACCATCTCCTGTACTATGTCTGCAGTCTCTGACCATCTCCTGTACTATGTCTGCAGTCTCTGACCATCTTCTGTACTATGTCTGCAGTCTCTGACCATCTCCTGTACTATTTCTGCAGTCTCTGACCATCCCCTGTACTATGTCTGCAGTCTCTGATCATCTCCTGTACTATTTCTGCAGTCTCTGACCATCTCCTGTACTATGTCTGCAGTCTCTGACCATCTCCTGTACCATGTCTGCAGTCTCTGACCATCTCCTGTACTATGTCTGCAGTCTCTGATCATCTCCTGTACTATGTCTGCAGTCTCTGATCATCTCCTGTACCATGTCTGCAGTCTCTGACCATCTCCTGTACTATTTCTGCAGTCTCTGACCATCTCCAGTACTATGTCTGCAGTCTCTGACCATCTCCTGTACCATGTCTGCAGTCTCTGATCATCTCCTGTACTATTTCTGCAGTCTCTGACCATCTCCTGTACCATGTCTGCAGTCTCTGATCATCTCCTGTACCATGTCTACAGTCTCTGACCATCTCCTGTACCATGTCTGCAGTCTCTGACCATCTCCTGTACTATTTCTGCAGTCTCTGACCATCTCCTGTACTATTTCTGCAGTCTCTGATCATCTCCTGTACTATGTCTGCAGTCTCTGATCATCTCCTGTACCATGTCTGCAGTCTCTGATCATCTCCTGCACTATTTCTGCAGTCTCTGACCATCTCCTGTACTATTTCTGCAGTCTCTGACCATCTCCTGTACTATTTCTGCAGTCTCTGATCATCTCCTGCACTATTTCTGCAGTCTCTGATCATCTCCTGTACTATTTCTGCAGTCTCTGATCATCCTCTGTACTATGTCTGCAGTCTCTGACCATCTCTTGTACTATGTCTGCAGTCTCTGATCATCTCCTGTACTATTTCTGCAGTCTTTGATCATCTCCTGTACTATGTCTGCAGTCTCTGATCATCTCCTGTACTATTTCTGCAGTCTCTGACCATCTCCTGTACTATGTCTGCAGTCTCTGACCATCTCCTGTACCATGTCTGCAGTCTCTGACCATCTCCTGTACCATGTCTGCAGTCTCTGACCATCTCCTGTACCATGTCTGCAGTCTCTGACCATCTCCTGTACCATGTCTGCAGTCTCTAATCATCTCCTGTACTATGTCTGCAGTCTCTGACCATCTCCTGTACTATTTCTGCCTTCTCTGGCCATCTCCTGTACTATTTCTGCAGTCTCTGACCATCTCCTGTACCATGTATGCAGTCTCTGACCATCTCCTGTACCATGTCTGCAGTCTCTAATCATCTCCTGTACTATGTCTGCAGTCTCTGACCAACTCCTGTACTATTTCTGCCTTCTCTGACCATCTCCTGTACTATTTCTGCAGTCTCTGATCATCTCCTGTACTATGTCTGCAGTCTCTGATCATCTCCTGTACTATTTCTGCAGTCTCTGATCATCTCCTGTACTATTTCTGCAGTCTCTGATCATCTCATGTACTATGTCTGCAGTCTCTGACCATCTCCTGTACTATTTCTGCAGTCTCTGACCATCTCCTGTACCATGTCTGCAGTCTCTGACCATCTCCTGTACTATGTCTGCAGTCTCTGACCATCTCCTGTACTATTTCTGCAGTCTCTGATCATCTCCTGTACTATGTCTGCAGTCTCTGACCATCTCCTGTACTATGTCTGCAGTCTCTGATCATCTCCTGTACTATTTCTGCAGTCTCTGATCATCTCCTGTACTATGTCTGCAGTCTCTGATCATCTCCTGTACCATGTCTGCAGTCTCTGATCATCTCCTGTACTATTTCTGCAGTCTCTGACCATCTCCTGTACTATGTCTGCAGTCTCTGATCATCTCCTGTACCATGTCTGCAGTCTCTGACCATCTCCTGTACTATTTCTGCAGTCTCTGACCATCTCCTGTACTATGTCTGCAGTCTCTGACCATCTCCTGTACCATGTCTGCAGTCTCTGACCATCTCCTGTACCATGTCTGCAGTCTCTGACCATCTCCTGTACCATGTCTGCAGTCTCTGATCATCTCCTGTACCATGTCTGCAGTCTCTGACCATCTCCTGTACCATGTCTGCAGTCTCTGACCATCTCCTGTACCATGTCTGCAGTCTCTAATCATCTCCTGTACTATGTCTGCAGTCTCTGACCATCTCCTGTACTATTTCTGCAGTCTCTGACCATCTCCAGTACTATGTCTGCAGTCTCTGACCATCTCCTGTACCATGTCTGCAGTCTCTGATCATCTCCTGTACTATTTCTGCAGTCTCTGACCATCTCCTGTACTATGTCTGCAGTCTCTGATCATCTCCTGTACCATGTCTGCAGTCTCTGACCATCTCCTGTACCATGTCTGCAGTCTCTGACCATCTCCTGTACTATTTCTGCAGTCTCTGACCATCTCCTGTACTATTTCTGCAGTCTCTGATCATCTCCTGTACTATGTCTGCAGTCTCTGATCATCTCCTGTACCATGTCTGCAGTCTCTGATCATCTCCTGCACTATTTCTGCAGTCTCTGACCATCTCCTGTACTATGTCTGCAGTCTCTGATCATCTCCTGTACCATGTCTGCAGTCTCTGATCATCTCCTGTACCATGTCTGCAGTCTCTGATCATCTCCTGCACTATTTCTGCAGTCTCTGACCATCTCCTGTACTATTTCTGCAGTCTCTGATCATCTCCTGAACTATTTCTGCAGTCTCTGATCATCTCCTGTACCATGTCTGCAGTCTCTGATCATCTCCTGTACTATTTCTGCAGTCTCTGACCATCTCCTGTACCATGTCTGCAGTCTCTGATCATCTCCTGTACCATGTCTGCAGTCTCTGACCATCTCCTGTACCATGTCTGCAGTCTCTGACCATCTCCTGTACCATGTCTGCAGTCTCTGATCATCTCCTGTACCATGTCTGCAGTCTCTGACCATCTCCTGTACCATGTCTGCAGTCTCTGACCATCTCCTGTACCATGTCTGCAGTCTCTAATCATCTCCTGTACTATGTCTGCAGTCTCTGACCATCTCCTGTACTATTTCTGCAGTCTCTGACCATCTCCAGTACTATGTCTGCAGTCTCTGACCATCTCCTGTACCATGTCTGCAGTCTCTGATCATCTCCTGTACTATTTCTGCAGTCTCTGACCATCTCCTGTACTATGTCTGCAGTCTCTGATCATCTCCTGTACCATGTCTGCAGTCTCTGACCATCTCCTGTACCATGTCTGCAGTCTCTGACCATCTCCTGTACTATTTCTGCAGTCTCTGACCATCTCCTGTACTATTTCTGCAGTCTCTGATCATCTCCTGTACTATGTCTGCAGTCTCTGATCATCTCCTGTACCATGTCTGCAGTCTCTGATCATCTCCTGCACTATTTCTGCAGTCTCTGACCATCTCCTGTACTATGTCTGCAGTCTCTGATCATCTCCTGTACCATGTCTGCAGTCTCTGATCATCTCCTGTACCATGTCTGCAGTCTCTGATCATCTCCTGCACTATTTCTGCAGTCTCTGACCATCTCCTGTACTATTTCTGCAGTCTCTGATCATCTCCTGAACTATTTCTGCAGTCTCTGATCATCTCCTGTACCATGTCTGCAGTCTCTGATCATCTCCTGTACTATTTCTGCAGTCTCTGACCATCTCCTGTACTATGTCTGCAGTCTCTTATCATCTCCTGTACCATGTCTGCAGTCTCTGATCATCTCCTGTACCATGTCTGCAGACTCTGATCATCTCCTGTACTATTTCTGCAGTCTCTGATCATCTCCTGTACTATGTCTGCAGTCTCTGACCATCTCCTGTACTATGTCTGCACTCTCTGATCATCTCCTGTACCATGTCTGCAGTCTCTGACCATCTCCTGTACTATTTCTGCAGTCTCTGACCATCTCCTGTACTATTTCTGCAGTCTCTGACCATCTCCTGTACTATTTCTGCAGTCTCTGATCATCTCCTGTACTATGTCTGCAGTCTCTGATCATCTCCTGTACCATGTCTGCAGTCTCTGATCATCTCCTGTACTATTTCTGCAGTCTCTGACCATCTCCTGTACTATTTCTGCAGTCTCTGACCATCTCCTGTACTATTTCTGCAGTCTCTGATCATCTCATGCACTATTTCTGCAGTCTCTGATCATCTCCTGCACTATTTCTGCAGTCTCTGATCATCTCCTGTACTATGTCTGCAGTCTCTGACCATCTCTTGTACTATGTCTGCAGTCTCTGATCATCTCCTGTACTATTTCTGCAGTCTTTGATCATCTCCTGTACTATGTCTGCAGTCTCTGACCATCTCCTGTACCATGTCTGCAGACTCTGATCATCTCCTGTACTATTTCTGCAGTCTCTGACCATCTCCTGTACTATGTCTGCAGTCTCTGACCATCTCCTGTACTATGTGTGCAGTCTCTGACCATCTCCTGTACCATGTCTGCAGTCTCTTACCATCTCCTGTACCATGTCTGCAGTCTCTGACCATCTCCTGTACCATGTCTGCAGTCTCTGATCATCTCCTGTACCATGTCTGCAGTCTCTGACCATCTCCTGTACCATGTCTGCAGTCTCTGACCATCTCCTGTACCATGTCTGCAGTCTCTGACCATCTCCTGTACCATGTCTGCAGTCTCTGACCATCTCCTGTACCATGTCTGCAGTCTCTGACCATCTCCTGTACCATGTATGCAGTCTCTGACCATCTCCTGTACCATGTCTGCAGTCTCTAATCATCTCCTGTACTATGTCTGCAGTCTCTGACCAACTCCTGTACTATTTCTGCCTTCTCTGACCATCTCCTGTACTATTTCTGCAGTCTCTGATCATCTCCTGTACTATGTCTGCAGTCTCTTACCATCTCCTGTACTATTTCTGCAGTCTCTGATCATCTCCTGTACTATGTCTGCAGTCTCTGACCATCTCCTGTACTATTTCTGCAGTCTCTGACCATCTCCTGTACCATGTCTGCAGTCTCTGACCATCTCCTGTACTATGTCTGCAGTCTCTGACCATCTCCTGTACTATTTCTGCAGTCTCTGATCATCTCCTGTACTATGTCTGCAGTCTCTGACCATCTCCTGTACTATGTCTGCAGTCTCTGATCATCTCCTGTACTATTTCTGCAGTCTCTGATCATCTCCTGTACTATGTCTGCAGTCTCTGATCATCTCCTGTACCATGTCTGCAGTCTCTGATCATCTCCTGTACTATTTCTGCAGTCTCTGACCATCTCCTGTACTATGTCTGCAGTCTCTGATCATCTCCTGTACCATGTCTGCAGTCTCTGACCATCTCCTGTACTATGTCTGCAGTCTCTGACCATCTCCTGTACTATTTCTGCAGTCTCTGACCATCTCCTGTACTATGTCTGCAGTCTCTGATCATCTCCTGTACTATTTCTGCAGTCTCTGACCATCTCCTGTACTATGTCTGCAGTCTCTGACCATCTCCTGTACCATGTCTGCAGTCTCTGACCATCTCCTGTACTATTTCTACAGTCTCTGACCATCTCCTGTACTATTTCTGCAGTCTCTGATCATCTCCTGTACTATGTCTGCAGTCTCTGATCATCTCCTGTACCATGTCTGCAGTCTCTGATCATCTCCTGTACTATTTCTGCAGTCTCTGACCATCTCCTGTACTATTTCTGCAGTCTCTGACCATCTCCTGTACTATTTCTGCAGTCTCTGATCATCTCCTGCACTATTTCTGCAGTCTCTGATCATCTCCTGCACTATTTCTGCAGTCTCTGATCATCTCCTGTACTATGTCTGCAGTCTCTGACCATCTCCTGTACCATGTCTGCAGTCTCTGATCATCTCCTGCACTATTTCTGCAGTCTCTGACCATCTCCTGTACTATGTCTGCAGTCTCTGACCATCTCCTGTACCATGTCTGCAGTCTCTTACCATCTCCTGTACCATGTCTGCAGTCTCTGACCATCTCCTGTACCATGTCTGCAGTCTCTGACCATCTCCTGTACTATGTCTGCAGTCTCTAATCATCTCCTGTACTATGTCTGCAGTCTCTGACCAACTCCTGTACCATGTCTTGCATAATGTCTGGGAGCTCTTTCTAACACACTCTCTAACGGAAATCCCTCTCTGTGGGCATTAGCGGGACCCCCCCTTCAGGTCCCATTAGTCTACTCATTTTCTTTATTGTTAAAAGATCATGGGAGGATCCCAGGGTAATAAAGACTTCTTAGGGGAGCATCTCCGTGTTTGAGTTGTAGCCATAGAAACATTTGTAAAGGGGAGGAGTTAGTAAGATGGCCACGCCCATGTGGGGGGCGCCAGAAATATTTCTGCACCCAGGCGTCTGTGACCCTAGGATCGGCCCTGCATGCGTGCCAGGTAGGTAGGTCCGTGTAAAGGTCAGTGTGTGTCAGGCAGGTGAGTTTAGTGGTCAGCATTGATAGGCACTGGTAGCCAGGCAACCAGCAAGTGAGCTTACTCCCTACCACACAACAACACAGCCCAGCCAAAAAAAAAAAAAATGTCCGCGCCACATACACCCCCCTTGGACTTTAGGTTGAAGCCCCTGCTGAAACCATAGAGGGGGGAAGAAAATATGGAACGCTTTACGAATTTGCGTGTCATCCTTGCGCAGGGGCCATGCTAATCTTCTCTGTATCGTTCCAATTTTAGTATATGTCCTGCCGAAGCGAGGACAGTCCAATGGTGACCCACAGAGGTATATAAGGACAACCAGAGCCAGAAATGTCAGCTCATGGTGAGCCTGGTAATGATGTATGGGGGAGGGGGTGGGGCTTCTCGGCCTTTTGACTAAGATCAAGTGTAGTATCGACTATAGCCCTTAGGGGTGTCTCTGCTTCACAGCTAGGACGTTGAGAACCACTTGTATCTATCCAAGCCATTAGGTCCTTGTGGGGTACCCTCTGCTCGGCCTTGTAGGATCGTTGATTAAATTCAGCTTCACCTACTTGCTGCTATTGGGCCAGAGGCTTGGCCCCCACAAGGAACGAGATTGCGGTCTTCCCTCCTCCCCCCTCCTCCGCATTACTACCTCCGGGCAGTAGATGCAAGAGCCTTTATAAAGGCTTCAGAGCGAAGACGTCGAGGAAACCAGAAGGAAGCCGCCGAAAGAACACCTGAAGCGACTTCCATCTCCAAGACGATGGGGAAGAGCGATAGAAAGACCGGGAAGACCGGAAAGAACAAAAGGAACCCCGCTCCAGCCACTTCCTCCGAGACCCCCGAGGATATCGCGGCCTCAACATCCACCCCCAACCCGGCCGGTGCCAGCCAGCCGAATCCAGCCAAGCCCTCCCCCCCTGCAGACGAGCTCCCTACCCTGGAGTCTTGGATGAAGCAGACGGTCGTGCTGCAGCTGAAGGAGGTGGACGGAAGGGTCCCCGACATGACCCCGGAGATCTTCGGAAAGAAGATGATCCTGGAGCAGGGGTTCAGCAAAGCGGAAACGCTTTCGGTGCAGGCCTTCACAAGAGGTATATTTTTTATAACTTTTGTGTCGTTCCAGGCCTGCAGAAACTACTGGGATATGGTCAAGGCGAGTGGTCCCGAATCCCCCTTTCGTAAGTTCACTGCGAACTGCCCCATAACACGGGACGAGAAGTGGGTGACGGTGGCCATGAGGAACCCCCATACCTCAGGTAAGGATATAGCCACTTACCTCCAGAGGTTCTGCACCGTGGTGAAGGACCCCGTCCGAATCCTCGATGCCAACGGCTTCTGGATAGGTAAGTGGTCAGTACTCTGCAAGTTCAGGAAGGACCCTTCGGGGGACATCCTGCACCTGCAGCCGTGCTTCTCCCTGGGCAACTCCGCAGGCATCCTTTTCTACCCGGTATACCCTTCACCTGCAACAGGTGTAGCAACACCGGACACATGGGGAAGGACTGCAAAGAACCTGCTTGCAGGTTCTGTAGGGTTGCAGGCCACGAGACCAAGGATTGTCCGAGGTCCAAAGCCTGCAACCTCTGCGGAGCGGCTGAGCACGTGTTTAAACACTGCCCCCAGCGGTCCCGGTCCTACGCTGGCGTCCTGATCCAGGGCAAGCCATCCGCGAGCACCGGGAAGAAGCAGCCGGAGAGAGAACCACAGAAGAAGACTGGTAAGCCCACCCCTACCCCCACCCCTGTCCAGGCCCCAGCCCAGACCCTTGCCCCAGCCCCTGCCTCCAGCACACCCCCACCCACCACCTCTGCGCTGGAGGAGACCCTCCCCACCCTCCCCACACCCACCCCGGACCTGTCCTCCCTGGAGGACTTTCCCACCCTCCCTTCCACCCCCACCAGTGGACCCTCAGGAAGCCGGAAACGGAAGCCTAGGAGTCCAACAGCAGAGGAACCCGCTTCCTCCACTAAAAGGCCCACTGGCGACCAGCGCGAAAGCGAGGGACCAGAGCCAATAGTGGAGGACCTCGAGTCAGCGGGGGAGGAGGATGAGGACGTGGGGGGGGAGGAGGAGGTCATGGCCATCCCTGAGCCGGACCTCCCCTCCGACATCCACGTCACCATCACCCAGACAATGATGGATGCTGTCCTGGAGGAGCTCGGTCTGTCTGAGCAGAAACCAGGACAAGCAGAGGAGGCAACGGAACCCCCCCCTCCGGGGAGGTAAGTTCGGTCCCTTGCTGACTAGACCTCATACCCTTTTTCATTATGGCAGAGATCTCAATCTTTTCCATTAATGTGAGGAGTATCAAGGAGACATCTAGACGGCAAGCGGCACTGACATTTCTTTCCACACAGCAGAGTGATGTCTACATGCTCCAGGAGTGCGCACTTCCTCCTCTGAGGAGGTACACCCATCTGACCTCCCAGTGGACCCTCGGTCCCTCCTACTGGTCCGGGGGTGGCGATTGTAAGTCTGCAGGTGTAGCCATTCTTGTCAGGGGTGGACGCTTCGCGGTTGACTCCATCCATGAGCTAGTCTGTGGCCGTCTTCTGGTCATAGACGGCTCGTGGGTGGGAGAGCCAATTAGGCTCATCAACGTGTACGCCCCCCCAGATAAGAATGAGCGGCTGGAACTTTTCCAGACCCTGCGGACCCAACTCGTCACCACCAGGGCAGTAGTAATCGGCGGTGATTTTAACTGTCCGATAGAGGAGGATGGGCGCAGCTCCAGCATGTACGCAAAACTCGATGCTACATCCAGGCTGCTCAAGGAGATGATCTCGGAGGCTTCCCTGCAGGACACCGTGGGATCCATAGGGAAAGGTACCGTGAACTACTCATGGTGCCGTCCCAATGGATCAGTGCGTTCCAGGATTGACTTCGTGCTCACTTCAAGAGCAGTCAAGCATCGCGATTTCTCCATGATCCCCTGCTTTTTCTCTGACCACAGGGCTATTCACTTTCGGGGTGACCTGGGTGAGGGCTTCGCCCGCGGACCAGGCTCCTGGAAGCTGAATAGCACCCTGCTGGAAAATGAGGAACTGATGGGGGAACTCCGGGAAGCCTATGCCACCTGGACGGAGGAAAAGCGATTCTTCGGAAGGGTAAGTGACTGGTGGGAGTTTGTGAAGGTCAAGCTGCGCAACTTCTTTCAGGCAAGGGGACGACAGCAAGTGTGTGCCAGGAAGAAGGAACTCAGGAGACTGCAATGTCAGTTGCAGTCCCTGCAGGACCTTCACCACTGTGGCTGGGACGTTAGGCAGGACCTGGAGGACACAAAGAAGAGCCTGAAAGGGCACTTTGAGGAAGAATCCAGGCACATTGTCTTCAATGCCAAGGTGGAGAACCTTGAGAAAGGTGAGAAGTGTAATTCTTTCTTTTTCAGGAAACTCCACTCAGGACACACACCCTTGTCTGAGCTGCGTGACGAGACCGGAACACTCCAGAAGGGAAAGGAGGCTGTGATGCAAGTGGTCAGCGACTACTACACCAACCTCTACTCCCCCCGAAAACAACAGACACACAGGCAGCCGACAGGTTCCTGTCAGGTATCTCTAACCAAATTGATCCTGCAGGTTCGTTGGACGTCAATGCCCCCTTGGTGTTGGAGGAGCTGCACTCTGCCGCTAAATCCTTTAGGCAAGGCAGGACCCCGGGCTGCGATGGTCTCCCAGTTGAACTTTATGTAACGCTGTGGGATCTCGTAGGCCCGGACCTGCTCGAGCTGTACGAGGAGATGGTGGTGGAGGGCAGAATGCCTCCGACCCTAAGGGAGGGGATGATCACGATTTTGTATAAGTGCAAGGGGGAGAGATCGGACCTGAAAAACTGGCGTCCGATCTCTCTTCTGAACGTGGACTACAAAATCCTCGCCAAGGTTCTGGCCAACAGGCTGAAATCTGTCATCGGACAGATCATCCACCCGGATCAGACTTGTGGCATTCCTAGTCGCAGGATTGCGGACAGCCTCGCGCTTGTCCGGGACACGGTCCAGTACATTCATGGCCGCCGTGTGCACGCGGCCCTGGTCAGTCTTGACCAGGAGAAGGCCTTTGACCGTGTCTCCCATGAGTTTATGTGCAGCGCTCTGCGCAGGTTTGGTCTTGGGGAAATGTTCTGTTCATATGTAAATGTAATGTACAATGAAATTTGTAGTGTGGTGTTGGTGAACGGTTGGAAAACTGACCCCTTTCCAGTGTTGTCTGGGGTCAGACAAGGCTGCCCTCTCTCACCTCTGCTTTTTGTCTGTTGTATAGAGCTCTTCGCCCGAAGCATCAGACGGAACCCAGAGATCAGAGGGATCACCGCACCAGGACCAGACAGACGGGAGGTCAAGTGCTCGCTCTACATGGATGATGTGACGGTGTTCTGTGCCGACCGGCGCTCCATCGACACACTCGCCCAGACGTGTGAGGACTTCGGCCAAGCTTCAGGGGCAAAGGTCAACTGCGGGAAGTCGGAAGTCATGCTCTTCGGAAAGTGGTAAGTTACGCCCCTTTCCGCAGAGAGGTATCCCGGAAGTGGGTGCAGTTACCTGGATTATCCAGGTAACTGCACCCCCCTCCCCCCTGAAAGGTGCCGATTGTGGCACCGGAGGGGGGGAGGGTTCCGATGAGCGGAAGGTCCAC
This sequence comes from Lithobates pipiens, assembly GCF_037356315.1. Lineage (NCBI taxonomy): Eukaryota > Metazoa > Chordata > Amphibia > Anura > Ranidae > Lithobates > Lithobates pipiens. The sequence goes on along the minus strand of NW_027507791.1, from coordinate 81,628,108 downwards.
TTTAGGGTGGACCTCCGCTTTAAGACTGTATGACTTGACATGTATTTGGTAATGGTTTTTGGTAATGCTTTCAGGGTAACGCGGCGTCATGCATGATGTGATGTTTCGGGGGATTATTACTCTGCACAACACATCAGGCATCACACCGCAGGATGAATGTAATTTATTTGTATGTTTGGAACTGTATTGTTATGTAGTGTATTTTATGCGCTGCGTCGCAGTACAGTGTGGAATGTACCCTGTTCAAAGTATTTTGTTTTTTGTATATTTTCTTGCAAAATAAAGTATACATTTTCAATCAAAAAAATGTGTTCCCTGCGCAAGGATGACACGTATAATCGTGAAGCGAACCACATTTTCTTGCCCTCCTATGTAGCAGTCAAGCTTTTCCCTCTTCCTATCTCCTGTACTCTTGTCACGGCTATACTAAAAAATAAAAAAACCTACTTATATATCGCGGTTAGATCGGCGGTGCAGTTGTACTTTTCCGGCGAGCGCTTTCTTTTTGTGCTATTTAACCCCTTGCTTACTGGCCACTTATGGCCTCCTCCTGCCCAGACCAATTTTCAGCTTTCGCCGCTGACGCACTTTCAATGTCAATGACGCGGTCATCCAACACTGCACCCAAATTACATTTTTATCATTTTTTTTCCCACATAAATAGAGCATTCTTTTGGTGGTATTTAATCACAGCTGGGGTTTTTTTTTTTTTTTTTTTGCTAAACAAACAAAGAAATATGGAAAATTCTGAAGAAAAAAATAAATCATGTTTAATAGTTTGTTATACAATTTTGCAAACAGGTAATTTTTCTGCTTCATTGATTTGCACTGACAGGTGGCGCTGGTGGGCGGCACTTGTGGGGGGCACAGATGGGCACTGGGGATCTAGTGGCACATCACGGTGATTGGGACTGATGTCCATGGCTATACAAAAAAATAAAATGTTGTTACATATTGCGGTTACATTGGCGGTGCAGTTGTACTTTTTTCGGCGAGAGCTTTCTTTTTGTGGTATTTAACCACTTCCCACCCGGCCACTGCATATAAACGGCCAGGTGGGAGCTCTCTAGTCCTGACAGGACGTTCCTGAACGTCATGTCAAAGAAGCGGGATCGCGCGGGCGCGCTCCCGCGCAGCTGCGCGATCCCGGTGCGCGCGTGTCCCCCGCACACGCCGCATCTCGGATCGGCAGGAGAGCAATGTCATTTGCCCTCCTGATCCGCACGATGGCTGTGTCTAATCACAGCCATCGTAAGTAAACAAAGGGGGATGGGCGGCAGATAACCGGTGATCGCGCCGCCACGTGCCCGCGCAGCGGCGCGATCCCGATCTGCCTGAGACCCCCGGAGACCGGAGAGAAAAATATAACAGGAGGGCCATGTGATTGGCCCTCCTGATCACATGACGACTGTGTCCAATCACAGTCGTCATGTAATGTAAATAGAGAGCAGTTGTAACTGCTCTCATCTCTTCCTCTCCTCACACAGAACCTGTCAGTGAGGAGAGGAAGAGAAATCTTTGCTTCAGCCGGGAAGATCAGTGAGTTTTCTAGCTGTTTGTCTGCTGTTTACCCACTGATCTCCCAGCTAGTGTCCCCCAAAACACAGTGTCCCCAAAAACACAGTGTCCCCAAAAACACAGTGTCCCCAAAAACACCTGGCACATCGGCCCGCCATCTGACACATCAGCCACCCGCCATCACCAGGCGCACCTGCCCGCCATCACCAGGCGCATCTGACCCGCCATCACCAGGCGCATCTGACCCGCCATCACCAGGCGCATCTGACCCGCCATCACCAGGCGCATCTGCCCCGCCATCACCAGGCGCATCTGCCCCGCCATCACCAGGCGCATCTGACGCCCGTCATCACCAGGCGCATCTGACGCCCGCCATCACCAGGCGCATCTGACGCCCGCCATCACCAGGCGCATCTGACGCCCACCATCATCAGGCCCATCTGACGCCCGCCATCATCAGGCCCATCTGACGCCCGCCATCATCAGGCCCATCTGACGCCCGCCATCATCAGGCCCATCTGACGCCCGCCATCATCAGGCCCATCTGACGCCCGCCATCATCAGGCTCATCTGACGCCCGCCATCATCAGGCCCATCTGACGCCCGCCATCATCAGGCCCATCTGACGCCCGCCATCATCAGGCCCATCTGACGCCCGCCATCATCAGGCCCATCTGACGCCCGCCGTCAGGCCCATCTGACGCCCGCCGTCAGGCCCATCTGACGCCCGCCATCTGACATCTTCCGCCCGCCATCTGACATCTGCCCGTCAACATGACTAAAAGTTCGTACAGCGCAGAGGAGGCTTTCCAGATGCTCCAGAGTATGTCGGACGAGAGTAGCGGGGAACTCTCTCCGTCAGTGGAAAAGTCTGACACATGGGGTATCGCCATACTCAGGACGAGTAGCAGAATGTATTTTGGGGTGTCATTTTGGCTATGTACATGTTATGTGTTAGAAAGATCTTCTAAATTGACAACTTTGTGAAAAAAAAATAGGTTTTTATTTTCTTTCCACATTTTCCAAAAAATTGTGGAAAGAAATTACATGTTCAAAAGACTCATTATGCCTCATAGAATATACATTAGGTTGTTTTCTTTCCAAAATGGGGTCACTTTGTGGGTAATTCCATTGTCCTGGTGCTCCAGGGCCTTCAAAAATGTAATAGGTACTCAGGAAATGAAATGTGTTTCATGTGTTGAAATGTGTTAATTTATGCCTTTAGAACGCCTGATGGTGCTACATGGATGTTGGGCCTCTGTATGTGGCCAGGCTGTGGAAAAGTCTGACACATGGGGTATCTCCATACTCAGGACGAATAGCAGAATGTATTTTGGGGTGTAATTGCAATTATGCCTGCACCATGTGTGAGAAATAACTTGTAAATATGATAATTTCGTGAAAAAAAAAATATATATATATATTTCTTAATTTTCCAAAGCATTGTGGGGAAAAAATTGCAACTTCAAAAAATTCACTACGCCTCTTACCAATTACCGCAGACTGTCTTCTTTCCAAAAAGGGGTCATTTGGGGGGTTATTGTACTGTCCTGACATTTTAGGGCCTTAAGAACTGAGATAGGCCATCAGTGCATTAGGATTGATACATTTTCAATTATGCATAGCATGGCTTGTAGGCTCTATAACTTTCACACAAACCAATGATCATACACTTATCAGGATTTTTTTTACCAAAGACATGTAGTAGAATACATTTTGGCCTAAATTTTCACCAAAATTAGATTTTTTTGGTTTCTTTTAAAAGAGAAAGTAGAAAATTTTGTTTTTTTTTTCAAAAAATTCGCTCTTTTTTCGCTTATATTACAAAAAATAATAAATGAAGTGGTGAATAGGGATGAGCTTCGTGTTCGAGTCGAACGCATCGGTCGTTCGTGCGTTCGCCGAATTCCGAACGTTTGGGCCGTTCGCGGCAAAATTCGTGTGGCCCACAATGCACTGCGATGGCGAAATGCATTGCTGTCTCACGATTGGCCAAGCATGCACTGTGACCCCGCATGCTTGGCCAATCGCAGCGCCAGTAGCGAGGAGAGCAATGGTTGGCCACAGGCATCCTGCCTGTGGCCAATCATAGCTCAGGCTGTGTAGTGCACGCCCCACACTATATAAAGCTGCCTTTCAGGCGGCCTCCTGTAGTGTTTGTTAGCATCTGAAGCAGTGGGTGTTCTGTGTACCTTCAACACAGTTACACACCAATCGTTTTTGGCTGATTTACTATTTTGCTCTTGTGTAGTGGTTACTGTCTGTGCCCTGACCGCAGTATACACCACTATATTCACCTCACCTATATAGCTAGTGATCTAGCTTTAATAATAGAGCTTGCAGTCAGTAGTGTTAGTGCGTGCTGTCTGCGTGCTCTGTACCCAGTACATACCACTATATACACCTACATAGCTGTTCTCTATTTGGGCCCGATTGTCATCTGCAGGAGTTATTGGAAGTTGTGTGTGCTTCCAGCACAGCACAGTATACATCTGTATATACCCCTTTAACTCTGCTGTTTTCTGGTTATTGTCTGCGTGCCCTGACCGCAGTATACACCGTGATATTCACCTCACCTATATAGCTAGTGGTCCATCTTTAACAATAGAGCTTGCAGTCAGTAGTGTCACTCAGGAGATAGTGCGTGCTGTGTGCCTGCTCTGTACCCAGTACATACCGCTATAATCCACCTACATAGCTGTTCTCTATTTGGGCCCGATTGGCATCTGCGGGAGTTATTGGAAGTTGTGTGTGCTTCCAGCACAGCACAGTATACATCTGTATATACCCCTTTAACTCTGCTGTTCTATAAAAAAGGCATCTGCAGGAGTTAGTGGGTGTTGTGTGCCTCCAGCACAATATAAACTACCCAACTGCTGTTTTACCCAACTCCCTTCAGGCCATTACCATGTCTGGAAGGCCAGCAAGGAGAGGCAGACAGGCGCGAGCCGATAAAAGAGGGCAAGCAGGCTCTGTGTCTAGAGACAACAGTGCTGGTCGTGGACGCGGTGCATTGTCATCAGCACGTGGCCATGGGACATGCTTGTCCTTCTTTTCTGCAGCTGGACATGTTGAACCGCAACATGCCAACGACTTGGTAGAGTGGATGACCAAGCCCTCTTCATCCTCCTCATCCTCTCTCACCCAGTCTCAGGGTAGTAGAAAAGCAGCTGCCAACACATCGTCGTCCCTCCTCTCAATGTCATCATCAGTGACTCCTTCCCTAGACCCACCACGTCCTCCTGAGGAGTCTCCTGAACTCTTTGAGCACAGTGTTGGGTACATGCTCCAGGAGGATGCCCAGTGTTTGGTGGGCTCTGATGATGACACTCAGCTAGAGGAAGGCAGTAGCGTGAGCACAGAGAGAGGGGATGCTCAAGAAGGACAGCAATCTGGCAGTCATGTTCCACAAGCTGCAGCATACTGCCAGGTTTGCTACAGCGATGAAGAGGGAGGGGATGATGAGGGCACTGACTCCATGTGGGTGCCTGGAAGGAGGGAGGAGGAGGAGGAGGAGGAGGAGGCACATGTCCAACGAGGCAGGATGCCCTCCGGGGGCCAGCTTAGGGGCAGCACACCGACTGAATCACACCGCAGAGCTCCGCCTGCGCAGAGCGCTTCCTCTGCGCAGAGCGCTTCCTCTGCGCGTTATTCTAAAAGTTCTTTGGTGTGGGCCTTTTTTGAGACGAGTGCATCAGATCGCACCGCTGCTATTTGCAACATATGTCTCAAGCGTATCTCACGTGGCCAAAACATCAGCCGCTTGGGCACCACATGCTTGACCAGACATATGTTGACCTGCCATGCAGCTCGTTGGCAAGCATACCTCAAAGACCCACACCAAAGAACAAAGCGGACCTCTCCTTGCTCCTCATCAGCTGGCATCTCCAACCCCACTAGACCTTCAGTCCTCTCTGAAACCTGCTCTGAGAGGAATGAAGGTGTAGAATTAGGTGTGTCACAGCCAAGTGCTTCCGGGAACTCTGCTAGTGGTACATCCACGTCCGATTATAGCAGACAAATGTCCCTGCCCCAGCTGCTGGACCGGCGGAAGAAATTTACTCCCAGCCATCCACATGCCCAGCGGTTGAATGCTAGCTTGGCTAAATTGCTAGCACTTCAACTGCTGCCTTTTCAGTTGGTAGACCCGGCCCCCTTCCGTGAGTTTGTACAATGTGCGGTTCCTCAGTGGCAGGTCCCCAAACGCCACTTTTTCTCACGGAAGGCGATTCCGGCTCTCTACCGGCATGTGGAAGGCAATGTCCTTGCCTCGCTGGACAGGGCGGTCAGCGGTAAGGTGCATATTACATATGACTCATGGTCCAGCAGGCATGGACAGGGACGTTACCTGTCTTTCACGGCCCATTGGGTCACTCTTCTGGCTGCTGGGAAGGATGCAGGACAAGGTGCAGTAGTGTTGGAGGTTGTTCCGCCACCACGCCTCCAAAATGCTACTATTGGTTGTGACACACCTCTCTCCTCCACCCCCTCCTCTTCTTCTTCCTCCATGGCCTCTTCCAGTGCTCTGTCCTCAGAACCAGCGGTGCTCCGTAGGCGTTGCAGGGGCTACGCAAGTACGCAGGCAAAACGATGCCATGCCGTGCTTGCGCTGGTTTGTTTGGGGGACAGGAGCCACACTGCGGCGGATGTTTTGTCAGCTCTGCAGGGGCAGGCCGAGAGGTGGTTGACGCCACGCCAGCTTAAGCAGGAATGGTGGTTTGCGACAATGGCACCAACCTCCTCTCCGCCCTCCGACAGGGACAACTGACCCATGTGCCCTGTGTAGCTCACGTCCTTAACCTGGTGGTGCAGCGGTTCTTGGGCAGGTACCCCGGCTTACAGGATGTCCTGAAACAGGCCAGGAGAGTCTGTGTGCATTTCCGCCGATCATTTAATGCCTGTGCTCGGCTGGCTGAGCTCCAAAAGGAGTTGAACCTGCCCAAGAACCGCCTTATATGTGACATGCCCACCAGATGGAACTCAACATTGGCCATGCTGCAGCGGCTGCACACGCAGCAGAGGGCCATCAATGAGTACCTGTGCGACTACGGCACCAGGACAGGGTCAGGGGAGCTTGGTTTTTTCTCACCACGCCAGTGGGGCATGATCAGGGATGCATGCACTGTCCTGTCACCGTTTGAGGAGGCCACAAGGATGGTGAGCAGTGACAGTGCATGCATCAGTGACACTATACCTCTTGGAGCATACGCTGCGTGGAATAATGGACAGGGCACTTGAGGCAGAACAGAGGCAGGAAGAGGAGGACTTCCTTGCCTCTCAAGGCCCCCTTTATCCAGACAGTGTTCCTGCTGTGCCACCCATCACACAGGAAGAGGGTGAGGAGGAGGAAGAGGAGGAGGAGGATGATTGTGTCAGCATGGAGGTGGAGGCTGGCACTCAGCATCAGCAGCAGCAGTCTTATAGGGATGATTTACAGTCCCAAGAAACACGTGGACTTGTACGTGGCTGGGAGGAGGTAGCTGCGGATCATGTTGTCCTTAGTGACCCAGAGGACTCCGGACCGAATGCCTCAGCTAACCTACGCTGCATGGCCTCCCTGATCCTGCAAAGCCTGCGGAAGGATCCTCGTATTCTTCGGATCAAGGAGAGGGACCATTACTGGCTGGCCACTCTCCTTGATCCACGGTACAAAGGTAAGGTTGCCGACCTTATCTTGCCATCGCAGAGGGAGCAGAGGATGAGACATCTCCGGGAGGCCTTGCAGAAAGCTCTGTGCAACGCGTTCCCAGAGCCTGGGAGGTTACAAACTCCTGTTCCTGGACAACGTGTTGCTGAGGCATCAGTCAGAAGGAGCGGTGGAGAAGGTGGCCGTCTGACTGATGCTTTCAGACAATTTTTTAGTCCGCAGCCCCAAGGTATGATTGGTTCCAGCACCCATCGCCAGCGTCTAATTTACATGGTGCAGGAATACCTAGGGGCAAGGTCAGACTTGGACACCTTTCCCACCGAAAATCCTCTGGCTTACTGGGTCTTGAGGATGGATCACTGGCCAGAGCTTGCACAGTATGCAATTGAGCTACTGGCCTGTCCTGCATCCAGCGTTCTTTCGGAACGCACCTTCAGTGCTGCTGGTGGCTTCGTTACCGATCACAGGGTGCGCCTGTCCACCGAATCAGTTGATCGACTGACCTTCATCAAGATGAATCAGTCTTGGATCACCCACAGCTACCAAGCACCTGAAGCTGATGTAACCGAATAATTTTTTTTGAAATACCACATCCCTTCAAGACTGCTGATGCTGAGTGACTGTCCTGTTATGTTGATTGTCTATCCTCTTCCTCCTCCGCTGATATGTTGGAAGAACATTTTTGGTTCTGGGTGATGCCAGCAGCCCAATTTTTCTGCCCATGTTTAACAGGGGCGTTTAAGTACAATTTTTGATGCAATGCTTTGCAGCAGGGCTCATTCCTGCAAAAAAACTAGAGTATATGGCAGAGGTTGCAGTGTGATGGCACCAGTGCCTAATGCCCAATTTTTCTGCCCCTGTTTAACAGGGGCGTTTAAGTACAATTTTTGATGCAATGCCTTGCAGCAGGGCTAATTCCTGCAATAAAACTAGAGTGTATGGCAGAGGTTGCAGTGTGATGGCACCAGTGCCTAAGGCCCAATTTTTCTGCCCCTGTTTAACAGGGACATGTAATTACAATTCTTGATATAATATTTCACAGGAGGGCCCCTTCCTGTGCCCACCCAGAGTAACGGTGAGGACTTATAGTGTTGTGGCACCAGCACCACAACCACCAAAGGTCAATTTTTCTACCACTGTTCAACAATGGCATGTAATTACAATTCTTGATATAATCGTTCACAGCAGGGCGCTCCAGCGCCCACCAAGAGTCACTTTGAGGGCTTACAATGTTGTGGCAAAACCAACACCTTGTTCCGCCATTTCTGCAGAGCATATAGGGCAGGCCCCTACTTTCAAACATCCAATTTACAAACATCTCCTACTTGCAAACGGAAGGAGACAACAGGAAGTGAGATGAAAAAAGATGGACGACAAAACAAATTATACAGGGGTGATAACCCTTCCCTATGTTTTCCAAAAAGCTTAAAAATATTTTTTTTGACTGGAGCTACACTTTAAAAATGTACCAGTTGAAAATTACAAACAGATTCAACTTAACACAACAAACCTACACAGTCCCTGTCTTGTTTGCACCGCCTGTATACTGCTGTTCTGAGTATATAGGGCCTGGGGGCCACACGCATTTCCTTTTTTTAATATGGGTACAGGGTTCCCCTTAATATGCGTACAAGACCCAAATAGGCTGGTAATGGGCAGGGAGGGCTACCCATGCCATTTTTCTCAATGATTTTCAACCATATTGCAGGAACCAGATATTACATTAAAACCGCAAGCAGTTTTAAATGGTGTTATTTCCGTTTAATGTCATTTTGTGCAGGGACTGTTCTAAACACGGGAAACACGTGGCACTTCACAGGCATACTACAGACACCCACCAGGCACCATATTTAAAGGAATATTTCACTTTTTTTTTTCACTTTAATCGTCATTAAAATCAGTGCTCCCACCAAAACGGTAGTTTTTAAAACTTTTTTTTGCAGTGACCCATGTCCCCTGGGGCAGGAGGCAGGTCCCCAAACCCTTTTTAGGACAGTATCTTGCATATTAGCCGTTAAAATTAGCACTTTCCAATTCGAACGTTCGAGTCCCATAGACTTCAATGGGGTTCTAACGTTCGTACCGAACGCGGGGGTCGTTCGCAAGTTCTGGTGCGAACCGAACCGGGGGGTGTTCGGCTCATCCCTAGTGGTGAATAAATACCACCAAAAGAAAGCTCTATTTGTGTGAACAAAATGATAAAAAATTCATTTGGTTACAGTGTAGCATGACTGAGTAATTGTCATTCAAAGTAAGAGAGCACTGAAAGCTGAAAATTGGTCTGGGAAGGAAGGGGGTTTAAGTGTCCTGTATTGAGGTGGTTAATCACCAAGGGGGGGGGGGGGGGTTGAATTTTTTGTGCCAAATGAAAAGGACCAACATTTGTGAAAAAAAAAAAAAAATGAAAATAAATAAAGTATCACAGACAGTACTAATTGTTTTTGTACAGAGGATATGAACACCAATAATCTGATGATAGGGAGGTTGCAATAATGACTTGCTTAAAAAAGATTCATTAAATGGGTTTAAAATATTATTAAAAAACAATGGAATAAAATGTATCTTTAATTTCATTTTTTTTTTTTAAAACCTCCAATTAACAGTTTATATTAAAAAAGAAAAAAAAAAAATATATATATATATATATATTTTTATTTTATTTATATCGCAAAAGTAAAAAAAAATACACCTGGCAGAGGATGGTTTCGATCCATCAACCTCTTGGTTACGGGCCTGGCGCGCTTCCGCTGCGCCATTCAGCTATACAGCTCTCTGGGAGCTCTTTTTGGTTTTTGTGTAACGCGTATATGTGTCAGTTGCGGCTATTCAATGACGGTTGGTGGGCGGGTTCTGCACTCCCATACATCCATATATACACTATATATATATATATATATATATATATATATATATATATATATATATATATATATATATATATATATATATATATATGTGTGTATGTATATATGTGTATATATATATATATATATATATATATATATATATATATATAAATCATGCATGTTATTATATCTCTGGGGACATAAAGCAGGCCATACGCTAGTAGGTTTTTTCATACGAATGTTCGTACAAACATTCTCAGTACGTTCGATGACCAATGTTGTTAAACATTTCCTTTTCTTTTAGCATTTGATTTTCTAAATGGAAAAATGTGAAACTAAATTCTAATGGTGTCTGACCAGTTTTTGGTTTCACGCACGCGGCCGTATGTGGAACGCACCACACGGCAGAATGCGCCATATCTGTGTTTGGAGCATACACCCAAAATGGCGCACAGCGTCATCTATTTCATCTCATTGGGCGCTGAGTCCCTGCAGAGTGACTACGCAGGCTCTGTGTATGAAGCCTTAAAAGTCGCATTGGAGGTTCCCATTACATCAGAAGTCCTCCCATCACATAAGAGTCCCCTCCCCCCTCATTACATCGGAGGCACTCTCATGACATCAGAAGTCCTCCCATCACATAAGAGCCCCCTCCCCCCTCATTACATCGGAATGTGATGGGAGGACTTCTGATGTAATGGGAACCTCCAATGCGACTTTTAAGGCTTCATGCACAGAGCCTGCGTAGTCACTCTGCAGGGACTCAGCGCCCAATGAGATGAAATAGATGAGGCTGTGCGCCATTTTGGGTGTATGCTCCAAACTGAGATATGGCGCATTCTGCCGTGTGGTGCGTTCCACATACGGCCGCGTGCGTGAAACCAAAAACTGGTCATACGCCATTAGAATATTTAGTTTCAAATTTTTCAATTTAGAAAATCAAATGCTAAAAGAAAAGGAAATGTTTAACAACATTGGTCATCGAACGTACTGAGAATGTTTGTACGAACATTCGTATGAAAAAACCTACTAGCGTATGGCTTGCTTTATGTCCCCAGCGATATAATAACATGCATGTTATAATATAAATGTGTGTATATATTATAGCTCATAAGAAGAGGGAAGTAATTATAACTACTGTTATTTGGTGCAAGAAAATGTGGTTCGCTTCACGATTATGCGTGTCATCCTTGCGCAGGGCACATGCTAATCTTCTCTGTATCGTTCCACTTTAAAGCGGGAGTCCACCGGGACTCCGCGTTTTTTTTTTTTTTTTTTTAAAAGCCAGCAGCTACAAATACTGCAGCTGCTGACTTTTAAATAGTGACACTTGCCTGTCCAGCGCGCCCGCGATGTCGGCACCCGATCGCTCGCTCGTGCCGCCGCCATCTTGGGTATGGGAATCAGGAAATGGAGCCTTTCGGCTTCATTTCCCGGTTCCCTACTGCGCATGCGCGAGACGCGCGGCGCAATCCGGACGGTCCCCGCTGCCTCTGGGAGCTGTGTCTTTCCCAGCAGGCAGTGGGGCACTTGCTGAAGGGGGCGGGCGCTTGTGGAAAGGGGCGTAACGTACGCCCCTTTCCGCAGAGAGCTAGCCCGGAAGTGGGTGCAGTTACCTGGATTATCCAGGTAACTGCACCCCCCTCCCCCGTGAAGGGTGCCGATTGTGGCGCCGGAGGGGGGGATGAGCGGAGGTCCATTTTAGGGTGGACCTCCGCTTTAAGTATGTGTCCTGCCAATACCAGCTGAGGACAAGATACATGTTACCTTCTACATTATATAAACTTCTCATATGATGAACTGATGACATTAGGGAGAGTATTAAATATTAAATATCAAATATCCATATTTTACTTTATATATTCCAAACTAATTCTGTAATGACCCTTTTTCCTGATAAATAATGTCTGTGAATTGAAAAATGTATTTAATTAAATGGAAATAAGCAGCATGAAAGCATATATTGAAGCAAAACACCGTATGCTAATTTATGCAAATTAGCAGCTGAGCCGCAAAGCATTATGGGAGTGCAGAACCCACCCACCAACCGTCATTGACTAGCTGCAACTGACACGTTACATAGGATCCAAAAGGTTCCCATAGCAACTAAGTAGCAGAGTTGCGCAGCGGAAGCGTGCTGGGCCCATAACCCAGAGGTCGATGGATTGAAACCATCCTCTGCTAGGTGTATTTTTTTTTTACTTTTGTAATTTAAAAAATATAAACGGGGACACTCACACAGGAGGATATGCACACAGGAGGACACGGACACAGGGGGACACGCACACAGGAGGACACACACACACAGGAGGATATGCACACAGGGGGACACGCACACAGGAGGACACACACACACAGGAGGATATGCACACAGGAGGACACACACACACAGGAGGATATGCACACAGGGGGACACGCACACAGGAGGACACACACACACAGGAGGATATGCACACAGGAGGACACACACACACAGGAGGATATGCACACAGGGGGACACGCACACAGGAGGATATGCACACAGGAGGACACGCACACAGGAGGACACACACACAGGAGGATATGCACACAGGAGGACACGCACACAGGAGGACACGCACACAGGAGGATATGCACACAGGAGGACACGCACACAGGAGGACACGCACACAGGAGGACACGCACACAGGAGGACACACACACACAGGAGGATATGCACACAGGAGGACACACACAGGAGGATATGCACACAGGAGGACACACACACAGGGGGACACGCACACAGGAGGACACGCACACAGGAGGACACACACACACAGGAGGATATGCACACAGGGGGACACGCACACAGGAGGACACACACACAGGTGGACACGCACACAGGGGGACACGCACACAGGGGGACACGCACACAGGTGGACACGCACACAGGGGGACACTCACACAGGGGGACACGCACACAGGAGGACACGCACACAGGAGGATATGCACACAGGAGGACACGCACACAGGAGGACACGCACACAGGAGGATATGCACACAGGAGGATATGCACACAGGGGGACACGCACACAGGAGGACACGCACACAGGAGGATATGCACACAGGAGGACACGCACACAGGAGGACACACACACACAGGAGGATATGCACACAGGGGGACACGCACACAGGAGGATATGCACACAGGAGGACACGCACACAGGAGGACACACACACACACAGGAGGATATGCACACAGGGGGACACGCACACAGGAGGATATGCACACAGGGGGACACGCACACAGGAGGACACGCACACAGGTGGACACGCACACAGGGGGACACGCACACAGGTGGACACGCACACAGGGGGACACTCACACAGGGGGACACGCACACAGGAGGACACGCACACAGGAGGATATGCACACAGGAGGACACGCACACAGGAGGACACGCACACAGGAGGATATGCACACAGGAGGATATGCACACAGGGGGACACGCACACAGGAGGACACGCACACAGGAGGATATGCACACAGGAGGACACGCACACAGGAGGACACGGACACAGGGGGATATGCACACAGGAGGACACGCACACAGGGGGACACGCACACAGGAGGACACGCACACAGGAGGACACACACACACAGGAGGATATGCACACAGGGGGACACGCACACAGGAGGATATGCACACAGGGGGACACGCACACAGGAGGACACGCACACAGGGGGACACGCACACAGGAGGACACACACACACAGGAGGATATGCACACAGGGGGACACGCACACAGGAGGATATGCACACAGGGGGACACGCACACAGGAGGACACGCACACAGGGGGACACGCACACAGGTGGACACGCACACAGGGGGGCACTCACACAGGGGGACACTCACACAGGGGGACACGCACACAGGGGGACACGCACACAGGGGGACACGCACACAGGGGGACACGCACAAAGGAGGACACGCAAACAGGGGGACACGCACACAGGGGGACACGCACACAGGTGGACACGCACACAGGGGGACACTCACACAGGGGGACACTCACACAGGGGGACACGCACACAGGGGGACACGCACACAGGAGGACACGCACACAGGAGGATATGCACACAGGGGGACACGCACACAGGAGGACACGCACACAGGAGGATATGCACACAGGTGGACACGCACACAGGGGGACACTCACACAGGGGGACACTCACACAGCACAGGAGGACATGCAAATAGGGGGACACACACACACACACAGCCAGGAGGACACTGCGGGGTGGGGGGACCCGGGGCCCTTACATCTGTACACTCCCCCCATCACTTGTGGTGGCCCTGATGTCTCGGCTTCACTCATCGAGTCACCGGATGCCGATAATAGTACTTCTAACAGCGCGCTGCTCCCCCCCCGCCCCTCCACTCTTCTCGTCCGTCCCAGGTGATGTCACGACGCATACAGCACCTGGGACGGACGGGAGGGAAGGAGGGGCCGGCGGGGAGCAGCGCACAGTTAGCTGTGTTATTATCGGCATCGCGGCATGTATTTCAGCCGCTGCAAGTGGCCTCTCATGTGGCTGAGTCCGGGCCCCTAATGGCCTCGGGCCCTCGGGCGGCGCCCAAGTGACCGACTGGTCAGTCTGCCCCTGCCTGTATCATGTCTGCAGTCTCTGATCATCTCCTGTACTATGTCTGCAGTCTCTGACCATCTCCTGTACTATGTCTGCAGTCTCTGATCATCTCCTGTACCATGTCTGCAGTCTCTGATCATCTCCTGTACCATGTCTGCAGTCTCTGACCATCTTCTGTACTATTTCTGCAGTCTCTGATCATCTCCTGTACTATTTCTGCAGTCTCTGATCATCTCCTGTACTATGTCTGCAGTCTCTGACCATCTCCTGTACTATGTCTGCAGTCTCTGATCATCTCCTGTAGTATTTCTGCAGTCTTTGATCATCTCCTGTACTATGTCTGCAGTCTCTGATCATCTCCTGTACCATCTCTGCAGTCTCTGATCATCTCCTGTACCATGTCTGCTGTCTCTGACCATCTCCTGTACTATGTCTGCAGTCTCTGATCATCTCCTGTACCATGTCTGCAGTCTCTGATCATCTCCTGTACTATGTCTGCAGTCTCTGACCATCTCCTGTACTATGTCTGCAGTCTCTGATAGTGATGGCCGAACGGTTCGCCCGGCGGTCGTTTCGCGGCGAATTTCCGACTTTCGCCGTCCGCGGGTTCGAACGCCTTTTTCCGTCGTTCGCCCCGGCGGACTTACGTGTTTAATGTATACAAGAACTTTAACCTTTCGTGACACGTTTATCATGTGTTACAGGACAACCAATTGAGACATGACAGCTCATGGACACTTGGACATTCCCCCTAACCTATAAATACACCCGATCCGGTGGCCATTTTACATTCTTTCTTCTGTCACTGTAGGGAAAGGATCCTGTGTGGAGTAGGGACAGAGAAAACGCTAGCTATTTGGTACACAAAAGTTCTTTTCAGGACTGGTATAGGTGTTAGGTCAGCAGCCTGAGTTTCTTTTGTCAGTTTAGATAAAGGGACAGAGCGCTGTATGCTGCTATTTTAGGGACAGCTCAGCCAGATTAGTCTTTCTTCATCATCATCATCATCATCATCATTAGCTGTTACTATCAGGTCCACAAAAGAGCTGTTCCAGCTAATCGTTCCAGCCTACTCTTTTTTGCCAATTTGTATAGGGACAGGCAGGAAGCAGTGTGTCAGGCAGTGAGGATAATTTTAAAGACTTGCTGTTACTATTAGTTCCACAAAGGTTCTTTTCAGGACTGGTATCAGTGGTACGGTAATAGGCTTGTACACGTATAATATTCTTTCTTCCAAATATAGAAAGAATATTATACTTGACTGCTGCCCTTCTGCTGCAGTCTGCTAATCATTCACAACTCACTTGTTCCACAAAGCTCTTTATCAGGACTGGTAACTTGGTCTGTCTAGGGTGCTACGGTACATAGGCTTGGGTGCGGTACAGTCTGCTGTTCTGTAAGGACCGCTATCGGTCCACAATACATAGGGTTGCCGTGCACTACTGCTGACCGCTGCCCTATACTGCAGCAGTCCTTCATTGGTATAGGGACTGACGTACAGTCTGCTAATCACTAACACACAACCTGCTTGGTCCACAAAAGTTCTTATAAGGACTGGTAACTTGGTATAGGGTGCTACGGTACATAGGCCTGAGTGCGTTACAGTCTGCTGTTCTGTAAGGACCGCTATCGGTCCACAATACATAGGGTTGCCGTGCACTACTGCTGACCGCTGCCCTATACTGCAGCAGTCCTTCAGCGGTATAGGGACTGACGCACAGTCTGCTAAACACTAACACACAACCTGCTTGGTCCACAAAAGTTTTTATAAGGACTGGTAACTTGGTATAGGGTGCTACGGTACATAGGCCTGAGTGCAGTACAGTCTGCTGTTCTGTAAGGACCGCTATCGGTCCACAATACATAGGGTTGCCGTGCACTACTGCTGACCGCTGCCCTATACTGCAGCAGTCCTTCATTGGTATAGGGACTGACGTACAGTCTGCTAATCACTAACACACAACCTGCTTGGTCCACAAAAGTTCTTATAAGGACTGGTAACTTGGTATAGGGTGCTACGGTACATAGGCCTGAGTGCGTTACAGTCTGCTGTTCTGTAAGGACCGCTATCGGTCCACAATACATAGGGTTGCCGTGCACTACTGCTGACCGCTGCCCTATACTGCAGCAGTCCTTCATTGGTATAGGGACTGACGTACAGTCTGCTAATCACTAACACACAACCTGCTTGTTCCACAAAAGTTCTTATAAGGACTGGTAACTTGGTATAGGGTGCTACGGTACATAGGCCTGAGTGCGTTACAGTCTGCTGTTCTGTAAGGACCGCTATCGGTCCACAATACATAGGGTTGCCGTGCACTACTGCTGACCGCTGCCCTATACTGCAGCAGTCCTTCATTGGTATAGGGACTGACGTACAGTCTGCTAATCACTAACACACAACCTGCTTGGTCCACAAAAGTTCTTATAAGGACTGGTAACTTGGTATAGGGTGCTACGGTACATAGGCCTGAGTGCGTTACAGTCTGCTGTTCTGTAAGGACCGCTATCGGTCCACAATACATAGGGTTGCCGTGCACTACTGCTGACCGCTGCCCTATACTGCAGCAGTCCTTCAGCGGTATAGGGACTGACGCACAGTCTGCTAAACACTAACACACAACCTGCTTGGTCCACAAAAGTTTTTATAAGGACTGGTAACTTGGTATAGGGTGCTACGGTACATAGGCCTGAGTGCGTTACAGTCTGCTGTTCTGTAAGGACCGCTATCGGTCCACAATACATAGGGTTGCCGTGCACTACTGCTGACCGCTGCCCTATACTGCAGCAGTCCTTCATTGGTATAGGGACTGACGTACAGTCTGCTAATCACTAACACACAACCTGCTTGGTCCACAAAAGTTCTTATAAGGACTGGTAACTTGGTATAGGGTGCTACGGTACATAGGCCTGAGTGCAGTACAGTCTGCTGTTCTGTAAGGACCGCTATCGGTCCACAATACATAGGGTTGCCGTGCACTACTGCTGACCGCTGCCCTATACTGCAGCAGTCCTTCAGCGGTATAGGGACTGACGCACAGTCTGCTAAACACTAACACACAACCTGCTTGGTCCACAAAAGTTTTTATAAGGACTGGTAACTTGGTATAGGGTGCTACGGTACATAGGCCTGAGTGCAGTACAGTCTGCTGTTCTGTAAGGACCGCTATCGGTCCACAATACATAGGGTTGCCGTGCACTACTGCTGACCGCTGCCCTATACTGCAGCAGTCCTTCATTGGTATAGGGACTGACGTACAGTCTGCTAATCACTAACACACAACCTGCTTGTTCCACAAAAGTTCTTATAAGGACTGGTAACTTGGTATAGGGTGCTACGGTACATAGGCTTGAGTGCGGTACAGTCTGCTGTTCTGTAAGGACCGCTATCGGTCCACAATAGATAGGGTTGACGTGCACCACTGCTGACCGCTGCCCTATACTGCAGCAGTCCTTCAGCGGTATAGGGACTGACGCACAGTCTGCTAAACACTAACACACAACCTGCTTGGTCCACAAAAGTTTTTATAAGGACTGGTAACTTGGTATAGGGTGCTACGGTACATAGGCCTGAGTGCGTTACAGTCTGCTGTTCTGTAAGGACCGCTATCGGTCCACAATACATAGGGTTGCCGTGCACTACTGCTGACCGCTGCCCTATACTGCAGCAGTCCTTCATTGGTATAGGGACTGACGTACAGTCTGCTAATCACTAACACACAACCTGCTTGGTCCACAAAAGTTCTTATAAGGACTGGTAACTTGGTATAGGGTGCTACGGTACATAGGCCTGAGTGCGTTACAGTCTGCTGTTCTGTAAGGACCGCTATCGGTCCACAATACATAGGGTTGCCGTGCACTACTGCTGACCGCTGCCCTATACTGCAGCAGTCCTTCAGCGGTATAGGGACTGACGCACAGTCTGCTAAACACTAACACACAACCTGCTTGGTCCACAAAAGTTCTTATAAGGACTGGTAACTTGGTATAGGGTGCTACGGTACATAGGCTTGAGTGCGGTACAGTCTGCTGTTCTGTAAGGACCGCTATCGGTCCACAATAGATAGGGTTGACGTGCACCACTGCTGACCGCTGCCCTATACTGCAGCAGTCCTTCAGCGGTATAGGGACTGACGTACAGTCTGCTAAACACTAATACACAACCTGCTTGGTCCACAAAAGTTCTTATAAGGACTGGTAACTTGGTATAGGGTGCTACGGTACATAGGCTTGAGTGCGGTACAGTCTGCTGTTCTGTAAGGACCGCTATAGGTCCACAATAGATAGGGTTGACGTGCACCACTGCTGACCGCTCACCTATACTGCAGCAGTCCTTCAGCGGTATAGGGACTAAGAGTTTTGTCACAGGGTCATTTAAAAAATGACATGCAGAGGAAGAGGCAGGCCCTTCCGCAGGGGTGGTAGGGGTAGGGCAGGAGCAACAGGCTTGAGCCAAAGTGGGAAGTTGCAGAAGGTGCGTTCAATTACTTTAAAGGATGCACCAGACTTGGTTGAGTGGCTCGCTCAGCCTTACTCTTCTGCACCCTCCTCATCCTCTCGATCTGCACCCTCTTCTTCACTCTCTGCTATGTGCACCCCCAAAGACACTACCACCAACAACACGACCACCACCACCACCACCACATACCTTCCGCTTGAGTCACTGGAATTATTTTCCGATCCATATCAAGAGGACATTTCTGATGCGCAGCCACTCTTGGTATTGGATCAGGAAGAGGAGGTAGCAACAAGCGCTACTCAGCAGTCTGACGCCAGTACCCAGATCAGCCCAAGGAGGAGGTTGGTCCCCGGTGTTGCTGCCTACTCTACTTATAGCGGTGGGGAAGGTGACGTTGATGATGACGTGTCTAGTGATGTCACGTGGGTGCCCACAAGAGAGGAAGAGGAGGGGAGTTCAGAGGGAGATATGGACCAGCAGATAGGGAGGAGAAGCAGCAATGACTTACATTGCACAGCAGGGACAAAGCAGACTGCAAATGTATCAGGAGCGAGTCATCGACCATGTACGGTCACATCTGGCGCTCCCAGGACACCGGCACATGGCTCCGCAGTGTGGGCTTTTTTTAACGTGTCCGCTGCTGACAATAGCGTTGCCATCTGCAATCTTTGCAGTCAACGCGTTAGTCGCGGTAAGCCCAATACTCACCTAGGGACGACCGCCTTAAGAAGGCACATGAGCAGCCATCACCGAGCCCAGTGGGAGCAACGGAACACACAAAGCCACACTGCAGGCTCTCACCGTCCAGCCTCGTCTTCTACTTCTCCTTCTCCTCTCTCCTCACAATTGTCCTCCACTCCACCTTCCATCACGCCAAGCTCACATTTTTCTGCAAAAAGGCAGGCTTCCGTGGGCCTAATGTTTGAGCGTAAAAAAATGATGACGCCGGATAACCCTCTTGCCCAACGGTTGGCGGCTGGCTTGTCAGAACTCATAGCCCGCCAACTACTGCCATATAAACTGGTGGACTCGGAGGCCTTTCGCAAATTTGTGGCCATTGGAACACCACAATGGAAGGTCCCAGGAAGGAAGTATTTCTCAGAGAAGGGCATCCCAGAGCTATATGGCCATGTTCAGCGGCAAGTGAATGTATCTCTGGCACACAGTGTCGGTGCCAAGATACATCTGACCACAGACACGTGGTCTAGCAAACACGGGCAGGGAAGGTATATCAGTTTTACTGCCCACTGGGTGAACCTTCTGACGGCCGTCAAGCATGTAACCCGTGGCACCCGTGTAGATTTGGTTTTACCGCCACGGATTGCATGCAGGCCTGACTCTTCTTCTCCTCCTCCTACTCCATCCTCCTCCCTCTCCTCCTCAGCTGCCTCCTCCTTTTCCGCTGCTAGCGTCTCTTCCACTGCACCGCCCAAGCTCCCCAGAACCTATTCCACATGCCAGGTGAGACGTTGCCATGCCGTGCTGCGTCTGTTGTGCCTGGAAGCAAAGAGCCACACTGGCCCGGCACTCCTTTCAGCTTTGCGTTCACAGGCAGATGAGTGGCTAACACCGCTCAATTTGACAGTTGGTAAAGTGGTGTGTGACAACGGTGCCAATCTGCTTAGCGCATTGAAACAGGGCAAAATCACGCACGTGCCGTGCATGGCACACGTCTTAAACTTGGTCGTGCAGCGATTCCTTGTCAAATACCCTGGGGTCCAGGACATCTTGCGGCAGGCAAGGAAAATCTCGGCCCATTTCAGAAGATCTTACACGGCCATGGCTCGCCTTGCTGACATTCAGCGGCGACACCATCTGCCGGTCAGACGTCTTATTTGCGATTGCCCGACGCGATGGAACTCAACCTTCTATATGCTTGATAGGCTGCTCCAGCAGAAACGTGCAGTTAACGTCTACCTGTATGAACTCTGCGAAAGAAACGGTTCTGGGGAGCTGGGTTTTTTTTCACCGCGCCAGTGGCTGCTCATGCGCGACACATGCAGACTTCTGCGGCCATTTGAGGAGATCACCAAACTGGTCAGTCGCAGCCATGGCGCCATCAGTGACATGGTACCTTATGCCTTCTTTCTGGAGCGTGCATTGCGTCGTGTCATTGATCAGGCTGTGGAGGAGCAGGAGCGGGAAGATGAGGAAGTCGCAATGCTGGATGAATTCCCAGGGGGGGCTACTCTATCTGAGACAAGTCAACAACAGGAGTCTGATGAGGAGTCAGAGGAGGATGGTGCCGGGGCGGATGAGCAGGAGCAAGAAGAGCATGCTTTAAACCTTTCTGGGATCCCTGTTGTGCGAGGATGGGGAGAGGAGAATGAAGAGGACGACATTATCCTGGATGATGAGCAGGAGCCAGGCCACCACACCGCTTCCACTTTAGTGCAAATGGGGGCCTTCATGCTCCAGTGTTTTAATAGGGACCCCCGTATAAAAAGCATGAGGGTCAAGGACCAGTACTGGGTGGCAACGTACTTAGACCCCCGGTACAAACACAAAATGGCGGAAATGTTACCGCCGTCGCAGAGGGCTGTCAGAATGCAGCACTTCCAGGCCTTGCTTCGAGAAATGCTGCATTCTGCTTTTGCGTGCGCTGGCAGAGGAGCAATTCCCACTCCCAGAGAAGGAGTTGCGGGTACCAATCCAACAGCGCCTGCAAGAAGAGGCCGGTTTGAAGATGTGTTGGTGACTTCGGATATGAGGTCATTCTTTCAGCCGACCCATCGACAGGTGTCATCCGGATCCAGCATCAGGGAACGCCTAGACCGTCAGGTGTCCGACTACATTGGGTTAACGGCCGATGTGGACGCTCTGAGGAGTGATGAACCCCTAGACTACTGGGTGGGCAGGCTTGACCTCTGGCCAGAGCTTGCCCAATTTGCAATCGAACTGTTGGCTTGCCCCTCATCCAGTGTCCTGTCCGAAAGGACGTTCAGCGCAGCAGGGGGGATTGTGACCGATAAGCGTACTCGCCTAGCTCACCACAGTGTTAACTACCTCACATTTCTAAAAATGAATGAGGCATGGATCTCGGAGGAATTCAACACATGTGATCAGTAGACCATGTATATGTCTATAAACAATTTTTGGAATCAAGCACACAGACCTTCTTAATTCATTTGGCTCACTTCCCTGACCCAAAAAAGCACACCGTACTATATGCCCCTACCCTCCTCTTTGAAGAGGTTGAGCGGTGTCATATTTCTACTGGGGCTGCTTATTATGAGGGGTTCCCACCATCCCTGTGCTGTGCTGACTTCCTCCTGGGTGTTCTTATTATGAGGGGCTCCCACCATCCCTGTGCTGTGCTGACTTCCTCCTGGGGGTTCTTATTATGAGGGGATCACACCATCCCTGTGCTGTGCTGACTTCCTCCTGGGGCTGCTTACGGTGCTGCTGTCAGCGCTGTATGTCACGGAGCTGCTGTCAGCGCTGTATGTCACGGAGCTGCTGTCAGCGCTGTATGTCACGGAGCTGCTGTCAGCGCTGTATGTCACGGAGCTGCTGTCAGCGCTGTATGTCACGGAGCTGCTGTCAGCGCTGTATGTCACGGAGCTGCTGTCAGCGCTGTATGTCACGGAGCTGCTGTCAGCGCTGTATGTCACGGAGCTGCTGTCAGCGCTGTATGTCACGGAGCTGCTGTCAGCGCTGTATGTCACGGAGCTGCTGTCAGCGCTGTATGTCACGGTGCTGCTGTCAGCGCTGTATGTCACGGAGCTGCTGTCAGCGCTGTATGTCACGGAGCTGCTGTCAGTGCTGTATGTCACGGAGCTGCTGTCAGCGCTGTATGTCACGGAGCTGCTGTCAGCGCTGTATGTCACGGAGCTGCTGTCAGCGCTGTATGTCACGGTGCTGCTGTCAGCGCTGTATGTCACGGAGCTGCTGTCAGCGCTGTATGTCACGGAGCTGCTGTCAGCGCTGTATGTCACGGAGCTGCTGTCAGCGCTGTATGTCACGGAGCTGCTGTCAGCGCTGTATGTCACGGAGCTGCTGTCAGCGCTGTATGTCACGGTGCTGATGTCAGTGCTCTGTATTACGGTGCTGCTGTCAGTGCTCTGTATCTCCTGCACCCTCTTGTTTGCCTACCCTGGTCCCTGACCTTCCCTCTCCTCCATTGCCTTCATTAGCTCCATAGTCCTGAATTGTCAGAACAATTTCCCAAATAAAAAAAAAATGCTTGTAGTTATCGATCCCAAATTCACCTCATACATGTATTATGCTATTGTCCAGGTGGTGGGACTACGTGCTACCCCCTAATAATTACCCCGTGGCCGCAAATTCGACCTAAAGGTTTGCGAAATTCGCCTCCCATTGAAGTCAATGGAGCCCGCGGCGAACGGTCGTTTTCGCGAACGTTTGTGTCCGTTCGCGTTTCGCGTTCGCGAAACGTCCCGTCGGAAGTTCGTCCATCACTAGTCTCTGACCATCTCCTGTACTATGTCTGCAGTCTCTGATCATCTCCTGTACTATTTCTGCAGTCTCTGATCATCTCCTGTACTATGTCTGCAGTCTCTGACCATCTCCTGTACTATGTCTGCAGTCTCTGACCATCTCCTGTACTATGTCTGCAGTCTCTGACCATCTCCTGTACTATTTCTGCAGTCTCTGACCATCTCCTGTACTATGTCTGCAGTCTCTGATCATCTCCTGTACTATTTCTGCAGTCTCTGACCATCTCCTGTACTATGTCTGCAGTCTCTGACCATCTCCTGTACCATGTCTGCAGTCTCTGATCATCTCCTGCACTATTTCTGCAGTCTCTGATCATCTCCTGCACTATTTCTGCAGTCTCTGATCATCTCCTGTACTATGTCTGCAGTCTCTGACCATCTCTTGTACTATGTCTGCAGTCTCTGATCATCTCCTGTACTATTTCTGCAGTCTTTGATCATCTCCTGTACTATGTCTGCAGTCTCTGACCATCTCCTGTACCATGTCTGCAGTCTCTGATCATCTCCTGTACTATTTCTGCAGTCTCTGACCATCTCCTGTACTATGTCTGCAGTCTCTGACCATCTCCTGTACCATGTCTGCAGTCTCTTACCATCTCCTGTACCATGTCTGCAGTCTCTGACCATCTCCTGTACCATGTCTGCAGTCTCTGATCATCTCTTGTATCATGTCTGCAGTCTCTTACCATCTCCTGTACCATGTCTGCAGTCTCTGATCATCTCTTGTATCATGTCTGCAGTCTCTGACCATCTCCTGTACCATGTCTGCAGTCTCTTACCATCTCCTGTACCATGTCTGCAGTCTCTGACCATCTCCTGTACTATGTCTGCAGTCTCTAATCATCTCCTGTACTATGTCTGCAGTCTCTGACCATCTCCTGTACCATGTCTGCAGTCTCTGATCATCTCCTGTACTATTTCTGCAGTCTCTGACCATCTCCTGTACTATGTCTGCAGTCTCTGACCATCTCCTGTACTATGTCTGCAGTCTCTGACCATCTCCTGTACTATGTCTGCAGTCTCTGATCATCTCCTGTACTATTTCTGCAGTCTCTGATCATCTCCTGTACTATGTCTGCAGTCTCTGACCATCTCCTGTACTATGTCTGCAGTCTCTGACCATCTCCTGTACTATGTCTGCAGTCTCTGACCATCTCCTGTACTATTTCTGCAGTCTCTGACCATCTCCTGTACTATGTCTGCAGTCTCTGATCATCTCCTGTACTATTTCTGCAGTCTCTGACCATCTCCTGTACTATGTCTGCAGTCTCTGACCATCTCCTGTACCATGTCTGCAGTCTCTGATCATCTCCTGCACTATTTCTGCAGTCTCTGATCATCTCCTGCACTATTTCTGCAGTCTCTGATCATCTCCTGTACTATGTCTGCAGTCTCTGACCATCTCTTGTACTATGTCTGCAGTCTCTGATCATCTCCTGTACTATTTCTGCAGTCTTTGATCATCTCCTGTACTATGTCTGCAGTCTCTGACCATCTCCTGTACCATGTCTGCAGTCTCTGATCATCTCCTGTACTATTTCTGCAGTCTCTGACCATCTCCTGTACTATGTCTGCAGTCTCTGACCATCTCCTGTACCATGTCTGCAGTCTCTTACCATCTCCTGTACCATGTCTGCAGTCTCTGACCATCTCCTGTACCATGTCTGCAGTCTCTGATCATCTCTTGTATCATGTCTGCAGTCTCTTACCATCTCCTGTACCATGTCTGCAGTCTCTGATCATCTCTTGTATCATGTCTGCAGTCTCTGACCATCTCCTGTACCATGTCTGCAGTCTCTTACCATCTCCTGTACCATGTCTGCAGTCTCTGACCATCTCCTGTACTATGTCTGCAGTCTCTAATCATCTCCTGTACTATGTCTGCAGTCTCTGACCAACTCCTGTACTATTTCTGCCTTCTCTGACCATCTCCTGTACTATTTCTGCAGTCTCTGATCATCTCCTGTACTATGTCTGCAGTCTCTGACCATCTCCTGTACTATGTCTGCAGTCTCTGACCATCTCCTGTACTATTTCTGCAGTCTCTGATCATCTCCTGTACTATTTCTGCAGTCTCTGATCATCTCCTGTACTATGTCTGCAGTCTCTGACCATCTCCTGTACTATTTCTGCAGTCTCTGACCATCTCCTGTACCATGTCTGCAGTCTCTGACCATCTCCTGTACTATGTCTGCAGTCTCTGACATCTCCTGTACTATTTCTGCAGTCTCTGATCATCTCCTGTACTATGTCTGCAGTCTCTGACCATCTCCTGTACTATGTCTGCAGTCTCTGATCATCTCCTGTACTATTTCTGCAGTCTCTGATCATCTCCTGTACTATGTCTGCAGTCTCTGATCATCTCCTGTACCATGTCTGCAGTCTCTGATCATCTCCTGTACTATTTCTGCAGTCTCTGACCATCTCCTGTACTATGTCTGCAGTCTCTGATCATCTCCTGTACCATGTCTGCAGTCTCTGACCATCTCCTGTACTATGTCTGCAGTCTCTGACCATCTCCTGTACTATTTCTGCAGTCTCTGACCATCTCCTGTACTATGTCTGCAGTCTCTGATCATCTCCTGTACTATTTCTGCAGTCTCTGACCATCTCCTGTACTATGTCTGCAGTCTCTGACCATCTCCTGTACCATGTCTGCAGTCTCTGACCATCTCCTGTACTATGTCTGCAGTCTCTGATCATCTCCTGTACCATGTCTGCAGTCTCTGACCATCTCCTGTACTATTTCTGCAGTCTCTGACCATCTCCAGTACTATGTCTGCAGTCTCTGACCATCTCCTGTACCATGTCTGCAGTCTCTGATCATCTCCTGTACTATTTCTGCAGTCTCTGACCATCTCCTGTACTATGTCTGCAGTCTCTGATCATCTCCTGTACCATGTCTGCAGTCTCTGACCATCTCCTGTACCATGTCTGCAGTCTCTGACCATCTCCTGTACTATTTCTGCAGTCTCTGACCATCTCCTGTACTATTTCTGCAGTCTCTTATCATCTCCTGTACTATGTCTGCTGTCTCTGATCATCTCCTGTACCATGTCTGCAGTCTCTGATCATCTCCTGCACTATTTCTGCAGTCTCTGACCATCTCCTGTACTATTTCTGCAGTCTCTGACCATCTCCTGTACTATTTCTGCAGTCTCTGATCATCTCCTGTACCATGTCTGCAGTCTCTGATCATCTCCTGTACTATTTCTGCAGTCTCTGACCATCTCCTGTACTATGTCTGCAGTCTCTGATCATCTCCTGTACCATGTCTGCAGTCTCTGATCATCTCCTGTACCATGTCTGCCGACTCTGATCATCTCCTGTACTATTTCTGCAGTCTCTGATCATCTCCTGTACTATGTCTGCAGTCTCTGACCATCTCCTGTACTATGTCTGCAGTCTCTGATCATCTCCTGTACCATGTCTGCAGTCTCTGACCATCTCCTGTACTATTTCTGCAGTCTCTGACCATCTCCTGTACTATTTCTGCAGTCTCTGACCATCTCCTGTACTATTTCTCCAGTCTCTGATCATCTCCTGTACTATGTCTGCAGTCTCTGATCATCTCCTGTACCATGTCTGCAGTCTCTGATCATCTCCTGTACTATTTCTGCAGTCTCTGACCATCTCCTGTACTATTTCTGCAGTCTCTGACCATCTCCTGTACTATTTCTGCAGTCTCTGATCATCTCCTGCACTATTTCTGCAGTCTCTGATCATCTCCTGCACTATTTCTGCAGTCTCTGATCATCTCCTGTACTATGTCTGCAGTCTCTGACCATCTCTTCTACTATGTCTGCAGTCTCTGATCATCTCCTGTACTATGTCTGCAGTCTCTGATCATCTCCTGTACCATGTCTGCAGTCTCTGACCATCTCCTGTACTATTTCTGCAGTCTCTGACCATCTCCTGTACTATTTCTGCAGTCTCTGACCATCTCCTGTACTATTTCTCCAGTCTCTGATCATCTCCTGTACTATGTCTGCAGTCTCTGATCATCTCCTGTACCATGTCTGCAGTCTCTGATCATCTCCTGTACTATTTCTGCAGTCTCTGACCATCTCCTGTACTATTTCTGCAGTCTCTGACCATCTCCTGTACTATTTCTGCAGTCTCTGATCATCTCCTGCACTATTTCTGCAGTCTCTGATCATCTCCTGCACTATTTCTGCAGTCTCTGATCATCTCCTGTACTATGTCTGCAGTCTCTGACCATCTCTTCTACTATGTCTGCAGTCTCTGATCATCTCCTGTACTATTTCTGCAGTCTTTGATCATCTCCTGTACTATGTCTGCAGTCTCTGACCATCTCCTGTACCATGTCTGCAGTCTCTGATCATCTCCTATACTATTTCTGCAGTCTCTGACCATCTCCTGTACTATGTCTGCAGTCTCTGACCATCTCCTGTACCATGTCTGCAGTCTCTTACCATCTCCTGTACCATGTCTGCAGTCTCTGACCATCTCCTGTACCATGTCTGCAGTCTCTGATCATCTCCTGTACCACGTCTGCAGTCTCTGACCATCTCCTGTACCATGTCTGCAGTCTCTGACCATCTCCTGTACCATGTCTGCAGTCTCTGACCATCTCCTGTACCATGTCTGCAGTCTCTGATCATCTCCTGTACCATGTCTGCAGTCTCTGACCATCTCCTGTACCATGTATGCAGTCTCTGACCATCTCCTGTACCATGTCTGCAGTCTCTAATCATCTCCTGTACTATGTCTGCAGTCTCTGACCAACTCCTGTACTATTTCTGCCTTCTCTGACCATCTCCTGTACTATTTCTGCAGTCTCTGATCATCTCCTGTACTATGTCTGCAGTCTCTGACCATCTCCTCTACTATTTCTGCAGTCTCTGATCATCTCCTGTACTATTTCTGCAGTCTCTGATCATCTCATGTACTATGTCTGCAGTCTCTGACCATCTCCTGTACTATTTCTGCAGTCTCTGACCATCTCCTGTACCATGTCTGCAGTCTCTGACCATCTCCTGTACTATGTCTGCAGTCTCTGACCATCTCCTGTACTATTTCTGCAGTCTGTGATCATCTCCTGTACTATGTCTGCAGTCTCTGACCATCTCCTGTACTATGTCTGCAGTCTCTGATCATCTCCTGTACTATTTCTGCAGTCTCTGATCATCTCCTGTACTATGTCTGCAGTCTCTGATCATCTCCTGTACCATGTCTGCAGTCTCTGATCATCTCCTGTACTATTTCTGCAGTCTCTGACCATCTCCTGTACTATGTCTGCAGTCTCTGATCATCTCCTGTACCATGTCTGCAGTCTCTGACCATCTCCTGTACTATTTCTGCAGTCTCTGACCATCTCCTGTACTATGTCTGCAGTCTCTGATCATCTCCTGTACTATTTCTGCAGTCTCTGACCATCTCCTGTACTATGTCTGCAGTCTCTGACCATCTCCTGTACCATGTCTGCAGTCTCTGACCATCTCCTGTACCATGTCTGCAGTCTCTAATCATCTCCTGTACTATGTCTGCAGTCTCTGACCAACTCCTGTACTATTTCTGCCTTCTCTGACCATCTCCTGTACTATTTCTGCAGTCTCTGATCATCTCCTGTACTATGTCTGCAGTCTCTGACCATCTCCTGTACTATGTCTGCAGTCTCTGACCATCTCCTGTACTATTTCTGCAGTCTCTGACCATCTCCTGTACCATGTCTGCAGTCTCTGACCATCTCCTGTACTATGTCTGCAGTCTCTGACATCTCCTGTACTATTTCTGCAGTCTCTGATCATCTCCTGTACTATGTCTGCAGTCTCTGACCATCTCCTGTACTATTTCTGCAGTCTCTGATCATCTCCTGTACTATGTCTGCAGTCTCTGACCATCTCCTGTACTATGTCTGCAGTCTCTGATCATCTCCTGTACTATTTCTGCAGTCTCTGATCATCTCCTGTACTATGTCTGCAGTCTCTGATCATCTCCTGTACCATGTCTGCAGTCTCTGATCATCTCCTGTACTATTTCTGCAGTCTCTGACCATCTCCTGTACTATGTCTGCAGTCTCTGATCATCTCCTGTACCATGTCTGCAGTCTCTGACCATCTCCTGTACTTTTTCTGCAGTCTCTGACCATCTCCTGTACTATGTCTGCAGTCTCTGACCATCTCCTGTACTATGTCTGCAGTCTCTGACCATCTTCTGTACTATGTCTGCAGTCTCTGACCATCTCCTGTACTATTTCTGCAGTCTCTGACCATCCCCTGTACTATGTCTGCAGTCTCTGATCATCTCCTGTACTATTTCTGCAGTCTCTGACCATCTCCTGTACTATGTCTGCAGTCTCTGACCATCTCCTGTACCATGTCTGCAGTCTCTGACCATCTCCTGTACTATGTCTGCAGTCTCTGATCATCTCCTGTACTATGTCTGCAGTCTCTGATCATCTCCTGTACCATGTCTGCAGTCTCTGACCATCTCCTGTACTATTTCTGCAGTCTCTGACCATCTCCAGTACTATGTCTGCAGTCTCTGACCATCTCCTGTACCATGTCTGCAGTCTCTGATCATCTCCTGTACTATTTCTGCAGTCTCTGACCATCTCCTGTACCATGTCTGCAGTCTCTGATCATCTCCTGTACCATGTCTACAGTCTCTGACCATCTCCTGTACCATGTCTGCAGTCTCTGACCATCTCCTGTACTATTTCTGCAGTCTCTGACCATCTCCTGTACTATTTCTGCAGTCTCTGATCATCTCCTGTACTATGTCTGCAGTCTCTGATCATCTCCTGTACCATGTCTGCAGTCTCTGATCATCTCCTGCACTATTTCTGCAGTCTCTGACCATCTCCTGTACTATTTCTGCAGTCTCTGACCATCTCCTGTACTATTGCTGCAGTCTCTGATCATCTCCTGCACTATTTCTGCAGTCTCTGATCATCTCCTGTACTATTTCTGCAGTCTCTGATCATCCTCTGTACTATGTCTGCAGTCTCTGACCATCTCTTGTACTATGTCTGCAGTCTCTGATCATCTCCTGTACTATTTCTGCAGTCTTTGATCATCTCCTGTACTATGTCTGCAGTCTCTGATCATCTCCTGTACTATTTCTGCAGTCTCTGACCATCTCCTGTACTATGTCTGCAGTCTCTGACCATCTCCTGTACCATGTCTGCAGTCTCTGACCATCTCCTGTACCATGTCTGCAGTCTCTGACCATCTCCTGTACCATGTCTGCAGTCTCTGACCATCTCCTGTACCATGTCTGCAGTCTCTAATCATCTCCTGTACTATGTCTGCAGTCTCTGACCATCTCCTGTACTATTTCTGCCTTCTCTGGCCATCTCCTGTACTATTTCTGCAGTCTCTGACCATCTCCTGTACCATGTATGCAGTCTCTGACCATCTCCTGTACCATGTCTGCAGTCTCTAATCATCTCCTGTACTATGTCTGCAGTCTCTGACCAACTCCTGTACTATTTCTGCCTTCTCTGACCATCTCCTGTACTATTTCTGCAGTCTCTGATCATCTCCTGTACTATGTCTGCAGTCTCTGATCATCTCCTGTACTATTTCTGCAGTCTCTGATCATCTCCTGTACTATTTCTGCAGTCTCTGATCATCTCGTGTACTATGTCTGCAGTCTCTGACCATCTCCTGTACTATTTCTGCAGTCTCTGACCATCTCCTGTACCATGTCTGCAGTCTCTGACCATCTCCTGTACTATGTCTGCAGTCTCTGACCATCTCCTGTACTATTTCTGCAGTCTCTGATCATCTCCTGTACTATGTCTGCAGTCTCTGACCATCTCCTGTACTATGTCTGCAGTCTCTGATCATCTCCTGTACTATTTCTGCAGTCTCTGATCATCTCCTGTACTATGTCTGCAGTCTCTGATCATCTCCTGTACCATGTCTGCAGTCTCTGATCATCTCCTGTACTATTTCTGCAGTCTCTGACCATCTCCTGTACTATGTCTGCAGTCTCTGATCATCTCCTGTACCATGTCTGCAGTCTCTGACCATCTCCTGTACTATTTCTGCAGTCTCTGACCATCTCCTGTACTATGTCTGCAGTCTCTGACCATCTCCTGTACCATGTCTGCAGTCTCTGACCATCTCCTGTACCATGTCTGCAGTCTCTGACCATCTCCTGTACCATGTCTGCAGTCTCTGATCATCTCCTGTACCATGTCTGCAGTCTCTGACCATCTCCTGTACCATGTCTGCAGTCTCTGACCATCTCCTGTACCATGTCTGCAGTCTCTAATCATCTCCTGTACTATGTCTGCAGTCTCTGACCATCTCCTGTACTATTTCTGCAGTCTCTGACCATCTCCAGTACTATGTCTGCAGTCTCTGACCATCTCCTGTACCATGTCTGCAGTCTCTGATCATCTCCTGTACTATTTCTGCAGTCTCTGACCATCTCCTGTACTATGTCTGCAGTCTCTGATCATCTCCTGTACCATGTCTGCAGTCTCTGACCATCTCCTGTACCATGTCTGCAGTCTCTGACCATCTCCTGTACTATTTCTGCAGTCTCTGACCATCTCCTGTACTATTTCTGCAGTCTCTGATCATCTCCTGTACTATGTCTGCAGTCTCTGATCATCTCCTGTACCATGTCTGCAGTCTCTGATCATCTCCTGCACTATTTCTGCAGTCTCTGACCATCTCCTGTACTATGTCTGCAGTCTCTGATCATCTCCTGTACCATGTCTGCAGTCTCTGATCATCTCCTGTACCATGTCTGCAGTCTCTGATCATCTCCTGCACTATTTCTGCAGTCTCTGACCATCTCCTGTACTATTTCTGCAGTCTCTGATCATCTCCTGAACTATTTCTGCAGTCTCTGATCATCTCCTGTACCATGTCTGCAGTCTCTGATCATCTCCTGTACTATTTCTGCAGTCTCTGACCATCTCCTGTACCATGTCTGCAGTCTCTGATCATCTCCTGTACCATGTCTGCAGTCTCTGACCATCTCCTGTACCATGTCTGCAGTCTCTGACCATCTCCTGTACCATGTCTGCAGTCTCTGATCATCTCCTGTACCATGTCTGCAGTCTCTGACCATCTCCTGTACCATGTCTGCAGTCTCTGACCATCTCCTGTACCATGTCTGCAGTCTCTAATCATCTCCTGTACTATGTCTGCAGTCTCTGACCATCTCCTGTACTATTTCTGCAGTCTCTGACCATCTCCAGTACTATGTCTGCAGTCTCTGACCATCTCCTGTACCATGTCTGCAGTCTCTGATCATCTCCTGTACTATTTCTGCAGTCTCTGACCATCTCCTGTACTATGTCTGCAGTCTCTGATCATCTCCTGTACCATGTCTGCAGTCTCTGACCATCTCCTGTACCATGTCTGCAGTCTCTGACCATCTCCTGTACTATTTCTGCAGTCTCTGACCATCTCCTGTACTATTTCTGCAGTCTCTGATCATCTCCTGTACTATGTCTGCAGTCTCTGATCATCTCCTGTACCATGTCTGCAGTCTCTGATCATCTCCTGCACTATTTCTGCAGTCTCTGACCATCTCCTGTACTATGTCTGCAGTCTCTGATCATCTCCTGTACCATGTCTGCAGTCTCTGATCATCTCCTGTACCATGTCTGCAGTCTCTGATCATCTCCTGCACTATTTCTGCAGTCTCTGACCATCTCCTGTACTATTTCTGCAGTCTCTGATCATCTCCTGAACTATTTCTGCAGTCTCTGATCATCTCCTGTACCATGTCTGCAGTCTCTGATCATCTCCTGTACTATTTCTGCAGTCTCTGACCATCTCCTGTACTATGTCTGCAGTCTCTTATCATCTCCTGTACCATGTCTGCAGTCTCTGATCATCTCCTGTACCATGTCTGCAGACTCTGATCATCTCCTGTACTATTTCTGCAGTCTCTGATCATCTCCTGTACTATGTCTGCAGTCTCTGACCATCTCCTGTACTATGTCTGCAGTCTCTGATCATCTCCTGTACCATGTCTGCAGTCTCTGACCATCTCCTGTACTATTTCTGCAGTCTCTGACCATCTCCTGTACTATTTCTGCAGTCTCTGACCATCTCCTGTACTATTTCTGCAGTCTCTGATCATCTCCTGTACTATGTCTGCAGTCTCTGATCATCTCCTGTACCATGTCTGCAGTCTCTGATCATCTCCTGTACTATTTCTGCAGTCTCTGACCATCTCCTGTACTATTTCTGCAGTCTCTGACCATCTCCTGTACTATTTCTGCAGTCTCTGATCATCTCATGCACTATTTCTGCAGTCTCTGATCATCTCCTGCACTATTTCTGCAGTCTCTGATCATCTCCTGTACTATGTCTGCAGTCTCTGACCATCTCTTGTACTATGTCTGCAGTCTCTGATCATCTCCTGTACTATTTCTGCAGTCTTTGATCATCTCCTGTACTATGTCTGCAGTCTCTGACCATCTCCTGTACCATGTCTGCAGACTCTGATCATCTCCTGTACTATTTCTGCAGTCTCTGACCATCTCCTGTACTATGTCTGCAGTCTCTGACCATCTCCTGTACTATGTGTGCAGTCTCTGACCATCTCCTGTACCATGTCTGCAGTCTCTTACCATCTCCTGTACCATGTCTGCAGTCTCTGACCATCTCCTGTACCATGTCTGCAGTCTCTGATCATCTCCTGTACCATGTCTGCAGTCTCTGACCATCTCCTGTACCATGTCTGCAGTCTCTGACCATCTCCTGTACCATGTCTGCAGTCTCTGACCATCTCCTGTACCATGTCTGCAGTCTCTGACCATCTCCTGTACCATGTCTGCAGTCTCTGACCATCTCCTGTACCATGTATGCAGTCTCTGACCATCTCCTGTACCATGTCTGCAGTCTCTAATCATCTCCTGTACTATGTCTGCAGTCTCTGACCAACTCCTGTACTATTTCTGCCTTCTCTGACCATCTCCTGTACTATTTCTGCAGTCTCTGATCATCTCCTGTACTATGTCTGCAGTCTCTTACCATCTCCTGTACTATTTCTGCAGTCTCTGATCATCTCCTGTACTATGTCTGCAGTCTCTGACCATCTCCTGTACTATTTCTGCAGTCTCTGACCATCTCCTGTACCATGTCTGCAGTCTCTGACCATCTCCTGTACTATGTCTGCAGTCTCTGACCATCTCCTGTACTATTTCTGCAGTCTCTGATCATCTCCTGTACTATGTCTGCAGTCTCTGACCATCTCCTGTACTATGTCTGCAGTCTCTGATCATCTCCTGTACTATTTCTGCAGTCTCTGATCATCTCCTGTACTATGTCTGCAGTCTCTGATCATCTCCTGTACCATGTCTGCAGTCTCTGATCATCTCCTGTACTATTTCTGCAGTCTCTGACCATCTCCTGTACTATGTCTGCAGTCTCTGATCATCTCCTGTACCATGTCTGCAGTCTCTGACCATCTCCTGTACTATGTCTGCAGTCTCTGACCATCTCCTGTACTATTTCTGCAGTCTCTGACCATCTCCTGTACTATGTCTGCAGTCTCTGATCATCTCCTGTACTATTTCTGCAGTCTCTGACCATCTCCTGTACTATGTCTGCAGTCTCTGACCATCTCCTGTACCATGTCTGCAGTCTCTGACCATCTCCTGTACTATTTCTACAGTCTCTGACCATCTCCTGTACTATTTCTGCAGTCTCTGATCATCTCCTGTACTATGTCTGCAGTCTCTGATCATCTCCTGTACCATGTCTGCAGTCTCTGATCATCTCCTGTACTATTTCTGCAGTCTCTGACCATCTCCTGTACTATTTCTGCAGTCTCTGACCATCTCCTGTACTATTTCTGCAGTCTCTGATCATCTCCTGCACTATTTCTGCAGTCTCTGATCATCTCCTGCACTATTTCTGCAGTCTCTGATCATCTCCTGTACTATGTCTGCAGTCTCTGACCATCTCCTGTACCATGTCTGCAGTCTCTGATCATCTCCTGCACTATTTCTGCAGTCTCTGACCATCTCCTGTACTATGTCTGCAGTCTCTGACCATCTCCTGTACCATGTCTGCAGTCTCTTACCATCTCCTGTACCATGTCTGCAGTCTCTGACCATCTCCTGTACCATGTCTGCAGTCTCTGACCATCTCCTGTACTATGTCTGCAGTCTCTAATCATCTCCTGTACTATGTCTGCAGTCTCTGACCAACTCCTGTACTATTTCTGCCTTCTCTGACCATCTCCTGTACTATTTCTGCAGTCTCTGATCATCTCCTGTACTATGTCTGCAGTCTCTGATCATCTCCTGTACTATTTCTGCAGTCTCTGACCATCTCCTGTACTATGTCTGCAGTCTCTGATCATCTCCTGTACCATGTCTGCAGTCTCTGACCATCTCCTGTACTATTTCTGCAGTCTCTGACCATCTCCTGTACTATGTCTGCAGTCTCTGACCATCTCCTGTACTATTTCTGCAGTCTCTGACCATCTCCTGTACTATGTCTGCAGTCTCTGACCATCTCCTGTACCATGTCTGCAGTCTCTGACCATCTCCTGTACCATGTCTGCAGTCTCTGACCATCTCCTGTACCATGTCTGCAGTCTCTGATCATCTCCTGTACCATGTCTGCAGTCTCTGACCATCTCCTGTACCATGTCTGCAGTCTCTGACCATCTCCTGTACCATGTCTGCAGTCTCTAATCATCTCCTGTACTATGTCTGCAGTCTCTGACCAACTCCTGTACTATTTCTGCCTTCTCTGACCATCTCCTGTACTATTTCTGCAGTCTCTGAACATCTCCTGTACTATGTCTGCAGTCTCTGACCATCTCCTGTACTATGTCTGCAGTCTCTGATCATCTCCTGTACTATTTCTGCAGTCTCTGACCATCTCCTGTACTATTTCTGCAGTCTCTGATCATCTCCTGTACTATTTCTGCAGTCTCTGATCATCTCCTGTACGATGTCTGCAGTCTCTGACCATCTCCTGTACTATTTCTGCAGTCTCTGACCATCTCCTGTACCATGTCTGCAGTCTCTGACCATCTCCTGTACTATGTCTGCAGTCTCTGACATCTCCTGTACTATTTCTGCAGTCTCTGATCATCTCCTGTACTATGTCTGCAGTCTCTGACCATCTCCTGTACTATGTCTGCAGTCTCTGATCATCTCCTGTACTATTTCTGCAGTCTCTGATCATCTCCTGTACTATGTCTGCAGTCTCTGATCATCTCCTGTACCATGTCTGCAGTCTCTGATCATCTCCTGTACTATTTCTGCAGTCTCTGACCATCTCCTGTACTATGTCTGCAGTCTCTGAACATCTCCTGTACCATGTCTGCAGTCTCTGACCATCTCCTGTACTATGTCTGCAGTCTCTGACCATCTCCTGTACTATTTCTGCAGTCTCTGACCATCTCCTTTACTATGTTGCAGTCTCTGATCATCTCCTGTACTATTTCTGCAGTCTCTGACCATCTCCTGTACTATGTCTGCAGTCTCTGACCATCTCCTGTACCATGTCTGCAGTCTCTGACCATCTCCTGTACTATGTCTGCAGTCTCTGATCATCTCCTGTACTATGTCTGCAGTCTCTGATCATCTCCTGTACCATGTCTGCAGTCTCTGACCATCTCCTGTACTATTTCTGCAGTCTCTGACCATCTCCAGTACTATGTCTGCAGTCTCTGACCATCTCCTGTACCATGTCTGCAGTCTCTGATCATCTCCTGTACTATTTCTGCAGTCTCTGACCATCTCCTGTACTATGTCTGCAGTCTCTGATCATCTCCTGTACCATGTCTGCAGTCTCTGACCATCTCCTGTACCATGTCTGCAGTCTCTGACCATCTCCTGTACTATTTCTGCAGTCTCTGACCATCTCCTGTACTATTTCTGCAGTCTCTGATCATCTCCTGTACTATGTCTGCTGTCTCTGATCATCTCCTGTACCATGTCTGCAGTCTCTGATCATCTCCTGCACTATTTCTGCAGTCTCTGACCATCTCCTGTACTATTTCTGCAGTCTCTGACCATCTCCTGTACTATTTCTGCAGTCTCTGATCATCTCCTGTACCATGTCTGCAGTCTCTGATCATCTCCTGTACTATTTCTGCAGTCTCTGACCATCTCCTGTACTATGTCTGCAGTCTCTGATCATCTCCTGTACCATGTCTGCAGTCTCTGATCATCTCCTGTACCATGTCTGCAGACTCTGATCATCTCCTGTACTATTTCTGCAGTCTCTGATCATCTCCTGTACTATGTCTGCAGTCTCTGACCATCTCCTGTACTATGTCTGCAGTCTCTGATCATCTCCTGTACCATGTCTGCAGTCTCTGACCATCTCCTGTACTATTTCTGCAGTCTCTGACCATCTCCTGTACCATGTCTGCAGTCTCTGACCATCTCCTGTACTATTTCTGCAGTCTCTGATCATCTCCTGTACTATGTCTGCAGTCTCTGATCATCTCCTGTACCATGTCTGCAGTCTCTGATCATCTCCTGTACTATTTCTGCAGTCTCTGACCATCTCCTGTACTATTTCTGCAGTCTCTGACCATCTCCTGTACTATTTCTGCAGTCTCTGATCATCTCCTGCACTATTTCTGCAGTCTCTGATCATCTCCTGCACTATTTCTGCAGTCTCTGATCATCTCCTGTACTATGTCTGCAGTCTCTGACCATCTCTTGTACTATGTCTGCAGTCTCTGATCATCTCCTATACTATTTCTGCAGTCTCTGACCATCTCCTGTACTATGTCTGCAGTCTCTGACCATCTCCTGTACCATGTCTGCAGTCTCTTACCATCTCCTGTACCATGTCTGCAGTCTCTGACCATCTCCTGTACCATGTCTGCAGTCTCTGATCATCTCCTGTACCATGTCTGCAGTCTCTGACCATCTCCTGTACTATGTCTGCAGTCTCTGACCATCTCCTGTACCATGTCTGCAGTCTCTGACCATCTCCTGTACCATGTCTGCAGTCTCTGATCATCTCCTGTACCATGTCTGCAGTCTCTGACCATCTCCTGTACCATGTATGCAGTCTCTGACCATCTCCTGTACCATGTCTGCAGTCTCTAATCATCTCCTGTACTATGTCTGCAGTCTCTGACCAACTCCTGTACTATTTCTGCCTTCTCTGACCATCTCCTGTACTATTTCTGCAGTCTCTGATCATCTCCTGTACTATGTCTGCAGTCTCTGTCCATCTCCTGTACTATTTCTGCAGTCTCTGATCATCTCCTGTACTATTTCTGCAGTCTCTGATCATCTCATGTACTATGTCTGCAGTCTCTGACCATCTCCTGTACTATTTCTGCAGTCTCTGACCATCTCCTGTACCATGTCTGCAGTCTCTGACCATCTCCTGTACTATGTCTGCAGTCTCTGACCATCTCCTGTACTATTTCTGCAGTCTCTGATCATCTCCTGTACTATGTCTGCAGTCTCTGACCATCTCCTGTACTATGTCTGCAGTCTCTGACCAACTCCTGTACTATTTCTGCCTTCTCTGACCATCTCCTGTACTATTTCTGCAGTCTCTGATCATCTCCTGTACTATGTCTGCAGTCTCTGACCATCTCCTGTACTATGTCTGCAGTCTCTGACCATCTCCTGTACTATTTCTGCAGTCTCTGACCATCTCCTGTACGATGTCTGCAGTCTCTGACCATCTCCTGTACTATGTCTGCAGTCTCTGACATCTCCTGTACTATTTCTGCAGTCTCTGATCATCTCCTGTACTATGTCTGCAGTCTCTGACCATCTCCTGTACTATTTCTGCAGTCTCTGATCATCTCCTGTACTATGTCTGCAGTCTCTGACCATCTCCTGTACTATGTCTGCAGTCTCTGATCATCTCCTGTACTATTTCTGCAGTCTCTGATCATCTCCTGTACTATGTCTGCAGTCTCTGATCATCTCCTGTACCATGTCTGCAGTCTCTGATCATCTCCTGTACTATTTCTGCAGTCTCTGACCATCTCCTGTACTATGTCTGCAGTCTCTGATCATCTCCTGTACCATGTCTGCAGTCTCTGACCATCTCCTGTACTATTTCTGCAGTCTCTGACCATCTCCTGTACTATGTCTGCAGTCTCTGACCATCTCCTGTACTATGTCTGCAGTCTCTGACCATCTCCTGTACTATGTCTGCAGTCTTTGACCATCTCCTGTACTATTTCTGCAGTCTCTGACCATCTCCTGTACTATGTCTGCAGTCTCTGATCATCTCCTGTACTATTTCTGCAGTCTCTGACCATCTCCTGTACTATGTCTGCAGTCTCTGACCATCTCCTGTACCATGTCTGCAGTCTCTGACCATCTCCTGTACTATGTCTGCAGTCTCTGATCATCTCCTGTACTATGTCTGCAGTCTCTGATCATCTCCTGTACCATGTCTGCAGTCTCTGACCATCTCCTGTACTATTTCTGCAGTCTCTGACCATCTCCAGTACTATGTCTGCAGTCTCTGACCATCTCCTGTACCATGTCTGCAGTCTCTGATCATCTCCTGTACTATTTCTGCAGTCTCTGACCATCTCCTGTACTATGTCTGCAGTCTCTGATCATCTACTTTACCATGTCTGCAGTCTCTGAAAATCTCCTGTACCATGTCTGCAGTCTCTGACCATCTCCTGTACTATTTCTGCAGTCTCTGACCATCTCCTGTACTATTTCTGCAGTCTCTGATCATCTCCTGTACTATGTCTGCAGTCTCTGATCATCTCCTGTACCATGTCTGCAGTCTCTGATCATCTCCTGCACTATTTCTGCAGTCTCTGACCATCTCCTGTACTATTTCTGCAGTCTCTGACCATCTCCTGTACTATTTCTGCAGTCTCTGATCATCTCCTGCACTATTTCTGCAGTCTCTGATCATCTCCTGTACTATTTCTGCAGTCTCTGATCATCTCCTGTACTATGTCTGCAGTCTCTGACCATCTCTTGTACTATGTCTGCAGTCTCTGATCATCTCCATGTACTATTTCTGCAGTCTTTGATCATCTCCTGTACTATGTCTGCAGTCTCTGACCATCTCCTGTACCATGTCTGCAGTCTCTGACCATCTCCTGTACTATGTCTGCAGTCTCTGATCATCTCCTGTACTATGTCTGCAGTCTCTGATCATCTCCTGTACCATGTCTGCAGTCTCTGACCATCTCCTGTACTATTTCTGCAGTCTCTGACCATCTCCAGTACTGTGTCTGCAGTCTCTGACCATCTCCTGTACCATGTCTGCAGTCTCTGATCATCTCCTGTACTATTTCTGCAGTCTCTGACCATCTCCTGTACTATGTCTGCAGTCTCTGATCATCTCCTGTACCATGTCTGCAGTCTCTGACCATCTCCTGTACCATGTCTGCAGTCTCTGACCATCTCCTGTACTATTTCTGCAGTCTCTGACCATCTCCTGTACTATGTCTGCAGTCTCTGACCATCTCCTGTACTATTTCTGCAGTCTCTGATCATCTCCTGTACTATCTCTGCAGTCTCTGATCATCTCCTGTACTATGTCTGCAGTCTCTGACCATCTCCTATACTATTTCTGCTGTCTCTGATCATCTCCTGTACTATTTCTGCAGTCTCTGATCATCTCCTGTACTATTTCTGCAGTCTCTGATCATCTCCTGTACTATGTCTGCAGTCTCTGACCATCTCCTGTACTATTTCTGCAGTCTCTGATCATCTCCTGTACTATGTCTGCAGTCTCTGACCATCTCCTGTACTATGTCTGCAGTCTCTGATCATCTCCTGTACTATGTCTGCAGTCTCTGATCATCTCCTGTACCATGTCTGCAGTCTCTGATCATCTCCTGTACTATTTCTGCAGTCTCTGACCATCTCCTGTACTATGTCTGCAGTCTCTGATCATCTCCTGTACCATGTCTGCAGTCTCTGACCATCTCCTGTACTATTTCTGCAGTCTCTGACCATCTCCTGTACTATGTCTGCAGTCTCTGACCATCTCCTGTACTATGTCTGCAGTCTCTGACCATCTCCTGTACTATTTCTGCAGTCTCTGACCATCTCCTGTACTATGTCTGCAGTCTCTGATCATCTCCTGTACTATTTCTGCAGTCTCTGACCATCTCCTGTACTATGTCTGCAGTCTCTGACCATCTCCTGTACCATGTCTGCAGTCTCTGACCATCTCCTGTACTATGTCTGCAGTCTCTGATCATCTCCTGTACTATGTCTGCAGTCTCTGATCATCTCCTGTACCATGTCTGCAGTCTCTGACCATCTCCTGTACTATTTCTGCAGTCTCTGACCATCTCCAGTACTATGTCTGCAGTCTCTGACCATCTCCTGTACCATGTCTGCAGTCTCTGATCATCTCCTGTACTATTTCTGCAGTCTCTGACCATCTCCTGTACTATGTCTGCAGTCTCTGATCATCTCCTGTACCATGTCTGCAGTCTCTGACCATCTCCTGTACCATGTCTGCAGTCTCTGACCATCTCCTGTACTATTTCTGCAGTCTCTGACCATCTCCTGTACTATTTCTGCAGTCTCTGATCATCTCCTGTACTATGTCTGCAGTCTCTGATCATCTCCTGTACCATGTCT
This sequence comes from Lithobates pipiens, assembly GCF_037356315.1. Classification (NCBI taxonomy): domain Eukaryota; kingdom Metazoa; phylum Chordata; class Amphibia; order Anura; family Ranidae; genus Lithobates; species Lithobates pipiens. The sequence continues at coordinate 81,586,042 of NW_027507791.1, read as the reverse complement.
GCAGTCTCTGATCATCTCCTGCACTATTTCTGCAGTCTCTGACCATCTCCTGTACTATTTCTGCAGTCTCTGACCATCTCCTGTACTATTTCTGCAGTCTCTGATCATCTCCTGCACTATTTCTGCAGTCTCTGATCATCTCCTGTACTATTTCTGCAGTCTCTGATCATCTCCTGTACTATGTCTGCAGTCTCTGACCATCTCTTGTACTATGTTTGCATTCTCTGATCATCTCCTGTACTATTTCTGCAGTCTTTGATCATCTCCTGTACTATGTCTGCAGTCTCTGACCATCTCCTGTACCATGTCTGCAGTCTCTGATCATCTCCTGTACTATTTCTGCAGTCTCTGACCATCTCCTGTACTATGTCTGCAGTCTCTGACCATCTCCTGTACCATGTCTGCAGTCTCTTACCATCTCCTGTACCATGTCTGCAGTCTCTGACCATCTCCTGTACCATGTCTGCAGTCTCTGACCATCTCCTGTACTATATCTGCAGTCTCTAATCATCTCCTGTACTATGTCTGCAGTCTCTGACCAACTCCTGTACTATTTCTGCCTTCTCTGACCATCTCCTGTACTATTTCTGCAGTCTCTGACCATCTCCTGTACTATGTCTGCAGTCTCTGATCATCTCCTGTACCATGTCTGCAGTCTCTGACCATCTCCTGTACTATTTCTTCAGTCTCTGACCATCTCCTGTACTATGTCTGCAGTCTCTGACCATCTCCTGTACTATTTCTGCAGTCTCTGACCATCTCCTGTACTATGTCTGCAGTCTCTGACCATCTCCTGTACCATGTCTGCAGCCTCTGACCATCTCCTGTACCATGTCTGCAGTCTCTGACCATCTCCTGTACCATGTCTGCAGTCTCTGATCATCTCCTGTACCATGTCTGCAGTCTCTGACCATCTCCTGTACCATGTCTGCAGTCTCTGACCATCTCCTGTACCATGTCTGCAGTCTCTGATCATCTCCTGTACTATTTCTGCAGTCTCTGATCATCTCCTCTACTATGTCTGCAGTCTCTGACCATCTCTTGTACTATGTCTGCATTCTCTGATCATCTCCTGTACTATTTCTGCAGTCTTTGATCATCTCCTGTACTATGTCTGCAGTCTCTGACCATCTCCTGTACCATGTCTGCAGTCTCTGATCATCTCCTGTACTATTTCTGCAGTCTCTGACCATCTCCTGTACTATGTCTGCAGTCTCTGACCATCTCCTGTACCATGTCTGCAGTCTCTTACCATCTCCTGTACCATGTCTGCAGTCTCTGACCATCTCCTGTACCATGTCTGCAGTCTCTGACCATCTCCTGTACTATGTCTGCAGTCTCTAATCATCTCCTGTACTATGTCTGCAGTCTCTGACCAACTCCTGTACTATTTCTGCCTTCTCTGACCATCTCCTGTACTATTTCTGCAGTCTCTGACCATCTCCTGTACTATGTCTGCAGTCTCTGATCATCTCCTGTACCATGTCTGCAGTCTCTGACCATCTCCTGTACTATTTCTGCAGTCTCTGACCATCTCCTGTACTATGTCTGCAGTCTCTGACCATCTCCTGTACTATTTCTGCAGTCTCTGACCATCTCCTGTACTATGTCTGCAGTCTCTGACCATCTCCTGTACCATGTCTGCAGTCTCTGACCATCTCCTGTACCATGTCTGCAGTCTCTGACCATCTCCTGTACCATGTCTGCAGTCTCTGATCATCTCCTGTACCATGTCTGCAGTCTCTGACCATCTCCTGTACCATGTCTGCAGTCTCTGACCATCTCCTGTACCATGTCTGCAGTCTCTAATCATCTCCTGTACTATGTCTGCAGTCTCTGACCAACTCCTGTACTATTTCTGCCTTCTCTGACCATCTCCTGTACTATTTCTGCAGTCTCTGAACATCTCCTGTACTATGTCTGCAGTCTCTGACCATCTCCTGTACTATGTCTGCAGTCTCTGACCATCTCCTGTACTATTTCTGCAGTCTCTGACCATCTCCTGTACTATGTCTGCAGTCTCTGACATCTCCTGTACTATTTCTGCAGTCTCTGATCATCTCCTGTACTATGTCTGCAGTCTCTGACCATCTCCTGTACTATTTCTGCAGTCTCTGATCATCTCCTGTACTATGTCTGCAGTCTCTGACCATCTCCTGTACTATGTCTGCCGTCTCTGATCATCTCCTGTACTATTTCTGCAGTCTCTGATCATCTCCTGTACTATGTCTGCAGTCTCTGATCATCTCCTGTACCATGTCTGCAGTCTCTGATCATCTCCTGTACTATTTCTGCAGTCTCTGACCATCTCCTGTACTATGTCTGCAGTTTCTGATCATCTCCTGTACCATGTCTGCAGTCTCTGACCATCTCCTGTACTATTTCTGCAGTCTCTGACCATCTCCTGTACTATGTCTGCAGTCTCTGACCATCTCCTGTACTATGTCTGCAGTCTCTGACCATCTCCTGTACTATGTCTGCAGTCTCTGACCATCTCCTGTACTATTTCTGCAGTCTCTGACCATCTCCTGTACTATGTCTGCAGTCTCTGATCATCTCCTGTACTATTTCTGCAGTCTCTGACCATCTCCTGTACTATGTCTGCAGTCTCTGACCATCTCCTGTACCATGTCTGCAGTCTCTGACCATCTCCTGTACTATGTCTGCAGTCTCTGATCATCTCCTGTACCATGTCTGCAGTCTCTGACCATCTCCTGTACTATTTCTGCAGTCTCTGACCATCTCCAGTACTATGTCTGCAGTCTCTGACCATCTCCTGTACCATGTCTGCAGTCTCTGATCATCTCCTGTACTATTTCTGCAGTCTCTGACCATCTCCTGTACTATGTCTGCAGTCTCTGATCATCTCCTGTACCATGTCTGCAGTCTCTGACCATCTCCTGTACCATGTCTGCAGTCTCTGACCATCTCCTGTACTATTTCTGCAGTCTCTGACCATCTCCTGTACTATTTCTGCAGTCTCTGATCATCTCCTGTACTATGTCTGCAGTCTCTGATCATCTCCTGTACCATGTCTGCAGTCTCTGATCATCTCCTGCACTATTTATGCAGTCTCTGACCATCTCCTGTACTATTTCTGCAGTCTCTGACCATCTCCTGTACTATTTCTGCAGTCTCTGATCATCTCCTGCACTATTTCTGCAGTCTCTGATCATCTCCTGTACTATGTCTGCAGTCTCTGACCATCTCTTGTACTATGTCTGCAGTCTCTGATCATCTCCTGTACTATGTCTGCAGTCTCTGACCATCTCCTGTACCATGTCTGCAGTTTCTGATCATCTCCTGTACTATTTCTGCAGTCTCTGACCATCTCCTGTACTATGTCTGCAGTCTCTGACCATCTCCTGTACCATGTCTGCAGTCTCTGACCATCTCCTGTACCATGTCTGCAGTCTCTGACCATCTCCTGTACCATGTCTGCAGTCTCTGACCATCTCCTGTACCATGTCTGCAGTCTCTAATCATCTCCTGTACTATGTCTGCAGTCTCTGACCATCTCCTGTACTATTTCTGCCTTCTCTGACCATCTCCTGTACTATTTCTGCAGTCTCTGACCATCTCCTGTACCATGTATGCAGTCTCTGACCATCTCCTGTACCATGTCTGCAGTCTCTAATCATCTCCTGTACTATGTCTGCAGTCTCTGACCAACTCCTGTACTATTTCTGCCTTCTCTGACCATCTCCTGTACTATTTCTGCAGTCTCTGATCATCTCCTGTACTATGTCTGCAGTCTCTGACCATCTCCTGTACTATTTCTGCAGTCTCTGATCATTTCCTGTACTATTTCTGCAGTCTCTGATCATCTCATGTACTATGTCTGCAGTCTCTGACCATCTCCTGTACTATTTCTGCAGTCTCTGACCATCTCCTGTACCATGTCTGCAGTCTCTGATCATCTCCTGTACTATTTCTGCAGTCTCTGACCATCTCCTGTACTATGTCTGCAGTCTCTGATCATCTCCTGTACCATGTCTGCAGTCTCTGACCATCTCCTGTACTATTTCTGCAGTCTCTGACCATCTCCTGTACTATGTCTGCAGTCTCTGACCATCTCCTGTACTATGTCTGCAGTCTCTGACCATCTCCTGTACTATTTCTGCAGTCTCTGACCATCTCCTGTACTATGTCTGCAGTCTCTGATCATCTCCTGTACTATTTCTGCAGTCTCTGACCATCTCCTGTACTATGTCTGCAGTCTCTGACCATCTCCTGTACCATGTCTGCAGTCTCTGACCATCTCCTGTACTATGTCTGCAGTCTCTGATCATCTCCTGTACTATGTCTGCAGTCTCTGATCATCTCCTGTACCATGTCTGCAGTCTCTGACCATCTCCTGTACTATTTCTGCAGTCTCTGACCATCTCCAGTACTATGTCTGCAGTCTCTGACCATCTCCTGTACCATGTCTGCAGTCTCTGATCATCTCCTGTACTATTTCTGCAGTCTCTGACCATCTCCTGTACTATGTCTGCAGTCTCTGATCATCACCTGTACCATGTCTGCAGTCTCTGACCATCTCCTGTACCATGTCTGCAGTCTCTGACCATCTCCTGTACTATTTCTGCAGTCTCTGACCATCTCCTGTACTATTTCTGCAGTCTCTGATCATCTCCTGTACTATGTCTGCAGTCTCTGATCATCTCCTGTACCATGTCTGCAGTCTCTGATCATCTCCTGCACTATTTCTGCAGTCTCTGACCATCTCCTGTACTATTTCTGCAGTCTCTGACCATCTCCTGTACTATTTCTGCAGTCTCTGATCATCTCCTGCACTATTTCTGCAGTCTCTGATCATCTCCTGTACTATTTCTGCAGTCTCTGATCATCTCCTGTACTATGTCTGCAGTCTCTGACCATCTCTTGTACTATATTTGCATTCTCTGATCATCTCCTGTACTATTTCTGCAGTCTTTGATCATCTCCTGTACTATGTCTGCAGTCTCTGACCATCTCCTGTACCATGTCTGCAGTCTCTGATCATCTCCTGTACTATTTCTGCAGTCTCTGACCATCTCCTGTACTATGTCTGCAGTCTCTGACCATCTCCTGTACCATGTCTGCAGTCTCTTACCATCTCCTGTACCATGTCTGCAGTCTCTGACCATCTCCTGTACCATGTCTGCAGTCTCTGACCATCTCCTGTACTATATCTGCAGTCTCTAATCATCTCCTGTACTATGTCTGCAGTCTCTGACCAACTCCTGTACTATTTCTGCCTTCTCTGACCATCTCCTGTACTATTTCTGCAGTCTCTGACCATCTCCTGTACTATGTCTGCAGTCTCTGATCATCTCCTGTACCATGTCTGCAGTCTCTGACCATCTCCTGTACTATTTCTTCAGTCTCTGACCATCTCCTGTACTATGTCTGCAGTCTCTGACCATCTCCTGTACTATTTCTGCAGTCTCTGACCATCTCCTGTACTATGTCTGCAGTCTCTGACCATCTCCTGTACCATGTCTGCAGCCTCTGACCATCTCCTGTACCATGTCTGCAGTCTCTGACCATCTCCTGTACCATGTCTGCAGTCTCTGATCATCTCCTGTACCATGTCTGCAGTCTCTGACCATCTCCTGTACCATGTCTGCAGTCTCTGACCATCTCCTGTACCATGTCTGCAGTCTCTGATCATCTCCTGTACTATTTCTGCAGTCTCTGATCATCTCCTCTACTATGTCTGCAGTCTCTGACCATCTCTTGTACTATGTCTGCATTCTCTGATCATCTCCTGTACTATTTCTGCAGTCTTTGATCATCTCCTGTACTATGTCTGCAGTCTCTGACCATCTCCTGTACCATGTCTGCAGTCTCTGATCATCTCCTGTACTATTTCTGCAGTCTCTGACCATCTCCTGTACTATGTCTGCAGTCTCTGACCATCTCCTGTACCATGTCTGCAGTCTCTTACCATCTCCTGTACCATGTCTGCAGTCTCTGACCATCTCCTGTACCATGTCTGCAGTCTCTGACCATCTCCTGTACTATGTCTGCAGTCTCTAATCATCTCCTGTACTATGTCTGCAGTCTCTGACCAACTCCTGTACTATTTCTGCCTTCTCTGACCATCTCCTGTACTATTTCTGCAGTCTCTGACCATCTCCTGTACTATGTCTGCAGTCTCTGATCATCTCCTGTACCATGTCTGCAGTCTCTGACCATCTCCTGTACTATTTCTGCAGTCTCTGACCATCTCCTGTACTATGTCTGCAGTCTCTGACCATCTCCTGTACTATTTCTGCAGTCTCTGACCATCTCCTGTACTATGTCTGCAGTCTCTGACCATCTCCTGTACCATGTCTGCAGTCTCTGACCATCTCCTGTACCATGTCTGCAGTCTCTGACCATCTCCTGTACCATGTCTGCAGTCTCTGATCATCTCCTGTACCATGTCTGCAGTCTCTGACCATCTCCTGTACCATGTCTGCAGTCTCTGACCATCTCCTGTACCATGTCTGCAGTCTCTAATCATCTCCTGTACTATGTCTGCAGTCTCTGACCAACTCCTGTACTATTTCTGCCTTCTCTGACCATCTCCTGTACTATTTCTGCAGTCTCTGAACATCTCCTGTACTATGTCTGCAGTCTCTGACCATCTCCTGTACTATGTCTGCAGTCTCTGACCATCTCCTGTACTATTTCTGCAGTCTCTGACCATCTCCTGTACTATGTCTGCAGTCTCTGACATCTCCTGTACTATTTCTGCAGTCTCTGATCATCTCCTGTACTATGTCTGCAGTCTCTGACCATCTCCTGTACTATTTCTGCAGTCTCTGATCATCTCCTGTACTATGTCTGCAGTCTCTGACCATCTCCTGTACTATGTCTGCCGTCTCTGATCATCTCCTGTACTATTTCTGCAGTCTCTGATCATCTCCTGTACTATGTCTGCAGTCTCTGATCATCTCCTGTACCATGTCTGCAGTCTCTGATCATCTCCTGTACTATTTCTGCAGTCTCTGACCATCTCCTGTACTATGTCTGCAGTCTCTGATCATCTCCTGTACCATGTCTGCAGTCTCTGACCATCTCCTGTACTATTTCTGCAGTCTCTGACCATCTCCTGTACTATGTCTGCAGTCTCTGACCATCTCCTGTACTATGTCTGCAGTCTCTGACCATCTCCTGTACTATGTCTGCAGTCTCTGACCATCTCCTGTACTATTTCTGCAGTCTCTGACCATCTCCTGTACTATGTCTGCAGTCTCTGATCATCTCCTGTACTATTTCTGCAGTCTCTGACCATCTCCTGTACTATGTCTGCAGTCTCTGACCATCTCCTGTACCATGTCTGCAGTCTCTGACCATCTCCTGTACTATGTCTGCAGTCTCTGATCATCTCCTGTACCATGTCTGCAGTCTCTGACCATCTCCTGTACTATTTCTGCAGTCTCTGACCATCTCCAGTACTATGTCTGCAGTCTCTGACCATCTCCTGTACCATGTCTGCAGTCTCTGATCATCTCCTGTACTATTTCTGCAGTCTCTGACCATCTCCTGTACTATGTCTGCAGTCTCTGATCATCTCCTGTACCATGTCTGCAGTCTCTGACCATCTCCTGTACCATGTCTGCAGTCTCTGACCATCTCCTGTACTATTTCTGCAGTCTCTGACCATCTCCTGTACTATTTCTGCAGTCTCTGATCATCTCCTGTACTATGTCTGCAGTCTCTGATCATCTCCTGTACCATGTCTGCAGTCTCTGATCATCTCCTGCACTATTTATGCAGTCTCTGACCATCTCCTGTACTATTTCTGCAGTCTCTGACCATCTCCTGTACTATTTCTGCAGTCTCTGATCATCTCCTGCACTATTTCTGCAGTCTCTGATCATCTCCTGTACTATGTCTGCAGTCTCTGACCATCTCTTGTACTATGTCTGCAGTCTCTGATCATCTCCTGTACTATGTCTGCAGTCTCTGACCATCTCCTGTACCATGTCTGCAGTTTCTGATCATCTCCTGTACTATTTCTGCAGTCTCTGACCATCTCCTGTACTATGTCTGCAGTCTCTGACCATCTCCTGTACCATGTCTGCAGTCTCTGACCATCTCCTGTACCATGTCTGCAGTCTCTGACCATCTCCTGTACCATGTCTGCAGTCTCTGACCATCTCCTGTACCATGTCTGCAGTCTCTAATCATCTCCTGTACTATGTCTGCAGTCTCTGACCATCTCCTGTACTATTTCTGCCTTCTCTGACCATCTCCTGTACTATTTCTGCAGTCTCTGACCATCTCCTGTACCATGTATGCAGTCTCTGACCATCTCCTGTACCATGTCTGCAGTCTCTAATCATCTCCTGTACTATGTCTGCAGTCTCTGACCAACTCCTGTACTATTTCTGCCTTCTCTGACCATCTCCTGTACTATTTCTGCAGTCTCTGATCATCTCCTGTACTATGTCTGCAGTCTCTGACCATCTCCTGTACTATTTCTGCAGTCTCTGATCATTTCCTGTACTATTTCTGCAGTCTCTGATCATCTCATGTACTATGTCTGCAGTCTCTGACCATCTCCTGTACTATTTCTGCAGTCTCTGACCATCTCCTGTACCATGTCTGCAGTCTCTGACCATCTCCTGTACTATGTCTGCAGTCTCTGACCATCTCCTGTACTATGTCTGCAGTCTCTGACATCTCCTGTACTATTTCTGCAGTCTCTGATCATCTCCTGTACTATGTCTGCAGTCTCTGACCATCTCCTGTACTATTTCTGCAGTCTCTGATCATCTCCTGTACTATGTCTGCAGTCTCTGACCATCTCCTGTACTATGTCTGCAGTCTCTGATCATCTCCTGTACTATTTCTGCAGTCTCTGATCATCTCCTGTACTATTTCTGCAGTCTCTGACCATCTCCTGTACTATGTCTGCAGTCTCTGATCATCTCCTGTACTATTTCTGCAGTCTCTGACCATCTCCTGTACTATGTCTGCAGTCTCTGACCATCTCCTGTACCATGTCTGCAGTCTCTGACCATCTCCTGTACTATGTCTGCAGTCTCTGATCATCTCCTGTACTATGTCTGCAGTCTCTGATCATCTCCTGTACCATGTCTGCAGTCTCTGACCATCTCCTGTACTATTTCTGCAGTCTCTGACCATCTCCAGTACTATGTCTGCAGTCTCTGACCAACTCCTGTACCATGTCTGCAGTCTCTGATCATCTCCTGTACTATTTCTGCAGTCTCTGACCATCTCCTGTACTATGTCTGCAGTCTCTGATCATCTCCTGTACCATGTCTGCAGTCTCTGACCATCTCCTGTACCATGTCTGCAGTCTCTGACCATCTCCTGTACTATTTCTGCAGTCTCTGACCATCTCCTGTACTATGTCTGCAGTCTCTGACCATCTCCTGTACTATTTCTGCAGTCTCTGACCATCTCCTGTACTATGTCTGCAGTCTCTGACATCTCCTGTACTATTTCTGCAGTCTCTGATCATCTCCTGTACTATGTCTGCAGTCTCTGACCATCTCCTGTACTATTTCTGCAGTCTCTGATCATCTCCTGTACTATGTCTGCAGTCTCTGACCATCTCCTGTACTATGTCTGCCGTCTCTGATCATCTCCTGTACTATTTCTGCAGTCTCTGATCATCTCCTGTACTATGTCTGCAGTCTCTGATCATCTCCTGTACCATGTCTGCAGTCTCTGATCATCTCCTGTACTATTTCTGCAGTCTCTGACCATCTCCTGTACTATGTCTGCAGTCTCTGATCATCTCCTGTACCATGTCTGCAGTCTCTGACCATCTCCTGTACTATTTCTGCAGTCTCTGACCATCTCCTGTACTATGTCTGCAGTCTCTGACCATCTCCTGTACTATGTCTGCAGTCTCTGACCATCTCCTGTACCATGTCTGCAGTCTCTGACCATCTCCTGTACTATGTCTGCAGTCTCTGATCATCTCCTGTACCATGTCTGCAGTCTCTGACCATCTCCTGTACTATTTCTGCAGTCTCTGACCATCTCCAGTACTATGTCTGCAGTCTCTGACCATCTCCTGTACCATGTCTGCAGTCTCTGATCATCTCCTGTACTATTTCTGCAGTCTCTGACCATCTCCTGTACTATGTCTGCAGTCTCTGATCATCTCCTGTACCATGTCTGCAGTCTCTGACCATCTCCTGTACCATGTCTGCAGTCTCTGACCATCTCCTGTACTATTTCTGCAGTCTCTGACCATCTCCTGTACTATTTCTGCAGTCTCTGATCATCTCCTGTACTATGTCTGCAGTCTCTGATCATCTCCTGTACCATGTCTGCAGTCTCTGATCATCTCCTGCACTATTTATGCAGTCTCTGACCATCTCCTGTACTATTTCTGCAGTCTCTGACCATCTCCTGTACTATTTCTGCAGTCTCTGATCATCTCCTGCACTATTTCTGCAGTCTCTGATCATCTCCTGTACTATTTCTGCAGTCTCTGATCATCTCCTGTACTATGTCTGCAGTCTCTGACCATCTCTTGTACTATGTCTGCAGTCTCTGATCATCTCCTGTACTATTTCTGCAGTCTTTGATCATCTCCTGTACTATGTCTGCAGTCTCTGACCATCTCCTGTACCATGTCTGCAGTTTCTGATCATCTCCTGTACTATTTCTGCAGTCTCTGACCATCTCCTGTACTATGTCTGCAGTCTCTGACCATCTCCTGTACCATGTCTGCAGTCTCTGACCATCTCCTGTACCATGTCTGCAGTCTCTGACCATCTCCTGTACCATGTCTGCAGTCTCTGACCATCTCCTGTACCATGTCTGCAGTCTCTAATCATCTCCTGTACTATGTCTGCAGTCTCTGACCATCTCCTGTACTATTTCTGCCTTCTCTGACCATCTCCTGTACTATTTCTGCAGTCTCTGACCATCTCCTGTACCATGTATGCAGTCTCTGACCATCTCCTGTACCATGTCTGCAGTCTCTAATCATCTCCTGTACTATGTCTGCAGTCTCTGACCAACTCCTGTACTATTTCTGCCTTCTCTGACCATCTCCTGTACTATGTCTGCAGTCTCTGACCATCTCCTGTACTATTTCTGCAGTCTCTGATCATCTCCTGTACTATTTCTGCAGTCTCTGATCATCTCATGTACTATGTCTGCAGTCTCTGACCATCTCCTGTACTATTTCTGCAGTCTCTGACCATCTCCTGTACCATGTCTGCAGTCTCTGACCATCTCCTGTACTATGTCTGCAGTCTCTGACCATCTCCTGTACTATGTCTGCAGTCTCTGACATCTCCTGTACTATTTCTGCAGTCTCTGATCATCTCCTGTACTATGTCTGCAGTCTCTGACCATCTCCTGTACTATTTCTGCAGTCTCTGATCATCTCCTGTACTATGTCTGCAGTCTCTGACCATCTCCTGTACTATGTCTGCAGTCTCTGATCATCTCCTGTACTATTTCTGCAGTCTCTGATCATCTCCTGTACTATTTCTGCAGTCTCTGACCATCTCCTGTACTATGTCTGCAGTCTCTGATCATCTCCTGTACTATTTCTGCAGTCTCTGACCATCTCCTGTACTATGTCTGCAGTCTCTGACCATCTCCTGTACCATGTCTGCAGTCTCTGACCATCTCCTGTACTATGTCTGCAGTCTCTGATCATCTCCTGTACTATTTCTGCAGTCTCTGATCATCTCCTGTACTATGTCTGCAGTCTCTGACCATCTCCTGTACTATGTCTGCAGTCTCTGATCATCTCCTGTACTATTTCTGCAGTCTCTGATCATCTCCTGTACTATTTCTGCAGTCTCTGACCATCTCCTGTACTATGTCTGCAGTCTCTGATCATCTCCTGTACTATTTCTGCAGTCTCTGACCATCTCCTGTACTATGTCTGCAGTCTCTGACCATCTCCTGTACCATGTCTGCAGTCTCTGACCATCTCCTGTACTATGTCTGCAGTCTCTGATCATCTCCTGTACTATGTCTGCAGTCTCTGATCATCTCCTGTACCATGTCTGCAGTCTCTGACCATCTCCTGTACTATTTCTGCAGTCTCTGACCATCTCCAGTACTATGTCTGCAGTCTCTGACCATCTCCTGTACCATGTCTGCAGTCTCTGATCATCTCCTGTACTATTTCTGCAGTCTCTGACCATCTCCTGTACTATGTCTGCAGTCTCTGATCATCTCCTGTACCATGTCTGCAGTCTCTGACCATCTCCTGTACCATGTCTGCAGTCTCTGACCATCTCCTGTACTATTTCTGCAGTCTCTGACCATCTCCTGTACTATGTCTGCAGTCTCTGACCATCTCCTGTACTATTTCTGCAGTCTCTGACCATCTCCTGTACTATGTCTGCAGTCTCTGACATCTCCTGTACTATTTCTGCAGTCTCTGATCATCTCCTGTACTATGTCTGCAGTCTCTGACCATCTCCTGTACTATTTCTGCAGTCTCTGATCATCTCCTGTACTATGTCTGCAGTCTCTGACCATCTCCTGTACTATGTCTGCCGTCTCTGATCATCTCCTGTACTATTTCTGCAGTCTCTGATCATCTCCTGTACTATGTCTGCAGTCTCTGATCATCTCCTGTACCATGTCTGCAGTCTCTGATCATCTCCTGTACTATTTCTGCAGTCTCTGACCATCTCCTGTACTATGTCTGCAGTCTCTGATCATCTCCTGTACCATGTCTGCAGTCTCTGACCATCTCCTGTACTATTTCTGCAGTCTCTGACCATCTCCTGTACTATGTCTGCAGTCTCTGACCATCTCCTGTACTATGTCTGCAGTCTCTGACCATCTCCTGTACTATGTCTGCAGTCTCTGACCATCTCCTGTACTATTTCTGCAGTCTCTGACCATCTCCTGTACTATGTCTGCAGTCTCTGATCATCTCCTGTACTATTTCTGCAGTCTCTGACCATCTCCTGTACTATGTCTGCAGTCTCTGACCATCTCCTGTACCATGTCTGCAGTCTCTGACCATCTCCTGTACTATGTCTGCAGTCTCTGATCATCTCCTGTACCATGTCTGCAGTCTCTGACCATCTCCTGTACTATTTCTGCAGTCTCTGACCATCTCCAGTACTATGTCTGCAGTCTCTGACCATCTCCTGTACCATGTCTGCAGTCTCTGATCATCTCCTGTACTATTTCTGCAGTCTCTGACCATCTCCTGTACTATGTCTGCAGTCTCTGATCATCTCCTGTACCATGTCTGCAGTCTCTGACCATCTCCTGTACCATGTCTGCAGTCTCTGACCATCTCCTGTACTATTTCTGCAGTCTCTGACCATCTCCTGTACTATTTCTGCAGTCTCTGATCATCTCCTGTACTATGTCTGCAGTCTCTGATCATCTCCTGTACCATGTCTGCAGTCTCTGATCATCTCCTGCACTATTTATGCAGTCTCTGACCATCTCCTGTACTATTTCTGCAGTCTCTGACCATCTCCTGTACTATTTCTGCAGTCTCTGATCATCTCCTGCACTATTTCTGCAGTCTCTGATCATCTCCTGTACTATTTCTGCAGTCTCTGATCATCTCCTGTACTATGTCTGCAGTCTCTGACCATCTCTTGTACTATGTCTGCAGTCTCTGATCATCTCCTGTACTATTTCTGCAGTCTTTGATCATCTCCTGTACTATGTCTGCAGTCTCTGACCATCTCCTGTACCATGTCTGCAGTTTCTGATCATCTCCTGTACTATTTCTGCAGTCTCTGACCATCTCCTGTACTATGTCTGCAGTCTCTGACCATCTCCTGTACCATGTCTGCAGTCTCTGACCATCTCCTGTACCATGTCTGCAGTCTCTGACCATCTCCTGTACCATGTCTGCAGTCTCTGACCATCTCCTGTACCATGTCTGCAGTCTCTAATCATCTCCTGTACTATGTCTGCAGTCTCTGACCATCTCCTGTACTATTTCTGCCTTCTCTGACCATCTCCTGTACTATTTCTGCAGTCTCTGACCATCTCCTGTACCATGTATGCAGTCTCTGACCATCTCCTGTACCATGTCTGCAGTCTCTAATCATCTCCTGTACTATGTCTGCAGTCTCTGACCAACTCCTGTACTATTTCTGCCTTCTCTGACCATCTCCTGTACTATTTCTGCAGTCTCTGATCATCTCCTGTACTATGTCTGCAGTCTCTGACCATCTCCTGTACTATTTCTGCAGTCTCTGATCATCTCCTGTACTATTTCTGCAGTCTCTGATCATCTCATGTACTATGTCTGCAGTCTCTGACCATCTCCTGTACTATTTCTGCAGTCTCTGACCATCTCCTGTACCATGTCTGCAGTCTCTGACCATCTCCTGTACTATGTCTGCAGTCTCTGACCATCTCCTGTACTATGTCTGCAGTCTCTGACATCTCCTGTACTATTTCTGCAGTCTCTGATCATCTCCTGTACTATGTCTGCAGTCTCTGACCATCTCCTGTACTATTTCTGCAGTCTCTGATCATCTCCTGTACTATGTCTGCAGTCTCTGACCATCTCCTGTACTATGTCTGCAGTCTCTGATCATCTCCTGTACTATTTCTGCAGTCTCTGATCATCTCCTGTACTATTTCTGCAGTCTCTGACCATCTCCTGTACTATGTCTGCAGTCTCTGATCATCTCCTGTACTATTTCTGCAGTCTCTGACCATCTCCTGTACTATGTCTGCAGTCTCTGACCATCTCCTGTACCATGTCTGCAGTCTCTGACCATCTCCTGTACTATGTCTGCAGTCTCTGATCATCTCCTGTACTATGTCTGCAGTCTCTGATCATCTCCTGTACCATGTCTGCAGTCTCTGACCATCTCCTGTACTATTTCTGCAGTCTCTGACCATCTCCAGTACTATGTCTGCAGTCTCTGACCATCTCCTGTACCATGTCTGCAGTCTCTGATCATCTCCTGTACTATTTCTGCAGTCTCTGACCATCTCCTGTACTATGTCTGCAGTCTCTGATCATCTCCTGTACCATGTCTGCAGTCTCTGACCATCTCCTGTACCATGTCTGCAGTCTCTGACCATCTCCTGTACTATTTCTGCAGTCTCTGACCATCTCCTGTACTATGTCTGCAGTCTCTGACCATCTCCTGTACTATTTCTGCAGTCTCTGATCATCTCCTGTACTATTTCTGCAGTCTCTGATCATCTCCTGTACTATGTCTGCAGTCTATGACCATCTCCTATACTATTTCTGCAGTCTCTGATCATCTCCTGTACTATTTCTGCAGACTCTGATCATCTCCTGTACTATTTCTGCAGTCTCTGATCATCTCCTGTACTATGTCTGCAGTCTCTGACCATCTCCTGTACTATTTCTGCAGTCTCTGATCATCTCCTGTACTATGTCTGCAGTCTCTGACCATCTCCTGTACTATGTCTGCAGTCTCTGATCATCTCCTGTACTATGTCTGCAGTCTCTGATCATCTCCTGTACCATGTCTGCAGTCTCTGATCATCTCCTGTACTATTTCTGCAGTCTCTGACCATCTCCTGTACTATGTCTGCAGTCTCTGATCATCTCCTGTACCATGTCTGCAGTCTCTGACCATCTCCTGTACTATTTCTGCAGTCTCTGACCATCTCCTGTACTATGTCTGCAGTCTCTGACCATCTCCTGTACTATGTCTGCAGTCTCTGACCATCTCCTGTACTATGTCTGCAGTCTCTGACCATCTCCTGTACTATTTCTGCAGTCTCTGACCATCTCCTGTACTATGTCTGCAGTCTCTGATCATCTCCTGTACCATGTCTGCAGTCTCTGACCATCTCCTGTACCATGTCTGCAGTCTCTGACCATCTCCTGTACCATGTCTGCAGTCTCTGACCATCTCCTGTACTATGTCTGCAGTCTCTGATCATCTCCTGTAGTATGTCTGCAGTCTCTGATCATCTCCTATACCATGTCTGCAGTCTCTGACCATCTCCTGTACTATTTCTGCAGTCTCTGACCATCTCCAGTACTATGTCTGCAGTCTCTGACCATCTCATGTACCATGTCTGCAGTCTCTGATCATCTCCTGTACTATTTCTGCAGTCTCTGACCATCTCCTGTACTATGTCTGCAGTCTCTGATCATCTCCTGTACCATGTCTGCAGTCTCTGACCATCTCCTGTACCATGTCTGCAGTCTCTGACCATCTCCTGTACTATTTCTGCAGTCTCTGACCATCTCCTGTACTATTTCTGCAGTCTCTGATCATCTCCTATACTATGTCTGCAGTCTCTGATCATCTCCAGTACTATGTCTGCAGTCTCTGACCATCTCATGTACCATGTCTGCAGTCTCTGATCATCTCCTGTACTATTTCTGCAGTCTCTGACCATCTCCTGTACTATGTCTGCAGTCTCTGATCATCTCCTGTACCATGTCTGCAGTCTCTGACCATCTCCTGTACCATGTCTGCAGTCTCTGACCATCTCCTGTACCATGTCTGCAGTCTCTAATCATCTCCTGTACTATGTCTGCAGTCTCTGACCAACTCCTGTACTATTTCTGCCTTCTCTGACCATCTCCTGTACTATTTCTGCAGTCTCTGAACATCTCCTGTACTATGTCTGCAGTCTCTGACCATCTCCTGTACTATGTCTGCAGTCTCTGACCATCTCCTGTACTATTTCTGCAGTCTCTGACCATCTCCTGTACTATGTCTGCAGTCTCTGACATCTCCTGTACTATTTCTGCAGTCTCTGATCATCTCCTGTACTATGTCTGCAGTCTCTGACCATCTCCTGTACTATTTCTGCAGTCTCTGATCATCTCCTGTACTATGTCTGCAGTCTCTGACCATCTCCTGTACTATGTCTGCCGTCTCTGATCATCTCCTGTACTATTTCTGCAGTCTCTGATCATCTCCTGTACTATGTCTGCAGTCTCTGATCATCTCCTGTACCATGTCTGCAGTCTCTGATCATCTCCTGTACTATTTCTGCAGTCTCTGACCATCTCCTGTACTATGTCTGCAGTCTCTGATCATCTCCTGTACCATGTCTGCAGTCTCTGACCATCTCCTGTACTATTTCTGCAGTCTCTGACCATCTCCTGTACTATGTCTGCAGTCTCTGACCATCTCCTGTACTATGTCTGCAGTCTCTGACCATCTCCTGTACTATGTCTGCAGTCTCTGACCATCTCCTGTACTATTTCTGCAGTCTCTGACCATCTCCTGTACTATGTCTGCAGTCTCTGATCATCTCCTGTACTATTTCTGCAGTCTCTGACCATCTCCTGTACTATGTCTGCAGTCTCTGACCATCTCCTGTACCATGTCTGCAGTCTCTGACCATCTCCTGTACTATGTCTGCAGTCTCTGATCATCTCCTGTACCATGTCTGCAGTCTCTGACCATCTCCTGTACTATTTCTGCAGTCTCTGACCATCTCCAGTACTATGTCTGCAGTCTCTGACCATCTCCTGTACCATGTCTGCAGTCTCTGATCATCTCCTGTACTATTTCTGCAGTCTCTGACCATCTCCTGTACTATGTCTGCAGTCTCTGATCATCTCCTGTACCATGTCTGCAGTCTCTGACCATCTCCTGTACCATGTCTGCAGTCTCTGACCATCTCCTGTACTATTTCTGCAGTCTCTGACCATCTCCTGTACTATTTCTGCAGTCTCTGATCATCTCCTGTACTATGTCTGCAGTCTCTGATCATCTCCTGTACCATGTCTGCAGTCTCTGATCATCTCCTGCACTATTTATGCAGTCTCTGACCATCTCCTGTACTATTTCTGCAGTCTCTGACCATCTCCTGTACTATTTCTGCAGTCTCTGATCATCTCCTGCACTATTTCTGCAGTCTCTGATCATCTCCTGTACTATTTCTGCAGTCTCTGATCATCTCCTGTACTATGTCTGCAGTCTCTGACCATCTCTTGTACTATGTCTGCAGTCTCTGATCATCTCCTGTACTATTTTTGCAGTCTTTGATCATCTCCTGTACTATGTCTGCAGTCTCTGACCATCTCCTGTACCATGTCTGCAGTTTCTGATCATCTCCTGTACTATTTCTGCAGTCTCTGACCATCTCCTGTACTATGTCTGCAGTCTCTGACCATCTCCTGTACCATGTCTGCAGTCTCTGACCATCTCCTGTACCATGTCTGCAGTCTCTGACCATCTCCTGTACCATGTCTGCAGTCTCTGACCATCTCCTGTACCATGTCTGCAGTCTCTAATCATCTCCTGTACTATGTCTGCAGTCTCTGACCATCTCCTGTACTATTTCTGCCTTCTCTGACCATCTCCTGTACTATTTCTGCAGTCTCTGACCATCTCCTGTACCATGTATGCAGTCTCTGACCATCTCCTGTACCATGTCTGCAGTCTCTAATCATCTCCTGTACTATGTCTGCAGTCTCTGACCAACTCCTGTACTATTTCTGCCTTCTCTGACCATCTCCTGTACTATTTCTGCAGTCTCTGATCATCTCCTGTACTATGTCTGCAGTCTTTGACCATCTCCTGTACTATTTCTGCAGTCTCTGATCATCTCCTGTACTATTTCTGCAGTCTCTGATCATCTCATGTACTATGTCTGCAGTCTCTGACCATCTCCTGTACTATTTCTGCAGTCTCTGACCATCTCCTGTACCATGTCTGCAGTCTCTGACCATCTCCTGTACTATGTCTGCAGTCTCTGACCATCTCCTGTACTATGTCTGCAGTCTCTGACATCTCCTGTACTATTTCTGCAGTCTCTGATCATCTCCTGTACTATGTCTGCAGTCTCTGACCATCTCCTGTACTATTTCTGCAGTCTCTGATCATCTCCTGTACTATGTCTGCAGTCTCTGACCATCTCCTGTACTATGTCTGCAGTCTCTGATCATCTCCTGTACTATTTCTGCAGTCTCTGATCATCTCCTGTACTATTTCTGCAGTCTCTGACCATCTCCTGTACTATGTCTGCAGTCTCTGATCATCTCCTGTACTATTTCTGCAGTCTCTGACCATCTCCTGTACTATGTCTGCAGTCTCTGACCATCTCCTGTACCATGTCTGCAGTCTCTGACCATCTCCTGTACTATGTCTGCAGTCTCTGATCATCTCCTGTACTATGTCTGCAGTCTCTGATCATCTCCTGTACCATGTCTGCAGTCTCTGACCATCTCCTGTACTATTTCTGCAGTCTCTGACCATCTCCAGTACTATGTCTGCAGTCTCTGACCATCTCCTGTACCATGTCTGCAGTCTCTGATCATCTCCTGTACTATTTCTGCAGTCTCTGACCATCTCCTGTACTATGTCTGCAGTCTCTGATCATCTCCTGTACCATGTCTGCAGTCTCTGACCATCTCCTGTACCATGTCTGCAGTCTCTGACCATCTCCTGTACTATTTCTGCAGTCTCTGACCATCTCCTGTACTATGTCTGCAGTCTCTGACCATCTCCTGTACTATTTCTGCAGTCTCTGATCATCTCCTGTACTATTTCTGCAGTCTCTGATCATCTCCTGTACTATGTCTGCAGTCTCTGACCATCTCCTATACTATTTCTGCAGTCTCTGATCATCTCCTGTACTATTTCTGCAGACTCTGATCATCTCCTGTACTATTTCTGCAGTCTCTGATCATCTCCTGTACTATGTCTGCAGTCTCTGACCATCTCCTGTACTATTTCTGCAGTCTCTGATCATCTCCTGTACTATGTCTGCAGTCTCTGACCATCTCCTGTACTATGTCTGCAGTCTCTGATCATCTCCTGTACTATGTCTGCAGTCTCTGATCATCTCCTGTACCATGTCTGCAGTCTCTGATCATCTCCTGTACTATTTCTGCAGTCTCTGACCATCTCCTGTACTATGTCTGCAGTCTCTGATCATCTCCTGTACCATGTCTGCAGTCTCTGACCATCTCCTGTACTATTTCTGCAGTCTCTGACCATCTCCTGTACTATGTCTGCAGTCTCTGACCATCTCCTGTACTATGTCTGCAGTCTCTGACCATCTCCTGTACTATGTCTGCAGTCTCTGACCATCTCCTGTACTATTTCTGCAGTCTCTGACCATCTCCTGTACTATGTCTGCAGTCTCTGACCATCTCCTGTACTATTTCTGCAGTCTCTGACCATCTCCTGTACTATGTCTGCAGTCTCTGATCATCTCCTGTACCATGTCTGCAGTCTCTGACCATCTCCTGTACCATGTCTGCAGTCTCTGACCATCTCCTGTACCATGTCTGCAGTCTCTGACCATCTCCTGTACTATGTCTGCAGTCTCTGATCATCTCCTGTACTATGTCTGCAGTCTCTGATCATCTCCTGTACCATGTCTGCAGTCTCTGACCATCTCCTGTACTATTTCTGCAGTCTCTGACCATCTCCAGTACTATGTCTGCAGTCTCTGACCATCTCATGTACCATGTCTGCAGTCTCTGATCATCTCCTGTACTATTTCTGCAGTCTCTGACCATCTCCTGTACTATGTCTGCAGTCTCTGATCATCTCCTGTACCATGTCTGCAGTCTCTGACCATCTCCTGTACCATGTCTGCAGTCTCTGACCATCTCCTGTACTATTTCTGCAGTCTCTGACCATCTCCTGTACTATTTCTGCAGTCTCTGATCATCTCCTATACTATGTCTGCAGTCTCTGATCATCTCCTGTACCATGTCTGCAGTCTCTGATCATCTCCTGCACTATTTCTGCAGTCTCTGACCATCTCCTGTACTATTTCTGCAGTCTCTGACCATCTCCTGTACTATTTCTGCAGTCTCTGATCATCTCCTGTACTATTTCTGCAGTCTCTGATCATCTCCTGTACTATGTCTGCAGTCTCTGACCATCTCTTGTACTATGTCTGCATTCTCTGATCATCTCCTGTACTATTTCTGCAGTCTTTGATCATCTCCTGTACTATGTCTGCAGTCTCTGACCATCTCCTGTACCATGTCTGCAGTCTCTGATCATCTCCTGTACTATTTCTGCAGTCTCTGACCATCTCCTGTACTATGTCTGCAGTCTCTGACCATCTCCTGTACCATGTCTGCAGTCTCTTACCATCTCCTGTACCATGTCTGCAGTCTCTGACCATCTCCTGTACCATGTCTGCAGTCTCTGACCATCTCCTGTACTATGTCTGCAGTCTCTAATCATCTCCTGTACTATGTCTGCAGTCTCTGACCAACTCCTGTACTATTTCTGCCTTCTCTGACCATCCCCTGTACTTTTCTGCAGTCTCTGATCATCTCCTGTACCATGTCTGCAGTCTCTGACCATCTCCTGTACTATTTCTGCAGTCTCTGACCATCTCCTGTACTATTTCTGCAGTCTCTGATCATCTCCTATACTATGTCTGCAGTCTCTGATCATCTCCAGTACTATGTCTGCAGTCTCTGACCATCTCATGTACCATGTCTGCAGTCTCTGATCATCTCCTGTACTATTTCTGCAGTCTCTGACCATCTCCTGTACTATGTCTGCAGTCTCTGATCATCTCCTGTACCATGTCTGCAGTCTCTGACCATCTCCTGTACCATGTCTGCAGTCTCTGACCATCTCCTGTACCATGTCTGCAGTCTCTAATCATCTCCTGTACTATGTCTGCAGTCTCTGACCAACTCCTGTACTATTTCTGCCTTCTCTGACCATCTCCTGTACTATTTCTGCAGTCTCTGAACATCTCCTGTACTATGTCTGCAGTCTCTGACCATCTCCTGTACTATGTCTGCAGTCTCTGACCATCTCCTGTACTATTTCTGCAGTCTCTGACCATCTCCTGTACTATGTCTGCAGTCTCTGACATCTCCTGTACTATTTCTGCAGTCTCTGATCATCTCCTGTACTATGTCTGCAGTCTCTGACCATCTCCTGTACTATTTCTGCAGTCTCTGATCATCTCCTGTACTATGTCTGCAGTCTCTGACCATCTCCTGTACTATGTCTGCCGTCTCTGATCATCTCCTGTACTATTTCTGCAGTCTCTGATCATCTCCTGTACTATGTCTGCAGTCTCTGATCATCTCCTGTACCATGTCTGCAGTCTCTGATCATCTCCTGTACTATTTCTGCAGTCTCTGACCATCTCCTGTACTATGTCTGCAGTCTCTGATCATCTGCTGTACCATGTCTGCAGTCTCTGACCATCTCCTGTACTATTTCTGCAGTCTCTGACCATCTCCTGTACTATGTCTGCAGTCTCTGACCATCTCCTGTACTATGTCTGCAGTCTCTGACCATCTCCTGTACTATGTCTGCAGTCTCTGACCATCTCCTGTACTATTTCTGCAGTCTCTGACCATCTCCTGTACTATGTCTGCAGTCTCTGATCATCTCCTGTACTATTTCTGCAGTCTCTGACCATCTCCTGTACTATGTCTGCAGTCTCTGACCATCTCCTGTACCATGTCTGCAGTCTCTGACCATCTCCTGTACTATGTCTGCAGTCTCTGATCATCTCCTGTACCATGTCTGCAGTCTCTGACCATCTCCTGTACTATTTCTGCAGTCTCTGACCATCTCCAGTACTATGTCTGCAGTCTCTGACCATCTCCTGTACCATGTCTGCAGTCTCTGATCATCTCCTGTACTATTTCTGCAGTCTCTGACCATCTCCTGTACTATGTCTGCAGTCTCTGATCATCTCCTGTACCATGTCTGCAGTCTCTGACCATCTCCTGTACCATGTCTGCAGTCTCTGACCATCTCCTGTACTATTTCTGCAGTCTCTGACCATCTCCTGTACTATTTCTGCAGTCTCTGATCATCTCCTGTACTATGTCTGCAGTCTCTGATCATCTCCTGTACCATGTCTGCAGTCTCTGATCATCTCCTGCACTATTTATGCAGTCTCTGACCATCTCCTGTACTATTTCTGCAGTCTCTGACCATCTCCTGTACTATTTCTGCAGTCTCTGACCATCTCCTGTACTATTTCTGCAGTCTCTGATCATCTCCTGCACTATTTCTGCAGTCTCTGATCATCTCCTGTACTATTTCTGCAGTCTCTGATCATCTCCTGTACTATGTCTGCAGTCTCTGACCATCTCTTGTACTATGTCTGCAGTCTCTGATCATCTCCTGTACTATTTCTGCAGTCTTTGATCATCTCCTGTACTATGTCTGCAGTCTCTGACCATCTCCTGTACCATGTCTGCAGTTTCTGATCATCTCCTGTACTATTTCTGCAGTCTCTGACCATCTCCTGTACTATGTCTGCAGTCTCTGACCATCTCCTGTACCATGTCTGCAGTCTCTGACCATCTCCTGTACCATGTCTGCAGTCTCTGACCATCTCCTGTACCATGTCTGCAGTCTCTGACCATCTCCTGTACCATGTCTGCAGTCTCTAATCATCTCCTGTACTATGTCTGCAGTCTCTGACCATCTCCTGTACTATTTCTGCCTTCTCTGACCATCTCCTGTACTATTTCTGCAGTCTCTGACCATCTCCTGTACCATGTATGCAGTCTCTGACCATCTCCTGTACCATGTCTGCAGTCTCTAATCATCTCCTGTACTATGTCTGCAGTCTCTGACCAACTCCTGTACTATTTCTGCCTTCTCTGACCATCTCCTGTACTATTTCTGCAGTCTCTGATCATCTCCTGTACTATGTCTGCAGTCTCTGACCATCTCCTGTACTATTTCTGCAGTCTCTGATCATCTCCTGTACTATTTCTGCAGTCTCTGATCATCTCATGTACTATGTCTGCAGTCTCTGACCATCTCCTGTACTATTTCTGCAGTCTCTGACCATCTCCTGTACCATGTCTGCAGTCTCTGACCATCTCCTGTACTATGTCTGCAGTCTCTGACCATCTCCTGTACTATGTCTGCAGTCTCTGACATCTCCTGTACTATTTCTGCAGTCTCTGATCATCTCCTGTACTATGTCTGCAGTCTCTGACCATCTCCTGTACTATTTCTGCAGTCTCTGATCATCTCCTGTACTATGTCTGCAGTCTCTGACCATCTCCTGTACTATGTCTGCAGTCTCTGATCATCTCCTGTACTATTTCTGCAGTCTCTGATCATCTCCTGTACTATTTCTGCAGTCTCTGACCATCTCCTGTACTATGTCTGCAGTCTCTGATCATCTCCTGTACTATTTCTGCAGTCTCTGACCATCTCCTGTACTATGTCTGCAGTCTCTGACCATCTCCTGTACCATGTCTGCAGTCTCTGACCATCTCCTGTACTATGTCTGCAGTCTCTGATCATCTCCTGTACTATGTCTGCAGTCTCTGATCATCTCCTGTACCATGTCTGCAGTCTCTGACCATCTCCTGTACTATTTCTGCAGTCTCTGACCATCTCCAGTACTATGTCTGCAGTCTCTGACCATCTCCTGTACCATGTCTGCAGTCTCTGATCATCTCCTGTACTATTTCTGCAGTCTCTGACCATCTCCTGTACTATGTCTGCAGTCTCTGATCATCTCCTGTACTATTTCTGCAGTCTCTGATCATCTCATGTACTATGTCTGCAGTCTCTGACCATCTCCTGTACTATTTCTGCAGTCTCTGACCATCTCCTGTACCATGTCTGCAGTCTCTGACCATCTCCTGTACTATGTCTGCAGTCTCTGACCATCTCCTGTACTATGTCTGCAGTCTCTGACATCTCCTGTACTATTTCTGCAGTCTCTGATCATCTCCTGTACTATGTCTGCAGTCTCTGACCATCTCCTGTACTATTTCTGCAGTCTCTGATCATCTCCTGTACTATGTCTGCAGTCTCTGACCATCTCCTATACTATTTCTGCAGTCTCTGATCATCTCCTGTACTATTTCTGCAGACTCTGATCATCTCCTGTACTATTTCTGCAGTCTCTGATCATCTCCTGTACTATGTCTGCAGTCTCTGACCATCTCCTGTACTATTTCTGCAGTCTCTGATCATCTCCTGTACTATGTCTGCAGTCTCTGACCATCTCCTGTACTATGTCTGCAGTCTCTGATCATCTCCTGTACTATGTCTGCAGTCTCTGATCATCTCCTGTACCATGTCTGCAGTCTCTGATCATCTCCTGTACTATTTCTGCAGTCTCTGACCATCTCCTGTACTATGTCTGCAGTCTCTGATCATCTCCTGTACCATGTCTGCAGTCTCTGACCATCTCCTGTACTATTTCTGCAGTCTCTGACCATCTCCTGTACTATGTCTGCAGTCTCTGACCATCTCCTGTACTATGTCTGCAGTCTCTGACCATCTCCTGTACTATGTCTGCAGTCTCTGACCATCTCCTGTACTATTTCTGCAGTCTCTGACCATCTCCTGTACTATGTCTGCAGTCTCTGACCATCTCCTGTACTATTTCTGCAGTCTCTGACCATCTCCTGTACTATGTCTGCAGTCTCTGATCATCTCCTGTACCATGTCTGCAGTCTCTGACCATCTCCTGTACCATGTCTGCAGTCTCTGACCATCTCCTGTACCATGTCTGCAGTCTCTGACCATCTCCTGTACTATGTCTGCAGTCTCTGATCATCTCCTGTACTATGTCTGCAGTCTCTGATCATCTCCTGTACCATGTCTGCAGTCTCTGACCATCTCCTGTACTATTTCTGCAGTCTCTGACCATCTCCAGTACTATGTCTGCAGTCTCTGACCATCTCATGTACCATGTCTGCAGTCTCTGATCATCTCCTGTACTATTTCTGCAGTCTCTGACCATCTCCTGTACTATGTCTGCAGTCTCTGATCATCTCCTGTACCATGTCTGCAGTCTCTGACCATCTCCTGTACCATGTCTGCAGTCTCTGACCATCTCCTGTACTATTTCTGCAGTCTCTGACCATCTCCTGTACTATTTCTGCAGTCTCTGATCATCTCCTATACTATGTCTGCAGTCTCTGATCATCTCCTGTACCATGTCTGCAGTCTCTGATCATCTCCTGCACTATTTCTGCAGTCTCTGACCATCTCCTGTACTATTTCTGCAGTCTCTGACCATCTCCTGTACTATTTCTGCAGTCTCTGATCATCTCCTGTACTATTTCTGCAGTCTCTGATCATCTCCTGTACTATGTCTGCAGTCTCTGACCATCTCTTGTACTATGTCTGCATTCTCTGATCATCTCCTGTACTATTTCTGCAGTCTTTGATCATCTCCTGTACTATGTCTGCAGTCTCTGACCATCTCCTGTACCATGTCTGCAGTCTCTGATCATCTCCTGTACTATTTCTGCAGTCTCTGACCATCTCCTGTACTATGTCTGCAGTCTCTGACCATCTCCTGTACCATGTCTGCAGTCTCTTACCATCTCCTGTACCATGTCTGCAGTCTCTGACCATCTCCTGTACCATGTCTGCAGTCTCTGACCATCTCCTGTACTATGTCTGCAGTCTCTAATCATCTCCTGTACTATGTCTGCAGTCTCTGACCAACTCCTGTACTATTTCTGCCTTCTCTGACCATCCCCTGTACTTTTCTGCAGTCTCTGATCATCTCCTGTACCATGTCTGCAGTCTCTGACCATCTCCTGTACTATTTCTGCAGTCTCTGACCATCTCCTGTACTATTTCTGCAGTCTCTGATCATCTCCTATACTATGTCTGCAGTCTCTGATCATCTCCAGTACTATGTCTGCAGTCTCTGACCATCTCATGTACCATGTCTGCAGTCTCTGATCATCTCCTGTACTATTTCTGCAGTCTCTGACCATCTCCTGTACTATGTCTGCAGTCTCTGATCATCTCCTGTACCATGTCTGCAGTCTCTGACCATCTCCTGTACCATGTCTGCAGTCTCTGACCATCTCCTGTACCATGTCTGCAGTCTCTAATCATCTCCTGTACTATGTCTGCAGTCTCTGACCAACTCCTGTACTATTTCTGCCTTCTCTGACCATCTCCTGTACTATTTCTGCAGTCTCTGAACATCTCCTGTACTATGTCTGCAGTCTCTGACCATCTCCTGTACTATGTCTGCAGTCTCTGACCATCTCCTGTACTATTTCTGCAGTCTCTGACCATCTCCTGTACTATGTCTGCAGTCTCTGACATCTCCTGTACTATTTCTGCAGTCTCTGATCATCTCCTGTACTATGTCTGCAGTCTCTGACCATCTCCTGTACTATTTCTGCAGTCTCTGATCATCTCCTGTACTATGTCTGCAGTCTCTGACCATCTCCTGTACTATGTCTGCCGTCTCTGATCATCTCCTGTACTATTTCTGCAGTCTCTGATCATCTCCTGTACTATGTCTGCAGTCTCTGATCATCTCCTGTACCATGTCTGCAGTCTCTGATCATCTCCTGTACTATTTCTGCAGTCTCTGACCATCTCCTGTACTATGTCTGCAGTCTCTGATCATCTCCTGTACCATGTCTGCAGTCTCTGACCATCTCCTGTACTATTTCTGCAGTCTCTGACCATCTCCTGTACTATGTCTGCAGTCTCTGACCATCTCCTGTACTATGTCTGCAGTCTCTGACCATCTCCTGTACTATGTCTGCAGTCTCTGACCATCTCCTGTACTATTTCTGCAGTCTCTGACCATCTCCTGTACTATGTCTGCAGTCTCTGATCATCTCCTGTACTATTTCTGCAGTCTCTGACCATCTCCTGTACTATGTCTGCAGTCTCTGACCATCTCCTGTACCATGTCTGCAGTCTCTGACCATCTCCTGTACTATGTCTGCAGTCTCTGATCATCTCCTGTACCATGTCTGCAGTCTCTGACCATCTCCTGTACTATTTCTGCAGTCTCTGACCATCTCCAGTACTATGTCTGCAGTCTCTGACCATCTCCTGTACCATGTCTGCAGTCTCTGATCATCTCCTGTACTATTTCTGCAGTCTCTGACCATCTCCTGTACTATGTCTGCAGTCTCTGATCATCTCCTGTACCATGTCTGCAGTCTCTGACCATCTCCTGTACCATGTCTGCAGTCTCTGACCATCTCCTGTACTATTTCTGCAGTCTCTGACCATCTCCTGTACTATTTCTGCAGTCTCTGATCATCTCCTGTACTATGTCTGCAGTCTCTGATCATCTCCTGTACCATGTCTGCAGTCTCTGATCATCTCCTGCACTATTTATGCAGTCTCTGACCATCTCCTGTACTATTTCTGCAGTCTCTGACCATCTCCTGTACTATTTCTGCAGTCTCTGACCATCTCCTGTACTATTTCTGCAGTCTCTGATCATCTCCTGCACTATTTCTGCAGTCTCTGATCATCTCCTGTACTATTTCTGCAGTCTCTGATCATCTCCTGTACTATGTCTGCAGTCTCTGACCATCTCTTGTACTATGTCTGCAGTCTCTGATCATCTCCTGTACTATTTCTGCAGTCTTTGATCATCTCCTGTACTATGTCTGCAGTCTCTGACCATCTCCTGTACCATGTCTGCAGTTTCTGATCATCTCCTGTACTATTTCTGCAGTCTCTGACCATCTCCTGTACTATGTCTGCAGTCTCTGACCATCTCCTGTACCATGTCTGCAGTCTCTGACCATCTCCTGTACCATGTCTGCAGTCTCTGACCATCTCCTGTACCATGTCTGCAGTCTCTGACCATCTCCTGTACCATGTCTGCAGTCTCTAATCATCTCCTGTACTATGTCTGCAGTCTCTGACCATCTCCTGTACTATTTCTGCCTTCTCTGACCATCTCCTGTACTATTTCTGCAGTCTCTGACCATCTCCTGTACCATGTATGCAGTCTCTGACCATCTCCTGTACCATGTCTGCAGTCTCTAATCATCTCCTGTACTATGTCTGCAGTCTCTGACCAACTCCTGTACTATTTCTGCCTTCTCTGACCATCTCCTGTACTATTTCTGCAGTCTCTGATCATCTCCTGTACTATGTCTGCAGTCTCTGACCATCTCTTGTACTATTTCTGCAGTCTCTGATCATCTCCTGTACTATTTCTGCAGTCTCTGATCATCTCATGTACTATGTCTGCAGTCTCTGACCATCTCCTGTACTATTTCTGCAGTCTCTGACCATCTCCTGTACCATGTCTGCAGTCTCTGACCATCTCCTGTACTATGTCTGCAGTCTCTGACCATCTCCTGTACTATGTCTGCAGTCTCTGACATCTCCTGTACTATTTCTGCAGTCTCTGATCATCTCCTGTACTATGTCTGCAGTCTCTGACCATCTCCTGTACTATTTCTGCAGTCTCTGATCATCTCCTGTACTATGTCTGCAGTCTCTGACCATCTCCTGTACTATGTCTGCAGTCTCTGATCATCTCCTGTACTATTTCTGCAGTCTCTGATCATCTCCTGTACTATTTCTGCAGTCTCTGACCATCTCCTGTACTATGTCTGCAGTCTCTGATCATCTCCTGTACTATTTCTGCAGTCTCTGACCATCTCCTGTACTATGTCTGCAGTCTCTGACCATCTCCTGTACCATGTCTGCAGTCTCTGACCATCTCCTGTACTATGTCTGCAGTCTCTGATCATCTCCTGTACTATGTCTGCAGTCTCTGATCATCTCCTGTACCATGTCTGCAGTCTCTGACCATCTCCTGTACTATTTCTGCAGTCTCTGACCATCTCCAGTACTATGTCTGCAGTCTCTGACCATCTCCTGTACCATGTCTGCAGTCTCTGATCATCTCCTGTACTATTTCTGCAGTCTCTGACCATCTCCTGTACTATGTCTGCAGTCTCTGATCATCTCCTGTACCATGTCTGCAGTCTCTGACCATCTCCTGTACCATGTCTGCAGTCTCTGACCATCTCCTGTACTATTTCTGCAGTCTCTGACCATCTCCTGTACTATGTCTGCAGTCTCTGACCATCTCCTGTACTATTTCTGCAGTCTCTGATCATCTCCTGTACTATTTCTGCAGTCTCTGATCATCTCCTGTACTATGTCTGCAGTCTCTGACCATCTCCTATACTATTTCTGCAGTCTCTGATCATCTCCTGTACTATTTCTGCAGTCTCTGATCATCTCCTGTACTATGTCTGCAGTCTCTGACCATCTCCTGTACTATTTCTGCAGTCTCTGATCATCTCCTGTACTATGTCTGCAGTCTCTGACCATCTCCTGTACTATGTCTGCAGTCTCTGATCATCTCCTGTACTATGTCTGCAGTCTCTGATCATCTCCTGTACCATGTCTGCAGTCTCTGATCATCTCCTGTACTATTTCTGCAGTCTCTGACCATCTCCTGTACTATGTCTGCAGTCTCTGATCATCTCCTGTACCATGTCTGCAGTCTCTGACCATCTCCTGTACTATTTCTGCAGTCTCTGACCATCTCCTGTACTATGTCT
Source organism: Lithobates pipiens (assembly GCF_037356315.1). Lineage (NCBI taxonomy): Eukaryota > Metazoa > Chordata > Amphibia > Anura > Ranidae > Lithobates > Lithobates pipiens. Next base: position 81,555,864 of record NW_027507791.1, on the reverse strand, counting down.
GCAGTCTCTGACCATCTCCTGTACTATGTCTGCAGTCTCTGACCATCTCCTGTACTATGTCTGCAGTCTCTGACCATCTCCTGTACTATTTCTGCAGTCTCTGACCATCTCCTGTACTATGTCTGCAGTCTCTGATCATCTCCTGTACCATGTCTGCAGTCTCTGACCATCTCCTGTACCATGTCTGCAGTCTCTGACCATCTCCTGTACCATGTCTGCAGTCTCTGACCATCTCCTGTACTATGTCTGCAGTCTCTGATCATCTCCTGTACTATGTCTGCAGTCTCTGATCATCTCCTGTACCATGTCTGCAGTCTCTGACCATCTCCTGTACTATTTCTGCAGTCTCTGACCATCTCCAGTACTATGTCTGCAGTCTCTGACCATCTCATGTACCATGTCTGCAGTCTCTGATCATCTCCTGTACTATTTCTGCAGTCTCTGACCATCTCCTGTACTATGTCTGCAGTCTCTGATCATCTCCTGTACCATGTCTGCAGTCTCTGACCATCTCCTGTACCATGTCTGCAGTCTCTGACCATCTCCTGTACTATTTCTGCAGTCTCTGACCATCTCCTGTACTATTTCTGCAGTCTCTGATCATCTCCTATACTATGTCTGCAGTCTCTGATCATCTCCTGTACCATGTCTGCAGTCTCTGATCATCTCCTGCACTATTTCTGCAGTCTCTGACCATCTCCTGTACTATTTCTGCAGTCTCTGACCATCTCCTGTACTATTTCTGCAGTCTCTGATCATCTCCTGTACTATTTCTGCAGTCTCTGATCATCTCCTGTACTATGTCTGCAGTCTCTGACCATCTCTTGTACTATGTCTGCATTCTCTGATCATCTCCTGTACTATTTCTGCAGTCTTTGATCATCTCCTGTACTATGTCTGCAGTCTCTGACCATCTCCTGTACCATGTCTGCAGTCTCTGATCATCTCCTGTACTATTTCTGCAGTCTCTGACCATCTCCTGTACTATGTCTGCAGTCTCTGACCATCTCCTGTACCATGTCTGCAGTCTCTTACCATCTCCTGTACCATGTCTGCAGTCTCTGACCATCTCCTGTACCATGTCTGCAGTCTCTGACCATCTCCTGTACTATGTCTGCAGTCTCTAATCATCTCCTGTACTATGTCTGCAGTCTCTGACCAACTCCTGTACTATTTCTGCCTTCTCTGAACATCCCCTGTACTTTTCTGCAGTCTCTGATCATCTCCTGTACTATGTCTGCAGTCTCTGATCATCTCCTGTACTATTTCTGCAGTCTCTGACCATCTCCTCTACTATGTCTGCAGTCTCTGATCATCTCCTGTACTATGTCTGCAGTCTCTGACCATCTCCTGTACTATTTCTGCAGTCTCTGACCATCTCCTGTACTATGTCTGCAGTCTCTGACCATCTCCTGTACTATTTCTGCAGTCTCTGACCATCTCCTGTACTATGTCTGCAGTCTCTGACCATCTCCTGTACCATGTCTGCAGTCTCTGACCATCTCCTGTACCATGTCTGCAGTCTCTGACCATCTCCTGTACCATGTCTGCAGTCTCTGATCATCTCCTGTACCATGTCTGCAGTCTCTGACCATCTCCTGTACCATGTCTGCAGTCTCTGACCATCTCCTGTACCATGTCTGCAGTCTCTAATCATCTCCTGTACTATGTCTGCAGTCTCTGACCAACTCCTGTACTATTTCTGCCTTCTCTGACCATCTCCTGTACTATTTCTGCAGTCTCTGAACATCTCCTGTACTATGTCTGCAGTCTCTGACCATCTCCTGTACTATGTCTGCAGTCTCTGACCATCTCCTGTACTATTTCTGCAGTCTCTGATCATCTCCTGTACTATTTCTGCAGTCTCTGATCATCTCCTGTACTATGTCTGCAGTCTCTGACCATCTCCTGTACTATTTCTGCAGTCTCTGACCATCTCCTGTACCATGTCAGCAGTCTCTGACCATCTCCTGTACTATGTCTGCAGTCTCTGACATCTCCTGTACTATTTCTGCAGTCTCTGATCATCTCCTGTACTATGTCTGCAGTCTCTGACCATCTCCTGTACTATGTCTGCAGTCTCTGATCATCTCCTGTACTATTTCTGCAGTCTCTGATCATCTCCTGTACTATGTCTGCAGTCTCTGATCATCTCCTGTACCATGTCTGCAGTCTCTGATCATCTCCTGTACTATTTCTGCAGTCTCTGACCATCTCCTGTACTATGTCTGCAGTCTCTGATCATCTTCTGTACCATGTCTGCAGTCTCTGACCATCTCCTGTACTATGTCTGCAGTCTCTGACCATCTCCTGTACTATTTCTGCAGTCTCTGACCATCTCCTGTACTATGTCTGCAGTCTCTGATCATCTCCTGTACTATTTCTGCAGTCTCTGACCATCTCCTGTACTACGTCTGCAGTCTCTGACCATCTCCTGTACCATGTCTGCAGTCTCTGACCATCTCCTGTACTATGTCTGCAGTCTTTGATCATCTCCTGTACTATGTCTGCAGTCTCTGATCATCTCCTGTACCATGTCTGCAGTCTCTGACCATCTCCTGTACTATTTCTGCAGTCTCTGACCATCTCCAGTACTATGTCTGCAGTCTCTGACCATCTCATGTACCATGTCTGCAGTCTCTGATCATCTCCTGTACTATTTCTGCAGTCTCTGACCATCTCCTGTACTATGTCTGCAGTCTCTGATCATCTCCTGTACCATGTCTGCAGTCTCTGACCATCTCCTGTACCATGTCTGCAGTCTCTGACCATCTCCTGTACTATTTCTGCAGTCTCTGACCATCTCCTGTACTATTTCTGCAGTCTCTGATCATCTCCTATACTATGTCTGCAGTCTCTGATCATCTCCTGTACCATGTCTGCAGTCTCTGATCATCTCCTGCACTATTTCTGCAGTCTCTGACCATCTCCTGTACTATTTCTGCAGTCTCTGACCATCTCCTGTACTATTTCTGCAGTCTCTGATCATCTCCTGCACTATTTCTGCAGTCTCTGATCATCTCCTGTACTATTTCTGCAGTCTCTGATCATCTCCTGTACTATGTCTGCAGTCTCTGACCATCTCTTGTACTATGTCTGCATTCTCTGATCATCTCCTGTACTATTTCTGCAGTCTTTGATCATCTCCTGTACTATGTCTGCAGTCTCTGACCATCTCCTGTACCATGTCTGCAGTCTCTGATCATCTCCTGTACTATTTCTGCAGTCTCTGACCATCTCCTGTACTATGTCTGCAGTCTCTGACCATCTCCTGTACCATGTCTGCAGTCTCTTACCATCTCCTGTACCATGTCTGCAGTCTCTGACCATCTCCTGTACCATGTCTGCAGTCTCTGACCATCTCCTGTACTATGTCTGCAGTCTCTAATCATCTCCTGTACTATGTCTGCAGTCTCTGACCAACTCCTGTACTATTTCTGCCTTCTCTGACCATCTCCTGTACTATTTCTGCAGTCTCTGATCATCTCCTGTACTATGTCTGCAGTCTCTGATCATCTCCTGTACTATTTCTGCAGTCTCTGACCATCTCCTGTACTATGTCTGCAGTCTCTGATCATCTCCTGTACTATGTCTGCAGTCTCTGACCATCTCCTGTACTATTTCTGCAGTCTCTGACCATCTCCTGTACTATGTCTGCAGTCTCTGACCATCTCCTGTACTATTTCTGCAGTCTCTGACCATCTCCTGTACTATGTCTGCAGTCTCTGACCATCTCCTGTACCATGTCTGCAGTCTCTGACCATCTCCTGTACCATGTCTGCAGTCTCTGACCATCTCCTGTACCATGTCTGCAGTCTCTGATCATCTCCTGTACCATGTCTGCAGTCTCTGACCATCTCCTGTACCATGTCTGCAGTCTCTGACCATCTCCTGTACCATGTCTGCAGTCTCTAATCATCTCCTGTACTATGTCTGCAGTCTCTGACCAACTCCTGTACTATTTCTGCCTTCTCTGACCATCTCCTGTACTATTTCTGCAGTCTCTGAACATCTCCTGTACTATGTCTGCAGTCTCTGACCATCTCCTGTACTATGTCTGCAGTCTCTGACCATCTCCTGTACTATTTCTGCAGTCTCTGATCATCTCCTGTACTATTTCTGCAGTCTCTGATCATCTCCTGTACTATGTCTGCAGTCTCTGACCATCTCCTGTACTATTTCTGCAGTCTCTGACCATCTCCTGTACCATGTCTGCAGTCTCTGACCATCTCCTGTACTATGTCTGCAGTCTCTGACATCTCCTGTACTATTTCTGCAGTCTCTGATCATCTCCTGTACTATGTCTGCAGTCTCGGACCATCTCCTGTACTATGTCTGCAGTCTCTGATCATCTCCTGTACTATTTCTGCAGTCTCTGATCATCTCCTGTACTATGTCTGCAGTCTCTGATCATCTCCTGTACCATGTCTGCAGTCTCTGATCATCTCCTGTACTATTTCTGCAGTCTCTGACCATCTCCTGTACTATGTCTGCAGTCTCTGATCATCTCCTGTACCATGTCTGCAGTCTCTGACCATCTCCTGTACTATGTCTGCAGTCTCTGACCATCTCCTGTACTATTTCTGCAGTCTCTGACCATCTCCTGTACTATGTCTGCAGTCTCTGATCATCTCCTGTACTATTTCTGCAGTCTCTGACCATCTCCTGTACTATGTCTGCAGTCTCTGACCATCTCCTGTACCATGTCTGCAGTCTCTGACCATCTCCTGTACTATGTCTGCAGTCTCTGATCATCTCCTGTACTATGTCTGCAGTCTCTGATCATCTCCTGTACCATGTCTGCAGTCTCTGACCATCTCCTGTACTATTTCTGCAGTCTCTGACCATCTCCAGTACTATGTCTGCAGTCTCTGACCATCTCCTGTACCATGTCTGCAGTCTCTGATCATCTCCTGTACTATTTCTGCAGTCTCTGACCATCTCCTGTACTATGTCTGCAGTCTCTGATCATCTCCTGTACCATGTCTGCAGTCTCTGACCATCTCCTGTACCATGTCTGCAGTCTCTGACCATCTCCTGTAGTATTTCTGCAGTCTCTGACCATCTCCTGTACTATTTCTGCAGTCTCTGATCATCTCCTGTACTATGTCTGCTGTCTCTGATCATCTCCTGTACCATGTCTGCAGTCTCTGATCATCTCCTGCACTATTTCTGCAGTCTCTGACCATCTCCTGTACTATTTCTGCAGTCTCTGACCATCTCCTGTACTATTTCTGCAGTCTCTGATCATCTCCTGTACCATGTCTGCAGTCTCTGATCATCTCCTGTACTATTTCTGCAGTCTCTGACCATCTCCTGTACTATGTCTGCAGTCTCTGATCATCTCCTGTACCATGTCTGCAGTCTCTGATCATCTCCTGTACCATGTCTGCAGACTCTGATCATCTCCTGTACTATTTCTGCAGTCTCTGATCATCTCCTGTACCATGTCTGCAGTCTCTGACCATCTCCTGTACTATGTCTGCAGTCTCTGATCATCTCCTGTACCATGTCTGCAGTCTCTGATCATCTCCTGTACTATTTCTGCAGTCTCTGACCATCTCCTGTACTATTTCTGCAGTCTCTGACCATCTCCTGTACTATTTCTGCAGTCTCTGATCATCTGCTGTACTATGTCTGCAGTCTCTGATCATCTCCTGTACCATGTCTGCAGTCTCTGATCATCTCCTGTACTATTTCTGCAGTCTCTGACCATCTCCTGTACTATTTCTGCAGTCTCTGACCATCTCCTGTACTATTTCTGCAGTCTCTGATCATCTCCTGCACTATTTCTGCAGTCTCTGATCATCTCCTGCACTATTTCTGCAGTCTCTGATCATCTCCTGTACTATGTCTGCAGTCTCTGACCATCTCTTGTTCTATGTCTGCAGTCTCTGATCATCTCCTGTACTATTTCTGCAGTCTTTGATCATCTCCTGTACTATGTCTGCAGTCTCTGACCATCTCCTGTACCATGTCTGCAGTCTCTGATCATCTCCTATACTATTTCTGCAGTCTCTGACCATCTCCTGTACTATGTCTGCAGTCTCTGACCATCTCCTGTACCATGTCTGCAGTCTCTTACCATCTCCTGTACCATGTCTGCAGTCTCTGACCATCTCCTGTACCATGTCTGCAGTCTCTGATCATCTCCTGTACCATGTCTGCAGTCTCTGACCATCTCCTGTACCATGTCTGCAGTCTCTGACCATCTCCTGTACCATGTCTGCAGTCTCTGATCATCTCCTGTACCATGTCTGCAGTCTCTGACCATCTCCTCTACCATGTATGCAGTCTCTGACCATCTCCTGTACCATGTCTGCAGTCTCTAATCATCTCCTGTACTATGTCTGCAGTCTCTGACCAACTCCTGTACTATTTCTGCCTTCTCTGACCATCTCCTGTACTATTTCTGCAGTCTCTGATCATCTCCTGTACTATGTCTGCAGTCTCTGACCATCTCCTGTACTATTTCTGCAGTCTCTGATCATCTCATGTACTATGTCTGCAGTCTCTGATCATCTCCTGTACTATTTCTGCAGTCTCTGATCATCTCATGTACTATGTCTGCAGTCTCTGACCATCTCCTGTACTATTTCTGCAGTCTCTGACCATCTCCTGTACCATGTCTGCAGTCTCTGACCATCTCCTGTACTATGTCTGCAGTCTCTGACCATCACCTGTACTATTTCTGCAGTCTCTGATCATCTCCTGTACTATGTCTGCAGTCTCTGACCATCTCCTGTACTATGTCTGCAGTCTCTGACCAACTCCTGTACTATTTCTGCCTTCTCTGACCATCTCCTGTACTATTTCTGCAGTCTCTGATCATCTCCTGTACTATGTCTGCAGTCTCTGACCATCTCCTGTACTATGTCTGCAGTCTCTGACCATCTCCTGTACTATTTCTGCAGTCTCTGACCATCTCCTGTACCATGTCTGCAGTCTCTGACCATCTCCTGTACTATGTCTGCAGTCTCTGACATCTCCTGTACTATTTCTGCAGTCTCTGATCATCTCCTGTACTATGTCTGCAGTCTCTGACCATCTCCTGTACTATTTCTGCAGTCTCTGATCATCTCCTGTACTATGTCTGCAGTCTCTGACCATCTCCTGTACTATGTCTGCAGTCTCTGACCATCTCCTGTACTATGTCTGCAGTCTCTGATCATCTCCTGTACCATGTCTGCAGTCTCTGATCATCTCCTGTACTATTTCTGCAGTCTCTGACCATCTCCTGTACTATGTCTGCAGTCTCTGATCATCTCCTGTACCATGTCTGCAGTCTCTGACCATCTCCTGTACTATTTCTGCAGTCTCTGACCATCTCCTGTACTATGTCTGCAGTCTCTGACCATCTCCTGTACTATGTCTGCAGTCTCTGACCATCTCCTGTACTATGTCTGCAGTCTCTGACCATCTCCTGTACTATTTCTGCAGTCTCTGACCATCTCCTGTACTATGTCTGCAGTCTCTGATCATCTCCTGTACTATTTCTGCAGTCTCTGACCATCTCCTGTACTGTGTCTGCAGTCTCTGACCATCTCCTGTACCATGTCTGCAGTCTCTGACCATCTCCTGTACTATGTCTGCAGTCTCTGATCATCTCCTGTACTATGTCTGCAGTCTCTGATCATCTCCTGTACCATGTCTGCAGTCTCTGACCATCTCCTGTACTATTTCTGCAGTCTCTGACCATCTCCAGTACTATGTCTGCAGTCTCTGACCATCTCCTGTACCATGTCTGCAGTCTCTGATCATCTCCTGTACTATTTCTGCAGTCTCTGACCATCTCCTGTACTATGTCTGCAGTCTCTGATCATCTCCTGTACCATGTCTGCAGTCTCTGACCATCTCCTGTACTGTGTCTGCAGTCTCTGACCATCTCCTGTACCATGTCTGCAGTCTCTGATCATCTCCTGTACTATTTCTGCAGTCTCTGACCATCTCCTGTACTATGTCTGCAGTCTCTGATCATCTCCTGTACTATTTCTGCAGTCTCTGACCATCTCCTGTACTGTGTCTGCAGTCTCTGACCATCTCCTGTACCATGTCTGCAGTCTCTGACCATCTCCTGTACTATGTCTGCAGTCTCTGATCATCTCCTGTACTATGTCTGCAGTCTCTGATCATCTCCTGTACCATGTCTGCAGTCTCTGACCATCTCCTGTACTATTTCTGCAGTCTCTGACCATCTCCAGTACTATGTCTGCAGTCTCTGACCATCTCCTGTACCATGTCTGCAGTCTCTGATCATCTCCTGTACTATTTCTGCAGTCTCTGACCATCTCCTGTACTATGTCTGCAGTCTCTGATCATCTCCTGTACCATGTCTGCAGTCTCTGACCATCTCCTGTACCATGTCTGCAGTCTCTGACCATCTCCTGTACTATTTCTGCAGTCTCTGACCATCTCCTGTACTATGTCTGCAGTCTCTGATCATCTCCTGTACCATGTCTGCAGTCTCTGATCACCTCCTGCACTATTTCTGCAGTCTCTGACCATCTCCTGTACAATTTCTGCAGTCTCTGACCATCTCCTGTACTATTTCTGCAGTCTCTGATCATCTCCTGCACTATTTCTGCAGTCTCTGATCATCTCCTGTACTATTTCTGCAGTCTCTGATCATCTCCTGTACTATGTCTGCAGTCTCTGACCATCTCTTGTACTATGTCTGCAGTCTCTGATCATCTCCTGTACTATTTCTGCAGTCTTTGATCATCTCCTGTACTATGTCTGCAGTCTCTGACCATCTCCTGTACCATGTCTGCAGTCTCTGATCATCTCCTGTACTATTTCTGCAGTCTCTGACCATCTCCTGTACTATGTCTGCAGTCTCTGACCATCTCCTGTACCATGTCTGCAGTCTCTGACCATCTTCTGTACCATGTCTGCAGTCTCTGACCATCTCCTGTACCATGTCTGCAGTCTCTGACCATCTCCTGTACCATGTCTGCAGTCTCTAATCATCTCCTGTACTATGTCTGCAGTCTCTGACCATCTCCTGTACTATTTTTGCCTTCTCTGACCATCTCCTGTACTATTTCTGCAGTCTCTGACCATCTCCTGTACCATGTATGCAGTCTCTGACCATCTCCTGTACCATGTCTGCAGTCTCTAATCATCTCCTGTACTATGTCTGCAGTCTCTGACCAACTCCTGTACCATGTCTGCAGTCTCTGATCATCTCCTGTACTATTTCTGCAGTCTCTGACCATCTCCTGTACTATGTCTGCAGTCTCTGATCATCTCCTGTACCATGTCTGCAGTCTTTAATCATCTCCTGTACTATGTCTGCAGTCTCTGACCATCTCCTGTACCATGTCTGCAGTCTCTGATCATCTCTTGTACTATTTCTGCAGTCTCTGACCATCTCCTGTACTATGTCTGCAGTCTCTGATCATCTCCTGTACCATGTCTGCAGTCTCTGACCATCTCCTGTACCATGTCTGCAGTCTCTGACCATCTCCTGTACTATTTCTGCAGTCTCTGACCATCTCCTGTACTATTTCTGCAGTCTCTGATCATCTCCTATACTATTTCTGCAGTCTCTGACCATCTCCTGTACTATGTCTGCAGTCTCTGACCATCTCCTGTACCATGTCTGCAGTCTCTGACCATCTCCTGTACTATGTCTGCAGTCTCTGATCATCTCCTGTACTATGTCTGCAGTCTCTGATCATCTCCTGTACTATTTCTGCAGTCTCTGACCATCTCCTGTACTATGTCTGCAGTCTCTGACCATCTCCTGTACCATGTCTGCAGTCTCTGACCATCTCCTGTACTATGTCTGCAGTCTCTGATCATCTCCTGTACTATGTCTGCAGTCTCTGATCATCTCCTGTACCATGTCTGCAGTCTCTGACCATCTCCTGTACTATTTCTGCAGTCTCTGACCATCTCCAGTACTATGTCTGCAGTCTCTGACCATCTCCTGTACCATGTCTGCAGTCTCTGATCATCTCCTGTACTATTTCTGCAGTCTCTGACCATCTCCTGTACTATGTCTGCAGTCTCTGATCATCTCCTGTACCATGTCTGCAGTCTCTGACCATCTCCTGTACCATGTCTGCAGTCTCTGACCATCTCCTGTACTATTTCTGCAGTCTCTGACCATCTCCTGTACTATTTCTGCAGTCTCTGATCATCTCCTGTACTATGTCTGCAGTCTCTGATCATCTCCTGTACCATGTCTGCAGGCTCTGATCATCTCCTGCACTATTTCTGCAGTCTCTGACCATCTCCTGTACTATTTCTGCAGTCTCTGACCATCTCCTGTACTATTTCTGCAGTCTCTGATCATCTCCTGCACTATTTCTGCAGTCTCTGATCATCTCCTGTACTATTTCTGCAGTCTCTGATCATCTCCTGTACTATGTCTGCAGTCTCTGACCATCTCTTGTACTATGTCTGCATTCTCTGATCATCTCCTGTACTATTTCTGCAGTCTTTGATCATCTCCTGTACTATGTCTGCAGTCTCTGACCATCTCCTGTACCATGTCTGCAGTCTCTGATCATCTCCTGTACTATTTCTGCAGTCTCTGACCATCTCCTGTACTATGTCTGCAGTCTCTGACCATCTCCTGTACCATGTCTGCAGTCTCTTACCATCTCCTGTACCATGTCTGCAGTCTCTGACCATCTCCTGTACCATGTCTGCAGTCTCTGACCATCTCCTGTACTATGTCTGCAGTCTCTAATCATCTCCTGTACTATGTCTGCAGTCTCTGACCAACTCCTGTACTATTTCTGCCTTCTCTGACCATCTCCTGTACTATTTCTGCAGTCTCTGACCATCTCCTGTACTATGTCTGCAGTCTCTGATCATCTCCTGTACCATGTCTGCAGTCTCTGACCATCTCCTGTACTATTTCTGCAGTCTCTGACCATCTCCTGTACTATGTCTGCAGTCTCTGACCATCTCCTGTACTATTTCTGCAGTCTCTGACCATCTCCTGTACTATGTCTGCAGTCTCTGATCATCTCCTGTACCATGTCTGCAGTCTCTGACCATCTCCTGTACTATTTCTGCAGTCTCTGACCATCTCCTGTACTATGTCTGCAGTCTCTGACCATCTCCTGTACTATTTCTGCAGTCTCTGACCATCTCCTGTACTATGTCTGCAGTCTCTGACCATCTCCTGTACCATGTCTGCAGTCTCTGACCATCTCCTGTACCATGTCTGCAGTCTCTGACCATCTCCTGTACCATGTCTGCAGTCTCTGATCATCTCCTGTACCATGTCTGCAGTCTCTGACCATCTCCTGTACCATGTCTGCAGTCTCTGACCATCTCCTGTACCATGTCTGCAGTCTCTGACCATCTCCTGTACTATGTCTGCAGTCTCTGACATCTCCTGTACTATTTCTGCAGTCTCTGATGTCAGCGGGGGAATAGTGGCCCATCATTGGAGTCAGTGGGGGAATAGTGGCCCATTATTGGAGTCAGTGGGGGAATAGTGCCCCATCATTGGAGTCAGTGGGGGAATATTGCCTTATCATTGGAATCAGTAAAAGGAATAGTGCCCCATCATTGGAGTCAGTGAAAGGAATAGTGCCCCATCATTGATGTTAGTGGGAGGAATAGTGCCCCATCATTGGAGTCAGTGGGGGAATAGTGGCCCATTATTGGAGTCAGTGGGGGAATAGTGCCCCTTCATTGGAGTCAGTGGGGGAATATTGCCTTATCATTGGAATCAGTAAAAGGAATAGTGCCCCATCATTGATTTTAGTGGGAGGAATAGTGCCCCATCATTGGAGTCAGTGGGGGAATAGTGCCCCATCTTTGGAGTCAGTGGAGGAATAGTACCCCATCATTGGAGTCAGTGGGGGAATAGTGCCCAATCATTGGAGTCAGTGGGGGAATAGAGCCCCATCATTGGAGTCAGTGGAGGAATAGTGCCCCATCATTGGAGTCAGTGGAGGAATAGTTCCCCATCATTGGAGTCAGTGGGTGAATAGGGCCCCATCATTGGAGTCAGTGGGGGAATAGTGGCCCATCATTGGAGTCAGTGGGGGAATAGTGGCCCATTATTGGAGTCAGTGGGGGAATAGTGCCCCATCATTGGAGTCAGTGGGGGAATATTGCCTTATCATTGGAATCAGTAAAAGGAATAGTGCCCCATCATTGGAGTCAGTGAAAGGAATAGTGCCCCATCATTGATGTTAGTGGGAGGAATAGTGCCCCATCACTGGAGTCAGTGGGGGAATAGTGCCCCATCTTTGGAGTCAGTGGAGGAATAGTGCCCCATTATTGGAGTCAGTGGGGGAATAGTGCCCCATCATTGGAGTCAGTGGGGGAATAGTGCCCCATCATTGGAGTCAGTGGGGGAATAGAGCCCCATCATTGGAGTCAGTGGAGGAATAGTGCCCCATCATTGGAGTCAGTGGAGGAATAGTGCCCCATCATTGGAGTCAGTGGAGGAATAGTGCCCCATCATTGGAGTCAGTGGGGGAATAGGGCCCCATCATTGGAGTCAGTGGGGGAATAGGGCCCCATCATTGGAGTCAGTGGGGGAATAGGGCCCCGTCATTGGAGTCAGCGGGGGAATAGTGCCCCATCATTGGAGTCAGTGGGGGAATAGTGGCCCATTATTGGAGTCAGTGGAGGAATAGTGCCCCATCATTGGAGTCAGTTGGGTAATAGTGTCCCATCATTGGAGTCAATGGGGGAATAGAGCCCCATCATTGGAGTCAGTGGAGGAATAGTGCCCCATCATTGGAGTCAGTGGGGGAATAGTGCCCCATCATTGGAGTCAGTGGGGGAATAGGGCCCCATCATTGGAGTCAGTGGGGGAATAGTGCCCCATCATTGGAGTCAGTAGGAGGAATAGTGGCCCATCACTAGAGTCAGTGAGGGAATAGTGCCCCATGATTGGAGTCAGGGGGGAATAGTGCCCCATCATTGGAGTCAGTGGGGGAATAGTGCCCCATCATTGGAGTCAGTGGGGGAATAGTGGCCCATCATTGGAGTCAGTGGGGGAATAGTGGCCCATCATTGGAGTCAGTGGGGGAATAGTGCCCCATCAGTTGAGTCAGTGGGGGAATAGTGCCTCATCATTGGAGTCAGTGGGAGGACTAGGGCCCCATCATTGGAGTCAGTGGGGGAATAGTGCCCCATCATTGGAGTCAGTGGGGGAATAGAGCCCCATCATTGGAGTCAGTGGAGGAATAGTGCCCCATCATTGGAGTCAGTGGAGAAATAGTGCCCCATCATTGGAGTCAGTGGGGAATAGTGCCCCATCATTTGAGTCAGTGGGAGGAATAGTGGCCCATTATTGGAGTCAGTGGAGGAATAGTGCCCCATCATTGGAGTCAGTGGGGGAATAGTGCCCCATCATTGGAGTCAGTGGGGGAATAGGGCCCCATAACTGGTGTCAGTGGGGGAATAGTGCCCCATTATTGGTGTCAGTGGGAGGAATAGTGCCCCATCATTGGAGTCAGTGGGGGAAGATGCCCCATCATTGGAGTCAGTTAGGGAATAGTGCCCCATCATTGGAGTCAGTGGGGGAATAGTGGCCCATCATTGGAGTCAGTGGGGGAATAGTGCCCCATCTTTGGAGTCAGTGGAGGAATAGTGCCCCATTATTGGAGTCAGTGGGGGAATAGTGCCCCATCATTGGAGTCAGTGGGGGAATAGTGCCCCATCATTGGAGTCAGTGGGGGAATAGAGCCCCATCATTGGAGTCAGTGGAGGAATAGTGCCCCATCATTGGAGTCAGTGGAGGAATAGTGCCCCATCATTGGAGTCAGTGGAGGAATAGTGCCCCATCATTGGAGTCAGTGGGGGAATAGGGCCCCATCATTGGAGTCAGTGGGGGAATAGGGCCCCATCATTGGAGTCAGTGGGGGAATAGGGCCCCGTCATTGGAGTCAGCGGGGGAATAGTGCCCCATCATTGGAGTCAGTGGGGGAATAGTGGCCCATTATTGGAGTCAGTGGAGGAATAGTGCCCCATCATTGGAGTCAGTTGGGTAATAGTGTCCCATCATTGGAGTCAATGAGGGAAAAGAGCCCCATCATTGGAGTCAGTGGAGGAATAGTGCCCCATCATTGGAGTCAGTGGGGGAATAGTGCCCCATCATTGGAGTCAGTGGGGGAATAGGGCCCCATCATTGGAGTCAGTGGGGGAATAGTGCCCCATCATTGGAGTCAGTAGGAGGAATAGTGGCCCATCACTAGAGTCAGTGAGGGAATAGTGCCCCATGATTGGAGTCAGGGGGGAATAGTGCCCCATCATTGGAGTCAGTGGGGGAATAGTGCCCCATCATTGGAGTCAGTGGGGGAATAGTGGCCCATCATTGGAGTCAGTGGGGGAATAGTGGCCCATCATTGGAGTCAGTGGGGGAATAGTGCCCCATCAGTTGAGTCAGTGGGGGAATAGTGCCTCATCATTGGAGTCAGTGGGAGGACTAGGGCCCCATCATTGGAGTCAGTGGGGGAATAGTGCCCCATCATTGGAGTCAGTGGGGGAATAGAGCCCCATCATTGGAGTCAGTGGAGGAATAGTGCCCCATCATTGGAGTCAGTGGAGAAATAGTGCCCCATCATTGGAGTCAGTGGGGAATAGTGCCCCATCATTTTTAGTCAGTGGGAGGAATAGTGGCCCATTATTGGAGTCAGTGGAGGAATAGTGCCCCATCATTGGAGTCAGTGGGGGAATAGTGCCCCATCATTGGAGTCAGTGGGGGAATAGGGCCCCATAACTGGTGTCAGTGGGGGAATAGTGCCCCATTATTGGTGTCAGTGGGGGGAATAGTGCCCCATCATTGGAGTCAGTGGGGGAAGATGCCCCATCATTGGAGTCAGTTAGGGAATAGTGCCCCATCATTGGAGTCAGTGGGGGAATAGTGGCCCATCATTGGAGTCAGTGGTGGAATAGGGCCCCATAACTGGTGTCAGTGGGGGAATAGTGCCCCATTATTGGTGTCAGTGGGGGAAGATGCCCCATCATTGGAGTCAGTTAAGGAATAGTGCCCCATCATTGGAGTCAGTGGGGGAATAGGGCCCCATGATTGGAGTCAGTGGGGGAATAGTGCCCCATCATTGGTGTCATTGGGGAATAGTGCCCCATCATTGGAGTCAGTGGAGGAATAGTGCCCCATCATTGAAGTCAGTGGGGGAATAGTGCCCCATCATTGGAGTCAGTGGAGGAATAGTGCCCCATCATTGGAGTCAGTTGGGGAAGATGCCCCATCATTGGAGTCAATGGGGGAATAGAACCCCATCATTGAAGTCAGTGGGGGAATAGTGCCCCATCATTGGAGTCAGTGGAGGAATAGTGCCCCATCATTGGAGTCAGTTGGGGAAGATGCCCCATCATTGGAGTCAATGGGGGAATAGAGCCCCATCATTGGAGTCAGTGGAGGAGAAGTGCCCCATCATTGGAGTCAGTGGAGGAATAGTGCCCCATCATTGGAGTCAGTGGGGGAATAGTGCCCCATCACTGGAGTCAGTGGGGGCCCATAACTGGTGTCAGTGGGGGAATAGTGCCCCATTATTGGTGTCAGTGGGAGGAATAGTGCCCCATTATTGGTGTCAGTGGGGGAATAGTACCCCATCATTGGAGTCAGTGGGGGAATCGGGCCCCATCATTGGAGTCAGTGGGGGAATAGTGCCCCATCATTGGAGTCAGTGGGAGGAATAGTGGCCCATTATTGGAGTCAGTGGAGGAATAGTGCCCCATCATTGGAGTCAGTGGGGGAAAAGTGCCCCACAATTGGAGTCAGTGGGGAATAGTGGCCCATTATTGGAGTCAGTGGAGGAATAGTGCCCCATCATTGGAGTCAGTGGGGGAATAGTGTCCCATCAGTGGAGTCAGTGGGGGAATAGTGCCCCATCATTGGAGTCAGTGGGGGAATAGTGCCCCATCATTGGAGTCAGTGGAGGAATAGTGCCCCATCATTGGAGTCAGTGGGAGGAATAGTGGCCCATTATTGGAGTCAGTGGAGGAATAGTGCCCCATCATTGGTGTCAGTGGGGGAATAGTGCCCCATCATTGAATTTAGTGGGGAGGACTAGTGCCCCATCATTGGAGTCAGTGGGGGAATAGTGCCCCATCATTGGAGTCAGTGGGGAATAGTGGCCCATTATTGGAGTCAGTGGAGGAATAGTGCCCCATCAATGGAGTCAGTGGGAGAATAGTGCCCCATCAGTGGAGTCAGTGGGGGAATAGTGCCCCATCAGTGGAGTCAGTGGGGGAATAGTTCCCCATCATTGGAGTCAGTGGGAGGAATAGTGGCCCCATCATTGGAGTCAGTGGGGGAATAGTGCCCCATCATTGGAGTCAGTGAAGGATTAGTGCCCCATCATTGGAGTCAGTGGGAGGAATAGTGGCCCATTATTGGAGTCAGTGGAGGAATAGTGCCCCATCATTGGAGTCAGTGGGAGGAATAGTGGCCCATCATTGGAGTCAGTGGGGGAATAGTGCCCCATCATTGGTGTCAGCGGCGGAATAGTGCCCCATCATTGAATTTAGTGGGGAAGAATAGTGCCCATCATTGGAGTCAGTGGGGGAATAGTGCCCCATCATTGGAGTCAGTGGGGGAATAGTGCCCCATCATTGGAGTCAGTGGGGGAAAAGGGCCCCATCATTGGAGTCAGTGGGGGGGGGGATAGTGCCCCATCATTGGAGTCAGTGGGGGAATATTGGCCCATTATTGGAGTCAGTGGAGGAATAGTGCCCCATCATTGGAGTCAGTGGGGGAATAGTGGCCCATTATTGGAGTCAGTGGAGGAATAGTGCTCCATCATTGGAGTCAGTGGGGGAATAGTGCCCCATCATTGGAGTCAGTGGGAGGAATAGTGCCCCATCATTGGAGTCAGTGGAGGAATAGTGCCCCATCATTGGAGTCAGTGGAGGAATAGTGCCCCATCATTGGAGTCAGTTGGGGAATAGTGCCCCGTCATTGGAGTCAGTGGAGGAATAGTGGCCCATCACTCAAGTCAGTGGGGGAATAGTGCCCCATCATTGGAGTCAGTGGGGGAATAGTGCCCCATCATTGGAGTCAGTGGGGGAATAGGGCCCCATCATTGGAGTCAGCGGGGGAATAGTGCCCCATCATTGGAGTCAGTGGGGGAATAGTGGCCCATTATTGGAGTCAGTGGGGGAATAGTGCCCCATCATTGGAGTCAGTGGGGGAATAGTGGCCCATTATTGGAGTCAGTGGGGGAATAGTGCCCCTTCATTGGAGTCAGTGGGGGAATATTGCCTTATCATTGGAATCAGTAAAAGGAATAGTGCCCCATCATTGATTTTAGTGGGAGGAATAGTGCCCCATCATTGGAGTCAGTGGGGGAATAGTGCCCCATCTTTGGAGTCAGTGGAGGAATAGTACCCCATCATTGGAGTCAGTGGGGGAATAGTGCCCAATCATTGGAGTCAGTGGGGGAATAGAGCCCCATCATTGGAGTCAGTGGAGGAATAGTGCCCCATCATTGGAGTCAGTGGAGGAATAGTTCCCCATCATTGGAGTCAGTGGGTGAATAGGGCCCCGTCATTGGAGTCAGTGGGGGAATAGGGCCCCATCATTGGAGTCAGTGGGGGAATAGTGGCCCATCATTGGAGTCAGTGGGGGAATAGTGGCCCATTATTGGAGTCAGTGGGGGAATAGTGCCCCATCATTGGAGTCAGTGGGGGAATATTGCCTTATCATTGGAATCAGTAAAAGGAATAGTGCCCCATCATTGGAGTCAGTGAAAGGAATAGTGCCCCATCATTGATGTTAGTGGGAGGAATAGTGCCCCATCATTGGAGTCAGTGGGGGAATAGTGCCCCATCTTTGGAGTCAGTGGAGGAATAGTGCCCCATTATTGGAGTCAGTGGGGGAATAGTGCCCCATCATTGGAGTCAGTGGGGGAATAGTGCCCCATCATTGGAGTCAGTGGGGGAATAGAGCCCCATCATTGGAGTCAGTGGAGGAATAGTGCCCCATCATTGGAGTCAGTGGAGGAATAGTGCCCCATCATTGGAGTCAGTGGAGGAATAGTGCCCCATCATTGGAGTCAGTGGGGGAATAGGGCCCCATCATTGGAGTCAGTGGGGGAATAGTGCCCCATCATTGGAGTCAGTTGGGGAATAGTGCCCCGTCATTGGAGTCAGTGGGGGAATAGTGGCCCATTATTGGAGTCAGTGGAGGAATAGTGCCCCATCATTGGAGTCAGTTGGGGAATAGTGCCCCATCATTGGAGTCAGTGAAAGGAATAGTGCCCCATCATTGATGTTAGTGGGAGGAATAGTGCCCCATCATTGGAGTCAGTGGGTGAATAGGGCCCCATCATTGGAGTCAGTGGGGGAATAGGGCCCCATCATTGGAGTCAGTGGGGGAATAGTGGCCCATCATTGGAGTCAGTGGGGGAATAGTGGCCCATTATTGGAGTCAGTGGGGGAATAGTGCCCCATCATTGGAGTCAGTGGGGGAATATTGCCTTATCATTGGAATCAGTAAAAGGAATAGTGCCCCATCATTGGAGTCAGTGAAAGGAATAGTGCCCCATCATTGATGTTAGTGGGAGGAATAGTGCCCCATCATTGGAGTCAGTGGGGGAATAGTGCCCCATCATTGGAGTCAGTGGGGGAATAGGGCCCCATCATTGGAGTCAGTGGGGGAATAATGCCCCATCATTGGAGTCAGTGGAGGAATAGTTCCCCATCATTGGAGTCAGTGGGGGAATAGTGCCCCATCATTGGTGTCAATGGGGGAATAGAGCCCCATCATTGGAGTCAGTGGAGGAATAGTGCCCCATCATTGGAGTCAGTGGGGGGAATAGTGCCCCATCATTGGAGTCAGTGGGGGAATAGGGCCCCATAACTGGTGTCAGTAGGGGAATAGTGCCCCATTATTGGTGTCAGTGGGAGGAATAGGGCCCCATCATTGGAGTCAGAGGGGGAATAGTGCCCCATCATTGGAGTCAGTGGGGGAATAGGGCCCCATCATTGGAGTCAGCGGGGGAATAGTGGCCCATTATTGGAGTCAGTGGGGGAATAGTGCCCCATCATTGGAGTCAGTGGGGGAATAGTGGCCCATTATTGGAGTCAGTGGGGGAATAGTGCCCCTTCATTGGAGTCAGTGGGGGAATATTGCCTTATCATTGGAATCAGTAAAAGGAATAGTGCCCCATCATTGATTTTAGTGGGAGGAATAGTGCCCCATCATTGGAGTCAGTGGGGGAATAGTGCCCCATCTTTGGAGTCAGTGGAGGAATAGTACCCCATCATTGGAGTCAGTGGGGGAATAGTGCCCAATCATTGGAGTCAGTGGGGGAATAGAGCCCCATCATTGGAGTCAGTGGAGGAATAGTGCCCCATCATTGGAGTCAGTGGAGGAATAGTTCCCCATCATTGATGTTAGTGGGAGGAATAGTGCCCCATCATTGGAGTCAGTGGGGGAATAGTGCCCCATCTTTGGAGTCAGTGGAGGAATAGTGCCCCATTATTGGAGTCAGTGGGGGAATAGTGCCCCATCATTGGAGTCAGTGGGGGAATAGTGCCCCATCATTGGAGTCAGTGGGGGAATAGAGCCCCATCATTGGAGTCAGTGGAGGAATAGTGCCCCATCATTGGAGTCAGTGGAGGAATAGTGCCCCATCATTGGAGTCAGTGGAGGAATAGTGCCCCATCATTGGAGTCAGTGGGGGAATAGGGCCCCATCATTGGAGTCAGTGGGGGAATAGGGCCCCATCATTGGAGTCAGTGGGGGAATAGGGCCCCGTCATTGGAGTCAGCGGGGGAATAGTGCCCCATCATTGGAGTCAGTGGGGGAATAGTGGCCCATTATTGGAGTCAGTGGAGGAATAGTGCCCCATCATTGGAGTCAGTTGGGTAATAGTGTCCCATCATTGGAGTCAATGGGGGAATAGAGCCCCATCATTGGAGTCAGTGGAGGAATAGTGCCCCATCATTGGAGTCAGTGGGGGAATAGTGCCCCATCATTGGAGTCAGTGGGGGAATAGGGCCCCATCATTGGAGTCAGTGGGGGAATAGTGCCCCATCATTGGAGTCAGTAGGAGGAATAGTGGCCCATCACTAGAGTCAGTGAGGGAATAGTGCCCCATGATTGGAGTCAGGGGGGAATAGTGCCCCATCATTGGAGTCAGTGGGGGAATAGTGCCCCATCATTGGAGTCAGTGGGGGAATAGTGGCCCATCATTGGAGTCAGTGGGGGAATAGTGGCCCATCATTGGAGTCAGTGGGGGAATAGTGCCCCATCAGTTGAGTCAGTGGGGGAATAGTGCCTCATCATTGGAGTCAGTGGGAGGACTAGGGCCCCATCATTGGAGTCAGTGGGGGAATAGTGCCCCATCATTGGAGTCAGTGGGGGAATAGAGCCCCATCATTGGAGTCAGTGGAGGAATAGTGCCCCATCATTGGAGTCAGTGGAGAAATAGTGCCCCATCATTGGAGTCAGTGGGGAATAGTGCCCCATCATTTGAGTCAGTGGGAGGAATAGTGGCCCATTATTGGAGTCAGTGGAGGAATAGTGCCCCATCATTGGAGTCAGTGGGGGAATAGTGCCCCATCATTGGAGTCAGTGGGGGAATAGGGCCCCATAACTGGTGTCAGTGGGGGAATAGTGCCCCATTATTGGTGTCAGTGGGAGGAATAGTGCCCCATCATTGGAGTCAGTGGGGGAAGATGCCCCATCATTGGAGTCAGTTAGGGAATAGTGCCCCATCATTGGAGTCAGTGGGGGAATAGTGGCCCATCATTGGAGTCAGTGGGGGAATAGTGCCCCATCTTTGGAGTCAGTGGAGGAATAGTGCCCCATTATTGGAGTCAGTGGGGGAATAGTGCCCCATCATTGGAGTCAGTGGGGGAATAGTGCCCCATCATTGGAGTCAGTGGGGGAATAGAGCCCCATCATTGGAGTCAGTGGAGGAATAGTGCCCCATCATTGGAGTCAGTGGAGGAATAGTTCCCCATCATTGGAGTCAGTGGGTGAATAGGGCCCCATCATTGGAGTCAGTGGGGGAATAGTGCCCCATCATTGGAGTCAGTTGGGGAAGATGCCCCATCATTGGAGTCAATGGGGGAATAGAACCCCATCATTGAAGTCAGTGGGGGAATAGTGCCCCATCATTGGAGTCAGTGGAGGAATAGTGCCCCATCATTGGAGTCAGTTGGGGAAGATGCCCCATCATTGGAGTCAATGGGGGAATAGAGCCCCATCATTGGAGTCAGTGGAGGAGAAGTGCCCCATCATTGGAGTCAGTGGAGGAATAGTGCCCCATCATTGGAGTCAGTGGGGGAATAGTGCCCCATCACTGGAGTCAGTGGGGGCCCATAACTGGTGTCAGTGGGGGAATAGTGCCCCATTATTGGTGTCAGTGGGAGGAATAGTGCCCCATTATTGGTGTCAGTGGGGGAATAGTACCCCATCATTGGATTCAGTGGGGGAATAGTGCCCCATCATTGGAGTCAGTGGAGGAATAGTGCACCATCATTGGAGTCAGTGGAGGAATAGTGCCCCATCATTGGAGTCAGTGGGAGGAATAGTGCCCCATCATTGGAGTCAGTGGGAGGAATAGTGCCCCATCATTGGAGTCAGTGGAGGAATAGTGCCCCATCATTGGAGTCAGTTGGGGAATAGTGCCCCATCATTGGAGTCAGTGGGAGGAATAGTGGCCTATTATTGGAGTCACTGGGAGGTATAGGGCCCCATCATTGGAGTCAGTGGGGGAATAGTGCCCCATCATTGGAGTCAGTTGGGGAACAGAGCCCCATCATTGGAGTCAGTGGGGGAATAGTGCCCCATCATTGGAGTCAGTGGGGGAATAGGGCCCCATCATTGGAGTCAGTGGGGGAATAGTGCCCCATCATTGGAGTCAGTGGAGGAATAGTGCCCCATCATTGGAGTCAGTGGGGGAATAGTGCCCCATCATTGAAGTCAATGGTGGAATAGAGCCCCATCATTGGAGTCAGTGGAGGAATAGTGCCCCATCATTGGAGTCAGTGGGGGAATAGTGCCCCATCATTGGAGTCAGTGGGGGAATCGGGCCCCATCATTGGAGTCAGTGGGGGAATAGTGCCCCATCATTGGAGTCAGTGGGAGGAATAGTGGCCCATTATTGGAGTCAGTGGAGGAATAGTGCCCCATCATTGGAGTCAGTGGGAGGAATAGTGGCCCATCATTGGAGTCAGTGGGAGGAATAGTGGCCCATTATTGGAGTCAGTGGAGGAATAGGGCCCCATCATTGGAGTCAGTGGGGGAAAAGTGCCCCACAATTGGAGTCAGTGGGGAATAGTGGCCCATTATTGGAGTCAGTGGAGGAATAGTGCCCCATCATTGGAGTCAGTGGGGGAATAGTGTCCCATCAGTGGAGTCAGTGGGGGAATAGTGCCCCATCATTGGAGTCAGTGGGGGAATAGTGCCCCATCATTGGAGTCAGTGGAGGAATAGTGCCCCATCATTGGAGTCAGTGGGAGGAATAGTGGCCCATTATTGGAGTCAGTGGAGGAATAGTGCCCCATCATTGGTGTCAGTGGGGGAATAGTGCCCCATCATTGAATTTAGTGGGGAGGACTAGTGCCCCATCATTGGAGTCAGTGGGAGAATAGTGCCCCATCAGTGGAGTCAGTGGGAGAATAGTGCCCCATCAGTGGAGTCAGTGGGGGAATAGTGCCCCATCAGTGGAGTCAGTGGGGGAATAGTTCCCCATCATTGGAGTCAGTGGGAGGAATAGTGGCCCCATCATTGGAGTCAGTGGGGGAATAGTGCCCCATCATTGGAGTCAGTGAAGGATTAGTGCCCCATCATTGGAGTCAGTGGGAGGAATAGTGGCCCATCATTGGAGTCAGTGGGGGAATAGTGCCCCATCATTGGTGTCAGCGGCGGAATAGTGCCCCATCATTGAATTTAGTGGGGAAGAATAGTGCCCATCATTGGAGTCAGTGGGGGAATAGTGCCCCATCATTGGAGTCAGTGGGGGAATAGTGCCCCATCATTGGAGTCAGTGGGGGAAAAGGGCCCCATCATTGGAGTCAGTGGGGGGGGGATAGTGCCCCATCATTGGAGTCAGTGGGGGAATATTGGCCCATTATTGGAGTCAGTGGAGGAATAGTGCCCCATCATTGGAGTCAGTGGGGGAATAGTGGCCCATTATTGGAGTCAGTGGAGGAATAGTGCTCCATCATTGGAGTCAGTGGGGGAATAGTGCCCCATCATTGGAGTCAGTGGGAGGAATAGTGCCCCATCATTGGAGTCAGTGGAGGAATAGTGCCCCATCATTGGAGTCAGTTGGGGAATAGTGCCCCGTCATTGGAGTCAGTGGAGGAATAGTGGCCCATCACTCAAGTCAGTGGGGGAATAGTGCCCCATCATTGGAGTCAGTGGGGGAATAGTGCCCCATCATTGGAGTCAGTGGGGGAATAGGGCCCCATCATTGGAGTCAGCGGGGGAATAGTGCCCCATCAATGGAGTCAGTGGGGGAATAGTGGCCCATTATTGGAGTCAGTGGGGGAATAGTGCCCCATCATTGGAGTCAGTGGGGGAATAGTGGCCCATTATTGGAGTCAGTGGGGGAATAGTGCCCCTTCATTGGAGTCAGTGGGGGAATATTGCCTTATCATTGGAATCAGTAAAAGGAATAGTGCCCCATCATTGATTTTAGTGGGAGGAATAGTGCCCCATCATTGGAGTCAGTGGGGGAATAGTGCCCCATCTTTGGAGTCAGTGGAGGAATAGTACCCCATCATTGGAGTCAGTGGGGGAATAGTGCCCAATCATTGGAGTCAGTGGGGGAATAGAGCCCCATCATTGGAGTCAGTGGAGGAATAGTGCCCCATCATTGGAGTCAGTGGAGGAATAGTTCCCCATCATTGGAGTCAGTGGGTGAATAGGGCCCCGTCATTGGAGTCAGTGGGGGAATAGGGCCCCATCATTGGAGTCAGTGGGGGAATAGTGGCCCATCATTGGTGTCAGTGGGGGAATAGTGGCCCATTATTGGAGTCAGTGGGGGAATAGTGCCCCATCATTGGAGTCAGTGGGGGAATATTGCCTTATCATTGGAATCAGTAAAAGGAATAGTGCCCCATCATTGGAGTCAGTGAAAGGAATAGTGCCCCATCATTGATGTTAGTGGGAGGAATAGTGCCCCATCATTGGAGTCAGTGGGGGAATAGTGCCCCATCTTTGGAGTCAGTGGAGGAATAGTGCCCCATTATTGGAGTCAGTGGGGGAATAGTGCCCCATCATTGGAGTCAGTGGGGGAATAGTGCCCCATCATTGGAGTCAGTGGGGGAATAGAGCCCCATCATTGGAGTCAGTGGAGGAATAGTGCCCCATCATTGGAGTCAGTGGAGGAATAGTGCCCCATCATTGGAGTCAGTGGAGGAATAGTGCCCCATCTTTGGAGTCAGTGGGGGAATAGGGCCCCATCATTGGAGTCAGTGGGGGAATAGGGCCCCATCATTGGAGTCAGTGGGGGAATAGGGCCCCGTCATTGGAGTCAGCGGGGGAATAGTGCCCCATCATTGGAGTCAGTGGGGGAATAGTGGCCCATTATTGGAGTCAGTGGAGGAATAGTGCCCCATCATTGGAGTCAGTTGGGTAATAGTGTCCCATCATTGGAGTCAATGGGGGAATAGAGCCCCATCATTGGAGTCAGTGGAGGAATAGTGCCCCATCATTGGAGTCAGTGGGGGAATAGTGCCCCATCATTGGAGTCAGTGGGGGAATAGGGCCCCATCATTGGAGTCAGTGGGGGAATAGGGCCCCATCATTGGAGTTAGTGGGGGAATAGTGCCCCATCATTGGAGTCAGTAGGAGGAATAGTGGCCCATCACTAGAGTCAGTGAGGGAATAGTGCCCCATGATTGGAGTCAGGGGGGAATAGTGCCCCATCATTGGAGTCAGTGGGGGAATAGTGCCCCATCATTGGAGTCAGTGGGGGAATAGTGGCCCATCATTGGAGTCAGTGGGGGAATAGTGGCCCATCATTGGAGTCAGTGGGGGAATAGTGCCCCATCAGTTGAGTCAGTGGGGGAATAGTGCCTCATCATTGGAGTCAGTGGGAGGACTAGGGCCCCATCATTGGAGTCAGTGGGGGAATAGTGCCCCATCATTGGAGTCAGTGGGGGAATAGAGCCCCATCATTGGAGTCAGTGGAGGAATAGTGCCCCATCATTGGAGTCAGTGGAGAAATAGTGCCCCATCATTGGAGTCAGTGGGGAATAGTGCCCCATCATTTGAGTCAGTGGGAGGAATAGTGGCCCATTATTGGAGTCAGTGGAGGAATAGTGCCCCATCATTGGAGTCAGTGGGGGAATAGTGTCCCATCATTGGAGTCAGTGGGGGAATAGGGCCCCATAACTGGTGTCAGTGGGGGAATAGTGCCCCATTATTGGTGTCAGTGGGAGGAATAGTGCCCCATCATTGGAGTCAGTGGGGGAAGATGCCCCATCATTGGAGTCAATGGGGGAATAGAACCCCATCATTGAAGTCAGTGGGGGAATAGTGCCCCATCATTGGAGTCAGTGGAGGAATAGTGCCCCATCATTGGAGTCAGTTGGGGAAGATGCCCCATCATTGGAGTCAATGGGGGAATAGAGCCCCATCATTGGAGTCAGTGGAGGAATAGTGCCCCATCATTGGAGTCAGTGGAGGAATAGTGCCCCATCATTGGAGTCAGTGGGGGAATAGTGCCCCATCACTGGAGTCAGTGGGGGCCCATAACTGGTGTCAGTGGGGGAATAGTGCCCCATTATTGGTGTCAGTGGGAGGAATAGTGCCCCATTATTGGTGTCAGTGGGGGAATAGTACCCCATCATTGGATTCAGTGGGGGAATAGTGCCCCATCATTGGAGTCAGTGGAGGAATAGTGCACCATCATTGGAGTCAGTGGAGGAATAGTGCCCCATCATTGGAGTCAGTGGGAGGAATAGTGCCCCATCATTGGAGTCAGTGGGAGGAATAGTGCCCCATCATTGGAGTCAGTGGAGGAATAGTGCCCCATCATTGGAGTCAGTTGGGGAATAGTGCCCCATCATTGGAGTCAGTGGGAGGAATAGTGGCCTATTATTGGAGTCACTGGGAGGTATAGGGCCCCATCATTGGAGTCAGTGGGGGAATAGTGCCCCATCATTGGAGTCAGTTGGGGAACAGAGCCCCATCATTGGAGTCAGTGGGGGAATAGTGCCCCATCATTGGAGTCAGTGGGGGAATAGGGCCCCATCATTGGAGTCAGTGGGGGAATAGTGCCCCATCATTGGAGTCAGTGGAGGAATAGTGCCCCATCATTGGAGTCAGTGGGGGAATAGTGCCCCATCATTGAAGTCAATGGTGGAATAGAGCCCCATCATTGGAGTCAGTGGAGGAATAGTGCCCCATCATTGGAGTCAGTGGGGGAATAGTGCCCCATCATTGGAGTCAGTGGGGGAATCGGGCCCCATCATTGGAGTCAGTGGGGGAATAGTGCCCCATCATTGGAGTCAGTGGGAGGAATAGTGGCCCATTATTGGAGTCAGTGGAGGAATAGTGCCCCATCATTGGAGTCAGTGGGAGGAATAGTGGCCCATCATTGGAGTCAGTGGGAGGAATAGTGGCCCATTATTGGAGTCAGTGGAGGAATAGGGCCCCATCATTGGAGTCAGTGGGGGAAAAGTGCCCCACAATTGGAGTCAGTGGGGAATAGTGGCCCATTATTGGAGTCAGTGGAGGAATAGTGCCCCATCATTGGAGTCAGTGGGGGAATAGTGTCCCATCAGTGGAGTCAGTGGGGGAATAGTGCCCCATCAGTGGAGTCAGTGGGGGAATAGTGCCCCATCATTGGAGTCAGTGGAGGAATAGTGCCCCATCATTGGAGTCAGTGGGAGGAATAGTGGCCCATTATTGGAGTCAGTGGAGGAATAGTGCCCCATCATTGGTGTCAGTGGGGGAATAGTGCCCCATCATTGAATTTAGTGGGGAGGACTAGTGCCCCATCATTGGAGTCAGTGGGGGAATAGTGCCCCATCATTGGAGTCAGTGGGGAATAGTGGCCCATTATTGGAGTCAGTGGAGGAATAGTGCCCCATCAATGGAGTCAGTGGGAGAATAGTGCCCCATCAGTGGAGTCAGTGGGGGAATAGTGCCCCATCAGTGGAGTCAGTGGGGGAATAGTTCCCCATCATTGGAGTCAGTGGGGGAATAGTGCCCCATCATTGGAGTCAGTGAAGGATTAGTGCCCCATCATTGGAGTCAGTGGGAGGAATAGTGGCCCATTATTGGAGTCAGTGGAGGAATAGTGCCCCATCATTGGAGTCAGTGGGAGGAATAGTGGCCCATCATTGGAGTCAGTGGGGGAATAGTGCCCCATCATTGGTGTCAGCGGCGGAATAGTGCCCCATCATTGAATTTAGTGGGGAAGAATAGTGCCCATCATTGGAGTCAGTGGGGAATAGTGCCCCATCATTGGAGTCAGTGGGGGAATAGTGCCCCATCATTGGAGTCAGTGGGGGAAAAGGGCCCCATCATTGGAGTCAGTGGGGGGGGGGGATAGTGCCCCATCATTGGAGTCAGTGGGGGAATAGTGGCCCATTATTGGAGTCAGTGGAGGAATAGTGCCCCATCATTGGAGTCAGTGGGGGAATAGTGGCCCATTATTGGAGTCAGTGGAGGAATAGTGCTCCATCATTGGAGTCAGTGGGGGAATAGTGCCCCATCATTGGAGTCAGTGGGAGGAATAGTGCCCCATCATTGGAGTCAGTGGAGGAATAGTGCCCCATCATTGGAGTCAGTGGAGGAATAGTGCCCCATCATTGGAGTCAGTGGAGGAATAGTGGCCCATCACTCAAGTCAGTGGGGGAATAGTGCCCCATCATTGGAGTCAGTGAGGGAATAGTGCCCCATCATTGGAGTCAGTGGGGGAATAGTGCCCCATCATTGCAGTCAGTGGGAGGAATAGTTGCCCATCATTGGAGTCAGTGGAGGAATAGTGGCCCATCATTGGAGTCAGTGGGGGAATAGGGCCCCATTATTGGAGTCAGTGGGGGAATAGTGCCCCATCAGTGGAGTCAGTGGGGGAATAGTGCCCCATCATTGGATTCAGTGGAAGGAATAGTGGCCCCATCATTGGAGTCAGTGGGGGAATAGTGCCCCATCATTGGAGTCAGTGGAGGAATAGTGCCCCATCATTGGAGTCAGTGGGAGGAATAGTGCCCCATCATTGGAGCCAGTGGGAGGAATAGTGCCCCATCATTGGAGTCAGTGGAGGAATAGTGCCCCATCATTGGAGTCAGTTTGGGAATAGTGCCCCATCATTGGAGTCAGTGGGAGGAATAGTGGCCTATTATTGGAGTCACTGGGAGGAATAGGGCCCCATCATTGGAGTCAGTGGGGGAATAGTGCCCCATCATTGGAGTCAGTGGAGGAATAGTGCCCCATCATTGGAGTCAGTTGGGGAATAGTGCCCCATCAATGGAGTCAATGGGGGAACAGAGCCCCATCATTGGAGTCAGTGGGGGAATAGGGCCCCATCATTGGAGTCAGTGGGGGAATAGGGCCCCATCATTGGAGTCAGTGGGGGAATAGGGCCCCATCATTGGAGTCAGTGGAGGAATAGTGCCCCATCATTGGAGTCAGTGGGGGAATAGTGCCCCATCATTGGAGTCAATGGGGGAATAGAGCCCCATCATTGGAGTCAGTGGAGGAATAGTGCCCCATCATTGGAGTCAGTGGGGGAATAGTGCCCCATCATTGGAGTCAGTGGGGGAATAGGGCCCTATCATTGGAGTCAGTGGGGGAATAGGGCCCCATCATTGGAGTCAGTGGGGGAATAGGGCCCTATCATTGGAGTCAGTGGGGGAATAGTGCCCCATCATTGGGGAATAGTGCCCCATCATTGGAGTCAGTGGAGGAATAGTGCCCCATCATTGGAGTCAGTGGAGGAATAGTGGCCCATTATTGGAGTCAGTGGGGGAATAGTGCCCCATCATTGGAGTCAGTGGGAGGAATAGTGCCTCATCATTGGAGTCAGTGGAGGAATAGTGCCCCATCATTGGAGTCAGTTGGGGAATAGTGCCCCATCATTGGTGTCCGTGGGAGAAATAGTGGCCCATTATTGGAGTCACTGGGAGGAATAGGGCCCCATCATTGGAGTCAGTGGGGGAATAGTGCCCCATCATTGGAGTCAGTGGAGGAATAGTGCCCCATCATTGGAGTCAGTTGGGGAATAGTGTCCCATCATTGGAGTCAATGGGGGAATAGAGCCCCATCATTGGAGTCAGTGGAGGAATAGTGCCCCATCATTGGAGTCAGTGGGGGAATAGTGCCCCATCATTGGAGTCAGTGGGGGAATAGGGCCCCATCATTGGAGTCAGTGGGGGAATAAGGCCCCATCATTGTAGTTAGTGGGGGAATAGTGCCCCACCATTGGAGTCAGTAGGAGGAATAGTGGCCCATCACTAGAGTCAGTGAGGGAATAGTGCCCCATCATTGGAGTCAGGGGGGAATAGTGCCCCATCATTGGAGTCAGTGGGAGGAATAGTGGCCCATTATTGGAGTCAGTGGAGGAATAGTGCCCCATCATTGGAGTCAGTGGGAGGAATAGTGGCCCATCATTGGAGTCAGTGGGGGAATAGTACCCCATCATTGGAGTCAGTGGGGGAATAGTGCCCCATCATTGGAGTCAGTGGGGGAATAGTACCCCATCATTGGAGTCAGTGGGGGAATAGTGCCCCATCATTGGAGTCAGTGGGAGGACTAGGGCCCCATCATTGGAGTCAGGGGGGAATAGTGCCCCATCATTGGAGTCAGTGGGAGGAATAGTGGCCCATTATTGGAGTTAGTAGAGGAATAGTGCCTCATCATTGGAGTCAGTGGAGGAATAGTGCCCCATAATTGGAGTCAGTGGGGGAATAGAGCCCCATCATTGGAGTCAGTGGAGGAATAGTGCCCCATCATTGGAGTCAGTGGAGGAATAGTGCCCGATCATTGGAGTCAGTGGGGAATAGTGCCCCATCATTTGAGTCAGTGGGAGGAATAGTGGCCCATTATTGGAGTCAGTGGAGGAATAGGGCCCCATCATTGGAGTCAGTGGGGGAATAGTGCCCCATCATTGGAGTCAGTGGGGGAATAGGGCCCCATAACTGGTGTCAGTGGGGGAATAGTGCCCCATTATTGGTGTCAGTGGGAGGAATAGTGCCCCATCATTTCAGTCAGTGGGGGAAGATGCCCCATCATTGGAGTCAGTTAAGGAATGGTGCCCCATCATTGGAGTCAGTGGGGGAATAGTGGCCCATCATTGGAATCAGTGGTGGAATAGGGCCCCATGATTGGAGTCAGTGGGGGAATAGTGCCCCATCATTGGAGTCATTGGGGGAATAGTGCCCCATCATTGGAGTCAGTGGAGGAATAGTGCCCCATCATTGGAGTCAGTGGAGGAATAGTGCCCCATCATTGGAGTCAGTGGAGGAACAGTGCCCCATCATTGGAGTCAGTTGGGGAATAGTGCCCCATCATTGGTGTCCGTGGGAGGAATAGTGGCCCATTATTGGAGTCACTGGGAGGAATAGGGCCCCATCATTGGAGTCAGTGGGGGAATAGTGCCCCATCATTGGAGTCAGTGGAGGAATAGTGCCCCATCATTGGAGTCAGTTGGGGAATAGTGCCCCATCATTGGAGTCAGTGGGGGAATAGGGCCCCATCATTGGAGTCAGTGGGGGAATAGGGCCCCATCATTGGAGTTAGTGGGGGAATAGTGCCCCATCATTGGAGTCAGTAGGAGGAATAGTGGCCCATCACTAGAGTCAGTGAGGGAATAGTGCCCCATCATTGGAGTCAGGGGGGAATAGTGCCCCATCATTGGAGTCAGTGGGAGGAATAGTGGCCCATTATTAGAGTCAGTGGAGGAATAGTGCCCCATCATTGGAGCCAGTGGGAGGAATAGTGGCCCATCATTGGAGTCAGTGGGAGGAATAGTGGCCCATTATTGGAGTCAGTGGAGGAATAGGGCCCCATCATTGGAGTCAGTGGGGGAAAAGTGCCCCACAATTGGAGTCAGTGGGGAATAGTGGCCCATTATTGGAGTCAGTGGAGGAATAGTGCCCCATCATTGGAGTCAGTGGGGGAATAGTGTCCCATCAGTGGAGTCAGTGGGGGAATAGTGCCCCATCATTGGAGTCAGTGGGGGAATAGTGCCCCATCATTGGAGTCAGTGGGAGGAATAGTGGCCCATTATTGGAGTCAGTGGAGGAATAGTGCCCCATCATTGGTGTCAGTGGGGGAATAGTGCCCCATCATTGAATTTAGTGGGGAGGACTAGTGCCCCATCATTGGAGTCAGTGGGGGAATAGTGCCCCATCATTGGAGTCAGTGGGGAATAGTGGCCCATTATTGGAGTCAGTGGAGGAATAGTGCCCCATCAATGGAGTCAGTGGGAGAATAGTGCCCCATCAGTGGAGTCAGTGGGGGAATAGTGCCCCATCAGTGGAGTCAGTGGGGGAATAGTTCCCCATCATTGGAGTCAGTGGGAGGAATAGTGGCCCCATCATTGGAGTCAGTGGGGGAATAGTGCCCCATCATTGGAGTCAGTGAAGGATTAGTGCCCCATCATTGGAGTCAGTGGGAGGAATAGTGGCCCATTATTGGAGTCAGTGGAGGAATAGTGCCCCATCATTGGAGTCAGTGGGAGGAATAGTGGCCCATCATTGGAGTCAGTGGGGGAATAATGCCCCATCATTGGTGTCAGCGGCGGAATAGTGCCCCATCATTGAATTTAGTGGGGAAGAATAGTGCCCATCATTGGAGTCAGTGGGGGAATAGTGCCCCATCATTGGAGTCAGTGGGGGAATAGTGCCCCATCATTGGAGTCAGTGGGGGAAAAGGGCCCCATCATTGGAGTCAGTGGGGGGGGGGGGATAGTGCCCCATCATTGGAGTCAGTGGGGGAATAGTGGCCCATTATTGGAGTCAGTGGAGGAATAGTGCCCCATCATTGGAGTCAGTGGGGGAATAGTGGCCCATTATTGGAGTCAGTGGAGGAATAGTGCCCCATCATTGGAGTCAGTGGGGGAATAGTGCCCCATCATTGGAGTCAGTGGGAGGAATAGTGCCCCATCATTGGAGTCAGTGGAGGAATAGTGCCCCATCATTGGAGTCAGTGGAGGAATAGTGCCCCATCATTGGAGTCAGTTGGGGAATAGTGCCCCGTCATTGGAGTCAGTGGAGGAATAGTGGCCCATCACTGGAGTCAGTGGGGGAATAGTGCCCCATCATTGGAGTCAGTGGGGGAATAGTGCCCCATCATTGGAGTCAGTGGGGGAATAGTGCCCCATCATTGCAGTCAGTGGGAGGAATAGTTGCCCATCATTGGAGTCAGTGGAGGAATAGTGGCCCATCATTGGAGTCAGTGGGGGAATAGGGCCCCATTATTGGAGTCAGTGGGGGAATAGTGCCCCATCAGTGGAGTCAGTGGGGGAATAGTGCCCCATCATTGGATTCAGTGGAAGGAATAGTGGCCCCATCATTGGAGTCAGTGGGGGAATAGTGCCCCATCATTGGAGTCAGTGGAGGAATAGTGCCCCATCATTGGAGTCAGTGGGAGGAATAGTGCCCCATCATTGGAGCCAGTGGGAGGAATAGTGCCCCATCATTGGAGTCAGTGGAGGAATAGTGCCCCATCATTGGAGTCAGTTGGGGAATAGTGCCCCATCATTGGAGTCAGTGGGAGGAATAGTGGCCTATTATTGGAGTCACTGGGAGGAATAGGGCCCCATCATTGGAGTCAGTGGGGGAATAGTGCCCCATCATTGGAGTCAGTGGAGGAATAGTGCCCCATCATTGGAGTCAGTTGGGGAATAGTGCCCCATCAATGGAGTCAATGGGGGAACAGAGCCCCATCATTGGAGTCAGTGGGGGAATAGGGCCCCATCATTGGAGTCAGTGGGGGAATAGGGCCCCATCATTGGAGTCAGTGGGGGAATAGGGCCCCATCATTGGAGTCAGTGGAGGAATAGTGCCCCATCATTGGAGTCAGTGGGGGAATAGTGCCCCATCATTGGAGTCAATGGGGGAATAGAGCCCCATCATTGGAGTCAGTGGAGGAATAGTGCCCCATCATTGGAGTCAGTGGGGGAATAGGGCCCTATCATTGGAGTCAGTGGGGGAATAGGGCCCCATCATTGGAGACAGTGGGGGAATAGGGCCCTATCATTGGAGTCAGTGGGGGAATAGTGCCCCATCATTGGGGAATAGTGCCCCATCATTGGAGTCAGTGGAGGAATAGTGCCCCATCATTGGAGTCAGTGGAGGAATAGTGGCCCATTATTGGAGTCAGTGGGGGAATAGTGCCCCATCATTGGTGTCCGTGGGAGAAATAGTGGCCCATTATTGGAGTCATTGGGAGGAATAGGGCCCCATCATTGGAGTCAGTGGGGGAATAGTGCCCCATCATTGGAGTCAGTGGAGGAATAGTGCCCCATCATTGGAGTCAGTTGGGGAATAGTGTCCCATCATTGGAGTCAATGGGGGAATAGAGCCCCATCATTGGAGTCAGTGGAGGAATAGTGCCCCATCATTGGAGTCAGTGGGGGAATAGTGCCCCATCATTGGAGTCAGTGGGGGAATAGGGCCCCATCATTGGAGTCAGTGGGGGAATAAGGCCCCATCATTGGAGTTAGTGGGGGAATAGTGCCCCATCATTGGAGTCAGTAGGAGGAATAGTGGCCCATCACTAGAGTCAGTGAGGGAATAGTGCCCCATCATTGGAGTCAGGGGGGAATAGTGCCCCATCATTGGAGTCAGTGGGAGGAATAGTGGCCCATTATTGGAGTCAGTGGAGGAATAGTGCCTCATCATTGGAGTCAGTGGGAGGAATAGTGGCCCATCATTGGAGTCAGTGGGGGAATAGTGCCCCATCATTGGAGTCAGTGGGGGAATAGTGCCCCATCAGTTGAGTCAGTGGGGGAATAGTGCCCCATCATTGGAGTCAGTGGGAGGACTAGGGCCCCATAATTGGAGTCAGTGGGGGAATAGAGCCCCATCATTGGAGTCAGTGGAGGAATAGTGCCCCATCATTGGAGTCAGTGGAGGAATAGTGCCCGATCATTGGAGTCAGTGGGGAATAGTGCCCCATCATTTGAGTCAGTGGGAGGAATAGTGGCCCATTATTGGAGTCAGTGGAGGAATAGTGCCCCATCATTGGAGTCAGTGGGGGAATAGTGCCCCATCATTGGAGTCAGTGGGGGAATAGGGCCCCAAAACTGGTGTCAGTGGGGGAATAGTGCCCCATTATTGGTGTCAGTGGGAGGAATAGTGCCCCATCATTTCAGTCAGTGGGGGAAGATGCCCCATCATTGGAGTCAGTTAAGGAATGGTGCCCCATCATTGGAGTCAGTGGGGGAATAGTGGCCCATCATTGGAATCAGTGGTGGAATAGGGCCCCATGATTGGAGTCAGTGGGGGAATAGTGCCCCATCATTGGAGTCATTGGGGGAATAGTGCCCCATCATTGGAGTCAGTGGAGGAATAGTGCC
Source organism: Lithobates pipiens (assembly GCF_037356315.1). Classification (NCBI taxonomy): domain Eukaryota; kingdom Metazoa; phylum Chordata; class Amphibia; order Anura; family Ranidae; genus Lithobates; species Lithobates pipiens. The sequence goes on along the minus strand of NW_027507791.1, from coordinate 81,521,416 downwards.
CCATCATTGGAGTCAGTGGAGGAATAGTGCCCCATCATTGGAGTCAGTGGAGGAACAGTGCCCCATCATTGGAGACAGTTGGGGAATAGTGCCCCATCATTGGTGTCCGTGGGAGGAATAGTGGCCCATTATTGGAGTCACTGGGAGGAATAGGGCCCCATCATTGGAGTCAGTGGGGGAATAGTGCCCCATCATTGGAGTCAGTGGAGGAATAGTGCCCCATCATTGGAGTCAGTTGGGGAATAGTGTCCCATCATTGGAGTCAATGGGGGAATAGAGCCCCATCATTGGTGTCCGTGGGAGGAATAGTGGCCCATTATTGGAGTCACTGGGAGGAATAGGGCCCCATCATTGGAGTCAGTGGGGGAATAGTGCCCCATCGTTGGAGTCAGTGGAGGAATAGTGCCCCATCATTGGAGTCAGTTGGGGAATAGTGCCCCATCATTGGAGTCAGTGGGGGAATAGGGCCCCATCATTGGAGTCAGTGGGGGAATAGGGCCCCATCATTGGAGTTAGTGGGGGAATAGTGCCCCATCATTGGAGTCAGTAGGAGGAATAGTGGCCCATCACTAGAGTCAGTGAGGGAATAGTGCCCCATCATTGGAGTCAGGGGGGAATAGTGCCCCATCATTGGAGTCAGTGGGAGGAATAGTGGCCCATTATTGGAGTCAGTGGAGGAATAGTGCCTCATCATTGGAGTCAGTGGGAGGAATAGTGGCCCATCATTGGAGTCAGTGGGGGAATAGTGCCCCATCATTGGAGTCAGTGGGGGAATAGTGCCCCATCAGTTGAGTCAGTGGGGGAATAGTGCCCCATCATTGGAGTCAGTGGGAGGACTAGGGCCCCATCATTGGAGTCAGGGGGGAATAGTGCCCCATCATTGGAGTCAGTGGGAGGAATAGTGGCCCATTATTGGAGTCAGTAGAGGAATAGTGCCTCATCATTGGAGTCAGTGGGAGGAATAGTGCCCCATCATTGGAGTCAGTGGGGGAATAGAGCCCCATCATTGGAGTCAGTGGAGGAATAGTGCCCCATCATTGGAGTCAGTGGAGGAATAGTGCCCGATCATTGGAGTCAGTGGGGAATAGTGCCCCATCATTTGAGTCAGTGGGAGGAATAGTGGCCCATTATTGGAGTCAGTGGAGGAATAGTGCCCCATCATTGGAGTCAGTGGGGGAATAGTGCCCCATCATTGGAGTCAGTGGGGGAATAGGGCCCCATAACTGGTGTCAGTGGGGGAATAGTGCCCCATTATTGGTGTCAGTGGGAGGAATAGTGCCCCATCATTTCAGTCAGTGGGGGAAGATGCCCCATAATTGGAGTCAGTTAAGGAATGGTGCCCCATCATTGGAGTCAGTGGGGGAATAGTGGCCCATCATTGGAATCAGTGGTGGAATAGGGCCCCATGATTGGAGTCAGTGGGGGAATAGTGCCCCATCATTGGAGTCATTGGGGGAATAGTGCCCCATCATTGGAGTCAGTGGAGGAATAGTGCCCCATCATTGGAGTCAGTGGAGGAATAGTGCCCCATCATTGGAGTCAGTGGAGGAACAGTGCCCCATCATTGGAGTCAGTTGGGGAATAGTGCCCCATCATTGGTGTCCGTGGGAGGAACAGTGGCCCATTATTGGAGTCACTGGGAGGAATAGGGCCCCATCATTGGAGTCAGTGGGGGAATAGTGCCCCATCATTGGAGTCAGTGGAGGAATAGTGCCCCATCATTGGAGTCAGTTGGGGAATAGTGTCCCATCATTGGAGTCAATGGGGGAATAGAGCCCCATCATTGGTGTCCGTGGGAGGAATAGTGGCCCATTATTGGAGTCACTGGGAGGAATAGGGCCCCATCATTGGAGTCAGTGGGGGAATAGTGCCCCATCATTGGAGTCAGTGGAGGAATAGTGCCCCATCATTGGAGTCAGTTGGGGAATAGTGTCCCATCATTGGAGTCAATGGGGGAATAGTGCCCCATCATTGGTGTCCGTGAGAGGAATAGTGGCCCATTATTGGAGTCACTGGGAGGAATAGGGCCCCATCATTGGAGTCAGTGGGGGAATAGTGCCCCATCATTGGAGTCAGTGGAGGAATAGTGCCCCATCATTGGAGTCAGTGGGGGAATAGTGTCCCATCATTGGAGTCAATGGGGGAATAGAGCCCCATCATTGGAGTCAGTGGAGGAATAGTGCCCCATCATTGGAGTCAGTGGGGGAATAGTGCCCCATCATTGGAGTCAGTGGGGGAATAGGGCCCCATCATTGGAGTCAGTGGGGGAATAGGGCCCCATCATTGGAGTTAGTGGGGGAATAGTGCCCCATCATTGGAGTCAGTAGGGGGAATAGTGGCCCATCACTAGAGTCAGTGAGGGAATAGTGCCCCATCATTGGAGTCAGGGGGGAATAGTGCCCCATCATTGAAGTCAGTGGGAGGAATAGTGGGCCATTATTGGAGTCAGTGGGGGAATAGTGCCCCATCATTGGAGTCAGTAGGAGGAATAGTAGCCCATCACTAGAGTCAGTGAGGGAATAGTGCCCCATCATTGGAGTCAGGGGGGAATAGTGCCTCATCATTGGAGTCAGTGGGAGGAATAGTGGCCCATCATTGGAGTCAGTGGGGGAATATTGCCCCATCATTGGAGTCAGTGGGGGAATAGTGGCCCATCATTGGAGTCAGTGGGGGAATATTGCCCCATCATTGGAGTCAGTGGGGGAATATTGCCCCATCATTGGAGTCAGTGGGAGAAAAGTGCCCCATCAGTTGAGTCAGTGGGGGAATAGTGCCCCATCATTGGAGTCAGTGGGAGGACTAGGGCCCCATCATTGGAGTCAGTGGGGGAATAGTGCCCCATCATTGGAGTCAGTGGGGGAATAGAGCCCCATCATTGGAGTCAGTGGAGGAATAGTGCCCCATCATTGGAGTCAGTGGAGGAATAGTGCCCCATCATTGGAGTCAGTGGGAGGAATAGTGGCCCATTATTGGAGTCAGTGGAGGAATAGTGCCCCATCATTGGAGTCAGTGGGGGAATAGTGCCCCATCATTGGAGTCAGTGGGGGAATAGGGCCCCATAACTGGTGTCAGTGGGGGAATGGTACACCATTATTGGTGTCAGTGGGAGGAATAGTGCCCCATCATTGGAGTCAGTGGGGTAAGATGCCCCATCATTGGAGTCAGTTAGGGAATAGTGCCCCATCATTGGAGTCAGTGGGGGAATAGTGGCCCATCACTGGAGTCAGTGGTGGAATAGGGCCCCATAACTGGTGTCAGTGGGGGAATAGTGCCCCATTATTGGTGTCAGTGGGAGGAATAGTGCCCCATCATTGGAGTCAGTGGGGGAAGATGCCCCATCATTGGAGTCAGTTAAGGAATAGTGCCCCGTCATTGGAGTCAGTGGGGGAATAGTGGCCCATCATTGGAATCAGTGGTGGAATAGGGCCCCATGATTGGAGTCAGTGGGGGAATAGTGCCCCATCATTGGAGTCATTGGGGGAATAGTGCCCCATCATTGGAGTCAGTGGAGGAATAGTGCCCCATCATTGGAGTCAGTGGGGGAATAGTGCCCCATCATTGGAGTCAGTGGGGGAAGATGCCCCATCATTGGAGTCAGTTGGGGAAGATGCCCCATCATTGGAGTCAATGGGGGAATAGAGCCCCATCATTGGAGTCAGTGGGGGAATAGTGCCCCATCATTGGAGTCAGCGGTGGAATAGGGCCCTATCATTGGAGTCAGTGGGGGAATAGTGCCCCATCATTGGGGAATAGTGCCTCATCATTGGAGTCAGTGGAGGAATAGTGCCCCATCATTGGAGTCAGTGGGAGGAATAGTGGCCCATCACTAGAGTCAGTGGGGGAATAGTGCCCCATCATTGGAGTCCGTGGGGGAATAGTGCCCCATCATTGGAGTCAGTGGGGAAATAGGGCCCCATCATTGGAGTCAGTGGGGGAATAGGGCCCCATCATTGGAGTTAGTGGGGGAATAGTGCCCCATCATTGGAGTCAGTAGGGGGAATAGTGGCCCATCACTAGAGTCAGTGAGGGAATAGTGCCCCATCATTGGAGTCAGGGGGGAATAGTGCCCCATCATTGAAGTCAGTGGGAGGAATAGTGGGCCATTATTGGAGTCAGTGGGGGAATAGTGCCCCATCATTGGAGTCAGTAGGAGGAATAGTAGCCCATCACTAGAGTCAGTGAGGGAATAGTGCCCCATCATTGGAGTCAGGGGGGAATAGTGCCTCATCATTGGAGTCAGTGGGAGGAATAGTGGCCCATCATTGGAGTCAGTGGGGGAATATTGCCCCATCATTGGAGTCAGTGGGGGAATAGTGGCCCATCATTGGAGTCAGTGGGGGAATATTGCCCCATCATTGGAGTCAGTGGGGGAATATTGCCCCATCATTGGAGTCAGTGGGAGAAAAGTGCCCCATCAGTTGAGTCAGTGGGGGAATAGTGCCCCATCATTGGAGTCAGTGGGAGGACTAGGGCCCCATCATTGGAGTCAGTGGGGGAATAGTGCCCCATCATTGGAGTCAGTGGGGGAATAGAGCCCCATCATTGGAGTCAGTGGAGGAATAGTGCCCCATCATTGGAGTCAGTGGAGGAATAGTGCCCCATCATTGGAGTCAGTGGGAGGAATAGTGGCCCATTATTGGAGTCAGTGGAGGAATAGTGCCCCATCATTGGAGTCAGTGGGGGAATAGTGCCCCATCATTGGAGTCAGTGGGGGAATAGGGCCCCATAACTGGTGTCAGTGGGGGAATGGTACACCATTATTGGTGTCAGTGGGAGGAATAGTGCCCCATCATTGGAGTCAGTGGGGTAAGATGCCCCATCATTGGAGTCAGTTAGGGAATAGTGCCCCATCATTGGAGTCAGTGGGGGAATAGTGGCCCATCACTGGAGTCAGTGGTGGAATAGGGCCCCATAACTGGTGTCAGTGGGGGAATAGTGCCCCATTATTGGTGTCAGTGGGAGGAATAGTGCCCCATCATTGGAGTCAGTGGGGGAAGATGCCCCATCATTGGAGTCAGTTAAGGAATAGTGCCCCGTCATTGGAGTCAGTGGGGGAATAGTGGCCCATCATTGGAATCAGTGGTGGAATAGGGCCCCATGATTGGAGTCAGTGGGGGAATAGTGCCCCATTATTGGAGTCATTGGGGGAATAGTGCCCCATCATTGGAGTCAGTGGAGGAATAGTGCCCCATCATTGGAGTCAGTGGGGGAATAGTGCCCCATCATTGGAGTCAGTGGGGGAAGATGCCCCATCATTGGAGTCAGTTGGGGAAGATGCCCCATCATTGGAGTCAATGGGGGAATAGAGCCCCATCATTGGAGTCAGTGGGGGAATAGTGCCCCATCATTGGAGTCAGCGGTGGAATAGGGCCCTATCATTGGAGTCAGTGGGGGAATAGTGCCCCATCATTGGGGAATAGTGCCTCATCATTGGAGTCAGTGGAGGAATAGTGCCCCATCATTGGAGTCAGTGGGAGGAATAGTGGCCCATCACTAGAGTCAGTGGGGGAATAGTGCCCCATCATTGGAGTCCGTGGGGGAATAGTGCCCCATCATTGGAGTCAGTGGAGGAATTGTGCCCCATCATTGGAGTCAGTGGGGGAATAGTGCCCCATCATTGGAGTCAGTGGGGGAATAGGGCCCCATAACTGGTGTCAGTGGGGGAATCGTGCCCCATTATTGGTGTCAGTGGGAGGAATAGTGCCCCATCATTGGAGTCAGTGGAGGAATAGTGCCCCATCATTGGAGTCAGTGGTAGGAATAGTGGCCCATTATTGGAGTCAGTGGAGGAATAGTGCCCCATCATTGGAGTCAGTGGGAGGAATAGTGGCCCATCATTGGAGTCAGTTAGGGAATAGTGCCCCATCATTGGAGACAGTGGGGGAACAGTGGCCCATCATTGGAGTCAGTGGTGGAATAGGGCCCCATCATTGGAGTCAGTGGGCGAATAGTGCCCCATCATTGGAGTCATTGGGGGAATAGTGCCCCATCATTGGAGTCAGTGGAGGAATAGTGCCCCATCATTGGAGTCAGTGGGGGAATCGTGCCCCATCATTGGAGTCAGTGGAGGAATAGGGCCCCATCATTGGAGTCAGTAGGAGGAATATTGGCCCATCATTGGAGTCAGTGGGGGAATCGTGCCCCATCATTGGAGTCAGTGGGGGAATAGTGCCCCATCATTGGAGTCAGTTGGAGGAATAGGGCCCCATCATTGGAGTCAGTGGGGGAATAGTGCCCCATCATTGGAGTCAGTGGGGTAAGATGCCCCATCATTGGAGTCAGTTAGGGAATAGTGCCCCATCATTGGAGTCAGTGGGGGAATAGTGGCCCATCACTGGAGTCAGTGGTGGAATAGGGCCCCATAACTGGTGTCAGTGGGGGAATAGTGCCCCATTATTGGTGTCAGTGGGAGGAATAGTGCCCCATCATTGGAGTCAGTGGGGGAAGATGCCCCATCATTGGAGTCAGTTAAGGAATAGTGCCCCGTCATTGGAGTCAGTGGGGGAATAGTGGCCCATCATTGGAATCAGTGGTGGAATAGGGCCCCATGATTGGAGTCAGTGGGGGAATAGTGCCCCATCATTGGAGTCATTGGGGGAATAGTGCCCCATCATTGGAGTCAGTGGAGGAATAGTGCCCCATCATTGGAGTCAGTGGGGGAATAGTGCCCCATCATTGGAGTCAGTGGGGGAAGATGCCCCATCATTGGAGTCAGTTGGGGAAGATGCCCCATCATTGGAGTCAATGGGGGAATAGAGCCCCATCATTGGAGTCAGTGGGGGAATAGTGCCCCATCATTGGAGTCAGCGGTGGAATAGGGCCCTATCATTGGAGTCAGTGGGGGAATAGTGCCCCATCATTGGGGAATAGTGCCTCATCATTGGAGTCAGTGGAGGAATAGTGCCCCATCATTGGAGTCAGTGGGAGGAATAGTGGCCCATCACTAGAGTCAGTGGGGGAATAGTGCCCCATCATTGGAGTCCGTGGGGGAATAGTGCCCCATCATTGGAGTCAGTGGAGGAATTGTGCCCCATCATTGGAGTCAGTGGGGGAATAGTGCCCCATCATTGGAGTCAGTGGGGGAATAGGGCCCCATAACTGGTGTCAGTGGGGGAATCGTGCCCCATTATTGGTGTCAGTGGGAGGAATAGTGCCCCATCATTGGAGTCAGTGGAGGAATAGTGCCCAATCATTGGAGTCAGTGGTAGGAATAGTGGCCCATTATTGGAGTCAGTGGAGGAATAGTGCCCCATCATTGGAGTCAGTGGGAGGAATAGTGGCCCATCATTGGAGTCAGTTAGGGAATAGTGCCCCATCATTGGAGACAGTGGGGGAACAGTGGCCCATCATTGGAGTCAGTGGTGGAATAGGGCCCCATCATTGGAGTCAGTGGGCGAATAGTGCCCCATCATTGGAGTCATTGGGGGAATAGTGCCCCATCATTGGAGTCAGTGGAGGAATAGTGCCCCATCATTGGAGTCAGTGGGGGAATCGTGCCCCATCATTGGAGTCAGTGGAGGAATAGGGCCCCATCATTGGAGTCAGTAGGAGGAATATTGGCCCATCATTGGAGTCAGTGGGGGAATCGTGCCCCATCATTGGAGTCAGTGGGGGAATAGTGCCCCATCATTGGAGTCAGTTGGAGGAATAGGGCCCCATCATTGGAGTCAGTGGGGGAATAGTGCCCCATCATTGGAGTCAGTGGGGGAATAGTGCCCCATCATTGGAGTCAGTTGGGGAAGATGCCCCATCATTGGAGTCAGTGGGGGAATAGTGCATCATCATTGGAGTCAATGGGAGGAATAGGGCCCCATCATTGGAGTCAGTGGGGGAATAGTGCCCCATCATTGGAGTCAGTGGAGGAATAGTGCCCCATCATTGGAGTCAGTGAGGGAATAGAGCCCCATCATTGGAGTCAGTGGAGGAATAGTGCCCCATCATTGGAGTCAGTGGGGGAATAGTGCCCCATCATTGGAATCAGTGGGGGAATAGTGCCCCATCATTGGAGTCAGTGGGGGAATAGTGCCCCATCATTGGAGTCAGTGGGGGAATAGGGCCCCATAACTGGTGTCAGTGGGGGAATAGTGCCCCATTATTGGTGTCAGTGGGAGGAATAGGGCCCCATCATTGGAGTCAGAGGGGGAATAGTGCCCCATCATTGGAGTCAGTGGGGGAATAGGGCCCCATCATTGGAGTCAGCGGGGGAATAGTGCCCCATCATTGGAGTCAGTGGGGGAATAGTGGCCCATTATTGGAGTCAGTGGGGGAATAGTGCCCCATCATTGGAGTCAGTGGGGGAATATTGCCTTATCATTGGAATCAGTAAAAGGAATAGTGCCCCATCATTGGAGTCAGTGAAAGGAATAGTGCCCCATCATTGATGTTAGTGGGAGGAATAGTGCCCCATCATTGGAGTCAGTGGGGGAATAGTGCCCCATCTTTGGAGTCAGTGGAGGAATAGTACCCCATCATTGGAGTCAGTGGGGGAATAGTGCCCAATCATTGGAGTCAGTGGGAGAATAGAGCCCCATCATTGGAGTCAGTGGAGGAATAGTGCCCCATCATTGGAGTCAGTGGAGGAATAGTGCCCCATCATTGGAGTCAGTGGGGGAATAGTGCCCCATCATTGGAGTCAGTGGAGGAATAGTGCCCCATCATTGGAGTCTGTTGGGGAATAGTGCCCCATCATTGGAGTCAATGGGGGAACAGAGCCCCATCATTGGAGTCAGTGGGGGAATAGGGCCCCATCATTGGAGTCAGTGGAGGAATAGTGCCCCATCATTGGAGTCTGTGGGGGAATAATGCCCCATCATTGGAGTCAATGGGGGAATAGAGCCCCATCATTGGAGTCAGTGGAGGAATAGTGCCCCATCATTGGAGTCAGTGGTGAATAGTGCCCCATCATTGGAGTCAGTGGGGGAATAGGGCCCCATCATTGGAGTCAGCGGGGGAATAGTGCCCCATCATTGGAGTCAGTGGGGGAATAGTGGCCCATTATTGGAGTCAGTGGTGGAAAAGTGGCCCATCATTGGAGTCAGTGGGGGAATAGGGCCCCATCATTGGAGTCAGCGGGGGAATAGTGCCCCATCATTGGAGTCAGTGGGGGAATAGTGCCCCATCATTGATGTTAGTGGGAGGAATAGTGCCCCATCATTGGAGTCAGTGGGGGAATAGTGCCCCATCTTTGGAGTCAGTGGAGGAATAGTGCCCCATCATTGGAGTCAGTGGAGGAATAGTGCCCCATCATTGGAGTCAGTGGAGGAATAGTGCCCAATCTTTGGAGTCAGTGGGGGAATAGTGCCCCATCATTGGAGTCAGTGGAGGAATAGTGCCCCATCATTGGAGTCTGTTGGGGAATAGTGCCCCATCATTGGAGTCAATGGGGGAACAGAGTCCCATCATTGGAGTCAGTGGGGGAATAGGGCCCCATCATTGGAGTCAGTGGGGGAATAGTGCCCCATCATTGGAGTCAGTGGGGAATAGTGCCCCATCATTGGAGTCAGTGGGGGAATAGGGCCCCATCATTGGAGTCAGTGGGGGAATAGTGCCCCATCATTGGGGAATAGTGCCCCATCATTGGAGTCAGTGGAGGAATAGTTCCCCATCATTGGAGTCAGTGGGGGAATAATGCCCCATCATTGGAGTTAGTGGGGAATAGTGCCCCATCATTGGAGTCAGTGGGGGAATAGGGCCCCATCATTGGAGTCAGTGGGGGAATAGTGCCCCATCATTGGAGTCAGTGGGGAATAGTTGTTTATTATTGGAGTCAGTGGAGGAATAGTGCCCTATCATTGGAGTCAGTGGGGGAATAGTGCCCCATCATTGGGGAATAGTGCCCCATCATTGGAGTCAGTGGAGGAATAGTGCTCCATCATTGGAGTCAGTGGGGGAATAGGGCCCCATAACTGGTGTCAGTGGGGGAATAGTGCCCCATTATTGGTGTCAGTGGGAGGAATAGGGCCCCATCATTGGAGTCAGAGAGGGAATAGTGCCCCATCATTGGAGTCAGTGGGGGAATAGGGCCCCATCATTGGAGTCAGCGGGGGAATAGTGCCCCATCATTGGAGTCAGTGGGGGAATAGGGCCCCATCATTGGAGTCAGTGGGGGAATAGTGGCCCATCATTGGAGTCAGTGGAGGAATAGTGCCCCATCATTGGAGTCAGTGGAGGAATAGTGCCCCATCATTGGAGTCAGTGGGAGAAATAGTGCACCATCATTGGAGTCAGTGGAGGAATAGTGCCCCATCATTGGAGTCAGTTGGGGAATAGTGCCCCATCATTGGTGTCCGTGGGAGGAATAGTGGCCCATTATTGGAGTCACTGGGAGGAATAGGGCCCCATCATTGGAGTCAGTGGAGGAATAGTGCCCCATCTTTGGAGTCAGTGGAGGAATAGTGCCCCATCATTGGAGTCAGTTGGGGAATAGTGTCCCATCATTGGAGTCAATGGGGGAATAGAGCCCCATCATTGGAGTCAGTGGAGGAATAGTGCCCCATCATTGGAGTCAGTGGGGGAATAGTGCCCCATCATTGGAGTCAGTGGGGGAATAGGGCCCCATCATTGGAGTCAGTGGGGGAATAGTGCCCCATCATTGGAGTCAGTAGGAGGAATAGTGGCCCATCACTAGAGTCAGTGAGGGAATAGTGCCCCATCATTGGAGTCAGTGGGGGAATAGTGCCCCATCATTGGAGTCAGTGGGGGAATAGTGCCCCATCATTGGAGTCAGTGGAGAAATAGTGCCCCATCATTGGAGTCAGTGGGAGGAATAGTGGCCCATCACTAGAGTCAGTGAGGGAATAGTGCCCCATCATTGGAGTCAGGGGGGAATAGTGCCCCATCATTGGAGTCAGTGGGGGAATAGTGCCCCATCATTGGAGTCAGTGAGGGAATAGAGCCCCATCATTGGAGTCAGTGGAGGAATAGTGCCCCATCATTGGAGTCAGTGGGGGAATAGTGCCCCATCATTGGAGTCAGTGGGGGAATAGTGCCCCATCATTGGAGTCAGTGGGGGAATAGTGCCCCATCATTGGAGTCAGTGGGGGAATAGGGCCCCATAACTGGTGTCAGTGGGGGAATAGTGCCCCATTATTGGTGTCAGTGGGAGGAATAGGGCCCCATCATTGGAGTCAGAGGGGGAATAGTGCCCCATCATTGGAGTCAGTGGGGGGATAGGGCCCCATCATTGGAGTCAGCGGGGGAATAGTGCCCCATCATTGGAGTCAGTGGGGGAATAGTGGCCCATTATTGGAGTCAGTGGGGGAATAGTGCCCCATCATTGGAGTCAGTGGGGGAATATTGCCTTATCATTGGAATCAGTAAAAGGAATAGTGCCCCATCATTGGAGTCAGTGAAAGGAATAGTGCCCCATCATTGATGTTAGTGGGAGGAATAGTGCCCCATCATTGGAGTCAGTGGGGGAATAGTGCCCCATCTTTGGAGTCAGTGGAGGAATAGTACCCCATCATTGGAGTCAGTGGGGGAATAGTGCCCAATCATTGGAGTCAGTGGGAGAAATGAGCCCCATCATTGGAGTCAGTGGAGGAATAGTGCCCCATCATTGGAGTCAGTGGAGGAATAGTGCCCCATCATTGGAGTCAGTGGGGGAATAGTGCCCCATCATTGGAGTCAGTGGAGGAATAGTGCCCCATCATTGGAGTCTGTTGGGGAATAGTGCCCCATCATTGGAGTCAATGGGGGAACAGAGCCCCATCATTGGAGTCAGTGGGGGAATAGGGCCCCATCATTGGAGTCAGTGGAGGAATAGTGCCCCATCATTGGAGTCTGTGGGGGAATAGGGCCCCATCATTGGAGTCAGTGGGGGAATAATGCCCCATCATTGGAGTCAATGGGGGAATAGAGCCCCATCATTGGAGTCAGTGGAGGAATAGTGCCCCATCATTGGAGTCAGTGGGGAATAGTGCCCCATCATTGGAGTCAGTGGGGGAATAGGGCCCCATAATTGGAGTCAGCGGGGGAATAGTGCCCCATCATTGGAGTCAGTGGGGGAATAGTGGCCCATTATTGGAGTCAGTGGTGGAAAAGTGCCCCATCATTGGAGTCAGTGGGGAATAGTGCCCCATCATTGGAGTCAGTGGGGGAATAGGGCCCCATCATTGGAGTCAGCGGGGGAATAGTGCCCCATCATTGGAGTCAGTGGGGGAATAGTGCCCCATCATTGATGTTAGTGGGAGGAATAGTGCCCCATCATTGGAGTCAGTGGGGGAATAGTGCCCCATCTTTGGAGTCAGTGGAGGAATAGTGCCCCATCATTGGAGTCAGTGGAGGAATAGTGCCCCATCATTGGAGTCAGTGGAGGAATAGTGCCCAATCTTTGGAGTCAGTGGGGGAATAGTGCCCCATCATTGGAGTCAGTGGAGGAATAGTGCCCCATCATTGGAGTCTGTTGGGGAATAGTGCCCCATCATTGGAGTCAATGGGGGAACAGAGTCCCATCATTGGAGTCAGTGGGGGAATAGGGCCCCATCATTGGAGTCAGTGGGGGAATAGGGCCCCATCATTGGAGTCAGTGGGGGAATAGTGCCCCATCATTGGAGTCAGTGGGGAATAGTGCCCCATCATTGGAGTCAGTGGGGGAATAGGGCCCCATCATTGGAGTCAGTGGGGGAATAGTGCCCCATCATTGGAGTCAGTGGGGAATAGTTGTTTATTATTGGAGTCAGTGGAGGAATAGTGCCCTATCATTGGAGTCAGTGGGGGAATAGTGCCCCATCATTGGGGAATAGTGCCCCATCATTGGAGTCAGTGGAGGAATAGTTCCCCATCATTGGAGTCAGTGGGGGAATAATGCCCCATCATTGGAGTCAGTGGGGAATAGTGCCCCATCATTGGAGTCAGTGGGGGAATAGGGCCCCATCATTGGAGTCAGTGGGGGAATAGTGCCCCATCATTGGAGTCAGTGGGGAATAGTTGTTTATTATTGGAGTCAGTGGAGGAATAGTGCCCTATCATTGGAGTCAGTGGGGGAATAGTGCCCCATCATTGGGGAATAGTGCCCCATCATTGGAGTCAGTGGAGGAATAGTGCCCCATCATTGGAGTCAGTGGGGGAATAGGGCCCCATAACTGGTGTCAGTGGGGGAATAGTGCCCCATTATTGGTGTCAGTGGGAGGAATAGGGCCCCATCATTGGAGTCAGAGAGGGAATAGTGCCCCATCATTGGAGTCAGTGGGGGAATAGGGCCCCATCATTGGAGTCAGCGGGGGAATAGTGCCCCATCATTGGAGTCAGTGGGGGAATAGGGCCCCATCATTGGAGTCAGTGGGGGAATAGTGGCCCATCATTGGAGTCAGTGGAGGAATAGTGCCCCATCATTGGAGTCAGTGGAGGAATAGTGCCCCATCATTGGAGTCAGTGGGAGGAATAGTGCACCATCATTGGAGTCAGTGGAGGAATAGTGCCCCATCATTGGAGTCAGTTGGGGAATAGTGCCCCATCATTGGTGTCCATGGGAGGAATAGTGGCCCATTATTGGAGTCACTGGGAGGAATAGGGCCCCATCATTGGAGTCAGTGGAGGAATAGTGCCCCATCATTGGAGTCAGTGGAGGAATAGTGCCCCATCATTGGAGTCAGTTGGGGAATAGTGTCCCATCATTGGAGTCAATGGGGGAATAGAGCCCCATCATTGGAGTCAGTGGAGGAATAGTGCCCCATCATTGGAGTCAGTGGGGGAATAGTGCCCCATCATTGGAGTCAGTGGGGGAATAGGGCCCCATCATTGGAGTCAGTGGGGGAATAGTGCCCCATCATTGGAGTCAGTAGGAGGAATAGTGACCCATCACTAGAGTCAGTGAGGGAATAGTGCCCCATCATTGGAGTCAGGGGGGAATAGTGCCCCATCATTGGAGTCAGTGGGGGAATAGTGCCCCATCATTGGAGTCAGTGGGGGAATAGTGGCCCATCATTGGAGTCAGTGGGGGAATAGTGGCCCATCATTGGAGTCAGTGGGGGAATAGTGGCCCATCATTGGAGTCAGTGGGGGAATAGTGCCCCATCATTGGAGTCAGTGGGAGGACCAGGGCCCCATCATTGGAGTCAGTGGGGGAATAGTGCCCCATCATTGGAGTCAATGGGGGAATAGTGGCCCATCATTGGAGTCAGTGGGGGAATAGTGGCCCATCATTGGAGTCAGTGGGGGAATAGTGCCCCATCAGTTGAGTCAGTGGGGGAATAGTGCCCCATCATTGGAGTCAGTGGGAGGACTAGGGCCCCATCATTGGAGTCAGTGGGGGAATAGTGCCCCATCATTGGAGTCAGTGGGGGAATAGAGCCCCATCATTGGAGTCAGTGGGGGAATAGTGCCCCATCATTGGAGTCAGTGGAGAAATAGTGCCCCATCATTTGAGTCAGTGGGAGGAATAGTGGCCCATTATTGGAGTCAGTGGAGGAATAGTGCCCCATCATTGGAGTCAGTGGGGGAATAGTGCCCCATCATTGGAGTCAGTGGGGGAATAGGGCCCCATAAATGGTGTCAGTGAGGGAATAGTGCCCCATTATTGGTGTCAGTGGGAGGAATAGTGCCCCATCATTGGAGTCAGTGGGGGAAGATGCCCCATCATTGGAGTCAGTTAGGGAATAGTGCCCCATCATTGGAGTCAGTGGGGGAATAGTGGCCCATCATTGGAGTCAGTGGTGGAATAGGGCCCCATAACTGGTGTCAGTGGGGGAATAGTGTCCCATTATTGGTGTCAGTGGGAGGAATAGTGGCCCATCACTAGAGTCAGTGGGGGAATAGTGCCCCATCATTGGTGTCAGTGGGGGAATAGTGCCCCATCATTGGAGTCAGTGGAGGAATAGTGCCCCATCATTGGAGTCAGTGGGGGAATAGTGCCCCATCATTGGAGTCAGTGGGGGAATAGGGCCCCATAACTGGTGTCAGTGGGGGAATCGTGCCCCATTATTGGTGTCAGTGGGAGGAATAGTGACCCATCATTGGAGTCAGTGGGAGGAATAGTGACCCATTATTGGAGTCAGTGGAGGAATAGTGCCCCATCATTGGAGTCAGTGGTAGGAATAGTGGCCCATTATTGGAGTCAGTGGAGGAATAGTGCCCCATCATTGGAGTCAGTGGGAGGAATAGTGGCCCATCATTGGAGTCAGTTAGGGAATAGTGCCCCATCATTGGAGTCAGTGGGGGAACAGTGGCCCATCATTGGAGTCAGTGGTGGAATAGGGCCCCATCATTGGAGTCAGTGGGGGAATAGTGCCCCATCATTGGAGTCATTGGGGGAATAGTGCCCCATCATTGGAGTCAGTGGAGGAATAGTGCCCCATCATTGAAGTCAGTGGGGGAATAGTGCCCCATCATTGGAGTCATTGGGGGAATAGTGCCCCATCATTGGAGTCAGTGGGAGGAATATTGGCCCATCATTCGAGTCAGTGGGGGAATCGTGCCCCATCATTGGAGTCAGTGGGGGAATAGAGCCCCATCATTGGAGTCAGTGGGGGAATAGAGCCCCATCATTGGAGTCAGTGGAGGAATAGTGCCCCATCATTGGAGTCAGTGGGGGAATAGTGCCCCATCATTGGAGTCAGTGGGGGAATAGGGCACCATAACTGGTGTCAGTGGGGGAATAGTGCCCCATTATTGGTGTCAGTGGGAGGAATAGGGCCCCATCATTGGAGTCAGAGGGGGAATAGTGCCCCATCATTGGAGTCAGTGGGGGAATAGGGCCCCATCATTGGAGTCAGCGGGGGAATAGTGCCCCATCATTGGAGTCAGTGGGGGAATAGTGGCCCATTATTGGAGTCAGTGGGGGAATATTGCCTTATCATTGGATTCAGTAAAAGGAATAGTGCCCCATCATTGGAGTCAGTGAAAGGAATAGTGCCCCATCATTGATGTTGGTGGGAGGAATAGTGCCCCATCATTGGAGTCAGTGGGGGAATAGTGCCCCATCTTTGGAGTCAGTGGAGGAATAGTACCCCATCATTGGAGTCAGTGGGGGAATAGTGCCCAATCATTGGAGTCAGTGGGGGAATAGTGCCCCATCATTGGAGTCAGTGAAAGGAATAGTGCCCCATCATTGATGTTAGTGGGAGGAATAGTGCCCCATCATTGGAGTCAGTGGAGGAATAGTGCCCCATCATTGGAGTCAGTGGGGGAATAGTGCCCCATCATTGGAGTCAGTGGAGGAATAGTGCCCCATCATTGGAGTCAGTTGGGGAATAGTGCCCCATCATTGGAGTCAATGGGGGAACAGAGTCCCATCATTGGAGTCAGTGGGGGAATAGGGCCCCATCATTGGAGTCAGTGGGGGAATAGGGCCCCATCATTGGAGTCAGTGGGGGAATAATGCCCCATCATTGGAGTCAGTGGGGAATAGTGCCCCATCATTGGAGTCAGTGGGGGAATAGGGCCCCATCATTGGAGTCAGTGGGGGAATAGTGCCCCATCATTGGAGTCAGTGGGGAATAGTTTTTTATTATTGGAGTCAGTGGAGGAATAGTGCCCTATCATTGGAGTCAGTGGGGGAATAGTGCCCCATCATTGGGGAATAGTGCCCCATCATTGGAGTCAGTGGAGGAATAGTTCCCCATCATTGGAGTCAGTGGGTGAATAGGGCCCCATCATTGGAGTCAGTGGGGGAATAGGGCCCCATCATTGGAGTCAGTGGGGGAATAGTGGCCCATCATTGGAGTCAGTGGAGGAATAGTGCCCAATCTTCGGAGTCAGTGGAGGAATAGTGCCCCATCATTGGAGTCAGTGGGAGGAATAGTGCACCATCATTGGAGTCAGTTGGGGAATAGTGCCCCATCATTGGTGTCCGTGGGAGGAATAGTGGCCCATTATTGGAGTCACTGGGAGGAATAGGGCCCCATCATTGGAGTCAGTGGGGGAATAGTGCCCCATCATTGGAGTCAGTGGAGGAATAGTGCCCCATCATTGGAGTCAGTTGGGGAATAGTGTCCCATCATTGGAGTCAATGGGGGAATAGAGCCCCATCATTGGAGTCAGTGGAGGAATAGTGCCCCATCATTGGAGTCAGTGGGGGAATAGTGCCCCATCATTGGAGTCAGTGGGGGAATAGGGCCCCATCATTGGAGTCAGTGGGGGAATAGGGCCCCATCATTGGAGTTAGTGGGGGAATAGTGCCCCATCATTGGAGTCAGTAGGAGGAATAGTGGCCCATCACTAGAGTCAGTGAGGGAATAGTGCCCCATCATTGGAGTCAGGGGGGAATAGTGCCCCATCATTGGAGTCAGTGGGGGAATAGTGCCCCATCATTGGAGTCAGTGGGGGAATAGTGGCCCATCATTGGAGTCAGTGGGGGAATAGTGGCCCATCATTGGAGTCAGCGGGGGAATAGTGCCCCATCAGTTGAGTCAGTGGGGGAATAGTGCCCCATCATTGGAGTCAGTGGGAGGACTAGGGCCCCATCATTGGAGTCTGTGGGGGAATAGTGCCCCATCATTGGAGTCAGTGGGGGAATAGAGCCCCATCATTGGAGTCAGTGGAGGAATAGTGCCCCATCATTGGAGTCAGTGGGTGAATAGAGCCCCATCATTGGAGTCAGTGGAGGAATAGTGCCCCATCATTGGAGTCAGTGGGGGAATAGGGCCCCATCATTGGAGTCAGTGGGGGAATAGTGGCCCATCATTGGAGTCAGTGGAGGAATAGTGCCCCATCATTGGAGTCAGTGGAGGAATAGTGCCCCATCATTGGAGTCAGTGGGAGGAATAGTGCACCATCATTGGAGTCAGTGGAGGAATAGTGCCCCATCATTGGAGTCAGTTGGGGAATAGTGCCCCATCATTGGTGTCCGTGGGAGGAATAGTGGCCCATTATTGGAGTCACTGGGAGGAATAGGGCCCCATCATTGGAGTCAGTGGGGGAATAGTGCCCCATCATTGGAGTCAGTGGAGGAATAGTGCCCCATCATTGGAGTCAGTTGGGGAATAGTGTCCCATCATTGGAGTCAAAGGGGGAATAGAGCCCCATCATTGGAGTCAGTGGAGGAATAGTGCCCCATCATTGGAGTCAGTGGGGGAATAGTGCCCCATCATTGGAGTCAGTGGGGGAATATGGCCCCATCATTGGAGTCAGTGGGGGAATAGGGCCCCATCATTGGAGTTAGTGGGGGAATAGTGCCCCATCCTTGGAGTCAGTAGGAGGAATAGTGGCCCATCACTAGAGTCAGTGAGGGAATAGTGCCCCATCATTGGAGTCAGGGGGGAATAGTGCCCCATCATTGGAGTCAGTGGGGGAATAGTGCCCCATCATTGGAGTCAGTGGGAGGACTAGGGCCCCATCATTGGAGTCAGTGGGGGAATAGTGCCCCATCATTGGAGTCAGTGGGGGGATAGAGCCCCATCATTGGAGTCAGTGGAGGAATAGTGCCCCATCATTGGAGTCAGTGGAGAAATAGTGCCCCATCATTGGAGTCAGTGGGAGGAATAGTGGCCCATCATTGGAGTCAGTGGGGGAATAGTGGCCCATCATTGGAGTCAGTGGGGGAATAGTGGCCCATCATTGGAGTCAGTGGGGGAATAGTGCCCCATCAGTTGAGTCAGTGGGGGAATAGTGCCCCATCATTGGAGTCAGTGGGAGGACAAGGGCCCCATCATTGGAGTCAGTGGGGGAATAGAGCCCCATCATTGGAGTCAGTGGAGAAATAGTGCCCCATCATTGGAGTCAGTGGGTGAATAGGGCCCCATCATTGGAGTCAGTGGGGGAATAGGGCCCCATCATTGGAGTCAGTGGGGGAATAGTGGCCCATCATTGGAGTCAGTGGAGGAATAGTGCCCCATCATTGGAGTCAGTGGAGGAATAGTGCCCCATCATTGGAGTCAGTGGGAGGAATAGTGCACCATCATTGGAGTCAGTGGAGGAATAGTGCCCCATCATTGGAGTCAGTTGGGGAATAGTGCCCCATCATTGGTGTCCGTGGGAGGAATAGTGGCCCATTATTGGAGTCACTGGGAGGAATAGGGCCCCATCATTGGAGTCAGTGGGGGAATAGTGCCCCATCATTGGAGTCAGTGGAGGAATAGTGCCCCATCATTGGAGTCAGTTGGGGAATAGTGTCCCATCATTGGAGTCAATGGGGGAATAGAGCCCCATCAATGGAGTCAGTGGGGGAATAGTGTCCCATCATTGGAGTCAGTGGAGGAATAGTGCCCCATCATTGGAGTCAGTGGGGGAATAGTGCCCCATCATTGGAGTCAGTGGGGGAATAGGGCCCCATCATTGGAGTCAGTGGGGGAATAGGGCCCCATCATTGGAGTTAGTGGGGGAATAGTGCCCCATCATTGGAGTCAGTAGGAGGAATAGTGCCCCATCATTGGAGTCAGTGGGGGAATAGTGCCCCATCATTGGAGTCAGTGGGGGAATAGTGGCCCATCATTGGAGTCAGTGGGGGAATAGTGGCCCATCATTGGAGTCAGTGGGGGAATAGTGCCCCATCAGTTGAGTCAGTGGGGGAATAGTGCCCCATCAGTTGAGTCAGTGGGAGGACTAGGGCCCCATCATTGGAGTCAGTGGGGGAATAGTGCCCCATCATTGGAGTCAGTGGGGGAATAGAACCCCATCATTGGAGTCAGTGGAGGAATAGTGCCCCATCATTGGAGTCAGTGGAGAAATAGTGCCCCATCATTGGAGTCAGTGGGGAATAGTGCCCCTTCAGTGGAGTCAGTGGGAGGAATAGGGCCCCATCATTGGAGTCAGTGGGGAAGAGTGCCCCATCATTGAAGTCAGTGGAGGAATAGTGCCCCATCATTGGAGTCAGTGGGGGAATAGTGCCCCATCTTTGGAGTCAATGGGGAATAGAGCCCCATCATTGGAGTCAGTCTAGGAATAGTGCCCCATCATTGGTGTCAGTGGGTGGAATAGTGCCCCATCATTGGAGTCAGTGGGGGAATAGTACCCCATCATTGGAGTCAGTGGGGGAATAGAGCCCCATCATTGGAGTCAGTGGGGGAATAGTGCCCAATCATTTGAGTCAGTGGGAGGAATAGATCCTCATCATTTGAATCAGTGGAGGGAATAGTGCCCCATCATTGAAGTCAGTGGGGGAATAGTGCCCCATCATTGGAATCAGTCGGGTATAGGGCCCCATCATTGGAGTCAGTGAAAGGAATAGTGCCCTATGATTGATGTCAGTGGGAGGAATAGTGCCCCATCATTGGATTCAGTGGGGGAATAGTGCCCCATCATTGAATTCAGTGGGGGGAATAGTGCCCCATCATTGGATTCAGTGGGAGGAATAGTGCCCCATCATTGAATTCAGTGGGGGAATAGTGGCCCATTATTGGAGTCAGTGGGGGAATAGTGCCCCATCATTGGAGTCAGTGGGGGAATATTGCCTTATCATTGGAATCAGTAAAAGGAATAGTGCCCCATCATTGGAGTCAGTGAAAGGAATAGTGCCCCATCATTGATGTTAGTGGGAGGAATAGTGCCCCATCATTGGAGTCAGTGGGGGAATAGTGCCTCATCTTTGGAGTCAGTGGAGGAATAGTGCCCCATCATTGGAGTCAGTGGAGGAATAGTGCCCCATCATTGGAATCAGTGGGGGAATAGTACCCCATCATTGGAGTCAGTGGGGGAATAGAGCCCCATCATTGGAGTCAGTGGAGGAATAGTGCCCCATCATTGGAGTCAGTGGAGGAATAGTGCCCCATCATTGGAGTCAGTGGGGGAATAGTGCCCCATCATTGGAGTCAGTGGAGGAATAGTGCCCCATCATTGGAGTCTGTTGGGGAATAGTGCCCCATCATTGGAGTCAATGGGGGAACAGAGCCCCATCATTGGAGTCAGTGGGGGAATAGGGCCCCATCATTGGAGTCAGTGGGGGAATAGGGCCCCATCATTGGAGTCAGTGGGGGAAAAATGCCCCATCATTGGAGTCAGTGGAGGAATAGTGCCCCATCATTGGAGTCAGTAGGGGAATAGTGCCCCATCACTGGAGTCAATGGGGGAATAGAGCCCCATAATTGGAGTCAGTGGACGAATAGTGCCCCATCATTGGAGTCAGTGGGGAATAGTGCCCTATCATTGGAGTCAGTGGGGGAATAGGGCCCCATCATTGGAGTCAGTGGGGGAATAGTGCCCCATCATTGGAGTCAGTGGGGAATAGTTGTCCATTATTGGAGTCAGTGGAGGAATAGTGCCCTATCATTGGAGTCAGTGGGGGAATAGTGCCCCATCATTGGGGAATAGTGCCCCATCATTGGAGTCAGTGGAGGAATAGTTCCCCATCATTGGAGTCAGTGGGTGAATAGGGCCCCATCATTGGAGTCAGTGGGGGAATAGGGCCCCATCATTGGAGTCAGTGGGGGAATAGTGGCCCATCATTGGAGTCAGTGGAGGAATAGTGCCCCATCATTGGAGTCAGTGGAGGAATAGTGCCCCATCATTGGAGTCAGTGGGAGGAATAGTGCACCATCATTGGAGTCAGTGGAGGAATAGTGCCCCATCATTGGAGTCAGTTGGGGAATAGTGTCCCATCATTGGAGTCAATGGAGGAATAGTGCCCCATCATTGGAGTCAGTGGGGGAATAGTGCCCCATCATTGGAGTCAGTGGAGGAATAGTGCCCCATCATTGGAGTCTGTTGGGGAATAGTGCCCCATCATTGGTGTCCGTGGGAGGAATAGTGGCCCATTATTGGAGTCACTGGGAGGAATAGGGCCCCATCATTGGAGTCAGTGGGGGAATAGTGCCCCATCATTGGAGTCAGTGGAGGAATAGTGCCCCATCATTGGAGTCAGTGGGGGAATAGTGCCCCATCATTGGAGTCAGTGGAGGAATAGTGCCCCATCATTGGAGTCAGTGGGGGAATAGGGCCCCATCATTGGAGTCAGTTGGGGAATAGTGTCCCATCATTGGAGTCAATGGGGGAATAGAGCCCCATCAATGGAGTCAGTGGGGGAATAGTGTCCCATCATTGGAGTCAGTGGAGGAATAGTGCCCCATCATTGGAGTCAGTAGGAGGAATAGTGCCCCATCATTGGAGTCAGTGGGGGAATAGTGCCCCATCATTGATGTTAGTGGGAGGAATAGTGCCCCATCATTGGAGTCAGTGGGGGAATAGTGCCCCATCTTTGGAGTCAGTGGAGGAATAGTACCCCATCATTGGAGTCAGTGGGGGAATAGTGCCCAATCATTGGAGTCAGTGGGGGAATAGAGCCCCATCATTGGAGTCAGTGGGGGAATAGTGCCCCATCATTGGAGTCAGTGGAGGAATAGTGCCCCATCATTGGAGTCAGTGGGGGAATAGTGCCCCATCATTGGAGTCAGTGGAGGAATAGTGCCCCATCATTGGAGTCTGTTGGGGAATAGTGCCCCATCATTGGAGTCAATGGGGGAACAGAGCCCCATCATTGGAGTCAGTGGGGGAATAGGGCCCCATCATTGGAGTCAGTGGGGGAATAATGCCCCATCATTGGAGTCAGTGGAGGAATAGTGCCCCATCATTGGAGTCAGTGGGGGAATAGTGCCCCATCATTGGAGTCAGTGGAGGAATAGTGCCCCATCATTGGAGTCTGTTGGGGAATAGTGCCCCATCATTGGAGTCAATGGGGGAACAGAGCCCCATCATTGGAGTCAGTGGGGGAATAGGGCCCCATCATTGGAGTCAGTGGGGGAATAGGGCCCCATCATTGGAGTCAGTGGGGGAAAAATGCCCCATCATTGGAGTCAGTGGAGGAATAGTGCCCCATCATTGGAGTCAGTGGGGGAATAGTGCCCCATCACTGGAGTCAATGGGGGAATAGAGCCCCATCATTGGAGTCAGTGGAGGAATAGTGCCCCATCATTGGAGTCAGTGGGGAATAGTGCCCTATCATTGGAGTCAGTGGGGGAATAGGGCCCCATCATTGGAGTCAGTGGGGGAATAGTGCCCCATCATTGGAGTCAGTGGGGAATAGTTGTCCATTATTGGAGTAAGTGGAGGAATAGTGCCCTATCATTGGAGTCAGTGGGGGAATAGTGCCCCATCATTGGGGAATAGTGCCCCATCATTGGAGTCAGTGGAGGAATAGTTCCCCATCATTGGAGTCAGTGGGTGAATAGGGCCCCATCATTGGAGTCAGTGGGGGAATAGGGCCCCATCATTGGAGTCAGTGGGGGAATAGTGGCCCATCATTGGAGTCAGTGGAGGAATAGTGCCCCATCATTGGAGTCAGTGGAGTAATAGTGCCCCATCATTGGAGTCAGTGGGAGGAATAGTGCACCATCATTGGAGTCAGTGGAGGAATAGTGCCCATTCATTGGAGTCAGTTGGGGAATAGTGTCCCATCATTGGAGTCAATGGAGGAATAGTGCCCCATCATTGGAGTCAGTGGGGGAATAGTGCCCCATCATTGGAGTCAGTGGAGGAATAGTGCCCCATCATTGGAGTCTGTTGGGGAATAGTGCCCCATCATTGGTGTCCGTGGGAGGAATAGTGGCCCATTATTGGAGTCACTGGGAGGAATAGGGCCCCATCATTGGAGTCAGTGGGGGAATAGTGCCCCATCATTGGAGTCAGTGGGGGAATAGTGTCCCATCATTGGAGTCAATGGGGGAATAGAGCCCCATCAATGGAGTCAGTGGGGGAATAGTGTCCCATCATTGGAGTCAGTGGAGGAATAGTGCCCCATCATTGGAGTCAGTGGGGGAATAGTGCCCCATCATTGGAGTCAGTGGGGGAATAGGGCCCCATCATTGGAGTCAGTGGGGGAATAGGGCCCCATCATTGGAGTTAGTGGGGGAATAGTGCCCCATCATTGGAGTCAGTAGGAGGAATAGTGCCCCATCATTGGAGTCAGTGGGGGAATAGTGCCCCATCATTGATGTTAGTGGGAGGAATAGTGCCCCATCATTGGAGTCAGTGGGGGAATAGTGCCCCATCTTTGGAGTCAGTGGAGGAATAGTACCGCATCATTGGAGTCAGTGGGGGAATAGAGCCCCATCATTGGAGTCAGTGGAGGAATAGTGCCCCATCATTGGAGTCAGTGGAGGAATAGTGCCCCATCATTGGAGTCAGTGGGGGAATAGTGCCCTATCATTGGAGTCAGTGGAGGAATAGTGCCCCATCATTGGAGTCTGTTGGGGAATAGTGCCCCATCATTGGAGTCAATGGGGGAACAGAGCCCCATCATTGGAGTCAGTGGGGGAATAGGGCCCCATCATTGGAGTCAGTGGGGGAATAGGGCCCCATCATTGGAGTCAGTGGGGGAATAATGCCCCATCATTGGAGTCAGTGGAGGAATAGTGCCCCATCATTGGAATCAGTGGGGGAATAGTGCCCCATCACTGGAGTCAATGGGGGAATAGAGCCCCATCATTGGAGTCAGTGGAGGAATAGTGCCCCATCATTGGAGTCTGTTGGGGAATAGTGCCCCATCATTGGTGTCCGTGGGAGGAATAGTGGCCCATTATTGGAGTCACTGGGAGGAATAGGGCCCCATCATTGGAGTCAGTGGGGGAATAGTGCCCCATCATTGGAGTCAGTGGAGGAATAGTGTCCCATCATTGGAGTCAATGGGGGAATAGAGCCCCATCAATGGAGTCAGTGGGGGAATAGTGTCCCATCATTGGAGTCAGTGGAGGAATAGTGCCCCATCATTGGAGTCAGTGGGGGAATAGTGCCCCATCATTGGAGTCAGTGGGGGAATAGGGCCCCATCATTGGAGTCAGTTGGGGAATAGTGTCCCATCATTGGAGTCAATGGGGGAATAGAGCCCCATCAATGGAGTCAGTGGGGGAATAGTGTCCCATCATTGGAGTCAGTGGAGGAATAGTGCCCCATCATTGGAGTCAGTAGGAGGAATAGTGCCCCATCATTGGAGTCAGTGGGGGAATAGTGCCCCATCATTGATGTTAGTGGGAGGAATAGTGCCCCATCATTGGAGTCAGTGGGGGAATAGTGCCCCATCTTTGGAGTCAGTGGAGGAATAGTACCCCATCATTGGAGTCAGTGGGGGAATAGTGCCCAATCATTGGAGTCAGTGGGGGAATAGAGCCCCATCATTGGAGTCAGTGGAGGAATAGTGCCCCATCATTGGAGTCAGTGGAGGAATAGTGCCCCATCATTGGAGTCAGTGGGGGAATAGTGCCCCATCATTGGAGTCAGTGGAGGAATAGTGCCCCATCATTGGAGTCTGTTGGGGAAAAGTGCCCCATCATTGGAGTCAATGGGGGAACAGAGCCCCATCATTGGAGTCAGTGGGGGAATAGGGCCCCATCATTGGAGTCAGTGGGGGAATAATGCCCCATCATTGGAGTCAGTGGAGGAATAGTGCCCCATCATTGGAGTCAGTGGGGGAATAGTGCCCCATCATTGGAGTCAGTGGAGGAATAGTGCCCCATCATTGGAGTCTGTTGGGGAATAGTGCCCCATCATTGGAGTCAATGGGGGAACAGAGCCCCATCATTGGAGTCAGTGGGGGAATAGGGCCCCATCATTGGAGTCAGTGGGGGAATAGGGCCCCATCATTGGAGTCAGTGGGGGAAAAATGCCCCATCATTGGAGTCAGTGGGGGAATGGTGCCCCATCACTGGAGTCAATGGGGGAATAGAGCCCCATCATTGGAGTCAGTGGAGGAATAGTGCCCCATCATTGGAGTCAGTGGGGAATAGTGCCCTATCATTGGAGTCAGTGGGGGAATAGGGCCCCATCATTGGAGTCAGTGGGGGAATAGTGCCCCATCATTGGAGTCAATGGGGGAACAGAGCCCCATCATTGGAGTCAGTGGGGGAATAGGGCCCCATCATTGGAGTCAGTGGGGGAATAGGGCCCCATCATTGGAGTCAGTGGGGGAAAAATGCCCCATCATTGGAGTCAGTGGGGGAATAGTGCCCCATCACTGGAGTCAATGGGGGAATAGAGCCCCATCATTGGAGTCAGTGGGGAATAGTGCCCTATCATTGGAGTCAGTGGGGGAATAGGGCCCCATCATTGGAGTCAGTGGGGGAATAGTGCCCCATCATTGGAGTCAGTGGGGAATAGTTGTCCATTATTGGAGTCAGTGGAGGAATAGTGCCCTATCATTGGAGTCAGTGGGGGAATAGTGCCCCATCATTGGGGAATAGTGCCCCATCATTGGAGTCAGTGGAGGAATAGTTCCCCATCATTGGAGTCAGTGGGTGAATAGGGCCCCATCATTGGAGTCAGTGGGGGAATAGGGCCCCATCATTGGAGTCAGTGGGGGAATAGTGGCCCATCATTGGAGTCAGTGGAGGAATAGTGTCCCATCATTGGAGTCAATGGAGGAATAGTGCCCCATCATTGTAGTCAGTGGGGGAATAGTGCCCCATCATTGGAGTCAGTGGAGGAATAGTGCCCCATCATTGGAGTCTGTTGGGGAATAGTGCCCCATCATTGGTGTCCGTGGGAGGAATAGTGGCCCATTATTGGAGTCACTGGGAGGAATAGGGCCCCATCATTGGAGTCAGTGGGGGAATAGTGCCCCATCATTGGAGTCAGTGGAGGAATAGTGCCCCATCATTGGAGTCTGTTGGGGAATAGTGCCCCATCATTGGTGTCCGTGGGAGGAATAGTGGCCCATTATTGGAGTCACTGGGAGGAATAGGGCCCCATCATTGGAGTCAGTTGGGGAATAGTGTCCCATCAGTGGAGTCAATGGGGGAATAGAGCCCCATCAACGGAGTCAGTGGGGGAATAGTGTCCCATCATTGGAGTCAGTGGAGGAATAGTGCCCCATCATTGGAGTCAGTGGGGGAATAGTGCCCCATCATTGGAGTCAGTGGGGGAATAGGGCCCCATCATTGGAGTCAGTGGGGGAATAGGGCCCCATCATTGGAGTTAGTGGGGGAATAGTGCCCCATCATTGGAGTCAGTAGGAGGAATAGTGCCCCATCATTGGAGTCAGTGGGGGAATAGTGCCCCATCATTGATGTTAGTGGGAGGAATAGTGCCCCATCATTGGAGTCAGTGGGGGAAGAGTGCCCCATCTTTGGAGTCAGTGGAGGAATAGTACCGCATCATTGGAGTCAGTGGGGGAATAGTGCCCAATCATTGGAGTCAGTGGAGGAATAGTGCCCCATCATTGGAGTCAGTGGGGGAATAGTGCCCCATCATTGGAGTCAGTGGAGGAATAGTGCCCCATCATTGGAGTCAGTGGGGGAATAGTGCCCCATCATTGGAGTCAGTGGAGGAATAGTGCCCCATCATTGGAGTCAGTGGGGGAATAGAGCCCCATCATTGGAGTCAGTGGAGGAATAGTGCCCCATCATTGGAGTCAGTGGGGGAATAGTGCCCCATCATTGGAGTCAGTGGAGGAATAGTGCCCCATCATTGGAGTCTGTTGGGGAATAGTGCCCCATCATTGGAGTCAATGGGGGAACAGAGCCCCATCATTGGAGTCAGTGGGGGAATAGGGCCCCATCATTGGAGTCAGTGGGGGAATAGGGCCCCATCATTGGAGTCAGTGGGGGAATAATGCCCCATCATTGGAGTCAGTGGAGGAATAGTGCCCCATCATTGGAATCAGTGGGGGAATAGTGCCCCATCACTGGAGTCAATGGGGGAATAGAGCCCCATCATTGGAGTCAGTGGAGGAATAGTGCCCCATCATTGGAGTCAGTGGGGAATAGTGCCCTATCATTGGAGTCAGTGGGGGAATAGGGCCCCATCATTGGAGTCAGTGGGGGAATAGTGCCCCATCATTGGAGTCAGTGGGGAATAGTTGTCCATTATTGGAGTCAGTGGAGGAATAGTGCCCTATCATTGGAGTCAGTGGGGGAATAGTGCCCCATCATTGGGGAATAGTGCCCCATCATTGGAGTCAGTGGAGGAATAGTTCCCCATCATTGGAGTCAGTGGGTGAATAGGGCCCCATCATTTGAGTCAGTGGGGGAATAGGGCCCCATCATTGGAGTCAGTGGGGAATAGTGCCCTATCATTGGAGTCAGTGGGGGAATAGGGCCCCATCATTGGAGTCAGTGGGGGAATAGTGCCCCATCATTGGAGTCAGTGGGGAATAGTTGTCCATTATTGGAGTCAGTGGAGGAATAGTGCCCTATCATTGGAGTCAGTGGGGGAATAGTGCCCCATCATTGGGGAATAGTGCCCCATCATTGGAGTCAGTGGAGGAATAGTTCCCCATCATTGGAGTCAGTGGGTGAATAGGGCCCCATCATTTGAGTCAGTGGGGGAATAGGGCCCCATCATTGGAGTCAGTGGGGGAATAGTGGCCCATCACTGGAGTCAGTGGAGGAATAGTGCCCCATCATTGGAGTCAGTTGGGGAATAGTGCCCCATCATTGGAGTCAGTTGGGGAATAGTGTCCCATCATTGGAGTCAATGGGGGAATAGAGCCCCATCAATGGAGTCAGTGGGGGAATAGTGTCCCATCATTGGAGTCAGTGGAGGAATAGTGCCCCATCATTGGAGTCAGTGGGGGAATAGTGCCCCATCATTGGAGTCAGTGGGGGAATAGGGCCCCATCATGGGAGTCAGTGGGGGAATAGGGCCCCATCATTGGAGTTAGTGGGGGAATAGTGCCCCATCATTGGAGTCAGTAGGAGGAATAGTGCCCCATCATTGGAGTCAGTGGGGGAATAGTGCCCCATCATTGGAGTCAGTGGGGGGATAGTGGCCCATCATTGGAGTCAGTGGGGGAATAGTGGCCCATCATTGGAGTCAGTGGGGGAATAGTGCCCCATCAGTTGAGTCAGTGGGGGAATAGTGCCCCATCAGTTGAGTCAGTGGGAGGACTAGGGCCCCATCATTGGAGTCAGTGGGGGAATAGTGCCCCATCATTGGAGTCAGTGGGGGAATAGAGCCTCATCATTGGAGTCAGTGGAGGAATAGTGCCCCATCATTGGAGTCAGTGGGAGGAATAGTGCCCATTCATTGGAGTCAGTTGGGGAATAGTGTCCCATCATTGGAGTCAATGGAGGAATAGTGCCCCATCATTGGAGTCAGTGGGGGAATAGTGCCCCATCATTGGAGTCAGTGGAGGAATAGTGCCCCATCATTGGAGTCTGTTGGGGAATAGTGCCCCATCATTGGTGTCCGTGGGAGGAATAGTGGCCCATTATTGGAGTCACTGGGAGGAATAGGGCCCCATCATTGGAGTCAGTGGGGGAATAGTGCCCCATCATTGGAGTCAGTGGAGGAATAGTGCCCCATCATTGGAGTCTGTTGGGGAATAGTGCCCCATCATTGGTGTCCGTGGGAGGAATAGTGGCCCATTATTGGAGTCACTGGGAGGAATAGGGCCCCATCATTGGAGTCAGTGGGGGAATAGTGCCCCATCATTGGAGTCAGTGGAGGAATAGTGCCATCATTGGAGTCAGTTGGGGAATAGTTTCCCATCATTGGAGTCAATGGGGGAATAGAGCCCCATCAATGGAGTCAGTGGGGGAATAGTGTCCCATCATTGGAGTCAGTGGAGGAATAGTGCCCCATCATTGGAGTCAGTGGGGGAAAAGTGCCCCATCATTGGAGTCAGTGGGGGAATAGGGCCCCATCATTGGAGTCAGTGGGGGAATAGGGCCCCATCATTGGAGTTAGTGGGGGAATAGTGCCCCATCATTGGAGTCAGTAGGAGGAATAGTGCCCCATCATTGGAGTCAGTGGGGGAATAGTGCCCCATCATTGATGTTAGTGGGAGGAATAGTGCCCCATCATTGGAGTCAGTGGGGGAAAAGTGCCCCATCTTTGGAGTCAGTGGAGGAATAGTACCCCATCATTGGAGTCAGTGGGGGAATAGTGCCCAATCATTGGAGTCAGTGGGGGAATAGAGCCCCATCATTGGAGTCAGTGGAGGAATAGTGCCCCATCATTGGAGTCAGTGGAGGAATAGTGCCCCATCATTGGAGTCAGTGGGGGAATAGTGCCCCATCATTGGAGTCAGTGGAGGAATAGTGCCCCATCATTGGAGTCTGTTGGGGAATAGTGCCCCATCATTGGAGTCAATGGGGGAACAGAGCCCCATCATTGGAGTCAGTGGGGGAATAGGGCCCCATCATTGGAGTCAGTGGGGGAATAGGGCCCCATCATTGGAGTCAGTGGGGGAATAATGCCCCATCATTGGAGTCAGTGGAGGAATAGTGCCCCATCATTGGAATCAGTGGGGGAATAGTGCCCCATCACTGGAGTCAATGGGGGAATAGAGCCCCATCATTGGAGTCAGTGGAGGAATAGTGCCCCATCATTGGAGTCAGTGGGGAATAGTGCCCTATCATTGGAGTCAGTGGGGGAATAGGGCCCCATCATTGGAGTCAGTGGGGAATAGTTGTCCATTATTGGAGTCAGTGGAGGAATAGTGCCCTATCATTGGAGTCAGTGGGGGAATAGTGCCCCATCATTGGGGAATAGTGCCCCATCATTGGAGTCAGTGGAGGAATAGTTCCCCATCATTGGAGTCAGTGGGTGAATAGGGCCCCATCATTTGAGTCAGTGGGGGAATAGGGCCCCATCATTGGAGTCAGTGGGGAATAGTGCCCTATCATTGGAGTCAGTGGGGGAATAGGGCCCCATCATTGGAGTCAGTGGGGGAATAGTGCCCCATCATTGGAGTCAGTGGGGAATAGTTGTCCATTATTGGAGTCAGTGGAGGAATAGTGCCCTATCATTGGAGTCAGTGGGGGAATAGTGCCCCATCATTGGGGAATAGTGCCCCATCATTGGAGTCAGTGGAGGAATAGTTCCCCATCATTGGAGTCAGTGGGTGAATAGGGCCCCATCATTTGAGTCAGTGGGGGAATAGGGCCCCATCATTGGAGTCAGTGGGGGAATAGTGGCCCATCACTGGAGTCAGTGGAGGAATAGTGCCCCATCATTGGAGTCAGTGGAGGAATAGTGCCCCATCATTGGAGTCAGTGGGAGGAATAGTGCACCATCATTGGAGTCAGTGGAGGAATAGTGCCCCATCATTGGAGTCAGTTGGGGAATAGTGCCCCATCATTGGTGTCCGTGGGAGGAATAGTGGCCCATTATTGGAGTCACTGGGAGGAATAGGGCCCCATCATTGGAGTCAGTGGGGGAATAGTGCCCCATCATTGGAGTCAGTGGAGGAATAGTGTCCCATCATTGGAGTCAGTGGAGGAATAGTGCCCCATCATTGGAGTCAGTGGGGGAATAGTGCCCCATCATTGGAGTCAGTGGGGGAATAGGGCCCCATCATTGGAGTCAGTGGGGGAATAGGGCCCCATCATTGGAGTTAGTGGGGGAATAGTGCCCCATCATTGGAGTCAGTAGGAGGAATAGTGCCCCATCATTGGAGTCAGTGGGGGAATAGTGGCCCATCATTGGAGTCAGTGGGGGAATAGTGACCCATCATTGGAGTCAGTGGAGGAATAGTGCCCCATCATTGGAGTCAGTGGGGGAATAGTGCCCCATCATTGGAGTCAGTGGGGGAATAGGGCCCCATCATTGGAGTCAGTGGGGGAATAGGGCCCCATCATTGGAGTTAGTGGGGGAATAGTGCCCCATCATTGGAGTCAGTAGGAGGAATAGTGCCCCATCATTGGAGTCAGTGGGGGAATAGTGGCCCATCATTGGAGTCAGTGGGGGAATAGTGGCCCATCATTGGAGTCAGTGGGAGAATAGTGCCCCATCAGTTGAGTCAGTGGGGGAATAGTGCCCCATCAGTTGAGTCAGTGGGAGGACTAGGGCCCCATCATTGGAGTCAGTGGGGGAATAGTGCCCCATCATTGGAGTCAGTGGGGGAATAGAGCCCCATCATTGGAGTCAGTGGGGGAATAGTGCCCCATCATTGGAGTCAGTGGGGGAATAGTGCCCCATCATTGGAGTCAGTGGGAGGAATAGTGGCCCATCATTGGAGTCAGTGGAGGAATAGTGCCCCATCATTGGAGTCAGTGGAGGAATAGTGCCCCATCATTGGAGTCAGTGGGGGAATAGTGCCCCATCATTGGAGTCAGTGGGGGAATATGGCCCCATAACTGGTGTCAGTGGGGGAATAGTGCCCCATTATTGGTGTCAGTGGGAGGAATAGTGCCCCATCATTGGAGTCAGTGGGGGAAGATGCCCCATCATTGGAGTCAGTTAGGGAATAGTGCCCCATCATTGGAGTCAGTGGGGGAATAGTGGCCCATCATTGGAGTCAGTGGTGGAATAGGGCCCCTTAACTGGTGTCAGTGGGGGAATAGTGCCCCATTATTGGTGTCAGTGGGAGGAATAGTGCCCCATCATTGGAGTCAGTGGGGGAAGATGCCCCATCATTGGAGTCAGTTAAGGAATAGTGCCCCATCATTGGAGTCAGTGGGGGAATAGTGGCCCATCATTGGAATCAGTGGTGGAATAGGGCCCCATGATTGGAGTCAGTAGGGGAATAGTGCCCCATCATTGGAGTCATTGGGGAATAGTGCCCCATCATTGAAGTCAGTGGGGGAATAGTGCCCCATCATTGGAGTCAGTGGAGGAATAGTGCCCCATCATTGGAGTCAGTTGGGGAAGATGCCCCATCATTGGAGTCAATGGGGGAATAGAGCCCCATCATTGGAGTCAGTGGGGGAATAGTGCCCCATCATTGGAGTCAGCGGTGGAATAGGGACCTATCATTGGAGTCAGTGGGGGAATAGTGCCCCATCATTGGGGAATAGTGCCCCATCATTGGAGTCAGTGGAGGAATAGTGCCCCATCATTGGAGTCAGTGGGGGAATAGTGCCCCATCATTGGTGTCAGTGGGGGAATAGTGCCCCATTATTGGTGTTAGTGGGAGGAATAGTGCCCCATCATTGGAGTCAGTGGGAGGAATAGTGACCCATTATTGGAGTCAGTGGAGGAATAGTGCCCCATCATTGGAGTCAGTGGTAGGAATAGTGGCCCATTATTGGAGTCAGTGGAGGAATAGTGCCCCATCATTGGAGTTAGTGGGAGGAATAGTGGCCCATCATTGGAGTCAGTGGAGGAATAGTGCCCCATCATTGGAGTCAGTGGGGGAACAGTGGCCCATCATTGGAGTCAGTGGTGGAATAGGGCCCCATCATTGGAGTCAGTGGGGGAATAGTGCCCCATCATTGGAGTCATTGGGGGAATAGTGCCCCATCATTGGAGTCAGTGGAGGAATAGTGCCCCATCATTGGAGTCAGTGGGGGAATAGTGCCCCATCATTGGAGTCAGTGGAGGAATAGTGCCCCATCATTGGAGTCAGTGGGAGGAATATTGGCCCATCATTCGAGTCAGTGGGGGAATCGTGCCCCATCATTGGAGTCAGTGGGGGAATAGTGCCCCATCATTGGAGTCAGTTGGAGGAATAGGGCCCCATCATTGGAGTCAGTGGGGGAATAGTGCCCCATCATTGTAGTCAGTGGGGAATAGTGCCCCATCATTGGAGTCAGTGGGGGAATAGTGCCCCATCATTGGAGTCAGTGGAGGAATAGTGCATCATCATTGGAGTCAATGGGAGGAATAGGGCTCCATCATTGGAGACAGTGGGAGGAATAGTGCCCCATCATTGGAGTCAGTGGGGGAATAGAGCCCCATCATTGGAGTCAGTGGACGAATAGTGCCCCATCATTGGAGTCAGTGGAGGAATAGTGCCCCATCATTGGAGTCAGTGGGGGAATAGAGCCCCATCATTGGAGTCAGTGGAGGAATAGTGCCCCATCATTGGAGTCAGTGGAGGAATAGTGCCCCATCATTGGAGTCAGTGGGGGAATAGTGCCCCATCATTGGAGTCAGTGGGGGAATAGAGCCCCATCATTGGAGTCAGTGGGGGAATAGTGCCCCATCATTGGAGTCAGTGGAGGAATAGTGCCCCATCATTGGAGTCAGTGGGGGAATAGTGCCCCATCATTGGAGTCAGTGGGGGAATAGGGCCCCATAACTGGTGTCAGTGGGGGAATAGTGCCCCATTATTGGTGTCAGTGGGAGGAATAGGGCCCCATCATTGGAGTCAGTGGGGGAATAGTGCCCCATCATTGGAGTCAGGGGGGGAATAGGGCCCCATCATTGGAGTCAGTGGGGGAATAGTGGCCCATTATTGGAGTCAGTGGGGGAATAGTGCCCCATCATTGGAGTCAGTGGGGGAATATTGCCTTATCATTGGAATCAGTAAAAGGAATAGTGCCCCATCATTGGAGTCAGTGAAAGGAATAGTGCCCCATGATTGATGTTAGTGGGAGGAATAGTGCCCCATCATTGGAGTCAGTGGGGGAATAGTGCCCCATCTTTGGAGTCCGTGGAGGAATAGTACCCCATCATTGGAGTCAGTGGGGGAATAGTGCCCCATCATTGGAGCCAGTTGGGGAATAGTGCCCCATCATTGGAGTCATTGGGGGAATAGTGCCCCATCATTGGAGTCAGTGGAGGAATAGTGCCCCATCATTGGAGTCAGTGGGGGAATAGTGCCCCATCATTGGAGTCAGTGGAGGAATAGTGCCCCATCATTGGAGTCAGTGGGAGGAATATTGGCCCATCATTGGAGTCAGTGGGGGAATCGTGCCCCATCATTGGAGTCAGTGGGGGAATAGTGCCCCATCATTGGAGTCAGTTGGAGGAATAGGGCCCCATCATTGGAGTCAGTGGAGGAATAGTGCCCCATCATTGGAGTCAGTGGGGGAATAGTGCCCCATCATTGGAGTCAGTGGGGGAATAGTGCCCCATCATTGGAGTCAGTGGAGGAATAGTGCCCCATCATTGGAGTCAGTTGGGAAAGATGCCCCATCATTGGAGTCAGTGGGGGAATAGTGCTTCATCATTGGAGACAGTGGGAGGAATAGGGCCCCATCATTGGAGTCAGTGGGGGAATAGAGCCCCATCATTGGAGTCAGTGGAGGAATAGTGCCCCATCATTGGAGTCAGTGGAGGAATAGTGCCCCATCATTGGAGTCAGTGGGGGAATAGTGCCCCATCATTGGAGTCAGTGGGGGAATAGAGCCCCATCATTGGAGTCAGTAGGGGAATAGTGCCCCATCATTGGAGTCAGTGGAGGAATAGTGCCCCATCATTGGAGTCAGTGGGGGAATAGTGCCCCATTATCGGTGTCAGTGGGAGGAATAGGGCCCCATCATTGGAGTCAGTGGGGGAATAGTGCCCCATCATTGGAGTCAGTGGGGGAATAGGGCCCCATCATTGGAGTCAGAGGGGGAATAGTGCCCCATCATTGGAGTCAGTGGGGGAATAGTGCCCCATTATTGGAGTCAGTGGGGGAATAGTGCCCCATCATTGCAGTCAGTGGGGGAATAGTGCCCCATCATTGGAGTCAGTGGGGGAATAGAGCCCCATCATTGGAGTCAGTGGGGGAATAGAGCCCCATCATTGGAGTCAGTGGGGGAATAGTGGCCCATTATTGGAGTCAGTGGGGGAATATTGCCTTATCATTGGAGTCAGTGAAAGGAATAGTGCCGCATCATTGATGTTAGTGGGAGGAATAGTGCCCCATTATTGGAGTCAGTGGGGGAATAGTGCCCCATCATTGCAGTCAGTGGGGGAATAGTGCCCCATCATTGGAGTCAGTGGGGGAATAGAGCCCCATCATTGGAGTCAGTGGGGGAATAGAGCCTCATCATTGGAGTCAGTGGAGGAATAGTGCCCCATCATTGGAGTCAGTGGGAGGAATAGTGCCCATTCATTGGAGTCAGTTGGGGAATAGTGTCCCATCATTGGAGTCAATGGAGGAATAGTGCCCCATCATTGGAGTCAGTGGGGGAATAGTGCCCCATCATTGGAGTCAGTGGAGGAATAGTGCCCCATCATTGGAGTCTGTTGGGGAATAGTGCCCCATCATTGGTGTCCGTGGGAGGAATAGTGGCCCATTATTGGAGTCACTGGGAGGAATAGGGCCCCATCATTGGAGTCAGTGGGGGAATAGTGCCCCATCATTGGAGTCAGTGGAGGAATAGTGCCCCATCATTGGAGTCTGTTGGGGAATAGTGCCCCATCATTGGTGTCCGTGGGAGGAATAGTGGCCCATTATTGGAGTCACTGGGAGGAATAGGGCCCCATCATTGGAGTCAGTGGGGGAATAGTGCCCCATCATTGGAGTCAGTGGAGGAATAGTGCCATCATTGGAGTCAGTTGGGGAATAGTTTCCCATCATTGGAGTCAATGGGGGAATAGAGCCCCATCAATGGAGTCAGTGGGGGAATAGTGTCCCATCATTGGAGTCAGTGGAGGAATAGTGCCCCATCATTGGAGTCAGTGGGGGAAAAGTGCCCCATCATTGGAGTCAGTGGGGGAATAGGGCCCCATCATTGGAGTCAGTGGGGGAATAGGGCCCCATCATTGGAGTTAGTGGGGGAATAGTGCCCCATCATTGGAGTCAGTAGGAGGAATAGTGCCCCATCATTGGAGTCAGTGGGGGAATAGTGCCCCATCATTGATGTTAGTGGGAGGAATAGTGCCCCATCATTGGAGTCAGTGGGGGAAAAGTGCCCCATCTTTGGAGTCAGTGGAGGAATAGTACCCCATCATTGGAGTCAGTGGGGGAATAGTGCCCAATCATTGGAGTCAGTGGGGGAATAGAGCCCCATCATTGGAGTCAGTGGAGGAATAGTGCCCCATCATTGGAGTCAGTGGAGGAATAGTGCCCCATCATTGGAGTCAGTGGGGGAATAGTGCCCCATCATTGGAGTCAGTGGAGGAATAGTGCCCCATCATTGGAGTCTGTTGGGGAATAGTGCCCCATCATTGGAGTCAATGGGGGAACAGAGCCCCATCATTGGAGTCAGTGGGGGAATAGGGCCCCATCATTGGAGTCAGTGGGGGAATAGGGCCCCATCATTGGAGTCAGTGGGGGAATAATGCCCCATCATTGGAGTCAGTGGAGGAATAGTGCCCCATCATTGGAATCAGTGGGGGAATAGTGCCCCATCACTGGAGTCAATGGGGGAATAGAGCCCCATCATTGGAGTCAGTGGAGGAATAGTGCCCCATCATTGGAGTCAGTGGGGAATAGTGCCCTATCATTGGAGTCAGTGGGGGAATAGGGCCCCATCATTGGAGTCAGTGGGGAATAGTTGTCCATTATTGGAGTCAGTGGAGGAATAGTGCCCTATCATTGGAGTCAGTGGGGGAATAGTGCCCCATCATTGGGGAATAGTGCCCCATCATTGGAGTCAGTGGAGGAATAGTTCCCCATCATTGGAGTCAGTGGGTGAATAGGGCCCCATCATTTGAGTCAGTGGGGGAATAGGGCCCCATCATTGGAGTCAGTGGGGAATAGTGCCCTATCATTGGAGTCAGTGGGGGAATAGGGCCCCATCATTGGAGTCAGTGGGGGAATAGTGCCCCATCATTGGAGTCAGTGGGGAATAGTTGTCCATTATTGGAGTCAGTGGAGGAATAGTGCCCTATCATTGGAGTCAGTGGGGGAATAGTGCCCCATCATTGGGGAATAGTGCCCCATCATTGGAGTCAGTGGAGGAATAGTTCCCCATCATTGGAGTCAGTGGGTGAATAGGGCCCCATCATTTGAGTCAGTGGGGGAATAGGGCCCCATCATTGGAGTCAGTGGGGGAATAGTGGCCCATCACTGGAGTCAGTGGAGGAATAGTGCCCCATCATTGGAGTCAGTGGAGGAATAGTGCCCCATCATTGGAGTCAGTGGGAGGAATAGTGCACCATCATTGGAGTCAGTGGAGGAATAGTGCCCCATCATTGGAGTCAGTTGGGGAATAGTGCCCCATCATTGGTGTCCGTGGGAGGAATAGTGGCCCATTATTGGAGTCACTGGGAGGAATAGGGCCCCATCATTGGAGTCAGTGGGGGAATAGTGCCCCATCATTGGAGTCAGTGGAGGAATAGTGTCCCATCATTGGAGTCAGTGGAGGAATAGTGCCCCATCATTGGAGTCAGTGGGGGAATAGTGCCCCATCATTGGAGTCAGTGGGGGAATAGGGCCCCATCATTGGAGTCAGTGGGGGAATAGGGCCCCATCATTGGAGTTAGTGGGGGAATAGTGCCCCATCATTGGAGTCAGTAGGAGGAATAGTGCCCCATCATTGGAGTCAGTGGGGGAATAGTGGCCCATCATTGGAGTCAGTGGGGGAATAGTGACCCATCATTGGAGTCAGTGGAGGAATAGTGCCCCATCATTGGAGTCAGTGGGGGAATAGTGCCCCATCATTGGAGTCAGTGGGGGAATAGGGCCCCATCATTGGAGTCAGTGGGGGAATAGGGCCCCATCATTGGAGTTAGTGGGGGAATAGTGCCCCATCATTGGAGTCAGTAGGAGGAATAGTGCCCCATCATTGGAGTCAGTGGGGGAATAGTGGCCCATCATTGGAGTCAGTGGGGGAATAGTGGCCCATCATTGGAGTCAGTGGGAGAATAGTGCCCCATCAGTTGAGTCAGTGGGGGAATAGTGCCCCATCAGTTGAGTCAGTGGGAGGACTAGGGCCCCATCATTGGAGTCAGTGGGGGAATAGTGCCCCATCATTGGAGTCAGTGGGGGAATAGAGCCCCATCATTGGAGTCAGTGGGGGAATAGTGCCCCATCATTGGAGTCAGTGGGGGAATAGTGCCCCATCATTGGAGTCAGTGGGAGGAATAGTGGCCCATCATTGGAGTCAGTGGAGGAATAGTGCCCCATCATTGGAGTCAGTGGAGGAATAGTGCCCCATCATTGGAGTCAGTGGGGGAATAGTGCCCCATCATTGGAGTCAGTGGGGGAATATGGCCCCATAACTGGTGTCAGTGGGGGAATAGTGCCCCATTATTGGTGTCAGTGGGAGGAATAGTGCCCCATCATTGGAGTCAGTGGGGGAAGATGCCCCATCATTGGAGTCAGTTAGGGAATAGTGCCCCATCATTGGAGTCAGTGGGGGAATAGTGGCCCATCATTGGAGTCAGTGGTGGAATAGGGCCCCTTAACTGGTGTCAGTGGGGGAATAGTGCCCCATTATTGGTGTCAGTGGGAGGAATAGTGCCCCATCATTGGAGTCAGTGGGGGAAGATGCCCCATCATTGGAGTCAGTTAAGGAATAGTGCCCCATCATTGGAGTCAGTGGGGGAATAGTGGCCCATCATTGGAATCAGTGGTGGAATAGGGCCCCATGATTGGAGTCAGTAGGGGAATAGTGCCCCATCATTGGAGTCATTGGGGAATAGTGCCCCATCATTGAAGTCAGTGGGGGAATAGTGCCCCATCATTGGAGTCAGTGGAGGAATAGTGCCCCATCATTGGAGTCAGTTGGGGAAGATGCCCCATCATTGGAGTCAATGGGGGAATAGAGCCCCATCATTGGAGTCAGTGGGGGAATAGTGCCCCATCATTGGAGTCAGCGGTGGAATAGGGACCTATCATTGGAGTCAGTGGGGGAATAGTGCCCCATCATTGGGGAATAGTGCCCCATCATTGGAGTCAGTGGAGGAATAGTGCCCCATCATTGGAGTCAGTGGGGGAATAGTGCCCCATCATTGGTGTCAGTGGGGGAATAGTGCCCCATTATTGGTGTTAGTGGGAGGAATAGTGCCCCATCATTGGAGTCAGTGGGAGGAATAGTGACCCATTATTGGAGTCAGTGGAGGAATAGTGCCCCATCATTGGAGTCAGTGGTAGGAATAGTGGCCCATTATTGGAGTCAGTGGAGGAATAGTGCCCCATCATTGGAGTTAGTGGGAGGAATAGTGGCCCATCATTGGAGTCAGTGGAGGAATAGTGCCCCATCATTGGAGTCAGTGGGGGAACAGTGGCCCATCATTGGAGTCAGTGGTGGAATAGGGCCCCATCATTGGAGTCAGTGGGGGAATAGTGCCCCATCATTGGAGTCATTGGGGGAATAGTGCCCCATCATTGGAGTCAGTGGAGGAATAGTGCCCCATCATTGGAGTCAGTGGGGGAATAGTGCCCCATCATTGGAGTCAGTGGAGGAATAGTGCCCCATCATTGGAGTCAGTGGGAGGAATATTGGCCCATCATTCGAGTCAGTGGGGGAATCGTGCCCCATCATTGGAGTCAGTGGGGGAATAGTGCCCCATCATTGGAGTCAGTTGGAGGAATAGGGCCCCATCATTGGAGTCAGTGGGGGAATAGTGCCCCATCATTGTAGTCAGTGGGGAATAGTGCCCCATCATTGGAGTCAGTGGGGGAATAGTGCCCCATCATTGGAGTCAGTGGAGGAATAGTGCATCATCATTGGAGTCAATGGGAGGAATAGGGCTCCATCATTGGAGACAGTGGGAGGAATAGTGCCCCATCATTGGAGTCAGTGGGGGAATAGAGCCCCATCATTGGAGTCAGTGGACGAATAGTGCCCCATCATTGGAGTCAGTGGAGGAATAGTGCCCCATCATTGGAGTCAGTGGGGGAATAGAGCCCCATCATTGGAGTCAGTGGAGGAATAGTGCCCCATCATTGGAGTCAGTGGAGGAATAGTGCCCCATCATTGGAGTCAGTGGGGGAATAGTGCCCCATCATTGGAGTCAGTGGGGGAATAGAGCCCCATCATTGGAGTCAGTGGGGGAATAGTGCCCCATCATTGGAGTCAGTGGAGGAATAGTGCCCCATCATTGGAGTCAGTGGGGGAATAGTGCCCCATCATTGGAGTCAGTGGGGGAATAGGGCCCCATAACTGGTGTCAGTGGGGGAATAGTGCCCCATTATTGGTGTCAGTGGGAGGAATAGGGCCCCATCATTGGAGTCAGTGGGGGAATAGTGCCCCATCATTGGAGTCAGGGGGGGAATAGGGCCCCATCATTGGAGTCAGTGGGGGAATAGTGGCCCATTATTGGAGTCAGTGGGGGAATAGTGCCCCATCATTGGAGTCAGTGGGGGAATATTGCCTTATCATTGGAATCAGTAAAAGGAATAGTGCCCCATCATTGGAGTCAGTGAAAGGAATAGTGCCCCATGATTGATGTTAGTGGGAGGAATAGTGCCCCATCATTGGAGTCAGTGGGGGAATAGTGCCCCATCTTTGGAGTCCGTGGAGGAATAGTACCCCATCATTGGAGTCAGTGGGGGAATAGTGCCCCATCATTGGAGCCAGTTGGGGAATAGTGCCCCATCATTGGAGTCATTGGGGGAATAGTGCCCCATCATTGGAGTCAGTGGAGGAATAGTGCCCCATCATTGGAGTCAGTGGGGGAATAGTGCCCCATCATTGGAGTCAGTGGAGGAATAGTGCCCCATCATTGGAGTCAGTGGGAGGAATATTGGCCCATCATTGGAGTCAGTGGGGGAATCGTGCCCCATCATTGGAGTCAGTGGGGGAATAGTGCCCCATCATTGGAGTCAGTTGGAGGAATAGGGCCCCATCATTGGAGTCAGTGGAGGAATAGTGCCCCATCATTGGAGTCAGTGGGGGAATAGTGCCCCATCATTGGAGTCAGTGGGGGAATAGTGCCCCATCATTGGAGTCAGTGGAGGAATAGTGCCCCATCATTGGAGTCAGTTGGGAAAGATGCCCCATCATTGGAGTCAGTGGGGGAATAGTGCTTCATCATTGGAGACAGTGGGAGGAATAGGGCCCCATCATTGGAGTCAGTGGGGGAATAGAGCCCCATCATTGGAGTCAGTGGAGGAATAGTGCCCCATCATTGGAGTCAGTGGAGGAATAGTGCCCCATCATTGGAGTCAGTGGGGGAATAGTGCCCCATCATTGGAGTCAGTGGGGGAATAGAGCCCCATCATTGGAGTCAGTAGGGGAATAGTGCCCCATCATTGGAGTCAGTGGAGGAATAGTGCCCCATCATTGGAGTCAGTGGGGGAATAGTGCCCCATTATCGGTGTCAGTGGGAGGAATAGGGCCCCATCATTGGAGTCAGTGGGGGAATAGTGCCCCATCATTGGAGTCAGTGGGGGAATAGGGCCCCATCATTGGAGTCAGAGGGGGAATAGTGCCCCATCATTGGAGTCAGTGGGGGAATAGTGCCCCATTATTGGAGTCAGTGGGGGAATAGTGCCCCATCATTGCAGTCAGTGGGGGAATAGTGCCCCATCATTGGAGTCAGTGGGGGAATAGAGCCCCATCATTGGAGTCAGTGGGGGAATAGAGCCCCATCATTGGAGTCAGTGGGGGAATAGTGGCCCATTATTGGAGTCAGTGGGGGAATATTGCCTTATCATTGGAGTCAGTGAAAGGAATAGTGCCGCATCATTGATGTTAGTGGGAGGAATAGTGCCCCATTATTGGAGTCAGTGGGGGAATAGTGCCCCATCATTGCAGTCAGTGGGGGAATAGTGCCCCATCATTGGAGTCAGTGGGGGAATAGAGCCCCATCATTGGAGTCAGTGGGGGAATAGTGCCCCATCATTGGAGTCAGTGGAGGAATAGTGCCCCATCATTGGAGTCAGTGGGGGAATAGTGCCCCATCATTAGAGTCAGTGGTGGAATAGGGCCCTATCATTGGAGTCAGTGGAGGAATAGTGCCCCATCATTGGAGTCAGTGGGGGAATAGAGCCCCATCATTGGAGTCAGTGGAGGAATAGTGCCCCATCATTGGAGTCAGTGGGGGAATAGTGCCCCATCATTGGAGTCAGTGGGGGAATAGGGCCCCATCATTGGAGTCAGTGGGGGAATAGGACACCATCATTGGAGTTAGTGGGGGAATAGTGCCCCATCATTGGAGTCAGTAGGAGGAATAGTGCCCCATCATTGGAGTCAGTGGGGGAATAGTGCCCCATCATTGATGTTAGTGGGAGGAATAGTGCCCCATCATTGGAGTCAGTGGGGGAATAGTGCCCCATCTTTGGAGTCAGTGGAGGAATAGTACCCCATCATTGGAGACAGTGGGGGAATAGTGCCCCATCATTGGAGTCAGTGGGGAATAGTGCCCTATCATTGGAGTCAGTGGGGGAATAGGGC
The DNA here is from genome assembly GCF_037356315.1 of Lithobates pipiens. Taxonomy (NCBI): domain Eukaryota; kingdom Metazoa; phylum Chordata; class Amphibia; order Anura; family Ranidae; genus Lithobates; species Lithobates pipiens. The sequence goes on along the minus strand of NW_027507791.1, from coordinate 81,478,730 downwards.
CCCATCATTGGAGTCAGTGGGGGAATAGTGCCCCATCATTGGAGTCAGTGGGGAATAGTTGTCCATTATTGGAGTCAGTGGAGGAATAGTGCCCTATCATTGGAGTCAGTGGGGGAATAGTGCCCCATCATTGGGGAATAGTGCCCCATCATTGGAGTCAGTGGAGGAATAGTTCCCCATCATTGGAGTCAGTGGGTGAATAGGGCCCCATCATTGGAGTCAGTGGGGGAATAGTGGCCCATCACTGGAGTCAGTGGAGGAATAGTGCCCCATCATTGGAGTCAGTGGAGGAATAGGGCCCCATCATTGGAGTCAGTGGGGGAATAGTGCCCCATCATTGGAGTCAGTGGGGGAATAGGGCCCCATCATTGGAGTCAGAGGGGGAATAGTGCCCCATCATTGGAGTCAGTGGGGGAATAGTGGCCCATTATTGGAGTCAGTGGGGGAATATTGCCTTATCATTGGAATCAGTAAAAGGAATAGTACCCCATCATTGGAGTCAGTGAAAGGAATAGTGCCCCATCATTGATGTTAGTGGGAGGAATAGTGCCCCATTATTGGAGTCAGTGGGGGAATAGTGCCCCATCATTGCAGTCAGTGGGGGAATAGTGCCCCATCATTGGAGTCAGTGGGGGAATAGAGCCCCATCATTGGAGTCAGTGGGGGAATAGTGCCCCATCATTGGAGTCAGTGGAGGAATAGTGCCCCATCATTGGAGTCAGTGGGGGAATAGTGCCCCATCATTAGAGTCAGTGGTGGAATAGGGCCCTATCATTGGAGTCAGTGGAGGAATAGTGCCCCATCATTGGAGTCAGTGGGGGAATAGAGCCCCATCATTGGAGTCAGTGGAGGAATAGTGCCCCATCATTGGAGTCAGTGGGGGAATAGTGCCCCATCATTGGAGTCAGTGGGGGAATAGGGCCCCATCATTGGAGTCAGTGGGGGAATAGGGCACCATCATTGGAGTTAGTGGGGGAATAGTGCCCCATCATTGGAGTCAGTAGGAGGAATAGTGCCCCATCATTGGAGTCAGTGGGGGAATAGTGCCCCATCATTGATGTTAGTGGGAGGAATAGTGCCCCATCATTGGAGTCAGTGGGGGAATAGTGCCCCATCTTTGGAGTCAGTGGAGGAATAGTACCCCATCATTGGAGTCAGTGGGGGAATAGAGCCCCATCATTGGAGTCAGTGGAGGAATAGTGCCCCATAATTGGAGTCAGTGGAGGAATAGTGCCCCATCATTGGAGTCAGTGGGGGAATAGTGCCCCATCATTGGAGTCAGTGGAGGAATAGTGCCCCATCATTTTAGTCTGTTGGGGAATAGTGCCCCATCATTGGAGTCAATGGGGGAACAGAGCCCCATCATTGGAGTCAGTGGGGGAATAGGGCCCCATCATTGGAGTCAGTGGGGGAATAATGCCCCATCATTGGAGTCAGTGGAGGAATAGTGCCCCATCATTGGAGTCAGTGGGGGAATAGTGCCCCATCACTGAAGTCAATGGGGGAATAGAGCCCCATCATTGGAGTCAGTGGAGGAATAGTGCCCCATCATTGGAGTCAGTGGGGGAATAGTGCCCCATCATTGGAGTCAGTGGAGGAATAGTGCCCTATCATTGGAGTCAGTGGGGGAATAGTGCCCCATCATTGGGGAATAGTGCCCCATCATTGGAGTCAGTGGAGGAATAGTTCCCCATCATTGGAGTCAGTGGGTGAATAGGGCCCCATCATTGGAGTCAGTGGGGGAATAGTGGCCCATCACTGGAGTCAGTGGAGGAATAGTGCCCCATCATTGGAGTCAGTGGAGGAATAGGGCCCCATCATTGGAGTCAGTGGGGGAATAGTGCCCCATCATTGGAGTCAGTGGGGGAATAGGGCCCCATCATTGGAGTCAGAGGGGGAATAGTGCCCCATCATTGGAGTCAGTGGGGGAATAGTGGCCCATTATTGGAGTCAGTGGGGGAATGATGCCTTATCATTGGAATCAGTAAAAGGAATAGTACCCCATCATTGGAGTCAGTGAAAGGAATAGTGCCCCATCATTGATGTTAGTGGGAGGAATAGTGCCCCATTATTGGAGTCAGTGGGGGAATAGTGCCCCATCATTGCAGTCAGTGGGGGAATAGTGCCCCATCATTGGAGTCAGTGGGGGAATAGAGCCCCATCATTGGAGTCAGTGGGGGAATAGTGCCCCATCATTGGAGTCAGTGGAGGAATAGTGCCCCATCATTGGAGTCAGTGGGGGAATAGTGCCCCATCATTAGAGTCAGTGGTGGAATAGGGCCCTATCATTGGAGTCAGTGGAGGAATAGTGCCCCATCATTGGAGTCAGTGGGGGAATAGAGCCCCATCATTGGAGTCAGTGGAGGAATAGTGCCCCATCATTGGAGTCAGTGGGGGAATAGTGCCCCATCATTGGAGTCAGTGGGGGAATAGGGCCCCATCATTGGAGTCAGTGGGGGAATAGGGCACCATCATTGGAGTTAGTGGGGGAATAGTGCCCCATCATTGGAGTCAGTAGGAGGAATAGTGCCCCATCATTGGAGTCAGTGGGGGAATAGTGCCCCATCATTGATGTTAGTGGGAGGAATAGTGCCCCATCATTGGAGTCAGTGGGGGAATAGTGCCCCATCTTTGGAGTCAGTGGAGGAATAGTACCCCATCATTGGAGTCAGTGGGGGAATAGAGCCCCATCATTGGAGTCAGTGGAGGAATAGTGCCCCATAATTGGAGTCAGTGGAGGAATAGTGCCCCATCATTGGAGTCAGTGGGGGAATAGTGCCCCATCATTGGAGTCAGTGGAGGAATAGTGCCCCATCATTTTAGTCTGTTGGGGAATAGTGCCCCATCATTGGAGTCAATGGGGGAACAGAGCCCCATCATTGGAGTCAGTGGGGGAATAGGGCCCCATCATTGGAGTCAGTGGGGGAATAATGCCCCATCATTGGAGTCAGTGGAGGAATAGTGCCCCATCATTGGAGTCAGTGGGGGAATAGTGCCCCATCACTGGAGTCAATGGGGGAATAGAGCCCCATCATTGGAGTCAGTGGAGGAATAGTGCCCCATCATTGGAGTCAGTGGGGAATAGTGCCCTATCATTGGAGTCAGTGGGGGAATAGGGCCCCATCATTGGAGTCAGTGGGGGAATAGTGCCCCATCATTGGAGTCAGTGGGGAATAGTTGTCCATTATTGGAGTCAGTGGAGGAATAGTGCCCTATCATTGGAGTCAGTGGGGGAATAGTGCCCCATCATTGGGGAATAGTGCCCCATCATTGGAGTCAGTGGAGGAATAGTTCCCCATCATTGGAGTCAGTGGGTGAATAGGGCCCCATCATTTGAGTCAGTGGGGGAATAGGGCCCCATCATTGGAGTCAGTGGGGGAATAGTGGCCCATCACTGGAGTCAGTGGAGGAATAGTGCCCCATCATTGGAGTCAGTGGAGGAATAGTGCCCCATCATTGGAGTCAGTGGGAGGAATAGTGCACCATCATTGGAGTCAGTGGAGGAATAGTGCCCCATCATTGGAGTCAGTTGGGGAATAGTGCCCCATCATTGGTGTCCGTGGGAGGAATAGTGGCCCATTATTGGAGTCACTGGGAGGAATAGGGCCCCATCATTGGAGTCAGTGGGGGAATAGTGCCCCATCATTGGAGTCAGTGGAGGAATAGGGCCCCATCATTGGAGTCAGTTGGGGAATAGTGTCCCATCATTGGAGTCAATGGGGGAATAGAGCCCCATCAATGGAGTCAGTGGGGGAATAGTGTCCCATCATTGGAGTCAGTGGAGGAATAGTGCCCCATCATTGGAGTCAGTGGGGGAATAGTGCCCCATCATTGGAGTCAGTAGGGGAATAGGGCTCCATCATTGGAGTCAGTGGGGGAATAGGGCCCCATCATTGGAGTTAGTGGGGGAATAGTGCCCCATCATTGGAGTCAGTAGGAGGAATAGTGCCCCATCATTGGAGTCAGTGGGGGAATAGTGCCCCATCATTGGAGTCAGTGGGGGAATAGTGGCCCATCATTGGAGTCAGTGGGGGAATAGTGGCCCATCATTGGAGTCAGTGGGGGAATAGTGCCCCATCAGTTGAGTCAGTGGGGGAATAGTGCCCCATCAGTTGAGTCAGTGGGAGGACTAGGGCCCCATCATTGGAGTCAGTGGGGGAATAGTGCCCCATCATTGGAGTCAGTGGGGGAATAGAGCCCCATCATTGGAGTCAGTGGAGGAATAGTGCCCCATCATTGGAGTCAGTGGAGAAATAGTGCCCCATCATTGGAGTCAGTGGGGAATGGTGCCCCATCATTTGAGTCAGTGGGAGGAATAGTGGCCCATTATTGGAGTCAGTGGAGGAATAGTGCCCCATCATTGGAGTCAGTGGGGGAATAGTGCCCCATCATTGGAGTCAGTGGGGGAATAGGGCCCCATAACTGGTGTCAGTGGGGGAATAGTGCCCCATTATTGGTGTCAGTGGGAGGAATAGTGCCCCATCATTGGAGTCAGTGGGGGAAGATGCCCCATCATTGGAGTCAGTTAAGGAATAGTGCCCCATCATTGGAGTCAGTGGGGGAATAGTGGCCCATCATTGGAATCAGTGGTGGAATAGGGCCCCATGATTGGAGTCAGTAGGGGAATAGTGCCCCATCATTGGAGTCATTGGGGAATAGTGCCCCATCATTGAAGTCAGTGGGGGAATAGTGCCCCATCAGTGGAGTCAGTGGAGGAATAGTGCCCCATCATTGGAGTCAGTTGGGGAAGATGCCCCATCATTGGAGTCAATGGGGGAATAGAGCCCCATCATTGGAGTCAGTGGGGGAATAGTGCCCCATCATTGGAGTCAGCGGTGGAATAGGGACCTATCATTGGAGTCAGTGGGGGAATAGTGCCCCATCATTGGGGAATAGTGCCCCATCATTGGAGTCAGTGGAGGAATAGTGCCCCATCATTGGAGTCAGTGGTAGGAATAGTGGCCCATTATTGGAGTCAGTGGAGGAATAGTGCCCCATCATTGGAGTCAGTGGGAGGAATAGTGGCCCATCATTGGAGTCAGTGGAGGAATAGTGCCCCATCATTGGAGTCAGTGGGGGAACAGTGGCCCATCATTGGAGTCAGTGGTGGAATAGGGCCCCATCATTGGAGTCAGTGGGGGAATAGTGCCCCATCATTGGAGTCAATGGGGGAATAGTGCCCCATCATTGGAGTCAGTGGAGGAATAGTGCCCCATCATTGGAGTCAGTGGGGGAATAGTGCCCCATCATTGGAGTCAGTGGAGGAATAGTGCCCCATCATTGGAGTCAGTGGGAGGAATATTGGCCCATCATTCGAGTCAGTGGGGGAATCATGCCCCATCATTGGAGTCAGTGGGGGAATAGTGCCCCATCATTGGAGTCAGTTGGAGGAATAGGGCCCCATCATTGGAGTCAGTGGGGGAATAGTGCCCCATCATTGTAGTCAGTGGGGAATAGTGCCCCATCATTGGAGTCAGTGGGGGAATAGTGCCCCATCATTGGAGTCAGTGGAGGAATAGTGCATCATCATTGGAGTCAATGGGAGGAATAGGGCTCCATCATTGGAGACAGTGGGAGGAATAGTGCCCCATCATTGGAGTCAGTGGGGGAATAGAGCCCCATCATTGGAGTCAGTGGAGGAATAGTGCCCCATCATTGGAGTCAGTGGAGGAATAGTGCCCCATCATTGGAGTCAGTGGGGGAATAGAGCCCCATCATTGGAGTCAGTGGAGGAATAGGGCCCCATCAATGGAGTCAGTGGTAGGAATAGTGGCCCATTATTGGAGTCAGTGGAGGAATAGTGCCCCATCATTGGAGTCAGTGGGAGGAATAGTGCCCCATCATTGGAGTCAGTGGGGGAACAGTGGCCCATCATTGGAGTCAGTGGTGGAATAGGGCCCCATCATTGGAGTCAGTGGGGGAATAGTGCCCCATCATTGGAGTCATTGGGGGAATAGTGCCCCATCATTGGAGTCAGTGGAGGAATAGTGCCCCATCATTGAAGTCAGTGGGGGAATAGTGCCCCATCATTGGAGTCAGTGGAGGAATAGTGCCCCATCATTGGAGTCAGTGGGAGGAATATTGGCCCATCATTCGAGTCAGTGGGGGAATCGTGCCCCATCATTGGAGTCAGTGGGGGAATATTGCCCCATCATTGGAGTCAGTTGGAGGAATAGGGCCCCATCATTGGAGTCAGTGGGGGAATAGTGCCCCATCATTGTGGTCAGTGGGGAATAGTGCCCCATCATTGGAGTCAGTGGGGGAATAGTGCCCCATCATTGGAGTCAGTGGAGGAATAGTGCATCATCATTGGAGTCAGTGGGGAATAGTGCCCCATGATTGATGTTAGTGGGAGGAATAGTGCCCCATCATTGGAGTCAGTGGGGGAATAGTGCCCCATCTTTGGAGTCCGTGGAGGAATAGTACCCCATCATTGGAGTCAGTGGGGGAATAGTGCCCCATCATTGGAGTCAGTTGGGGAATAGTGCCCCATCTTTGGAGTCCGTGGAGGAATAGTGGCACATTATTGGAGTCACTGGGAGGAATAGGGCCCCATCATTGGAGTCAGTGGGGGAATAGTGCCCCATCATTGGAGTCAGTGGAGGAATAGTGCACCATCATTGGAGTCAGTTGGGGAATAGTGTCCCATCATTGGAGTCATTGGGGGAATAGTGCCCCATCATTGGAGTCAGTGGAGGAATAGTGCCCCATCATTGGAGTCAGTGGGGGAATAGTGCCCCATCATTGGAGTCAGTGGAGGAATAGTGCCCCATCATTGGAGTCAGTGGGAGGAATATTGGCCCATCATTGGAGTCAGTGGAGGAATAGTGCCCCATCATTGGAGTCAGTGGAGGAATAGTGCCCCATCATTGGAGTCAGTGGGAGGAATAGTGCCCCATCATTGGAGTCAGGGGGGGAATAGGGCCCCATCATTGGAGTCAGTGGGGGAATAGTGGCCCATTATTGGAGTCAGTGGGGGAATAGTGCCCCATCATTGGAGTCAGTGGGGGAATATTGCCTTATCATTGGAATCAGTAAAAGGAATAGTGCCCCATCATTGGAGTCAGTGAAAGGAATAGTGCCCCATCATTGATGTTAGTGGGAGGAATAGTGCCCCATCATTGGAGTCAGCGGGGGAATAGTGCCCCATCTTTGGAGTCAGTGGAGAAATAGTACCCCATCATTGGAGTCAGTGGGGGAATAGTGCCCCATCATTGGAGTCAGTTGGGGAATAGTGCCCCATCATTGGTGTCCGTGGGAGGAATAGTGGCCCATTATTGGAGTCACTGAGAGGAATAGGGCCCCATCATTGGAGTCAGTGGGGGAATAGTGCCCCATCATTGGAGTCAGTGGAGGAATAGTGCCCCATCATTGGAGTCAGTTGGGGAATAGTGCCCCATCATTGGAGTCATTGGGGGAATAGTGCCCCATCATTGGAGTCAGTGGAGGAATAGTGCCCCATCATTGGAGTCAGTGGGGGAATAGTGCCCCATCATTGGAGTCAGTGGAGGAATAGTGCCCCATCATTGGAGTCAGTGGGAGGAATATTGGCCCATCATTCGAGTCAGTGGGGGAATCGTGCCCCATCATTGGAGTCAGTGGGGGAATAGTGCCCCATCATTGGAGTCAGTTGGAGGAATAGGGCCCCATCATTGGAGTCAGTGGAGGAATAGTGCCCCATCATTGGAGTCAGTGGAGGAATAGTGCCCCATCATTGGAGTCAGTGGGGGAATAGTGCCCCATCATTGGAGTCAGTGGGGGAATAGTGCCCCATCATTGGAGTCAGTGGGGGAATAGTGCCCCATCATTGGAGTCAGTGGAGGAATAGTGCCCCATCATTGGAGTCAGCTGGGAAAGATGCCCCATCATTGGAGTCAGTGGGGGAATAGTGCTTCATCATTGGAGACAGTGGGAGGAATAGGGCCCCATCATTGGAGTCAGTGGGGGAATAGTGCCCCATCATTAGAGTCAGTGGTGGAATAGGGCCCTATCATTGGAGTCAGTGGAGGAATAGTGCCCCATCATTGGAGTCAGTGGGGGAATAGTGCCCCATCATTGGAGTCAGTGGAGTAATAGTGCCCCATCATTGGAGTCAGTGGATGAATAGTGCCCCATCATTGGAGTCAGTGGATGAATAGTGCCCCATCATTGGAGTCAGTGGAGTAATAGTGCCCCATCATTGGAGTCAGTGGGGGAATAGTGCCCCATCATTGGAGTCAGTGGGGGAATAGAGCCCCATCATTGGAGTCAGTGGGGGAATAGTGCCCCATCATTGGAGTCAGTAGGAGGAATAGTGCCCCATCATTGGAGTCAGTGGGGGAATAGTGCCCCATCATTGGAGTCAGTGGGGGAATAGTGGCCCATCATTGGAGTCAGTGGGGGAATAGTGGCCCATCATTGGAGTCAGTGGGGGAATAGTGCCCCATCAGTTGAGTCAGTGGGGGAATAGTGCCCCATCAGTTGAGTCAGTGGGAGGACTAGGGCCCCATCATTGGAGTCAGTGGGGGAATAGTGCCCCATCATTGGAGTCAGTGGGGGAATAGAGCCCCATCATTGGAGTCAGTGGAGGAATAGTGCCCCATCATTGGAGTCAGTGGAGAAATAGTGCCCCATCATTGGAGTCAGTGGGGAATGGTGCCCCATCATTTGAGTCAGTGGGAGGAATAGTGGCCCATTATTGGAGTCAGTGGAGGAATAGTGCCCCATCATTGGAGTCAGTGGGGGAATAGTGCCCCATCATTGGAGTCAGTGGGGGAATAGGGCCCCATAACTGGTGTCAGTGGGGGAATAGTGCCCCATTATTGGTGTCAGTGGGAGGAATAGTGCCCCATCATTGGAGTCAGTGGGGGAAGATGCCCCATCATTGGAGTCAGTTAGGGAATAGTGCCCCATCATTGGAGTCAGTGGGGGAATAGTGGCCCATCATTGGAGTCAGTGGTGGAATAGGGCCCCATAACTGGTGTCAGTGGGGGAATAGTGCCCCATTATTGGTGTCAGTGGGAGGAATAGTGCCCCATCATTGGAGTCAGTGGGGGAAGATGCCCCATCATTGGAGTCAGTTAAGGAATAGTGCCCCATCATTGGAGTCAGTGGGGGAATAGTGGCCCATCATTGGAATCAGTGGTGGAATAGGGCCCCATGATTGGAGTCAGTAGGGGAATAGTGCCCCATCATTGGAGTCATTGGGGAATAGTGCCCCATCATTGAAGTCAGTGGGGGAATAGTGCCCCATCAGTGGAGTCAGTGGAGGAATAGTGCCCCATCATTGGAGTCAGTTGGGGAAGATGCCCCATCATTGGAGTCAATGGGGGAATAGAGCCCCATCATTGGAGTCAGTGGGGGAATAGTGCCCCATCATTGGAGTCAGCGGTGGAATAGGGACCTATCATTGGAGTCAGTGGGGGAATAGTGCCCCATCATTGGGGAATAGTGCCCCATCATTGGAGTCAGTGGAGGAATAGTGCCCCATCATTGGAGTCAGTGGGAGGAATAGTGGCCCATCACTAGAGTCAGTGGGGGAATAGTGCCCCATCATTGGTGTCAGTGGAGGAATAGTGCCCCATCATTGGAGTCAGTGGTAGGAATAGTGGCCCATTATTGGAGTCAGTGGAGGAATAGTGCCCCATCATTGGAGTCAGTGGGAGGAATAGTGGCCCATCATTGGAGTCAGTGGAGGAATAGTGCCCCATCATTGGAGTCAGTGGGGGAACAGTGGCCCATCATTGGAGTCAGTGGTGGAATAGGGCCCCATCATTGGAGTCAGTGGGGGAATAGTGCCCCATCATTGGAGTCAATGGGGGAATAGTGCCCCATCATTGGAGTCAGTGGAGGAATAGTGCCCCATCATTGGAGTCAGTGGGGGAATAGTGCCCCATCATTGGAGTCAGTGGAGGAATAGTGCCCCATCATTGGAGTCAGTGGGAGGAATATTGGCCCATCATTCGAGTCAGTGGGGGAATCGTGCCCCATCATTGGAGTCAGTGGGGGAATAGTGCCCCATCATTGGAGTCAGTTGGAGGAATAGGGCCCCATCATTGGAGTCAGTGGGGGAATAGTGCCCCATCATTGTAGTCAGTGGGGAATAGTGCCCCATCATTGGAGTCAGTGGGGGAATAGTGCCCCATCATTGGAGTCAGTGGAGGAATAGTGCATCATCATTGGAGTCAATGGGAGGAATAGGGCTCCATCATTGGAGACAGTGGGAGGAATAGTGCCCCATCATTGGAGTCAGTGGGGGAATAGAGCCCCATCATTGGAGTCAGTGGAGGAATAGTGCCCCATCATTGGAGTCAGTGGAGGAATAGTGCCCCATCATTGGAGTCAGTGGGGGAATAGAGCCCCATCATTGGAGTCAGTGGAGGAATAGGGCCCCATCAATGGAGTCAGTGGTAGGAATAGTGGCCCATTATTGGAGTCAGTGGAGGAATAGTGCCCCATCATTGGAGTCAGTGGGAGGAATAGTGCCCCATCATTGGAGTCAGTGGGGGAACAGTGGCCCATCATTGGAGTCAGTGGTGGAATAGGGCCCCATCATTGGAGTCAGTGGGGGAATAGTGCCCCATCATTGGAGTCATTGGGGGAATAGTGCCCCATCATTGGAGTCAGTGGAGGAATAGTGCCCCATCATTGAAGTCAGTGGGGGAATAGTGCCCCATCATTGGAGTCAGTGGAGGAATAGTGCCCCATCATTGGAGTCAGTGGGAGGAATATTGGCCCATCATTCGAGTCAGTGGGGGAATCGTGCCCCATCATTGGAGTCAGTGGGGGAATATTGCCCCATCATTGGAGTCAGTTGGAGGAATAGGGCCCCATCATTGGAGTCAGTGGGGGAATAGTGCCCCATCATTGTGGTCAGTGGGGAATAGTGCCCCATCATTGGAGTCAGTGGGGGAATAGTGCCCCATCATTGGAGTCAGTGGAGGAATAGTGCATCATCATTGGAGTCAGTGGGGAATAGTGCCCCATGATTGATGTTAGTGGGAGGAATAGTGCCCCATCATTGGAGTCAGTGGGGGAATAGTGCCCCATCTTTGGAGTCCGTGGAGGAATAGTACCCCATCATTGGAGTCAGTGGGGGAATAGTGCCCCATCATTGGAGTCAGTTGGGGAATAGTGCCCCATCTTTGGAGTCCGTGGAGGAATAGTACCCCATCATTGGAGTCAGTGGGGGAATAGTGCCCCATCATTGGAGTCAGTTGGGGAATAGTGCCCCATCATTGGTGTCCGTGGGAGGAATAGTGGCACATTATTGGAGTCACTGGGAGGAATAGGGCCCCATCATTGGAGTCAGTGGGGGAATAGTGCCCCATCATTGGAGTCAGTGGAGGAATAGTGCCCCATCATTGGAGTCAGTGGGGGAATAGTGCCCCATCATTGGAGTCAGTTGGGGAATAGTGTCCCATCATTGGAGTCATTGGGGGAATAGTGCCCCATCATTGGAGTCAGTGGAGGAATAGTGCCCCATCATTGGAGTCAGTGGGGGAATAGTGCCCCATCATTGGAGTCAGTGGAGGAATAGTGCCCCATCATTGGAGTCAGTGGGAGGAATATTGGCCCATCATTGGAGTCAGTGGAGGAATAGTGCCCCATCATTGGAGTCAGTGGAGGAATAGTGCCCCATCATTGGAGTCAGTGGGAGGAATAGTGCCCCATCATTGGAGTCAGGGGGGGAATAGGGCCCCATCATTGGAGTCAGTGGGGGAATAGTGGCCCATTATTGGAGTCAGTGGGGGAATAGTGCCCCATCATTGGAGTCAGTGGGGGAATATTGCCTTATCATTGGAATCAGTAAAAGGAATAGTGCCCCATCATTGGAGTCAGTGAAAGGAATAGTGCCCCATCATTGATGTTAGTGGGAGGAATAGTGCCCCATCATTGGAGTCAGCGGGGGAATAGTGCCCCATCTTTGGAGTCAGTGGAGAAATAGTACCCCATCATTGGAGTCAGTGGGGGAATAGTGCCCCATCATTGGAGTCAGTTGGGGAATAGTGCCCCATCATTGGTGTCCGTGGGAGGAATAGTGGCCCATTATTGGAGTCACTGAGAGGAATAGGGCCCCATCATTGGAGTCAGTGGGGGAATAGTGCCCCATCATTGGAGTCAGTGGAGGAATAGTGCCCCATCATTGGAGTCAGTTGGGGAATAGTGCCCCATCATTGGAGTCATTGGGGGAATAGTGCCCCATCATTGGAGTCAGTGGAGGAATAGTGCCCCATCATTGGAGTCAGTGGGGGAATAGTGCCCCATCATTGGAGTCAGTGGAGGAATAGTGCCCCATCATTGGAGTCAGTGGGAGGAATATTGGCCCATCATTCGAGTCAGTGGGGGAATCGTGCCCCATCATTGGAGTCAGTGGGGGAATAGTGCCCCATCATTGGAGTCAGTTGGAGGAATAGGGCCCCATCATTGGAGTCAGTGGAGGAATAGTGCCCCATCATTGGAGTCAGTGGAGGAATAGTGCCCCATCATTGGAGTCAGTGGGGGAATAGTGCCCCATCATTGGAGTCAGTGGGGGAATAGTGCCCCATCATTGGAGTCAGTGGGGGAATAGTGCCCCATCATTGGAGTCAGTGGAGGAATAGTGCCCCATCATTGGAGTCAGCTGGGAAAGATGCCCCATCATTGGAGTCAGTGGGGGAATAGTGCTTCATCATTGGAGACAGTGGGAGGAATAGGGCCCCATCATTGGAGTCAGTGGGGGAATAGTGCCCCATCATTAGAGTCAGTGGTGGAATAGGGCCCTATCATTGGAGTCAGTGGAGGAATAGTGCCCCATCATTGGAGTCAGTGGGGGAATAGAGCCCCATCATTGGAGTCAGTGGATGAATAGTGCCCCATCATTGGAGTCAGTGGAGTAATAGTGCCCCATCATTGGAGTCAGTGGGGGAATAGTGCCCCATCATTGGAGTCAGTGGGGGAATAGAGCCCCATCATTGGAGTCAGTGGGGGGAATAGTGCCCCATCATTGGAGTCAGTGGAGGAATAGTGCCCCATCATTGGAGTCAGTGGGGGAATAGAGCCCCATCATTGGAGTCAGTGGGGGAATAGTGCCCCATTATTGGTGTCAGTGGGAGGAATAGGGCCCCATAATTGGAGTCAGTGGGGGAATAGTGCCCCATCATTGGAGTCAGTGGGGGAATAGGGCCCCATCATTGGAGTCAGAGGGGGAATATTGCCCCATCATTGGAGTCAGTGGGGGAATAGTGGCCCATTATTGGAGTCAGTGGGGGAATAGTGCCCCATCATTGGAGTCAGTGGGGGAATAGTGCCCCATCATTGGAGTCAGTGGGGGGATAGAGCCCCATCATTGGAGTCAGTGGAGGAATAGTGCCCCATCATTGGAGTCAGTGGAGGAATAGTGCCCCATCATTGGAGTCAGTGGGGGAATAGGGCCCCATCATTGGAGTCAGTGGGGGAATAGGGCCCCATCATTGGAGTCAGTGGGGGAATAGGGCCCCATCATTGGAGTCAGTGGGGGAATAGTGCCCCGTCATTGGAGTCAGTGGGGGAATAGGGCCCCATCATTGGAGTCAGTGGGGGAATAGGGCCCCGTCATTGGAGTCAGTGGGGGAATAGGGCCCCATCATTGGAGTCAGTGGGGGAATAGGGCCCCGTCATTGGAGTCAGCGGGGGAATAGTGCCCCATCATTGGAGTCAGTGGGGGAATAGTGGCCCATTATTGGAGTCAGTGGGGGAATAGTGCCCCATCATTGGAGTCAGTGGGGGAATAGTGCCCCATCCATGGAGTCAGAGGGAGGAATAGTGCCCCATTATTGGAGTCAGTGGGGGAATAGTGCCCCATCATTGGAGTCAGTGGGGGAATAGTGCCCCATCATTGGAGTCAGTGGGGGGATAGAGCCCCATCATTGGAGTCAGTGGAGGAATAGTGCCCCATCATTGGAGTCAGTGGAGGAATAGTGCCCCATCATTGGAGTCAGTGGGGGAATAGGGCCCCATCATTGGAGTCAGTGGGGGAATAGGGCCCCATCATTGGAGTCAGTGGGGGAATAGGGCCCCATCATTGGAGTCAGTGGGGGAATAGGGCCCCGTCATTGGAGTCAGTGGGGGAATAGGGCCCCATCATTGGAGTCAGTGGGGGAATAGGGCCCCGTCATTGGAGTCAGTGGGGGAATAGGGCCCCATCATTGGAGTCAGTGGGGGAATAGGGCCCCGTCATTGGAGTCAGCGGGGGAATAGTGCCCCATCATTGGAGTCAGTGGGGGAATAGTGGCCCATTATTGGAGTCAGTGGGGGAATAGTGCCCCATCATTGGAGTCAGTGGGGGAATAGTGCCCCATCCATGGAGTCAGAGGGAGGAATAGTGCCCCATTATTGGAGTCAGTGGGGGAATAGTGCCCCATCATTGGAGTCAGTGGGGGAATAGTGCCCCATCATTGGAGTCAGTGGGGGGATAGAGCCCCATCATTGGAGTCAGTGGAGGAATAGTGCCCCATCATTGGAGTCAGTGGAGGAATAGTGCCCCATCATTGGAGTCAGTGGGGGAATAGGGCCCCATCATTGGAGTCAGTGGGGGAATAGGGCCCCATCATTGGAGTCAGTGGGGGAATAGGGCCCCATCATTGGAGTCAGTGGGGGAATAGGGCCCCGTCATTGGAGTCAGTGGGGGAATAGGGCCCCATCATTGGAGTCAGTGGGGGAATAGGGCCCCGTCATTGGAGTCAGTGGGGGAATAGGGCCCCATCATTGGAGTCAGTGGGGGAATAGGGCCCCGTCATTGGAGTCAGCGGGGGAATAGTGCCCCATCATTGGAGTCAGTGGGGCAATAGTGGCCCATTATTGGAGTCAGTGGGGGAATCGTGCCCCATCATTGGAGTCAGTGGGGGAATAGTGCCCCATCATTGGAGTCAGTTGGAGGAATAGGGCCCCATCATTGGAGTCAGTGGGGGAATAGTGCCCCATCATTGGAGTCAGTGGGGGAATATTGCCTTATCATTGGAATCAGTAAAAGGAATAGTGCCCCATCATTGGAGTCAGTGAAAGGAATAGTGCCCCATGATTGATGTTAGTGGGAGGAATAGTGCCCCATCATTGGAGTCAGTGGGGGAATAGTGCCCCATCTTTGGAGTCCGTGGAGGAATAGTACCCCATCATTGGAGTCAGTGGGGGAATAGTGCCCCATCATTGGAGTCAGTTGGGGAATAGTGCCCCATCATTGGTGTCCGTGGGAGGAATAGTGGCACATTATTGGAGTCACTGGGAGGAATAGGGCCCCATCATTGGAGTCAGTGGGGGAATAGTGCCCCATCATTGGAGTCAGTGGAGGAATAGTGCACCATCATTGGAGTCAGTTGGGGAATAGTGTCCCATCATTGGAGTCATTGGGGGAATAGTGCCCCATCATTGGAGTCAGTGGAGGAATAGTGCCCCATCATTGGAGTCAGTGGGGGAATAGTGCCCCATCATTGGAGTCAGTGGAGGAATAGTGCCCCATCATTGGAGTCAGTGGGAGGAATATTGGCCCATCATTGGAGTCAGTGGAGGAATAGTGCCCCATCATTGGAGTCAGTGGAGGAATAGTGCCCCATCATTGGAGTCAGTGGGAGGAATAGTGCCCCATCATTGGAGTCAGGGGGGGAATAGGGCCCCATCATTGGAGTCAGTGGGGGAATAGTGGCCCATTATTGGAGTCAGTGGGGGAATAGTGCCCCATCATTGGAGTCAGTGGGGGAATATTGCCTTATCATTGGAATCAGTAAAAGGAATAGTGCCCCATCATTGATGTTAGTGGGAGGAATAGTGCCCCATCATTGGAGTCAGCGGGGGAATAGTGCCCCATCTTTGGAGTCAGTGGAGAAATAGTACCCCATCATTGGAGTCAGTGGGGGAATAGTGCCCCATCATTGGAGTCAGTTGGGGAATAGTGCCCCATCATTGGTGTCCGTGGGAGGAATAGTGGCCCATTATTGGAGTCACTGAGAGGAATAGGGCCCCATCATTGGAGTCAGTGGGGGAATAGTGCCCCATCATTGGAGTCAGTGGAGGAATAGTGCCCCATCATTGGAGTCAGTTGGGGAATAGTGCCCCATCATTGGAGTCATTGGGGGAATAGTGCCCCATCATTGGAGTCAGTGGAGGAATAGTGCCCCATCATTGGAGTCAGTGGGGGAATAGTGCCCCATCATTGGAGTCAGTGGAGGAATAGTGCCCCATCATTGGAGTCAGTGGGAGGAATAGTGCCCCATCATTGGAGTCAGTGGGGGAATAGTGCCCCATCATTGGAGTCAGTGGGGGAATAGTGCCCCATCATTGGAGTCAGTGGGGGAATAGTGCCCCATCATTGGAGTCAGTGGAGGAATAGTGCCCCATCATTGGAGTCAGCTGGGAAAGATGCCCCATCATTGGAGTCAGTGGGGGAATAGTGCTTCATCATTGGAGACAGTGGGAGGAATAGGGCCCCATCATTGGAGTCAGTGGGGGAATAGTGCCCCATCATTAGAGTCAGTGGTGGAATAGGGCCCTATCATTGGAGTCAGTGGAGGAATAGTGCCCCATCATTGGAGTCAGTGGGGGAATAGAGCCCCATCATTGGAGTCAGTGGATGAATAGTGCCCCATCATTGGAGTCAGTGGAGGAATAGTGCCCCATCATTGGAGTCAGTGGGGGAATAGTGCCCCATCATTGGAGTCAGTGGGGGAATAGAGCCCCATCATTGGAGTCAGTGGGGGGAATAGTGCCCCATCATTGGAGTCAGTGGAGGAATAGTGCCCCATCATTGGAGTCAGTGGGGGAATAGAGCCCCATCATTGGAGTCAGTGGGGGAATAGTGCCCCATTATTGGTGTCAGTGGGAGGAATAGGGCCCCATAATTGGAGTCAGTGGGGGAATAGTGCCCCATCATTGGAGTCAGTGGGGGAATAGGGCCCCATCATTGGAGTCAGAGGGGGAATATTGCCCCATCATTGGAGTCAGTGGGGGAATAGTGGCCCATTATTGGAGTCAGTGGGGGAATAGTGCCCCATCATTGGAGTCAGTGGGGGAATAGTGCCCCATCATTGGAGTCAGTGGGGGGATAGAGCCCCATCATTGGAGTCAGTGGAGGAATAGTGCCCCATCATTGGAGTCAGTGGAGGAATAGTGCCCCATCATTGGAGTCAGTGGGGGAATAGGGCCCCATCATTGGAGTCAGTGGGGGAATAGGGCCCCATCATTGGAGTCAGTGGGGGAATAGGGCCCCATCATTGGAGTCAGTGGGGGAATAGGGCCCCGTCATTGGAGTCAGTGGGGGAATAGGGCCCCATCATTGGAGTCAGTGGGGGAATAGGGCCCCGTCATTGGAGTCAGTGGGGGAATAGGGCCCCATCATTGGAGTCAGTGGGGGAATAGGGCCCCGTCATTGGAGTCAGCGGGGGAATAGTGCCCCATCATTGGAGTGAGTGGGGGAATAGTGGCCCATTATTGGAGTCAGTGGGGGAATAGTGCCCCATCATTGGAGTCAGTGGGGGAATAGTGCCCCATCCATGGAGTCAGAGGGAGGAATAGTGCCCCATTATTGGAGTCAGTGGGGGAATAGTGCCCCATCATTGGAGTCAGTGGGGGAATAGTGCCCCATCATTGGAGTCAGTGGGGGGATAGAGCCCCATCATTGGAGTCAGTGGAGGAATAGTGCCCCATCATTGGAGTCAGTGGAGGAATAGTGCCCCATCATTGGAGTCAGTGGGGGAATAGGGCCCCATCATTGGAGTCAGTGGGGGAATAGGGCCCCATCATTGGAGTCAGTGGGGGAATAGGGCCCCATCATTGGAGTCAGTGGGGGAATAGGGCCCCGTCATTGGAGTCAGTGGGGGAATAGGGCCCCATCATTGGAGTCAGTGGGGGAATAGGGCCCCGTCATTGGAGTCAGTGGGGGAATAGGGCCCCATCATTGGAGTCAGTGGGGGAATAGGGCCCCGTCATTGGAGTCAGCGGGGGAATAGTGCCCCATCATTGGAGTCAGTGGGGGAATAGTGGCCCATTATTGGAGTCAGTGGGGGAATAGTGCCCCATCATTGGAGTCAGTGGGGGAATAGTGCCCCATCCATGGAGTCAGAGGGAGGAATAGTGCCCCATTATTGGAGTCAGTGGGGGAATAGTGCCCCATCATTGGAGTCAGTGGGGGAATAGTGCCCCATCATTGGAGTCAGTGGGGGGATAGAGCCCCATCATTGGAGTCAGTGGAGGAATAGTGCCCCATCATTGGAGTCAGTGGAGGAATAGTGCCCCATCATTGGAGTCAGTGGGGGAATAGTGCCCCATCATTGGAGTCAGTGGGGGAATAGGGCCCCATCATTGGAGTCAGTGGGGGAATAGGGCCCCATCATTGGAGTCAGTGGGGGAATAGGGCCCCGTCATTGGAGTCAGCGGGGGAATAGGGCCCCGTCATTGGAGTCAGTGGGGGAATAGGGCCCCATCATTGGAGTCAGTGGGGGAATAGGGCCCCGTCATTGGAGTCAGCGGGGGAATAGGGCCCCATCATTGGAGTCAGTGGGGGAATAGTGGCCCATTATTGGAGTCAGTGGGGGAATAGTGCCCCATCATTGGAGTCAGTGGGGGAATAGTGCCCCATCCATGGAGTCAGAGGGAGGAATAGTGCCCCATCATTGGAGTCAGTTGGAGGAATAGGGCCCCATCATTGGAGTCAGTGGGGGAATAGTGCCCCATCATTGGAGTCAGTGGGGGAATAGTGCCCCATCATTGGAGTCAGTGGGGGAATATTGCCTTATCATTGGAATCAGTAAAAGGAATAGTGCCCCATCATTGGAGTCAGTGAAAGGAATAGTGCCCCATGATTGATGTTAGTGGGAGGAATAGTGCCCCATCATTGGAGTCAGTGGGGGAATAGTGCCCCATCTTTGGAGTCCGTGGAGGAATAGTACCCCATCATTGGAGTCAGTGGGGGAATAGTGCCCCATCATTGGAGTCAGTTGGGGAATAGTGCCCCATCATTGGTGTCCGTGGGAGGAATAGTGGCCCATTATTGGAGTCACTGGGAGGAATAGGGCCCCATCATTGGAGTCAGTGGGGGAATAGTGCCCCATCATTGGAGTCAGTGGAGGAATAGTGCCCCATCATTGGAGTCAGTTGGGGAATAGTGTCCCATCATTGGAGTCATTGGGGGAATAGTGCCCCATCATTGGAGTCAGTGGGGGAATAGTGCCCCATCATTGGAGTCAGTGGAGGAATAGTGCCCCATCATTGGAGTCAGTGGGAGGAATATTGGCCCATCATTGGAGTCAGTGGGGGAATCGTGCCCCATCATTGGAGTCAGTGGGGGAATAGTGCCCCATCATTGGAGTCAGTGGGGGAATAGTGCCCCATCATTGGAGTCAGTGGAGGAATAGTGCCCCATCATTGGAGTCAGTTGGGAAAGATGCCCCATCATTGGAGTCAGTGGGGGAATAGTGCTTCATCATTGGAGTCAGTGGGGGAATAGGGCCCCATCATTAGAGTCAGTGGTGGAATAGGGCCCTATCATTGGAGTCAGTGGAGGAATAGTGCCCCATCATTGGAGTCAGTGGGGGAATAGAGCCCCATCATTGGAGTCAGTGGAGGAATAGTGCCCCATCATTGGAGTCAGTGGAGGAATAGTGCCCCATCATTGGAGTCAGTGGGGGAATAGTGCCCCATCATTGGAGTCAGTGGGGGAATAGAGCCCCATCATTGGAGTCAGTAGGGGAATAGTGCCCCATCATTGGAGTCAGTGGAGGAATAGTGCCCCATCATTGGAGTCAGTGGGGGAATAGTGCCCCATCATTGGAGTCAGTGGGGGAATAGAGCCCCATCATTGGAGTCAGTGGGGGAATAGTGCCCCATCATTGGAGTCAGTGGGGGAATAGTGCCCCATCATTGGAGTCAGTGGGGGAATAGTGGCCCATTATTGGAGTCAGTGGGGGAATATTGCCTTATCATTGGAATCAGTAAAAGGAATAGTACCCCATCATTGGAGTCAGTGAAAGGAATAGTGCCCCATCATTGATGTTAGTGGGAGGAATAGTGCCCCATTATTGGAGTCAGTGGGGGAATAGTGCCCCATCATTGCAGTCAGTGGGGGAATAGTGCCCCATCATTGGAGTCAGTGGGGGAATAGAGCCCCATCATTGGAGTCAGTGGGGGAATAGTGCCCCATCATTGGAGTCAGTGGAGGAATAGTGCCCCATCATTGGAGTCAGTGGGGGAATAGTGCCCCATCATTGGAGTCAGTGGAGGAATAGTGCCCCATCATTGGAGTCAGTGGGGGAATAGAGCCCCATCATTGGAGTCAGTGGAGGAATAGTGCCCCATCATTGGAGTCAGTGGGGGAATAGTGCCCCATCATTGGAGTCAGTGGGGGAATAGGGCCCCATCATTGGAGTCAGTGGGGGAATAGGGCCCCATCATTGGAGTTAGTGGGGGAATAGTGCCCCATCATTGGAGTCAGTAGGAGGAATAGTGCCCCATCATTGGAGTCAGTGGGGGAATAGTGCCCCATCATTGATGTTAGTGGGAGGAATAGTGCCCCATCATTGGAGTCAGTGGGGGAATAGTGCCCCATCTTTGGAGTCAGTGGAGGAATAGTACCCCATCATTGGAGTCAGTGGGGGGATAGTGCCCAATCATTGGAGTCAGTGGGGGAATAGAGCCCCATCATTGGAGTCAGTGGAGGAATAGTGCCCCATCATTGGAGTCAGTGGAGGAATAGTGCCCCATCATTGGAGTCAGTGGGGGAATAGTGCCCCATCATTGGAGTCAGTGGAGGAATAGTGCCCCATCATTGGAGTCTGTTGGGGAATAGTGCCCCATCATTGGAGTCAATGGGGGAACAGAGCCCCATCATTGGAGTCAGTGGGGGAATAGTGCCCCATCATTGGAGTCAGTGGGGGAATAGTGCCCCATCATTGGGGAACAGTGCCCCATCATTGGAGTCAGTGGAGGAATAGTTCCCCATCATTGGAGTCAGTGGGTGAATAGGGCCCCATCATTTGAGTCAGTGGGGGAATAGGGCCCCATCATTGGAGTCAGTGGGGGAATAGTGGCCCATCACTGGAGTCAGTGGAGGAATAGTGCCCCATCATTGGAGTCAGTGGAGGAATAGTGCCCCATCATTGGAGTCAGTGGGAGGAATAGTGCCCCATCATTGGAGTCAGTTGGGGAATAGTGCCCCATCATTGGTGTCCGTGGGAGGAATAGTGGCCCATTATTGGAGTCACTGGGAGGAATAGGGCCCCATCATTGGAGTCAGTGGGGGAATAGTGCCCCATCATTGGAGTCAGTGGAGGAATAGTGCCCCATCATTGGAGTCAGTTGGGGAATAGTGTCCCATCATTGGAGTCAATGGGGGAATAGAGCCCCATCATTGGAGTCAGTGGAGGAATAGTGCCCCATCATTGGAGTCAGTGGGGGAATAGTGCCCCATCATTGGAGTCAGTGGGGGAATAGGGCCCCATCATTGGAGTCAGTGGGGGAATAGGGCCCCATCATTGGAGTTAGTGGGGGAATAGTGCCCCATCATTGGAGTCAGTAGGAGGAATAGTGCCCCATCATTGGAGTCAGTGGGGGAATAGTGCCCCATCATTGGAGTCAGTGGGGGAATAGTGGCCCATCATTGGAGTCAGTGGGGGAATAGTGGCCCATCATTGGAGTCAGTGGGGGAATAGTGCCCCATCAGTTGAGTCAGTGGGGGAATAGTGCCCCATCAGTTGAGTCAGTGGGAGGACTAGGGCCCCATCATTGGAGTCAGTGGGGGAATAGTGCCCCATCATTGGAGTCAGTGGGGGAATAGAGCCCCATCATTGGAGTCAGTGGAGGAATAGTGCCCCATCATTGGAGTCAGTGGAGAAATAGTGCCCCATCATTGGAGTCAGTGGGGAATAGTGCCCCATCATTTGAGTCAGTGGGAGGAATAGTGGCCCATTATTGGAGTCAGTGGAGGAATAGTGCCCCATCATTGGAGTCAGTGGGGGAATAGTGCCCCATCATTGGAGTCAGTGGGGGAATAGGGCCCCATAACTGGTGTCAGTGGGGGAATAGTGCCCCATTATTGGTGTCAGTGGGAGGAATAGTGCCCCATCATTGGAGTCAGTGGGGGAAGATGCCCCATCATTGGAGTCATTTAAGGAATAGTGCCCCATCATTGGAGTCAGTGGGGGAATAGTGGCCCATCATTGGAATCAGTGGTGGAATAGGGCCCCATGATTGGAGTCAGTAGGGGAATAGTGCCCCATCATTGGAGTCATTGGGGAATAGTGCCCCATCATTGAAGTCAGTGGGGGAATAGTGCCCCATCAGTGGAGTCAGTGGAGGAATAGTGCCCCATCATTGGAGTCAGTTAGGGAAGATGCCCCATCATTGGAGTCAATGGGGGAATAGAGCCCCATCATTGGAGTCAGTGGGGGAATAGTGCCCCATCATTGGAGTCAGCGGTGGAATAGGGACCTATCATTGGAGTCAGTGGGGGAATAGTGCCCCATCATTGGGGAATAGTGCCCCATCATTGGAGTCAGTGGAGGAATAGTGCCCCATCATTGGAGTCAGTGGGAGGAATAGTGGCCCATCACTAGAGTCAGTGGGGGAATAGTGCCCCATCATTGGTGTCAGTGGGGGAATAGTGCCCCATCATTGGAGTCAGTGGAGGAATAGTGCCCCATCATTGGAGTCAGTGGGGGAATAGTGCCCCATCATTGGAGTCAGTGGGGGAATAGGGCCCCATAACTGGTGTCAGTGGGGGAATCGTGCCCCATTATTGGTGTTAGTGGGAGGAATAGTGCCCCATCATTGGAGTCAGTGGGAGGAATAGTGACCCATTATTGGAGTCAGTGGAGGAATAGTGCCCCATCATTGGAGTCAGTGGTAGGAATAGTGGCCCATTATTGGAGTCAGTGGAGGAATAGTGCCCCATCATTGGAGTCAGTGGGAGGAATAGTGGCCCATCATTGGAGTCAGTGGAGGAATAGTGCCCCATCATTGGAGTCAGTGGGGGAACAGTGGCCCATCATTGGAGTCAGTGGTGGAATAGGGCCCCATCATTGGAGTCAGTGGGGGAATAGTGCCCCATCATTGGAGTCATTGAGGGAATAGTGCCCCATCATTGGAGTCAGTGGAGGAATAGTGCCCCATCATTGGAGTCAGTGGGGGAATAGTGCCCCATCATTGGAGTCAGTGGAGGAATAGTGCCCCATCATTGGAGTCAGTGGGAGGAATATTGGCCCATCATTCGAGTCAGTGGGGGAATCGTGCCCCATCATTGGAGTCAGTGGGGGAATAGTGCCCCATCATTGGAGTCAGTTGGAGGAATAGGGCCCCATCATTGGAGTCAGTGGGGGAATAGTGCCCCATCATTGTAGTCAGTGGAGGAATAGTGCCTCATCATTGGAGTCAGTGGGGGAATAGAGCCCCATCATTGGAGTCAGTGGAGGAATAGGGCCCCATCATTGGAGTCAGTGGTAGGAATAGTGGCCCATTATTGGAGTCAGTGGAGGAATAGTGCCCCATCATTGGAGTCAGTGGGAGGAATAGTGCCCCATCATTGGAGTCAGTGGAGGAATAGTGCCCCATCATTGGAGTCAGTGGGGGAACAGTGGCCCATCATTGGAGTCAGTGGTGGAATAGGGCCCCATCATTGGAGTCAGTGGGGGAATAGTGCCCCATCATTGTGGTCAGTGGGGAATAGTGCCCCATCATTGGAGTCAGTGGGGGAATAGTGCCCCATCATTGGAGTCAGTGGAGGAATAGTGCATCATCATTGGAGTCAATGGGAGGAATAGTGCCCCATCATTGGAGTCAGTGGGGGAATAGAGCCCCATCATTGGAGTCAGTGGAGGAATAGTGCCCCATCATTGGAGTCAGTGGAGGAATAGTGCCCCATCATTGGAGTCAGTGGGGGAATAGAGCCCCATCATTGGAGTCAGTGGAGGAATAGTGCCCCATCATTGGAGTCAGTGGAGGAATAGTGCCCCATCATTGGAGTCAGTGGGGGAATAGTGCCCCATCATTGGAGTCAGTGGGGAAATAGAGCCCCATCATTGGAGTCAGTGGGGGAATAGTGCCCCATCATTGGAGTCAGTGGAGGAATAGTGCCCCATCATTGGAGTCAGTGGGGGAATAGTGCCCCATCATTGGAGTCAGTGGGGGAATAGGGCCCCATAACTGGTGTCAGTGGGGGAATAGTGCCCCATTATTGGTGTCAGTGGGAGGAATAGGGCCCCATCATTGGAGTCAGTGGGGGAATAGTGCCCCATCATTGGAGTCAGGGGGGGAATAGGGCCCCATCATTGGAGTCAGTGGGGGAATAGTGGCCCATTATTGGAGTCAGTGGGGGAATAGTGCCCCATCATTGGAGTCAGTGGGGGAATATTGCCTTATCATTGGAATCAGTAAAAGGAATAGTGCCCCATCATTGGAGTCAGTGAAAGGAATAGTGCCCCATGATTGATGTTAGTGGGAGGAATAGTGCCCCATCATTGGAGTCAGTGGGGGAATAGTGCCCCATCTTTGGAGTCCGTGGAGGAATAGTACCCCATCATTGGAGTCAGTGGGGGAATAGTGCCCCATCATTGGAGTCAGTTGGGGAATACTGCCCCATCATTGGAGTCAGTTGGGGAATAGTGCCCCATCATTGGTGTCCGTGGGAGGAATAGTGGCACATTATTGGAGTCACTGGGAGGAATAGGGCCCCATCATTGGAGTCAGTGGGGGAATAGTGCCCCATCATTGGAGTCAGTGGAGGAATAGTGCCCCATCATTGGAGTCAGTTGGGGAATAGTGTCCCATCATTGGAGTCATTGGGGGAATAGTGCCCCATCATTGGAGTCAGTGGAGGAATAGTGCCCCATCATTGGAGTCAGTGGGGGAATAGTGCCCCATCATTGGAGTCTGTGGAGGAATAGTGCCCCATCATTGGAGTCAGTGGGAGGAATATTGGCCCATCATTGGAGTCAGTGGAGGAATAGTGCCCCATCATTGGAGTCAGTGGGAGGAATAGTGCCCCATCATTGGAGTCAGGGGGGGAATAGGGCCCCATCATTGGAGTCAGTGGGGGAATAGTGGCCCATTATTGGAGTCAGTGGGGGAATAGTGCCCCATCATTGGAGTCAGTGGGGGAATATTGCCTTATCATTGGAATCAGTAAAAGGAATAGTGCCCCATCATTGGAGTCAGTGAAAGGAATAGTGCCCCATCATTGATGTTAGTGGGAGGAATAGTGCCCCATGATTGGAGTCAGTGGGGGAATAGTGCCCCATCTTTGGAGTCAGTGGAGAAATAGTACCCCATCATTGGAGTCAGTGGGGGAATAGAGCCCCATCATTGGAGTCAGTGGAGGAATAGGGCCCCATCATTGGAGTCAGTGGTAGGAATAGTGGCCCATTATTGGAGTCAGTGGAGGAATAGTGCCCCATCATTGGAGTCAGTGGGAGGAATAGTGGCCCATCATTGGAGTCAGTGGAGGAATAGTGCCCCATCATTGGAGTCAGTGGGGGAACAGTGGCCCATCATTGGAGTCAGTGGTGGAATAGGGCCCCATCATTGGAGTCAGTGGGGGAATAGTGCCCCATCATTGGAGTCATTGGGGGAATAGTGCCCCATCATTGGAGTCAGTGGAGGAATAGTGCCCCATCATTGGAGTCAGTGGGGGAATAGTGCCCCATCATTGGAGTCAGTGGAGGAATAGTGCCCCATCATTGGAGTCAGTGGGAGGAATATTGGCCCATCATTCGAGTCAGTGGGGGA
The DNA here is from genome assembly GCF_037356315.1 of Lithobates pipiens. Lineage (NCBI taxonomy): Eukaryota > Metazoa > Chordata > Amphibia > Anura > Ranidae > Lithobates > Lithobates pipiens. The sequence continues at coordinate 81,453,032 of NW_027507791.1, read as the reverse complement.
ATCGTGCCCCATCATTGGAGTCAGTGGGGGAATATTGCCCCATCATTGGAGTCAGTTGGAGGAATAGGGCCCCATCATTGGAGTCAGTGGGGGAATAGTGCCCCATCATTGTGGTCAGTGGGGAATAGTGCCCCATCATTGGAGTCAGTGGGGGAATAGTGCCCCATCATTGGAGTCAGTGGAGGAATAGTGCATCATCATTGGAGTCAGTGGGGAATAGTGCCCCATGATTGATGTTAGTGGGAGGAATAGTGCCCCATCATTGGAGTCAGTGGGGGAATAGTGCCCCATCTTTGGAGTCCGTGGAGGAATAGTACCCCATCATTGGAGTCAGTGGGGGAATAGTGCCCCATCATTGGAGTCAGTTGGGGTATAGTGCCCCATCTTTGGAGTCCGTGGAGGAATAGTACCCCATCATTGGAGTCAGTGGGGGAATAGTGCCCCATCATTGGAGTCAGTTGGGGAATAGTGCCCCATCATTGGTGTCCGTGGGAGGAATAGTGGCACATTATTGGAGTCACTGGGAGGAATAGGGCCCCATCATTGGAGTCAGTGGGGGAATAGTGCCCCATCATTGGAGTCAGTGGAGGAATAGTGCACCATCATTGGAGTCAGTTGGGGAATAGTGGCCCATCATTGGAGTCATTGGGGGAATAGTGCCCCATCATTGGAGTCAGTGGAGGAATAGTGCCCCATCATTGGAGTCAGTGGGGGAATAGTGCCCCATCATTGGAGTCAGTGGAGGAATAGTGCCCCATCATTGGAGTCAGTGGGAGGAATATTGGCCCATCATTGGAGTCAGTGGAGGAATAGTGCCCCATCATTGGAGTCAGTGGAGGAATAGTGCCCCATCATTGGAGTCAGTGGGAGGAATAGTGCCCCATCATTGGAGTCAGGGGGGGAATAGGGCCCCATCATTGGAGTCAGTGGGGGAATAGTGGCCCATTATTGGAGTCAGTGGGGGAATAGTGCCCCATCATTGGAGTCAGTGGGGGAATATTGCCTTATCATTGGAATCAGTAAAAGGAATAGTGCCCCATCATTGGAGTCAGTGAAAGGAATAGTGCCCCATCATTGATGTTAGTGGGAGGAATAGTGCCCCATCATTGGAGTCAGCGGGGGAATAGTGCCCCATCTTTGGAGTCAGTGGAGAAATAGTACCCCATCATTGGAGTCAGTGGGGGAATAGTGCCCCATCATTGGAGTCAGTTGGGGAATAGTGCCCCATCATTGGTGTCCGTGGGAGGAATAGTGGCCCATTATTGGAGTCACTGAGAGGAATAGGGCCCCATCATTGGAGTCAGTGGGGGAATAGTGCCCCATCATTGGAGTCAGTGGAGGAATAGTGCCCCATCATTGGAGTCAGTTGGGGAATAGTGCCCCATCATTGGAGTCATTGGGGGAATAGTGCCCCATCATTGGAGTCAGTGGAGGAATAGTGCCCCATCATTGGAGTCAGTGGGGGAATAGTGCCCCATCATTGGAGTCAGTGGAGGAATAGTGCCCCATCATTGGAGTCAGTGGGAGGAATATTGGCCCATCATTCGAGTCAGTGGGGGAATCGTGCCCCATCATTGGAGTCAGTGGGGGAGTAGTGCCCCATCATTGGAGTCAGTTGGAGGAATAGGGCCCCATCATTGGAGTCAGTGGAGGAATAGTGCCCCATCATTGGAGTCAGTGGAGGAATAGTGCCCCATCATTGGAGTCAGTGGGGGAATAGTGCCCCATCATTGGAGTCAGTGGGGGAATAGTGCCCCATCATTGGAGTCAGTGGGGGAATAGTGCCCCATCATTGGAGTCAGTGGAGGAATAGTGCCCCATCATTGGAGTCAGCTGGGAAAGATGCCCCATCATTGGAGTCAGTGGGGGAATAGTGCTTCATCATTGGAGACAGTGGGAGGAATAGGGCCCCATCATTGGAGTCAGTGGGGGAATAGTGCCCCATCATTAGAGTCAGTGGTGGAATAGGGCCCTATCATTGGAGTCAGTGGAGGAATAGTGCCCCATCATTGGAGTCAGTGGGGGAATAGAGCCCCATCATTGGAGTCAGTGGATGAATAGTGCCCCATCATTGGAGTCAGTGGAGGAATAGTGCCCCATCATTGGAGTCAGTGGGGGAATAGTGCCCCATCATTGGAGTCAGTGGGGGAATAGAGCCCCATCATTGGAGTCAGTGGGGGGAATAGTGCCCCATCATTGGAGTCAGTGGAGGAATAGTGCCCCATCATTGGAGTCAGTGGGGGAATAGAGCCCCATCATTGGAGTCAGTGGGGGAATAGTGCCCCATTATTGGTGTCAGTGGGAGGAATAGGGCCCCATAATTGGAGTCAGTGGGGGAATAGTGCCCCATCATTGGAGTCAGTGGGGGAATAGGGCCCCATCATTGGAGTCAGTGGGGGAATAGTGGCCCATTATTGGAGTCAGTGGGGGAATATTGCCTTATCATTGGAATCAGTAAAAGGAATAGTGCCCCATCATTGGAGTCAGTGAAAGGAATAGTGCCCCATCATTGATGTTAGTGGGAGGAATAGTGCCCCATTATTGGAGTCAGTGGGGGAATAGTGCCCCATCATTGGAGTCAGTGGGGGAATAGTGCCCCATCATTGGAGTCAGTGGGGGGATAGAGCCCCATCATTGGAGTCAGTGGAGGAATAGTGCCCCATCATTGGAGTCAGTGGAGGAATAGTGCCCCATCATTGGAGTCAGTGGGGGAATAGGGCCCCATCATTGGAGTCAGTGGGGGAATAGGGCCCCATCATTGGAGTCAGTGGGGGAATAGGGCCCCATCATTGGAGTCAGTGGGGGAATAGGGCCCCGTCATTGGAGTCAGTGGGGGAATAGGGCCCCATCATTGGAGTCAGTGGGGGAATAGGGCCCCGTCATTGGAGTCAGTGGGGGAATAGGGCCCCATCATTGGAGTCAGTGGGGGAATAGGGCCCCGTCATTGGAGTCAGCGGGGGAATAGTGCCCCATCATTGGAGTCAGTGGGGGAATAGTGGCCCATTATTGGAGTCAGTGGGGGAATAGTGCCCCATCATTGGAGTCAGTGGGGGAATAGTGCCCCATCCATGGAGTCAGAGGGAGGAATAGTGCCCCATTATTGGAGTCAGTGGGGGAATAGTGCCCCATCATTGGAGTCAGTGGGGGAATAGTGCCCCATCATTGGAGTCAGTGGGGGGATAGAGCCCCATCATTGGAGTCAGTGGAGGAATAGTGCCCCATCATTGGAGTCAGTGGAGGAATAGTGCCCCATCATTGGAGTCAGTGGGGGAATAGGGCCCCATCATTGGAGTCAGTGGGGGAATAGGGCCCCATCATTGGAGTCAGTGGGGGAATAGGGCCCCATCATTGGAGTCAGTGGGGGAATAGGGCCCCGTCATTGGAGTCAGTGGGGGAATAGGGCCCCATCATTGGAGTCAGTGGGGGAATAGGGCCCCGTCATTGGAGTCAGTGGGGGAATAGGGCCCCATCATTGGAGTCAGTGGGGGAATAGGGCCCCGTCATTGGAGTCAGCGGGGGAATAGTGCCCCATCATTGGAGTCAGTGGGGGAATAGTGGCCCATTATTGGAGTCAGTGGGGGAATAGTGCCCCATCATTGGAGTCAGTGGGGGAATAGTGCCCCATCCATGGAGTCAGAGGGAGGAATAGTGGCCCATTATTGGAGTCAGTGGGGGAATCGTGCCCCATCATTGGAGTCAGTGGGGGAATAGTGCCCCATCATTGGAGTCAGTTGGAGGAATAGGGCCCCATCATTGGAGTCAGTGGGGGAATAGTGCCCCATCATTGGAGTCAGTGGGGGAATATTGCCTTATCATTGGAATCAGTAAAAGGAATAGTGCCCCATCATTGGAGTCAGTGAAAGGAATAGTGCCCCATGATTGATGTTAGTGGGAGGAATAGTGCCCCATCATTGGAGTCAGTGGGGGAATAGTGCCCCATCTTTGGAGTCCGTGGAGGAATAGTACCCCATCATTGGAGTCAGTGGGGGAATAGTGCCCCATCATTGGAGTCAGTTGGGGAATAGTGCCCCATCATTGGTGTCCGTGGGAGGAATAGTGGCCCATTATTGGAGTCACTGGGAGGAATAGGGCCCCATCATTGGAGTCAGTGGGGGAATAGTGCCCCATTATTGGAGTCAGTGGAGGAATAGTGCCCCATCATTGGAGTCAGTTGGGGAATAGTGTCCCATCATTGGAGTCATTGGGGGAATAGTGCCCCATCATTGGAGTCAGTGGAGGAATAGTGCCCCATCATTGGAGTCAGTGGGGGAATAGTGCCCCATCATTGGAGTCAGTGGAGGAATAGTGCCCCATCATTGGAGTCAGTGGGAGGAATATTGGCCCATCATTGGAGTCAGTGGGGGAATCGTGCCCCATCATTGGAGTCAGTGGGGGAATAGTGCCCCATCATTGGAGGCAGTGGGGGAATAGTGCCCCATCATTGGAGTCAGTGGAGGAAAAGTGCCCCATCATTGGAGTCAGTTGGGAAAGATGCCCCATCATTGGAGTCAGTGGGGGAATAGTGCTTCATCATTGGAGACAGTGGGAGGAATAGGGCCCCATCATTGGAGTCAGTGGGGGAATAGGGCCCCATCATTAGAGTCAGTGGTGGAATAGGGCCCTATCATTGGAGTCAGTTGGAGGAATAGTGCCCCATCATTGGAGTCAGTGGGGGAATAGAGCCCCATCATTGGAGTCAGTGGAGGAATAGTGCCCCATCATTGGAGTCAGTGGAGGAATAGTGCCCCATCATTGGAGTCAGTGGGGGAATAGTGCCCCATCATTGGAGTCAGTGGGGGAATAGAGCCCCATCATTGGAGTCAGTAGGGGAATAGTGCCCCATCATTGGAGTCAGTGGAGGAATAGTGCCCCATCATTGGAGTCAGTGGGGGAATAGTGCCCCATTATCGGTGTCAGTGGGAGGAATAGGACCCCATCATTGGAGTCAGTGGGGGAATAGTGCCCCATCATTGGAGTCAGTGGGGGAATAGGGCCCCATCATTGGAGTCAGAGGGGGAATAGTGCCCCATCATTGGAGTCAGTGGGGGAATAGTGGCCCATTATTGGAGTCAGTGGGGGAATATTGCCTTATCATTGGAGTCAGTGAAAGGAATAGTGCCCCATCATTGATGTTAGTGGGAGGAATAGTGCCCCATTATTGGAGTCAGTGGGGGAATAGTGCCCCATCATTGCAGTCAGTGGGGGAATAGTGCCCCATCATTGGAGTCAGTGGGGGAATAGAGCCCCATCATTGGAGTCAGTGGGGGAATAGTGCCCCATCATTGGAGTCAGTGGAGGAATAGTGCCCCATCATTGGAGTCAGTGGGGGAATAGTGCCCCATCATTAGAGTCAGTGGTGGAATAGGGCCCCGTCATTGGAGTCAGCGGGGGAATAGTGCCCCATCATTGGAGTCAGTGGGGGAATAGTGGCCCATTATTGGAGTCAGTGGGGGAATAGTGCCCCATCATTGGAGTCAGTGGGGGAATAGTGCCCCATCCATGGAGTCAGAGGGAGGAATAGTGGCCCATTATTGGAGTCAGTGGGGGAATCGTGCCCCATCATTGGAGTCAGTGGGGGAATAGTGCCCCATCATTGGAGTCAGTTGGAGGAATAGGGCCCCATCATTGGAGTCAGTGGGGGAATAGTGCCCCATCATTGGAGTCAGTGGGGGAATATTGCCTTATCATTGGAATCAGTAAAAGGAATAGTGCCCCATCATTGGAGTCAGTGAAAGGAATAGTGCCCCATGATTGATGTTAGTGGGAGGAATAGTGCCCCATCATTGGAGTCAGTGGGGGAATAGTGCCCCATCTTTGGAGTCCGTGGAGGAATAGTACCCCATCATTGGAGTCAGTGGGAGGAATATTGGCCCATCATTGGAGTCAGTGGGGGAATCGTGCCCCATCATTGGAGTCAGTGGGGGAATAGTGCCCCATCATTGGAGGCAGTGGGGGAATAGTGCCCCATCATTGGAGTCAGTGGAGGAAAAGTGCCCCATCATTGGAGTCAGTTGGGAAAGATGCCCCATCATTGGAGTCAGTGGGGGAATAGGGCCCCATCATTGGAGTCATTGGGGGAATAGGGCCCCATCATTAGAGTCAGTGGTGGAATAGGGCCCTATCATTGGAGTCAGTTGGAGGAATAGTGCCCCATCATTGGAGTCAGTGGGGGAATAGAGCCCCATCATTGGAGTCAGTGGAGGAATAGTGCCCCATCATTGGAGTCAGTGGAGGAATAGTGCCCCATCATTGGAGTCAGTGGGGGAATAGTGCCCCATCATTGGAGTCAGTGGGGGAATAGAGCCCCATCATTGGAGTCAGTAGGGGAATAGTGCCCCATCATTGGAGTCAGTGGAGGAATAGTGCCCCATCATTGGAGTCAGTGGGGGAATAGTGCCCCATTATCGGTGTCAGTGGGAGGAATAGGACCCCATCATTGGAGTCAGTGGGGGAATAGTGCCCCATCATTGGAGTCAGTGGGGGAATAGGGCCCCATCATTGGAGTCAGAGGGGGAATAGTGCCCCATCATTGGAGTCAGTGGGGGAATAGTGGCCCATTATTGGAGTCAGTGGGGGAATATTGCCTTATCATTGGAGTCAGTGAAAGGAATAGTGCCCCATCATTGATGTTAGTGGGAGGAATAGTGCCCCATTATTGGAGTCAGTGGGGGAATAGTGCCCCATCATTGCAGTCAGTGGGGGAATAGTGCCCCATCATTGGAGTCAGTGGGGGAATAGAGCCCCATCATTGGAGTCAGTGGGGGAATAGTGCCCCATCATTGGAGTCAGTGGAGGAATAGTGCCCCATCATTGGAGTCAGTGGGGGAATAGTGCCCCATCATTAGAGTCAGTGGTGGAATAGGGCCCTATCATTGGAGTCAGTGGAGGAATAGTGCCCCATCATTGGAGTCAGTGGGGGAATAGAGCCCCATCATTGGAGTCAGTGGAGGAATAGTGCCCCATCATTGGAGTCAGTGGGGGAATAGTGCCCCATCATTGGAGTCAGTGGGGGAATAGGGCCCCATCATTGGAGTCAGTGGGGGAATAGGGCCCCATCATTGGAGTTAGTGGGGGAATAGTGCCCCATCATTGGAGTCAGTAGGAGGAATAGTGCCCCATCATTGGAGTCAGTGGGGGAATAGTGCCCCATCATTGATGTTAGTGGGAGGAATAGTGCCCCATCATTGGAGTCAGTGGGGGAATAGTGCCCCATCTTTGGAGTCAGTGGAGGAATAGTACCCCATCATTGGAGTCAGTGGGGGAATAGTGCCCCATCATTGATGTTAGTGGGAGGAATAGTGCCCCATCATTGGAGTCAGTGGGGGAATAGTGCCCCATCTTTGGAGTCAGTGGAGGAATAGTGCCCAATCATTGGAGTCAGTGGGGGAATAGAGCCCCATCATTGGAGTCAGTGGAGGAATAGTGCCCCATCATTGGAGTCAGTGGAGGAATAGTGCCCCATCATTGGAGTCAGTGGGGGAATAGTGCCCCATCATTGGAGTCAGTGGAGGAATAGTGCCCCATCATTGGAGTCTGTTGGGGAATAGTGCCCCATCATTGGAGTCAATGGGGGAACAGAGCCCCATCATTGGAGTCAGTGGGGGAATAGGGCCCCATCATTGGAGTCAGTGGGGGAATAATGCCCCATCATTGGAGTCAGTGGAGGAATAGTGCCCCATCATTGGAGTCAGTGGGGGAATAGTGCCCCATCACTGGAGTCAATGGGGGAATAGAGCCCCATCATTGGAGTCAGTGGAGGAATAGTGCCCCATCATTGGAGTCAGTGGGGAATAGTGCCCTATCATTGGAGTCAGTGGGGGAATAGGGCCCCATCATTGGAGTCAGTGGGGGAATAGTGCCCCATCATTGGAGTCAGTGGGGAATAGTTGTCCATTATTGGAGTCAGTGGAGGAATAGTGCCCTATCATTGGGGAATAGTGCCCCATCATTGGGGAATAGTGCCCCATCATTGGAGTCAGTGGAGGAATAGTTCCCCATCATTGGAGTCAGTGGGTGAATAGGGCCCCATCATTTGAGTCAGTGGGGGAATAGGGCCCCATCATTGGAGTCAGTGGGGGAATAGTGGCCCATCACTGGAGTCAGTGGAGGAATAGTGCCCCATCATTGGAGTCAGTGGAGGAATAGTGCCCCATCATTGGAGTCAGTGGGAGGAATAGTGCACCATCATTGGAGTCAGTGGAGGAATAGTGCCCCATCATTGGAGTCAGTTGGGGAATAGTGCCCCATCATTGGTGTCCGTGGGAGGAATAGTGGCCCATTATTGGAGTCACTGGGAGGAATAGGGCCCCATCATTGGAGTCAGTGGGGGAATAGTGCCCCATCATTGGAGTCAGTGGAGGAATAGTGCCCCATCATTGGAGTCAGTGGAGGAATAGTGCCCCATCATTGGAGTCAGTTGGGGAATAGTGTCCCATCATTGGAGTCAATGGGGGAATAGAGCCCCATCAATGGAGTCAGTGGGGGAATAGTGTCCCATCATTGGAGTCAGTGGAGGAATAGTGCCCCATCATTGGAGTCAGTGGGGGAATAGTGCCCCATCATTGGAGTCAGTGGGGGAATAGGGCCCCATCATTGGAGTCAGTGGGGGAATAGGGCCCCATCATTGGAGTTAGTGGGGGAATAGTGCCCCATCATTGGAGTCAGTAGGAGGAATAGTGCCCCATCATTGGAGTCAGTGGGGGAATAGTGCCCCATCATTGGAGTCAGTGGGGGAATAGTGGCCCATCATTGGAGTCAGTGGGGGAATAGTGGCCCATCATTGGAGTCAGTGGGGGAATAGTGCCCTATCAGTTGAGTCAGTGGGGGAATAGTGCCCCATCAGTTGAGTCAGTGGGAGGACTAGGGCCCCATCATTGGAGTCAGTGGGGGAATAGTGCCCCATCATTGGAGTCAGTGGGGGAATAGAGCCCCATCATTGGAGTCAGTGGAGGAATAGTGTCCCATCATTGGAGTCAGTGGAGAAATAGTGCCCCATCATTGGAGTCAGTGGGGAATAGTGCCCCATCATTTGAGTCAGTGGGAGGAATAGTGGCCCATTATTGGAGTCAGTGGAGGAATAGTGCCCCATCATTGGAGTCAGTGGGGGAATAGTGCCCCATCATTGGAGTCAGTGGGGGAATAGGGCCCCATAACTGGTGTCAGTGGGGGAATAGTGCCCCATTATTGGTGTCAGTGGGAGGAATAGTGCCCCATCATTGGAGTCAGTGGGGGAAGATGCCCCATCATTGGAGTCAGTGGGGAAATAGTGCCCCATCATTGGAGTCAGTGGGGGAATAGTGGCCCATCATTGGAGTCAGTGGTGGAATAGGGCCCCATAACTGGTGTCAGTGGGGGAATAGTGCCCCATTATTGGTGTCAGTGGGAGGAATAGTGCCCCATCATTGGAGTCAGTGGGGGAAGATGCCCCATCATTGGAGTCAGTTAAGGAATAGTGCCCCATCATTGGAGTCAGTGGGGGAATAGTGGCCCATCATTGGAATCAGTGGTGGAATAGGGCCCCATGATTGGAGTCAGTAGGGGAATAGTGCCCCATCATTGGAGTCATTGGGGAATAGTGCCCCATCATTGAAGTCAGTGGGGGAATAGTGCCCCATCAGTGGAGTCAGTGGAGGAATAGTGCCCCATCATTGGAGTCAGTTGGGGAAGATGCCCCATCATTGGAGTCAATGGGGGAATAGAGCCCCATCATTGGAGTCAGTGGGGGAATAGTGCCCCATCATTGGAGTCAGCGGTGGAATAGGGACCTATCATTGGAGTCAGTGGGGGAATAGTGCCCCATCATTGGGGAATAGTGCCCCATCATTGGAGTCAGTGGAGGAATAGTGCCCCATCATTGGAGTCTGTGGGAGGAATAGTGGCCCATCACTAGAGTCAGTGGGGGAATAGTGCCCCATCATTGGTGTCAGTGGGGGAATAGTGCCCCATCATTGGAGTCAGTGGAGGAATAGTGCCCCATCATTGGAGTCAGTGGGGGAATAGTGCCCCATCATTGGAGTCAGTGGGGGAATAGGGCCCCATAACTGGTGTCAGTGGGGGAATCGTGCCCCATTATTGGTGTTAGTGGGAGGAATAGTGCCCCATCATTGGAGTCAGTGGGAGGAATAGTGACCCATTATTGGAGTCAGTGGAGGAATAGTGCCCCATCATTGGAGTCAGTGGGGGAATAGAGCCCCATCATTGGAGTCAGTGGAGGAATAGTGCCCCATCATTGGAGTCAGTGGAGGAATAGTGCCCCATCATTGGAGTCAGTGGGGGAATAGAGCCCCATCATTGGAGTCAGTGGAGGAATAGGGCCCCATCATTGGAGTCAGTGGTAGGAATAGTGGCCCATTATTGGAGTCAGTGGAGGAATAGTGCCCCATCATTGGAGTCAGTGGGAGGAATAGTGCCCCATCATTGGAGTCAGTGGAGGAATAGTGCCCCATCATTGGAGTCAGTGGGGGAACAGTGGCCCATCATTGGAGTCAGTGGTGGAATAGGGCCCCATCATTGGAGTCAGTGGGGGAATAGTGCCCCATCATTGGAGTCATTGGGGGAATAGTGCCCCATCATTGGAGTCAGTGGAGGAATAGTGCCCCATCATTGGAGTCAGTGGGGGAATAGTGCCCCATCATTGGAGTCAGTGGAGGAATAGTGCCCCATCATTGGAGTCAGTGGGAGGAATATTGGCCCATCATTCGAGTCAGTGGGGGAATCGTGCCCCATCATTGGAGTCAGTGGGGGAATAGTGCCCCATCATTGGAGTCAGTTGGAGGAATAGGGCCCCATCATTGGAGTCAGTGGGGGAATAGTGCCCCATCATTGTGGTCAGTGGGGAATAGTGCCCCATCATTGGAGTCAGTGGGGGAATAGTGCCCCATCATTGGAGTCAGTGGAGGAATAGTGCATCATCATTGGAGTCAATGGGAGGAATAGTGCCCCATCATTGGAGTCAGTGGGGGAATAGAGCCCCATCATTGGAGTCAGTGGAGGAATAGTGCCCCATCATTGGAGTCAGTGGAGGAATAGTGCCCCATCATTGGAGTCAGTGGGGGAATAGAGCCCCATCATTGGAGTCAGTGGAGGAATAGTGCCCCATCATTGGAGTCAGTGGAGGAATAGTGCCCCATCATTGGAGTCTGTGGGAGGAATAGTGGCCCATCACTAGAGTCAGTGGGGGAATAGTGCCCCATCATTGGTGTCAGTGGGGGAATAGTGCCCCATCATTGGAGTCAGTGGAGGAATAGTGCCCCATCATTGGAGTCAGTGGGGGAATAGTGCCCCATCATTGGAGTCAGTGGGGGAATAGGGCCCCATAACTGGTGTCAGTGGGGGAATCGTGCCCCATTATTGGTGTTAGTGGGAGGAATAGTGCCCCATCATTGGAGTCAGTGGGAGGAATAGTGACCCATTATTGGAGTCAGTGGAGGAATAGTGCCCCATCATTGGAGTCAGTGGGGGAATAGAGCCCCATCATTGGAGTCAGTGGAGGAATAGTGCCCCATCATTGGAGTCAGTGGAGGAATAGTGCCCCATCATTGGAGTCAGTGGGGGAATAGAGCCCCATCATTGGAGTCAGTGGAGGAATAGGGCCCCATCATTGGAGTCAGTGGTAGGAATAGTGGCCCATTATTGGAGTCAGTGGAGGAATAGTGCCCCATCATTGGAGTCAGTGGGAGGAATAGTGCCCCATCATTGGAGTCAGTGGAGGAATAGTGCCCCATCATTGGAGTCAGTGGGGGAACAGTGGCCCATCATTGGAGTCAGTGGTGGAATAGGGCCCCATCATTGGAGTCAGTGGGGGAATAGTGCCCCATCATTGGAGTCATTGGGGGAATAGTGCCCCATCATTGGAGTCAGTGGAGGAATAGTGCCCCATCATTGGAGTCAGTGGGGGAATAGTGCCCCATCATTGGAGTCAGTGGAGGAATAGTGCCCCATCATTGGAGTCAGTGGGAGGAATATTGGCCCATCATTCGAGTCAGTGGGGGAATCGTGCCCCATCATTGGAGTCAGTGGGGGAATAGTGCCCCATCATTGGAGTCAGTTGGAGGAATAGGGCCCCATCATTGGAGTCAGTGGGGGAATAGTGCCCCATCATTGTGGTCAGTGGGGAATAGTGCCCCATCATTGGAGTCAGTGGGGGAATAGTGCCCCATCATTGGAGTCAGTGGAGGAATAGTGCATCATCATTGGAGTCAATGGGAGGAATAGTGCCCCATCATTGGAGTCAGTGGGGGAATAGAGCCCCATCATTGGAGTCAGTGGAGGAATAGTGCCCCATCATTGGAGTCAGTGGAGGAATAGTGCCCCATCATTGGAGTCAGTGGGGGAATAGAGCCCCATCATTGGAGTCAGTGGAGGAATAGTGCCCCATCATTGGAGTCAGTGGAGGAATAGTGCCCCATCATTGGAGTCAGTGGGGGAATAGTGCCCCATCATTGGAGTCAGTGGGGAAATAGAGCCCCATCATTGGAGTCAGTGGGGGAATAGTGCCCCATCATTGGAGTCAGTGGAGGAATAGTGCCCCATCATTGGAGTCAGTGGGGGAATAGTGCCCCATCATTGGAGTCAGTGGGGGAATAGGGCCCCATAACTGGTGTCAGTGGGGGAATAGTGCCCCATTATTGGTGTCAGTGGGAGGAATAGGGCCCCATCATTGGTGTCAGTGGGGGAATAGTGCCCCATTATTGGAGTCAGTGGGAGGAATAGGGCCCCATCATTGGAGTCAGTGGGGGAATAGGGCCCCATCATTGGAGTCAGTGGGGGAATAGTGGCCCATTATTGGAGTCAGTGGGGGAATAGTGCCCCATCATTGGAGTCAGTGGGGGAATATTGCCTTATCATTGGAATCAGTAAAAGGAATAGTGCCCCATCATTGGAGTCAGTGAAAGGAATAGTGCCCCATGATTGATGTTAGTGGGAGGAATAGTGCCCCATCATTGGAGTCAGTGGGGGAATAGTGCCCCATCTTTGGAGTCCGTGGAGGAATAGTACCCCATCATTGGAGTCAGTGGGGGAATAGTGCCCCATCATTGGAGTCAGTTGGGGAATAGTGCCCCATCATTGGAGTCAGTTGGGGAATAGTGCCCCATCATTGGTGTCCGTGGGAGGAATAGTGGCACATTATTGGAGTCACTGGGAGGAATAGGGCCCCATCATTGGAGTCAGTGGGGGAATAGTGCCCCATCATTGGAGTCAGTGGAGGAATAGTGCCCCATCATTGGAGTCAGTGGGGGAATAGTGCCCCATCATTGGAGTCTGTGGAGGAATAGTGCCCCATCATTGGAGTCAGTGGGAGGAATATTGGCCCATCATTGGAGTCAGTGGAGGAATAGTGCCCCATCATTGGAGTCAGTGGAGGAATAGTGCCCCATCATTGGAGTCAGTGGGAGGAATAGTGCCCCATCATTGGAGTCAGGGGGGGAATAGGGCCCCATCATTGGAGTCAGTGGGGGAATTGTGGCCCATTATTGGAGTCAGTGGGGGAATAGTGCCCCATCATTGGAGTCAGTGGGGGAATATTGCCTTATCATTGGAATCAGTAAAAGGAATAGTGCCCCATCATTGGAGTCAGTGAAAGGAATAGTGCCCCATCATTGATGTTAGTGGGAGGAATAGTGCCCCATCATTGGAGTCAGTGGGGGAATAGTGCCCCATCTTTGGAGTCAGTGGAGAAATAGTACCCCATCATTGGAGTCAGTGGGGGAATAGTGCCCCATCATTGGAGTCAGTTGGGGAATAGTGCCCCATCATTGGTGTCCGTGGGAGGAATAGTGGCCCATTATTGGAGTCACTGGGAGGAATAGGGCCCCATCATTGGAGTCAGTGGGGGAATAGTGCCCCATCATTGGAGTCAGTGGAGGAATAGTGCCCCATCATTGGAGTCAGTTGGGGAATAGTGTCCCATCATTGGAGTCATTGGGGGAATAGTGCCCCATCATTGGAGTCAGTGGAGGAATAGTGCCCCATCATTGGAGTCAGTGGGGGAATAGTGCCCCATCATTGGAGTCAGTGGAGGAATAGTGCCCCATCATTGGAGTCAGTGGGAGGAATATTGGCCCATCATTCGAGTCAGTGGGGGAATCGTGCCCCATCATTGGAGTCAGTGGGGGAATAGTGCCCCATCATTGGAGTCAGTTGGAGGAATAGGGCCCCATCATTGGAGTCAGTGGGAGGAATAGGGCCTCATCATTGGAGTTAGTGGGGGAATAGTGCCCCATCATTGGAGTCAGTGGGAGGAATAGGGCCTCATCATTGGAGTTAGTGGGGGAATAGTGCCCCATCATTGGAGTCAGTGGAGGAATAGTGCCCCATCATTGGAGTCAGTGGGGGAATAGTGCCCCATCATTGGAGTCAGTGGGGGAATAGAGCCCCATCATTGGAGTCAGTGGGGGAATAGTGCCCCATCATTGGAGTCAGCTGGGAAAGATGCCCCATCATTGGAGTCAGTGGGGGAATAGTGCTTCATCATTGGAAACAGTGGGAGGAATAGGGCCCCATCATTGGAGTCAGTGGGGGAATAGTGCCCCATCATTAGAGTCAGTGGTGGAATAGGGCCCTATCATTGGAGTCAGTGGAGGAATAGTGCCCCATCATTGGAGTCAGTGGGGGAATAGAGCCCCATCATTGGAGTCAGTGGATGAATAGTGCCCCATCATTGGAGTCAGTGGAGGAATAGTGCCCCATCATTGGAGTCAGTGGGGGAATAGTGCCCCATCATTGGAGTCAGTGGGGTAATAGAGCCCCATCATTGGAGTCAGTGGGGGAATAGTGCCCCATCATTGGAGTCAGTGGAGGAATAGTGCCCCATCATTGGAGTCAGTGGGGGAATAGAGCCCCATCATTGGAGTCAGTGGGGGAATAGTGGCCCATTATTGGAGTCAGTGGGGGAATATTGCCTTATCATTGGAATCAGTAAAAGGAATAGTGCCCCATCATTGGAGTCAGTGAAAGGAATAGTGCCCCATCATTGATGTTAGTGGGAGGAATAGTGCCCCATTATTGGAGTCAGTGGGGGAATAGTGCCCCATCATTGGAGTCAGTGGGGGAATAGTGCCCCATCATTGGAGTCAGTGGGGGGATAGAGCCCCATCATTGGAGTCAGTGGAGGAATAGTGCCCCATCATTGGAGTCAGTGGAGGAATAGTGCCCCATCATTGGAGTCAGTGGGGGAATAGGGCCCCATCATTGGAGTCAGTGGGGGAATAGGGCCCCATCATTGGAGTCAGTGGGGGAATAGGGCCCCATCATTGGAGTCAGTGGGGGAATAGGGCCCCGTCATTGGAGTCAGTGGGGGAATAGGGCCCCATCATTGGAGTCAGTGGGGGAATAGGGCCCCGTCATTGGAGTCAGTGGGGGAATAGGGCCCCATCATTGGAGTCAGTGGGGGAATAGGGCCCCGTCATTGGAGTCAGCGGGGGAATAGTGCCCCATCATTGGAGTCAGTGGGGGAATAGTGGCCCATTATTGGAGTCAGTGGGGGAATAGTGCCCCATCATTGGAGTCAGTGGGGGAATAGTGCCCCATCCATGGAGTCAGAGGGAGGAATAGTGGCCCATTATTGGAGTCAGTGGAGGAATAGTGCCCCATCATTGGAGTCAGTGGGGAATAGTGCCCCTTCATTGGAGTCAGTGGGAGGAATAGGGCCCCATCATTGGAGTCAGTGGGGAAGAGTGCCCCATCATTGAAGTCAGTGGGTGGAATAGTGCCCCATCTTTGGAGTCAATGGGGAATAGTGCCCCATCATTGGTGTCAGTGGGTGGAATAGTGCCCCATCATTGGAGTCAGTGGGGGAATAGTACCCCATCATTGGAGTCAGTGGGGGAATAGAGCCCCATCATTGGAGTCAGTGGGGGAATAGTGCCCCATCATTTGAGTCAGTGGGAGGAATAGATCCTCATCATTTGAATCAGTGGAGGGAATAGTGCCCCATCATTGAAGTCAGTGGGGTAATAGTGCCCCATCATTGGAATCAGTCGGGTATAGGGCCCCATCATTGGAGTCAGTGAAAGGAATAGTGCCCCATGATTGATGTCAGTGGGAGGAATAGTGCCCCATCATTGGATTCAGTGGGAGGAATAGTGCCCCATCATTGAATTCAGTGGGGGAATAGTGCCCCATCATTGGTGTCAGTGGGGGAATAGGGCCCCATCATTGGTGTCCTTGGGGGGAATAGTGCCCCATCATTGGTGTCAGTGGGGAGGAATAGTGCCCCATCATTGGTGTCAGTGGGAGGAATAATGCCTCAAGGGCTGGTTAAAAGCAAGCAAAGGGCCACATCTGACTTCAGGGCTGCAGTTTGGTGACAAATTTAAGGCCCCTTTTAGACGATTGACCCGCTCGGATCCATTTTCAGTCAGATCTGAGCAGGCCACCCATTGACTCGTATGAGCAGGCGGATATCAGTGAAGATGTGTCCGCTGACACCCGCCTGCCATCCGATTCAACAAAATCCGCTCAAAACAGACGGATGGCGATATGTTTGCCATCCCTCCAGCGGATCGGATGGGATCGGATGCGAACCGTCATGCAGTCCATTTTCATTCGATCTGCCCATAGAGAACAGCGGGGCTCTGACAGGTCCATCCCTGCACAGTGAAGGAGACAGACCTGTCATCTTCCGGCTCGGCGAGGATCAACGGAGCGATTCCCCCACCGAGCTCGCGGAGCCCGTCCAGCCCATCCGTCCCGTGTGAAGGGGGCCTAATAGTTAAGGAATTTAATTTTTTTAATGTAAAATGTATACATGTAAATGTATAAATATTTAACATCTTTCCTCTTTACAGCATACTTCTCGTAGTTTTATAGTAGTTGTTGTTTTGAGATAAAAAAACAAAAAAAAAAAAAATTGTATAAATCTATATGTATAGTAATAATAGATATTTTCTTTTTAGACTGTGAATTTTTATTAAAAAATAAATAAAAAATACAAACATGCCTATACTTACCCGCTCTATGTAATGGTTTTGCACAGAGCAGCCCCTCTGGGTACCCCCGTATGTCCTCCAGGACCCTCCTTTTCTTTAGGTGCCCCCACAGAAAGCCGCTTTCCCTGGGGGCACCTGTGCGTGCTCACTCCCGAGACTCGCTCCTGCATCTATTGACACAGAAAGCGGGACTCGGCCCACCCCGCACTCCCCATGTCATTGGATTTGATTGACAGCACCTGGAGCCAATCGCTCTCACTGCTATCAGTCTGTCCAATGAGGAGAGAGACAGCGGCGGAAGCTGGATCAGATGGGCTCAGGTAAGGAAAAGGGGGGGTCAGGTGGGCGCCTTCAGCAGAGAAGGTCCTTCTCCTTAGTACATAGAGTGCATTAAGGTGATAAAACTTAGGGCTTTAGAAGCACATTTAGATAGCCATACACTGTAAGATTTGGAGGGGTTGAAGGATAGAAAACGACTGATTAGGAGAGAGTAGATCGCACACACAGATTATAGGACGAGGCCTACTACATACATGCATCCAACATTAGAAAAACGATGACTAGCATCCAGTAGGGTAGCTTAGTGTAGTTTAGTGTAGGTCCTGCCCTAGAAGAGTCTACCTTGTCGTGGTGGGCAGGCTTGGAATCTATTGGTCAAAAGTATGTTAGTGAATGGGAGAGAGGATCACTAGATCGTCACTTCTGACCAATCGATTTCACCAAAGGACTCTTGGTTTAATCAGAGCACATGAAAAAAGTTCATGAATCAGGTTTACATCCACTTTACGATGAAAGGAGGCTCCAGGCCTCAAGACAACCTTGTCCATACAAGTTTTATACAAGACAATATTGCTAGTACTCACAGGGCCGTTTTTAAGGCAGGGCAAAAAGGGCAGCTGCCCTGGGCCCTGTCATTGTTGTGGGGCCCAAAGCAGCTGCCACATACTTGCCAACTATCCTGGTTTAAATTCCCTTGTTCCTTGAAGTTTTAGTCCCGTGCCGTGCCCCAATATCTCATTGTGAAGTGCTGCTACTAATGCTGCCCAGCTCTGCCCTATTGTTGTGTACAGATGACTCACCTGCAGACCCTGTGTTTACATGTAAATAGTGGCGGCATTCCCATGTATGTCATGCCACCCCCAGGTCAAATCCACCATCACCTATACTGAATGCTGCCCACTGGGGAGGTAAAGGGGCATGCTTGAAAGTCCTGCCTACAACTGTGGTCATTAAGCCTAACATCTGCCTGTTCTGCAAAGGCAAGTGAATAGGTGGGTCCAAAGATGAGCAGAGTAGGCAGGTAGAGATAAAGGGGGTGGAGGGTTGGTGTGGAGAGGATGGGGGAGGTTTGGGGTGCAGAGGTTAGCAGGGGTTTTATGATGTAAAGGTGTACTGACAGGGTGGATAAAGATGTAGGTCACGTGTGGGGCAGCCCATTCATTTCAATGGGCTGCTCTATGCGCTAGAAATGCAGAAGAAGGTCCCTAACCCTTTTTCAAAATCACACGGTGCCGAGGCACATGTCAGCGGATGTGTGAGGGTGTCATTAACAATTGATGGCATTACTGTGTATCTGCTAAAGGGCAGCTGCAGATTTTGCATGCGTTCCTGACGCACAAATGTGAACGCAGGCTAAATGTCTCATTACATTGGTGGTCAGTGTAAATCTTCTCATTACATTGGGGCTTGGTGTAGAATCCTTTCATTCATGCCTGATCTGATACAGTAAACCGATTTTGAGTCTAGCTGCTATTTATTGTATATGTCAGAGCAGGTGGAGAGCAAAATTGCATGGGGGGGGGGGGAGGGGCAGGTTGGCCTTTGGTGTTGGGGGCCCCATGAGAATTTTTGCCCAGGGCCCAATCAATATTAAAGACAGCCCTGAGTACTCACCTCGCAGACATGATGGCAATAAGGAAGGCCACCTTGTGAAAGTTGGCTGGGGATACACTTTAAAGTGGAGCCTACAATCCTAAAATGACCCCCCCCCCTACATGCACTCACAGCCCCCCATCCCCCTCTGTATAGTAAAATGCTATTCTTCAGTTAACTTTTTTCATACCACTCTCCTGGGATACCACACCATGTATCCTAGGAGTCTACAGGAGAAGGGATCCATAGCATCTGATAGGCAGATGTGGCGTGCTGGTGTGGATTATCTGGAGGGGTGGGGACGGGGCTTGTGCCTGAACCCAGAAGAGGCAGCAAACTCTCGATGACCAGGATGGCAGCATGGGACCCAGAATGTGACAACTGAGTAGCGGATCACAGCAAGACAACACTGGATTGTCTGGGCAGAGACAACCCAGCATAAGAGGGACTTAAAACAATGTTCTATATATTATTATCATATATTATCTATACCAGCTTTTTTCAGCCAGGATGTCCAGGCACCCTGGGGCGCCATGAGGTTTCTTCAGAGGTGCCTTGGCAAAATGCCTGAAAATCGCCCCAAAATTGTATAGAAGCCAGCATGTGGGTAAAGCTGCCTTTTAGCCACAGGTTTCCATTGTGCACCATTACAACCTTCTTGAGGGCACTTTAGCTGAGTGATGGAGAAAATTTGAGGGAAAAGAGAAACATTGGAATTCATTGGAAGTCAATACCAGTTTGCAAAAGATGATTTGCTTTGGAAGAATAAATCCCCCCTAATGTTGGGGGTCCTACATGTGTGGATGCTGCTGTGTTATGCAAAACTATTAGAATAGTTTTTACCGTTGAAATGGGGAGCCCCCAGACTGTCCATACTTTGTAAAGGGTGCCTTGACTGATAAAAGCTTGAAAAATAATGATCTATACAATTAAAAAACTGAAAAGATTGTTCAATGTGCCATAGATTTAATTGCCATTAACAATCAGGCTGCCTTCACACCTGGCCGACACATTGCTTGTTTTGGTGCATTTGTTGTGTGACAGCATAGGGCAGCCAGCGCCAAAGTAGCTCCTGCACTTTTTTTTTTTCGGTATATTTCGTCACAAGACTGCTACCCAGGTTTGGGGTGACATTGAGGGTCTGTTCACACAGGAAAGGGGCGTTCTGTGCACATTTCCTGCATGGGAGGTGAACACGCTGTTTCACCTGCAGTCTGTTTTTACTTGTTCGATTTTTAGGTGATGAAATTGATTAGGAGGTGACCGTGGATTATGTAAAGGGTGCTGCCTTTCAAGACGAATACGAATAGATTGATGTGTCATTATAAAATTTGACCACTAGATGGAGATGGGTTATCCACTCTGAATTAAAGTGATAGTAAAGTCTTTTATGACATTTTTACCTATAGGTAAGTTTATAATAAAGCTTACCTGTAGGCAGGGCTCAAGTCCTGCGGGAACTCATGGGAACGGAGTTCCTGTACTTTTTCCACAACAGGAATTCAGTTCCCATTAGCAGCCGCGTCCTGCATGACTTTGAAGTATGCGAGCTGTGTGGCAGGTGCTACACCAGCAGCCGCCGACACAGCTCGCAATAGTAAGTGCTGCACACCTGACCATTCAGGCATTGCCAGTAGGGGGCACCATGACAGCTTCCGCTTTGATCTACCTGTCAATCACAGCTAGCTGATGGGTAGATCAGCTATTCTGCTCACAGGACATGCAGGGAGAGAGGTGAGCTGAGGGAGGAACATCAGTTTGGGGTGGTAAGCTGAGCATAATACCTGGCAACGTTTAATGCCAGGAGGGAGGTTTATGTGGAAATATGTGAAGGGTTGTAATAGCAGCGAGTGTGTGTTGGAGCCCTGCAGAGTTTGCAGCCCCCCAAGCTAACATACATCTCCTAAGCAGGAACACATCACTATCTCCCCAAGCATTCTGTCCAGATAATGTGCAGTTCATTTATGACCTTTCCGTTTAACCCTGTGTTATCCAAACTTTGTTCAATGAAAAGTGTAAACTCGCCACATAAACACTCTATATACAAAATAAAATTACCCAATAAAGATCAGAACATGATGTTCATATTTGCCTGGAAGCACAATTTAATGAATGCTGATTATTCCGAGAATTACCGTATTTATGTTTATTGAGGATTTTTTATGTACTAACAGTTAAGCTTCATACACACAATATGAAAGTTGGATGAAAAATATCACTTTTGAACCGTTGGTGCATATGATCATATTTTTTTTTTTTTTTGGTGTGGGAGTGGATCTTGGGTGGGATTTCCCACACTTTTTTCCCCAGGACTTGACCCCTGTCTGTAGGTAACAGGAATATTTAATAACCGTGCTCTGTTTAGGAGATATTCCAGTGAGCAGCAGCCAATGACGTCACCAGCGCATGTACATTGAAGAAACGGAATATTCATGCCATTCCTTCAGAGCTCTGTGCTGTGCCTGAGGCTCCCTCACGCATGCACCGGAGTGACGTTTTTGCAGCTCCCGCATCCAATTTTCAATAGTGTGAACCCAGCCGTAGCCTCCCTGGCGGTATGATTATGTCTGATTTTTGCATCTCAAAGCAGTACAATTATTTTGCACAGAAATTTGGTGTTTTATATTGTAGGCCTGTAATTCTTAGGAATAACACACTTATATCTGTCCAAACAAGAGTCTAGTAGACATCCCGGGTATGATGAAGTTTGAACACAAAATCATAATTTATAATAAATATAAATCTAAAAAATAATAATATAATAATAATAAAATTAATTTCCCCGTGATTCACTATCACTCAATTCTGCAAGTGTTCTAATTTATTATCGCTGTTTTCTAGCTGGTCTAAAACCACTTTTGACATAAAGGGACACTTTTTGGTTGCTATGGACAATCTGCAGTTTCCAGGCAGTATTTATAATACAAAAAGAATCACAAAAAAAAAAAAAAGAGTGTATATCCTCTGATGGGAAATTAAATAGGGTTACTGGCAATAGGTAATAGTACAAGAGTAGAAGAGATTAGTCTTTCTACTCTTGTACTATTACCTATTTCCAGTAACCCTATTTAAAATACCATCAGAGGATATACACCCTTTTTCAGTGATTCTTTTTCTATTGTACTAGGGATGTGGGTTCACTGACAATCAAGTCTCATACAGGGGTGACACCACTCCTCTGTATTTATAATATAAAACTGCATGCAGGGCACTAGACAAAGCACTAGGGACAAAAGGGATTTGAAATAATTTCATACTGTAATGTAATCGGTAAGATTACAGTGTACTGTATGTATTATGATTTTTCACATTTTTGAATTTTCTGCTGGGCTCTACCCCCGTGCATCGCGACGCTCGCAGGGAACGGAGCCCGGCACACAGAGGCATCGGGCGGAAGACACAGCCCACAGACACAGTGGGGGGACATCGCAGGATCCTGGGGACAAGGTAAGTACACTGCACCAGGATCCTGCAATGCAATCCCAAATGTGGCTCAGGGTTACCGCTAATGGTGCTGAAATTTAACCCCGAGCCACACTCTGGAAAATCGCCAGGGAGGTTAATGAGAAGTTCACTTCAAATAAATAAATGCAAATTTGTTTTGCCTTTTTGGAGCCTGGAAAACATGGCAAAAGTGATCAGCAGATTGCTGATACCACGCAGGTCTCCTGCAGACTGTCAGTGTAAGCGGCTTGCCCTGTACATCGTACAGCCAGGCAGTTTCACACTGACAAGAAGACTCCATGAACTACCACAGCACTGAACAGCGCGGTGGTAGTTCATTGAGAACTGCAAACCAAAAGCCGCAAAGGATGGCGATGCTTGTAGATCATTCACATACACACAGTTCTGCGAATTAATAATGCGGCCGTGTGAGCAGAGCCCCATGCGGCCGCACTGTTTTCAAAAAGTGACAGCTAGTATGGGGAACTTCTCCCCATGCTGCTGCCAGAAGGAGAGGAGGGAACGGTGAATGGCTGCAGCAGTAGGAACATGTTACATGTTTCACCTTAAAAATGGATGGAACATGTAACATGTTCCCAAAAAGGTGGATTTATCCTTTAAGGAATCTTAAGCCTTGTACACACGGTCGGGGAATCCGTCGGAATGTGTCTTATAGGACCGTGTCGTCGGATAATCCGACTGTGTGTGGTATGCATCGGACTGATTCCGTCCGAATCTCCGTCGGACCCAATTTTCCAACATGTTGGAAATATTTTCCGACCAACTGGTTTGATCGGACATACTCCGATCATGTGTAGAGAATTTTGATCGGACCAAGTGCCACGCATGCTCAGATCAAATTCCTACATCAAAGCTATTGGCTACTAGCCTGAACGTAGTCCCATCGTAACGAAATTACGTCATCACGTTCTGAAAGATTGGATTTTTTGCCAACTTGGTCCGACCGTGTGTATGCAACAGTTTCGGACAAGATCCGACAGGCAAAATATATATATATTTTTATTTTTTTTAGGGGTGCACTGAATGGGTTTTTTGGTGCCGAAACTGAAGATGAAAAATACACTAGGCCAAAAACCGATACCGAAACAGCACCGATACAATTTTTTTTTTTTTTAAATATATTTTTAAACAGGAGATGGTCGGAGACTGGGGACATGGTACAGGAGACGGTCACAGACTGGGGACATGGTACAGGAGACGGTCACAGACTGGGGACATGGTACAGGAGACGGTCACAGACTGGGGACATGGTACAGGAGACGGTCACAGACTGGGGACATGGTAGAGGAGACGGTCACAGACTGGGGACATGGTAGAGGAGACGGTCACAGACTGGGGACATGGTACAGGAGATGGTCAAAAACTGCACACATGATACAAGAGATCAATGCAGCCTCACCAGTGCCCGTAAGATGCAGCCAGCATGTCCCCCAGTGCAGCCAGAGGACCCAATTGCAGCCAGCGTGTCCCCCATTGCAGCCAGCGTGTCCCCCATTGTAGACAGCGTGAAAAGGGCATTTGCGGCCGATATGTTTCGGTGGCCGAAATTTCGGTGCATCCCTAATTTTTTTCATTCAATTATGCCAGGGGTGCTTAACCTGTGGCCTGTAGGCCACATGTAGCCCTCGGAGACCTTTGATGTGGCCCCAACCTCAAACCAGGAAAGTGCATGCCCATGCTCTGGGAGGGTGGGTCGGCAAGCCCAACTCGTGATCAATGGGTTTGCAACCCGCCATCCCAGAACATCAGAGTGCATGGACCCAGCACTGGCAGAAGAGGAAACAGGTGGAGGGAGGGAGCCGCATAAGACGATGCTTCCTCTGTAGCGCCGGCTCCTGTACTTCTCCTGGGACATTCCTAGCAGCCTGGAGAGCGATGCCAGCAGAAGCTGAAAGAGGAAAAGGTCAGCGTATTAAACATCATATACATTGCACTTTTGCAATAGGCATTTAGCACTTATAAAAATGGATTATAAGCCCTCGTACACACGGTCGGACATTCCGACGCAAAAAGTCCAATTGGACCATGTTGTCGGATAATCCGACCGTGTGTGGGCTCCATCGGACTGTTTCCGTCGGAATATCCGACCAACAAAGTTTTAGAGCAGGGCTATAAAATTTCTGACAACATGATCCGATCAGACTTTGTCCGATCGTTTGTAGAGAATTCCGATCGGACAAAGTGCCACGCATGCTCAGATCAAATTCCTAGACCAAAGCTATTGTCTACCGTGTGTATGCAACAGTTTCGGACAAAATCCGTCAGACAAAATCCAACGGATTTGGTTGTCAGAATGTCCGACCGTTTGTACAAGGGCTTAGGCTGTTTTCACACTGATAGTGCACCTACGGCTTTCCTGCGGGTTAGCTACACTGAGCCATTTACTTCAAGTTGCTGTGCTTTCAGAAAGTGCACCACACTCGCGAGATATATTAAAAGTCTATGGCAAAACGCAGCTAGCCCGCAGGAAAGCCGCAGGTGCACTGCGCTGCACTTGCCGTGTGAGTAAACCACAGCGCATGAGTGTGAAAGCAGCTTACAGGCTCAGTACAGTAAGGGCTCATTTACATTTGCGGTTTAGGGGGTGGTAAAACCTCATAGTTCATTATGGGCTGTGACCGGTTACCAAATCACTTAAAGGAGTTGTAAATTCAGAAGGATTTTTATCTTAATGCATTCTATGCATTAAGATAAAAAACCTTCTGTGTGCAGCAGCCTCTCCTAATGCTTACCTGAGCCCCATCTCCATCAAGTGATGTGAACGAGTGTCTCGGTCATCCTACTGATTGGCTGAGACACAGCAGCGGCCCGATTGGCTCCCGCTGCTGTCAAAGTTCACCAGCCAATCAGGAGAGTTAGGGGGCGGGGCTGGGTGGGGCTCAGTGTCTGAATGGGCACAGGGAGCTGTGATTCGGCTCAGGTGCCCCCATAGCAAGCTGCTGACTGTGGGGACACATGACAGGAGGGAGGGGTCAGGAGCGCCAAAGAGGAGGATTGGGGCTGCTCTGTGCAAATCCACGGCAATAGGGAAGGTAAGTATAACAGATTTGTTATTTAAAAAAAAAACAAAAAAAAAAACATTTTAAGTGGCCCTCACTCTTCAAAAGGTTGAGCACCCCTGACTTACCGTATCTCAGAAAAGTAAGTACACCTCTCAAATTTTTGTAAATATTTTATTATATCTTTTCATGTGACAACACTGAAGAAATGACACTTTGCTACAATGTAAAGTAGTGAGTGTACAGCTTGTAGAACAGTGTACATTTGCTGTCCCCTTAAAATAACTCAACACACAGCCATTAATGTCTAAACCACTGGCAAGAAAAGTGAGTACACCCCTAAGTGAAAATGTCCAAATTGGGCCCATTTAGCCATTTTCCCTACCCATGTCATGTGACCCAGGGGTGGACTGACAACTCATGGGGCCCCTGGGAAATAGGAGATCATGGGGCCCCCCTGTGACCCTGCCACACTGCCCACATTACATACATTGGTCCCTACCTCCTTTAGCTGCAGAGGCAGCAGCTGAGGCAGGATCGCAGATCGCTCTCCTCACCCCTGACAGCACGGAGATCTGTCCGTTCCAGGGGAGCCAACCTGCATTATAAGTGCAGTGGCTGGTTGGGAAGGGTTAAGCATGGCAGTTCACAGAACAATACAATACACAGAGTCTTCCAGGACACTTACCAGCTAGCCAGCAAAATAAAAATGTCTAAATTGTTTGAACAGTTTAGGGGAAATTTACTAAAACCAGAGTGCAAAATCTGGTGCAGCTCTACATAGAAACCAATCAGCTTCCAGGTTTTATTGTCAAAGCCTAATTGAAAAAGCTGAAGTTAGAAGCTGATTGGCTGCCATGCACAGCTGCCCCAGTTGTAGTAAATCGCCCCCTTTTTGTTCAGTTGGAAACATTTGCAAATATATGTGAAGCCGCACTGCCACGTCAAGGCACCTCTGCAAAGTGCGGTCCCTAACTCTACTCTAATGTCATCTCCAAATTAAGAAATACATCGAAAGTCTAAACTAGTTAAAAAAAATATTTAAAACACAGAGGTTTTGGTTGCATATATTTGCAATCATATGTGAAATCACCTTCCCATATAGCTGGTGAAACGCACGCCTGGAAAAACTGCCGGTCCAATGAATGCATGCAGAAGAGACTAGCAGCCTCCAACCTCCCCCCATAGCCGGTCCAAAGCATGCCCACAAAGACTAACCAAGGCCTTTTACACTACAACTGGCGGGACTACAGGTCCCAGCATTCCTCTTCTGTCCTTAATGGGGCCCACTACACTACAACTGGGGGGACTACAGGTCTCAGTAATCCTCCTCTCAAAATCAGGGCTTACTACTCTGCAACTGGGGGGATTACAAGGTTCAGCTTTTCCATCTGTGTCCTAAACAGGGTCTGCTAATGCTATACTACAACTGGGGAGACCACAAGGCCCAGCATTTCTTCTCTGTTCAGACCAAGGCCTAACACACTGGAATTGTGGGGACTACAAGGTCCTAACCAGGGCCTGCTACACCACAGGTGGGGATGTCCAGTTCATGAACGAATCGTTCTTTTGAATCGATTATTTTCGGTGAACTGGATGAATCGATTGAACTGATTCGTTTGAAACAGTTCACTATGGACTCAATACTAGCATAGCAAGGCAGGCCTGGTAATATGACCCTAGAGAGAGAGAGCTCCGCCCCTCCCTGCAACCAATCAGCTGACTCAAAGCACAGCGACACTCAGGAACTGGATACAAACTTAAAGTGGGATTCCACCCTAAAGTGGAACCTCCGCTGATCGGATCCCTCCCCCTCTCCGGTGTCACAATTGACACCTTTCAGGGGGGAGGGGGGTGGAGATACCTGTCAAAGACAGGTATTTACACCCACTTCCGGGCATAGACTCCCGTGGGAGTCTACGCCATTTCCTGCCCTGCCGCGCTGTCTGCTGGGACACACACGGGTCCCAGTGACAGCGCGGAGATTTCCTATTGTGCTGCGCGACTCGCGCATGCGCAGTAGGGAACCGGGAAGTGAAGCCGATTCGCTTCACTTCCTGATTCCCTCACCTAGAATGGTGGCGGCAGCAGCTGAGAGCCGAGCGATCGATCGGCCTCGGCATCGCTGGAACCCGGGACAGGTGAGTGTCCATTTATTAAAAGTCAGCAGCTGTAGTATTTATAGCTGCTGGCTTTTAATATTTTTTTTTTTTGGTGGAATCCCTCTTTAAAGGGGTTGTAAAGGTAAATGTTTTTTCACCTTAATGCATTCTATGCATTAAGGTGAAAAAACATCTGACAGTCCCGGCGCCCCCAGCCCCCCCGTTTTACTTACCTCACCCCTCGAAAGTCCCGTGCTCGTCCCCCGATGTCCTTTCCACCGTTCAGCCTGGCCGCTGATTGGCTGGAAAGCAGCGCAGCCATTGGCTCGCACTGCTGTCAATCACATCCACTGACGCGGAGCGCCGGGGGCGGGGCCTGTGATACAGCGAGCGGCTATAGCCGCCGGCTGTATCACAGGAGCGCGCCCGCAGATGCTTCTCACCATGCGAGGGAGCTCGCATGAACTTGAGAAGCATCTGAGGGAGGAAGCCGAGACATTCGTCGAGGGACCCCAGAAGAGCAGGTTCGGGGCCACTCTGTGCAAAACGAGCTGCACAGTGGAGGTAAGTATGACATGTTTGTTATTTAAAAAAAAAAAAAAAATTCTCTTTACAATCCCTTTAAAACAAGAGTCAGGAATACACAGTACACCGATACAAGTTACCGAGTTAAAGAATCATATCAGTTTTTAGAACCCAGTACACTGAAAGAACCATGAGTCACCACCAGTAAAACAATACACTAAGGGTCCGTTCACACCGGGGCGACACGACTTCCAGGACGACTTTGTGAGGCAACTTGGAGACGAACTGAACATGACCTGGGGCGACTTACAACATGACTTTAAGTTGCCCTAGGCCAGGCGACTTTTGCCGTGGCCAATCAGAGAATGAGCTCTGAAGGGGGAACCCCAGATCCATATCCCTTATCATACCCTTATCTGAGCACGCTACCAGGGACTGTGACATCGTAAGGGGGCGGGGTCACCATGTGACATCAACCGGGAAGAAGAAGAAGACCGGGCCACCGCTAGTAAAAGAGCTGGAAGAAGAAGCAGTGGCCCGGCAAGAAGAACCGAAGAGGGGGACAAGACCCCCAAAGTCGGAAGAAGAGGCCGGCGGCGGCGATGAAGAAGAAGAAAGGAGAGTCCAGCGAGAAGACCCCCGAAGACGGAAGACCCCCGAAGCTGTGCAATAAACTATTTTAACCCTGTGTTGTGTTTTTTTTTACTTTTTTTTCACAGGTGAATGGGTAGGGGTACATTGTACCCCATACTCATTCACATAGGGTGGGGGGCCGGTATCCGGGGACCCCCTTATTAAAGGGGGCTCCCGGATTCCGATAAGCCCCCCGCCCGCAGACCCCGACAACCAACGGCCAGGGTTGTCGGGAAGAGGCCCTTGTCCTCATCAACATGGGGACAAGGTGCTTTGAGGTGGGGGGCCCGAGTGGCCCCCCTTCCCAAAGGTACCCCCCCATGTTAAGGGCACGCGACCTGGTACGGCTCAGGAGGGGGAGGGGGCGCTCGCTCGATTTCCTGGCCGGCCGGGTAGCATGCTTGGATAAGGGTCTGGTATGGATCTGGGGGGGGACCCCCACACCGTTTTTTTCCGGCGTAGGGGTTCCCCTTAGAATCCATACCAGACCTAAGGGCCTGGTATGCTCTCGGGTGGGAACCCACACCAATTTTTTTTTCATAAATTTGGCATGGAGTTCCCTTTTGAGAGATGATAATGCTGTCAGAGTCGCCTCCGTATAGACGGAGATCCGACTTGGAGGCGACCTCCATTGAAATCAATGGGTACCGGTCGCCTACAAGTAGGACAGGAACTTTTTCTGAAGTCGGAGCGACTTCTGTAGCGTGCATTAAGACGGCTCTCATTCACTTACATTGATTTTTAAATGTAAGATGTGAGTTGCCTCTGTGTGAACGGACCCTAAACCAATGAGGTAGCAGCAGTGATAAGGTGGTACGGACAGCCTAAGGCCCTTTCACACTCGTGCGACTTGTCCTGCGACTTGAGACTGCAAAGTTGCATGACAAGTCATACTCCATGATTTCCAACGAGTTAAGTTCATATCTGTGCGACTTCAAAGTCGTTTTTGTACTACTTTTGTCCGACTTTGATGCGACTTGTGGCAGAGACCTCAAGATTACACAGACATTGCTTCAAGTCGTGGCAAAAATCATGGCAAAAGCACTTGACTTTCAAGTCGCACAAGTGTGAAAATAGCCCTAACGATTGGATTTTACTACCGGGGGTACTTCGCCCATGGGAGCGGTAGTAAAATCTGATCATCATTCCTGCGCATGCGCTGTAAAGACTACGGGCAAATCTGATGGCTGGCAATGTTAACTGTGAAGTTGGCCCATCAGAATGCAGTTCACATGCACAAAAACCCACTTTTCATTTAGGCTCTGTTTCCACTTGTGC
Organism: Lithobates pipiens; assembly: GCF_037356315.1. Classification (NCBI taxonomy): domain Eukaryota; kingdom Metazoa; phylum Chordata; class Amphibia; order Anura; family Ranidae; genus Lithobates; species Lithobates pipiens. The sequence goes on along the minus strand of NW_027507791.1, from coordinate 81,423,230 downwards.
AACTTGTCCTGCGACTTTGTACTCTATGAGTTCCAATGAGTATTATTCGTATCTGTGTGACTTCAAAGCAGTCCCTGCACTACTTTGGTCCCACTTGGATGCAACTTGAGATCCATAGACCTCTGGAATACACAGGCATTGCTTTAAAGTCACATCAAAATTGCGGCAGAATTGTGCAACTTTCAGGCTGCGTTAGCCTGAAAAGCCCGAAAGTTGCACGATTCTGCCGCGACTTGAAGAGATGCCTGTGTATTCTGGAGGTTTATGGACCTCAAGTCACATTAAAATGGGACCAAAGTAGTGCAGGGACTACTTTGAAGTCGCTGTGACTTGAAGTCGCACAGATATGAATGGTACTCGGGTACTTCTTGTCACGCAACTCTGCAGTCCCAAGTCGCAGGACAAGTTGCACAAGTGGAAACAGAGCCTAAATGAAAAGCGGGGTTTGTGTGCATGTGAACTGCATTCTGGGGCAACTTCATAGTTAACATTGCTATCCATCAAAATTGCGGAAACCTAGGCTCAGGGCCAGTTCACACTGCTGCATAGTGCAAAATCGCATGCGATTTGCACTGCAGTGCAAATCACAGGCGATGTCCGTGCAATGCGATTTCTGCCATACAGATAGTATGGCTGAAATCGTATCGCATTCGGACTAAACTCGCACAGGACCCTTTTGTTGGTCCGCACCTGAATCGGATCGCATGGCACCCATGCGATCTGATTCATGTCCAAACTGACCCTTTGCAGTGCGACATGCGAGCTGAAATGGGGGTGTCATTAACATTGTATGACACTCCCCAGCAGTTCGCATATGTCGTTGTGAACTGTTGTGCGAGTCTGGTGCGATGCAGGAACCCGTAGTGGAATCGCAGGGTTCCCGCATCGCACAAGTGTGAACCCAGCCTAACACAGCTGTTTGTGTATCACCAAAATTCATGACACGGAGCTAATCTGACAACAACAGACTTGTGCTCTGCACCAATCAACTAAATCAAAGTAAAGTCCCCAGGAGCTGCCAACCTTCTGTGTGAATCACTCTTCTGATTCTAATCATTTAATATGGTTGAATCAGAGCTTCGGTTGACACTGTATTACTGGCTTGCTGCATGATAGAGCAGAGAGGGCGGATTACTGTCTGTGTGGACTGGAAACACGTCAGCGGACAGCCAGAGGAGCGGGGTCGGGGGGAGGGTGGGGTGGCATCGGCGCTACTTGACATGGCAGAGTAGTTACAAGGACAGTGCAGGAGTAAAATAGCCAGCGGCAGTGCCCCCTAGGCAGTTGCCTAGTCTGGCTAGTGGAAGCACCGGCCCTGGTTCCAATTTTTGAATGCATTCAGATGCTTTTTTCTATTCTTTTTAATGGGATCCGGTGCGTTTTTGATGCATTACAATGCATTTTTCATGCATTTTACTGTGTTCCAGTACAGGAAAAATGCAGCACGTTCTCCTTTTTTTCCCCCTGGAACTGGAAAGCCCCGGAACTGACCGCACTGGTGTGAACTATGCCATAGGAAACCATATAACCTACTTTCCATGAGTTTTTGATGCAGAAATAAAACGCAGTGGACTGCATGTGGTGAGAACTACCAGCTATCAGTGACTCCTGTACTGTACAGCCGCTCAGTACCTGGGAAGGGAGACAAGCACTATTGCCCGTTGTGCATTTTTAGTTTTGCAGAAACACACTACAGTATGGCTATAGGTCACATCTGTGCGTTTTATGGAAAGGGCCGGGGATGTTTTTCTGCTTTTGGTTCCATAGACTTCAAACGATGAAAAATGCAAAATGCACCTGAAATATGAAAACTGCAACCTGCATAGGTGAGAGTCAGGCCTGAGGGCCGCTTCACACCACGTACAGTCCAATGCATTTTTTTCTGCATCAAAAACGCATGTAAAGTAGGTTATATGCTTTTCAATGGCCTAGTTCACACCAATGCGTTCCAGTTCAAAAAAAAAAGAAAGTAGAACATGCTGCATTTTTTCTGCACTGGAACGATGTAAAATGCATAAAAAACACTGGAACGCACCTAAATGCACCAAAAACGCACTAAAACACACATGTCCTTATTTAGGCCCACTTCACATTATAGAAATGCAGTACGGATGCGTTCCAGATGCTTTTCTCCAATGCGTGTTTTTGATGTTTTCCACTGGGTTTTTGATGCGTTCCAGTGCATTTTTCTACCTCTTTTCTCTTAACCTTAAATATGCGTTTCAGTGCAATTAGTTGCATTCCAGTGCGTTTTTGACGCGTTTTACCATGTTTCAGTACAGCCCAGTGCAGGAAAAATTCAGCATGTTCTAAGTTTTTTCTGCAACTGGAACGCTGTAAAACGCATCAAAAACGCACTGGAATGCAACTAAATGCACCAAAAATGCACTGAAATGCACATGTCCTTATTTAGGGCCAGTTCACACCAGATGCAGTTCCGTTCAGGTCCGTGTGCTTTTTTTTATGCACTAAAAACGCATGCACAGTGTTTTCCAAGTATTCCAATGGCTCTAGTTCACACCATGCAGTCAGTTTCCAGTCAGTTTCTGCACCCGACTGTATTGCTGCAGAAAAACGGAACTGCACAGAACTGCGTCTGGTGTAGAGCCAGTTCACACCAAATGCAGTGCAGTGCGTTTTTATTTCCAGCATCAAAAACGCATGGAAAGAAGGTTATATGGTTTATAATGGCATAGTTCACACCAGGGCTGGCCGTTCCAGAATAAAAAGTAGAACACGCTGAATTTTTCCTGCACTGAACTGTATTGAAACGCTGTAAAAAAAGCATCAAAACTGCACCTCAGAGCGCAAAAAACGCACGGGAACACACATGTCCTTATTTAGGGCCAGTTCACACCACATGCAGTTCTGTGCAGTTCCGTTTTTTCTGCACCAGAAACTGACTGCATGGCGTGAACCAGAGCCATTGGAATACATGGAAAACACTGTGCATGCGTTTTTAGTGCATAAAAAAAGCACACGGACCTGAACGGAACTGCGTCTGGTGTGAACTGACCCTCAGAGTTAAGAAAATACGGGGGGAAGAAAATGCACTGGACTGCATTAAAAACGCACTGGAACACATCAAAAATGTGCATGCAGAAAAGCATCTGGAAGGCATCCGCGTTTCTATGGTGTGAAGCGGCCCTAAGGACATGTGTGTTGCAGTGCGTTTAGGTGCATTTTTGATGCGTTTTATAGCATTCCAGTACAGTCCAGTGAAGGAAAAATGCAGCATGTTCTCCTTTTTTTTTCTACAACTGGAACACATTGGAAATGCAAGCACTGGTGTGAACGATGTCATTGTAAAGCATATAACCTACTATCCATGCATTTTTCAGGCATCCACTGCAAATAAACAGTCCCACATCTGATAGTCGGCTCGGCAAGCCGAGGTAGCGATCGACCAGTCACTGTGTGGGGATCGACGGGTTGCCGACCCCAGCTATAGAGGGATATGCGTTCTACATATTCCATGTCTGAGGTTTACAAACATTTCCCCCCATCCCCCATCATTAGTGGTCATGGAAGTGTCATGTGATCATCTCTGTATTAGTGACAGTCCCCCCCTCCCCCACACCTGCACCCCCTCTTATCCAGCAACGATGAGGGGGATTAGGAGACACAGACTGGGGGGGGGGGGGCAGATCAGGGGTGATGGGGGGGCTCCAGCTATGTTTGTCCTCCCTTCCCCAGATATTATCACCTCTACAGCCGGCCATATACTCCATATATACTCCCCATTACACCTCAGAGCTCACCTCACACTACAGAGCACATACATTGCATCTGACCTACCCCCCACCTACTTAACTACCCCCCACCACCTTCTCCTACCTACCCCCGGCTCTCCTCCCCTCTGTACTCCTCACCTGTAAAGCTCTGCTCCCCTCACTCACAAAAATTCCCGGATTGGGTGATTTCTTCAGTTTTCCCAGCAAATATAAACTCATATCAATTTCTCATAGAGAACCATTACCCAAGATGGCGCCCGTCTCACACCGTCCTCACTGCTCAGCCTTCAGCTGATTGGACAGGGACATAACTGTATGCAAATTAGCTGTGGAAACGGACAGACTGCCACCTAGTGACAATTTTAAAGAATGAAACCCTTAAAAAACCCATTAGAGTGTAATGAAATGTGAAATGAATGTAATGATATAAGATGTAGATGTGTACAGTGTTGTATGATGACATATGGGCAACAAATACGATGTTGTGAGGTCACCATAAGATGAATGACAGGTGCGTACTAGATGACGATGAGGCTGAGCCTGTCTCAGGTCACTTCTCATTACGAGTTGCTGAGTGCGGTTGCGCTGAGCTGTTGCTCTGCGATCTCACAGCGATTTACTGCTTGTCCTTGTGACTGACTGCGATTTTATCGATTTTAATTGATACTTATCGCTATTTCTACCATCTTATTGCTAATTATAATATTATTGTTAATAATTAATTTTTTAGCCTTTTTCAGGTATAAAAGGCACCCTATACCATCAGGATGCCTCGTCCTTCTCGTCCCGGATCCCGGCAGAGGCGTTCTCGTCAGGACGGCGGAGAGTCACCCATCGCCCATCGGACGAGGTCTCGAGCCCATCGGAGGAGGAGACAGGAGGACCATAGGAGCCGTTCTCGTAGAGACCGCGGCAGAGCTCCTCAACAACCCCCATCACCACCGCCACCCATCCAGCCGGGTGGTGAGGACCAGCTGATATGTACCATTTGTTTTTCAGGTTTTCGAAATGGAGAAGACACTACGACTCTGCCCTGCAGTCACCAATTCCACCCGCAATGCATCCAGCGATGGGCGCAGCAGAGCAGGACCTGTCCTCTGTGCCGGGAAGCTGTTCCCCGACTGCCCCGCAGACTGCCCGCTGGTGCCCCAATCAGCTTTGAAGAAATGCTCAACTACAGGTTTGCCATTCGTGTTGATCCCAATGGTGCTCCATATCTGCTTCTAATCCCCATTGTGTGACACATTTTCATTTTATATACATTACATGAAGTGGTGTAGTACTAGTTCAGGGGTCTCCAAACCTTCTAAAGAAAGGACCAGTTTACTGCGGGGGGAATAGTGCCCCATCATTGGAGTCAGTGGGGGAATACTGCCCCGTCATTGGAGTCAGTGGGGGAATAGTGCCCCATCATTGGAGTCAGTGGGGGAATAGTGCCCCATCATTGGAGTCAGTGGGGGAATAGTGCCCCATTATTGGAGTCAGTGGGGGAATACTGCCCCGTCATTGGAGTCAGTGGGGGAATAGTGCCCCATCATTGGAGTCAGTGGGGGAATAGTGCCCCATCATTGGAGTCAGTGGGGGAATAGTGCCCCATTATTGGAGTCAGTGGGGAATAGTGCCCCATTATTGGAGTCAGTGGGAGGAATAGTGCCCCATTATTGGAGTCAGTGGGGGGAATAGTGCCCCATTATTGGAGTCAGTGGCAGGAATAGTGCCCCATCATTGGAGTCAGTGGCAGGAATAGTGCCCCATCATTGGAGTCAGTGGGGGAATAGTGACCCATTATTGGGGTCAGTGGGAGGAATAGTGCCCCATTATTGAAGTCAGTGGGGGGGAATAGTGCCCCCAAATGTATAGAAAATGTATACATGTAAATGTATAAATATTTAACATCTTTCCTCTATACAGCATACTTCTAGCAGTTTTATAGTAATTGATGTTTTGAGAAAAAAAACAAAAAAAAATTGTATGAATGTATAAGTATAGTAATAACAGATATTTTCTTTTTAGACTGGGTATTTTTATAAAAAAAAAATACAAAACATGCCCCATCATTGGAGTCAGTGGGGGAATAGTACCCCATTATTGGATTCAGTGGGAGAATAGTGCCCCATTATTGGAGTCAGTGGGGGATAGTACCCCATTATTGGAGTCAGTGGGGGGAATAGTGGCCCATTATTGGAGTCAGTGGGGGAATAGGGCCCCATTATTGGAGTCAGTGGGATGAATAGTGCCCCATTAATGGAGTCAGTGTGAGGAATAGTGCCCCATTATTGGAGTCAGTGGGGGGGATAGTGCCCCATTATTGGAGTCAGTGGGGGAATAGTGCCCCATTATTGGAGTCAGTGGGGGGAATAGTGCCCCATCATTGGAGTCAGTGGGGGGGGGGATAGTGCCCCATTATTGGAGTCAGTGGCAGGAATAGTGCCCCATCATTGGAGTCAGTGGGAGGAATAGTGCCCCATCATTGGAGTTAGTGGGGAGAATAATGCTCCATCATTGGTCAGTGGGGGGAATAATGCCCCATCATTGGTGTCAATGGGGGAATAGTGCCCCATCATTGGTGTCAGTGGGAGGAATAATGCCTCTAGGGCTGGATATAAGCAAGCAAAGGGCCACATCTGGCCCCAGGGCTGCAGTTTGGTGACAACTGTAAGGCCCCTTTTACACGACTGACCCTCTCGGATCCATTTTCAGTCAGATCTGAGCCGGCCACTCATTGACTCATCCATCCATCCATCCGATTCGTCCCGTGTGAAGGGGGCCTGATAGTTAAGGGTTTGAAAAAAAGTATAGAAAATGTATACATGTAAACGTATAAATATTTAACATCTTTCCTCTATACAGCATACTTCTAGCAGTTTTATAGTAATTGATGTTTTGAGAAAAAAAAACAAAAAAAAAATTGTATGAATGTATAAGTATAGTAATAACAGATATTTTCTTTTTAGACTGGGTATTTTTATTTAATAAAAAAAATACAAAACATGCCTATACTTACCTACTCTATGTAATGGTTTTGCACAGAGCAGCCCCTCTGGGTACCCCCCACTGGCACTCCAGGACCCTCCTCTTCATCGGGTGCCCCCACGGAAAGCTGCTTTCCCTGGGGGCACCTGTGCGCGCTCACTCCCGAGACTCGCTGCTGCATCTATTGACACAGAAAGCGGGACTCGGGCCACCGCGCACCCACATGTCATCGGATTTGATTGAGAGCAGCTGTAGCCAATCGCTCCCACTGCTAGCAGTCTGTCCAATGAGGAGAGAGACAGCGGTGGAAGCTGGATCGGATGGGCTCAGGTAAGGAAAAGGGGGGTTGGGTGGGCAGCGTCAGCAGAGAAGGTCCTTCTCCTTAGTACATAGAGTGCATTAAGGTGATAAAACTTAGGGCTTTAGAAGCACATTTAGATAGCCATACACTGTACAATTTGGAGGGGTTGAAGGAAAGAAAACGACTGATTAGGAGAGAGCAGATCGCACACACAGATTATAGGACGAGGCCTACTACAAACATACATCCAACATTAGAAAAACGATGACTAGCATCCAGTAGGGTAGCTTAGTGTAGTTTAGTGTAGGTCCTGCCCTAGAAGAGTCTACCTTGTCGTGGTGGGCAGGCTTGGAATCTATTGGTCAAAAGTATGTTAGTGAATGGGAGAGAGGATCACTAGATCGTCACTTCTGACCAATCGATTTCACCAAAGGACTCTTGGTTTAATCAGAGCACATGAAAAAAGTTCATGAATCAGGTTTACATCCACTTTACGATGAAAGGAGGCTCCAGGCCTCAAGACAACCTTGTCCATACAAGTTTTATACAAGACAATATTGCTAGCACTCACCTCGCAGACATGATGGCAATAAGGAAGGCCACCTTGTGAAAGTTTGGCAGCCAGCGCCAAAGTAGCTCCTGTACTTTTTTTTTCAGTGGAGAGCCAAGCATATTTTGCCACAAGACTGCTACCCGGGTTTGGGGTGACATTGAGGGTCTGTTCACACAGGAAAGGGGCGTTCTGTGCACATTTCCTGCATGGGAGGGGAACACGCTGTTTCACCTGCGGTCTCTTTTTATTTGTTCGATTTTTAGTTGATGATATTGATTAGGAGGTGATCATGGATTTTGTAAAGGGTGCTGCCTTTCAAGACGAATACGAATTGTATAGATTGATGTGTCATTATAAAACTTGACCACTAGATGGAGATGGGTTATCCACTCTGAATTAAAGTGATAGTAAAGTCTTTTATGACATTTTTACCTATAGGTAAGTTTATAATAAAGCTTACATGTAGGTAATAGGAATATGTAATAAATGTGCACTGTTTAGGAGATATTCCAGTGAGCAGCAGTCAGTGACATCACCAGCGCATGTACTTTAAAGAAACTGAACATTGGTGCCATTCCTTCAGAGCTCTGTGCTGAGGCTCCCGCACGAATGCGCTGGACTGACATTTTTGCAGCTCCCGCATCCAAATTGCAATAGTGTGAACCCAGCCGTAGCCTCCCTGACGGTATGATTATGTCAGATCTTTGCATCTCAAAGCAGTACAATTATTTTGCATAGAAATTTGGCGATTTGTGTTAGGAATAACACACTTAAATCTGTCCAAACAAGAGTCTAGTAGACATCCCGGGTATGATGAAGTTTGAAACACAAAAGCATAACTTATAATATAATAAATATAAATAATTCTAAAAAATAATAATATAATAGTAATAAAATTAATTTCCACATGATTAACTATCACTCAATTTTGCAAGTGTTCTAATTTACTATTGCCGTTTTCTAGCTGGTCTAAAACCACTTTTGACATAAAGGGACACTTTTTGGTTGCTATGGACAATCTCCAGTTTCCAGGCAGTATTTATAATACAAAAAGAATTACTAAAAAAGAGTGTATATCCACTGATGGGAAATTAAATAGGGTTACTGGCAATAGGTAATAGTACAAGAGTAGAAGAGATTAGAGTCTTTCTATTACCTATTGCCAGTAAACTATTTAAAATCCCATCAGAGGATATACACTCTTTTTCAGGGATTCTTTTTCTATTGTACTAGGGATGTGGGCTCACTGACAATCAAGTCTCATACAGGGGCGACACCACTCCTCTGTAGTGATGTCCGAACGGTTTGCCCGGCGGTCGTTTCGCGGCGAATTTCGGCTGTTCGCGGTCCACCCGACCGGCGGACTATTGCCGCCATTCGCCCGGCGGACTTCCTTGTTTACTGTGTAAAAGAACTTTGACCTATGATGACACATCCATCATGGGGTACAGGACAGCCAATTGAGACATTACAGCACATGGACACTTGGACATTCCCCCTAACTTATAAATAGACCTGATCCGGCGGCCATTTTACATTCTTTCTTCTGTCACTATAGGGAGAGGTTGCTGTGTGGAGCAGGGAGAGATTGCAGTGACCCAAATCGCTAGCTATTTGGTACACAAAAGTTCTTTTCAGGACTGGTATAGGTGTTAGGTGTAGTTCAGGATATAGGTTTGAGGCACTGCTGTGCTAGTGATTGTTGCAGCAGCCTGAGTGTCTTTTGTCAGTTTAGAGAAAGGGACAGGATGGTGTGTGCTGCAGGGACAGTCAGTTTAGTCATTAGCTGTTACTATCAGGGCCACAAAAGTGCTATTCAAGTTATTATTCCAGCAGCCTCTGTTTTGTCAGTTTATATAGGGACAGGCAGGAAGCTGTGTGTGAGGCATTGAGGGTCAGTTTAATCAGTAGCTGTTACTATATTAGGCCCACAAAGGTTCTTTTCAGGACTGGTGTGGTAATAGGCTTGTACACGTATAATATTCTTTCTTCCAAATATAGAAAGAATATTATACTTGACTGCTGTCCTTCTGCTGCAGTCTGCTAATCAGTCACAACCTACTTGTTCTACAAAGGTCCTTATAAGGACTGGTAACTTGGTCTAGGGTGCTACAGTACATAGGGTTGAGTGAGGTACAGTCTGCTATTCTATAAGGACTGGTATAGGTCCACAATACATAGGGTTGAGGTGCACTACTGCTGACCGCTGCCCTATACTGCAGCAGTCCTTTATCAGTATAGGGACTGAGAGTTTTGTCACAGGGTCATTTAAAAAATGACAGGCAAAGGAAGAGGCAGGCCCTTCCACAGGGGTGGTAGGGGTAGGGCAGGAGCAACAGGCTTGAGCCAAAGTGGGAAGTTGCAGAAGGTGCGTTCAATTACTTTAAAAGACGCACCAGACTTGGTTGAGTGGCTCACTCAGCTTTACTCTTCTGCACCCACCTCATCCTCTCGATCTGCACCCTCTTCTTCACTCTCTGTATGTGCACCCCTAAAGACACTACCACCAACAACACCACCACCACCACCACATACCTTCCGCTTGAGTAACAGGAATTATTTTCCGATCCATATCAAGACATTTCTGATGCGCAGCCACTCTTGGTATTGGATCAGGAAGAGGAGGTAGCAACAACCGCTACTCAGCAGTCCGACGACAGTACCCAGATCAGCCCAAGGAGGAGGTTGATCCCCGGTGTTGCTGCCTCCTCCGAGATCTCTACCTATAGTGGTGGGGAAGGTGACGTCGATGATGACGTGTCTAGTGATGTCACGTGGGTGCTCACAAGAGAGGAAGAGGAGGGGAGTTCAGAGGGAGATATGGACCAGCAGATAGGGAGGAGAAGCAGGAATAACTTACATTGCACAGGAGGGACAAAGCAGACTGCAAATGTATCAGGAGCGAGTCATCGACCATGTACGGTCACATCTGGCGCTCCCAGGACACCGGCACATGGCTCTGCAGTGTGGGCTTTTTTTAACGTGTCCGCTGCTGACAATAGCGTTGCCATCTGCAATCTTTGCAGTCAATGCATTAGTCGCGGTAAGCCCAAAACTCACCTAGGGACGACCGCCTTAAGAAGGCACATGAGCAGCCATCACCGAGCCCAGTGGGAGCAACGGAACACACAAAGCCACACTCCAGGCTCTCACCATCCAGCCTCGTCTTCTACTTCTCCTTCTCCTCACAATTGTCCTCCACTCTACCTTCCATCACACCAAGCTCACGTTTTTCTGCAAAAAGGCAGGCTTCCATGGGCCTAATGTTCGAGCGTAAAAAAACGATGACGCCAGATAACCCTCTTGCCCAACGGTTGACGGCTGGCTTGTCAGAACTTATAGCCCGCCAACTACTGCCATATAAACTGGTGGACTCGGAGGACTTTCGCAAATTTGTGGCCATTGGAACACCACAATGGAAGGTCCCAGGAAGGAAGTATTTCTCACAGAAGGGCATCCCAGAGCTATATGGCCATGTTCAGCGGCAAGTGAATGTATCTCTGGCACACAGTGTCGGTGCCAAGATACATCTGACCACAGATACGTGGTCTAGCAAACACGGGCAGGGAAGGTATATCACTTTTACTGCCCACTGGGTGAACCTACTGACGGCCGTCAAGCATGTAACCCGTGGCACCCGTGTAGATTTGGTTTTACCGCCACGAATTGCATGCAGGCCTGGCCCTTCTCCTCCTCCTCCTACTCCATCCCCCTCCCTCTCCTCCTCGGCTGACTCCTCCTTTTCCGCTGCTAGCGTCTCTTCCGCTGCGCCGCCCAAGCTCCCCAGAACCTATTCGACATGCCAGGTGAGACGTTGCCATGCCGAGCTGCGTCTGTTGTGCCTGGAAGCCAAGAGCCACACTGGCCCAGCACTCCTTTCAGCTTTGCGTTCACAGGCATATCAGTGGCTAACACCGCTCAATTTGACAGTTGGTAAAGTGGTGTGTGACAACGGTGCCAATCTGCCTAAACTTAGTCGTGCGGCGATTCATTGTCAAATACCCTGGGGTCCAGGACATCTTGCGGCAGGCAAGGAAAATCTCGGCCCATTTCAGAAGAGCTTACACGGCCATGGCTCGCCTTGCTGACATTCAGCGGCGACACAATCTGCCGGTCAGACGTCTTATTTGCGATTGCGATGGAACTCAACCTTCCAGGTTCTGGGGAGCTGTTTTTTTTTTTTTAACCGCGCCAGTGGCTGCTCAAGCGTGACGCATGCAGACTTCTGCGGCCATTTGAGGAGATCACCAAACTGGTCAGTCGCAGCCATGGCGCCATCAGTGACATGGTACCTTATGCTTTCTTTATGGAGCGTGCATTGCGTCGTGTCATTGATCAAGCTGTGGAGGAGCGGGAAGATGAGGAAGTCGCAATGCTGGATGAATTCCCAGGGGGGGCTACTCTATCTGAGACAAGTGAACAACAAGAGTCTGAAGAGAAGTCAGAGGAGGATAGTGCCGGGGCGGATGAGGAGGAGCAAGAAGAGCATGCTTTAAACCTTTCTGGGATCCCTGTTGTGTGTGGATGGGGAGAGGAGAATGAAGAGGACGAAATTATCCTGGATGATGAGCAGGAGCCAGGCCACCACACTGCTTCCAGTTTAGTGCAAATGGGGGCCTTCATGCTTAATAGGGACCCCCGTATAAAAAGCATAAGGGTCAAGGACCAGTACTGGGTGGCAACGTACTTAGACCCCCGGTACAAACACAAAATGGTGGAAATGTTACCGCCGTCACAGAGGGCTGGCAGAATGGAGCACTTCCAGGCCTTGCTTCGAGAAATGCTGCATTCTGCTTTTGCGTGCGCTGGCAGAGGAGCAATTCCCACTCCCAGAGAAGGAGTTGCGGGTACCAATCCAACAGCGCCTGCAAGAAGAGGCCGGTTTGAAGATGTGTTGGTGACTTCGGATATGAGGTCATTCTTTCAGCTGACCCATTGACAGGTGTCATCTGGATCCAGCATCAGGGAACGCCTAGACCGTCAGGTGTCTGACTACATCGGGTTAACGGCCGATGCGGACGCTCTGAGGAGTGATGAACCCCTGGACTACTGGATGGGCAGGCTTGACCTCTGGCCAGAGCTTGCCCAATTTGCAATCGAACTGTTGGCTTGCCCCTCATCCAGTGTCCTGTCCGAAAGGACGTTCAGCACAGCAGGGGGGATCGTGACCGATAAGCGTACTCGCCTAGCTCACGACAGTGTTAACTACCTCACATTTCTAAAAATGAATGAGGCATGGATCTCGGAGGAATTCAATACATGTGACCAGTAGACCATGTATATGTCTATAAACAATTTTTTTAATCGAGCACACAGACCTTCTTTCTTCATTTGGCTCACTTCCTTGTCCAAAAAAAGCACACCGTACTATATGCCCGTACCCTCCTCTTTGAAGAGGTTGAGCGGTGTCATATTTCTACTGGGGCTGCTTATTATGAGGGGCTCCCACCATCCCTGTGCTGTGCTGACTTCATCCTGGGGCTGCTTATTATGAGGGGCCCCCACCATCCCTGTGCTGACTTCCTCCTGGGGCTGTACCTCTGTACTATGCTCATTATGAGGGGCTCCCACCATCCCTGTGCTATGCTGACTTCCTCCTGGGGCTGCTTACAGTGCAGGTGTCAGTGCTGTATATCACGGTGCTGATGTCAGTACTCTCTATCACGGTGCTGCTGTCAGTGCTGTATATCACGGTGCTGGCGTTAGTGCTTTATGTCACGCTGCTGATGTCAGTGCTCTCTATCACGGTGCTGGTGTCAGATGACTCTATCAAGGTGCAGGTGTCATTGCTGTAGTTCACGCTGCTGATGTCAGTGCTCTTTATCACGGTGCTGCTGTCAGTGCTGTATATCACGGTGCTGTCAGTGCTCTCTATCACGGTGCTGTTGTCAGATGACTATCACGGTGCAGTTGTCATTGCTGTATGTCACGCTGCTGATGTCATTGCTCTCTATCACAGTGCTGCTGTCAGTGCTGTATATCACGGGGCTGGTGTTAGTGCTTTATGTCACGCTGCTGATGTCAGTGCTCTCTATCACGGTGCTGGTGTCAGATGACTCTATCACGGTGCAGGTGTCATTGCTGTATGTCACGCTGCTGATGTCAGTGCTCTCTATCACTGTGCTGCTGTCACTGCTGTATATCACGGTGCTGGTGTTAGTGCTTTATGTCACGCTGCTGATGTCAGTGCTCTCTATCACGGTGCTGTTGTCAGATGACTCTATCACGGTGCAGGTGTCATTGCTGTATGTCACGCTGTTGATGTCAGTGCTCTCTATCAGGGTGCTGCTGTCAGTGCTATATATCACGGTGTTAGTGCTTTATGTCACGCTGCTGATGTCAGTGCTCTCTATCACGGTGCTGCTGTCAGTGCTGTATATCACGGTGCTGGTGTTAGAGAGCACTGACATCAGCAGCGTGACATAAAGCACTAACACCAGCACCGTGATATATAGCACTGACAGCAGCACCGTGATAGAGAGCACTGACATCAACAGCATGACATACAGCAATGACACCTGCACTGTGATAGAGTCATCTGACAACAGCACCGTGATAGAGAGCACTGACATCAGCAGCGTGACATAAAGCACTATCACGGTGCTGGTGTCAGATGACTCTATCACGGTGCAGGTGTCATTGCTGTATGTCACGCTGCTGGTGATCACCTCCTGCACCCTCTTCTTTGCCTACCCTGACCTTCCCTCTCCTCCATTGCCTTCATGCGCTCCACAGTCCTGATAGGGAAAAAAGGAGGAGGCCTAGCAGTGATCTTTAAAGGTCACCTGGATCTCACTAAACCATCATCTCAGAACCCAGTGTCTTTTATGGAAACCCTGACGCTACATTTTCAACCAACACCCCATGACACCACTCATATACTACTGTGCTACAGACCACCGGGACCAAAGTCCAATCTTCTTTCACCCCTCACGGAATCCTTTGCAATGCACACCCTAAAATTCAAAAATTTCCTGGCACTCGGAGATTTCAACCTTTGGGCAAACGAGCCTAAAGACCCCATCGCGACTGCCTGCATCAATCAACTAGAAGAACTGGGTCTACAGCAACTGATAAAGACTCCCACACATGGGTCAGGACACACCCTGGACCTCATTTTCAAACAGAACATCGACGTCAACATACTCGACAACATAACTCTGCCATGGACGGATCATCACGCCATCAAATTCAAAATCACTACCAACATCACCAACGCAAAACGGAAACCTGTAACAACGCACTGGACCAGATCGCATAAAAAACTGTACTCCGAAGCCTTCAAAACCACTCTGTCCAAAAAAATATCTACAATAACCTTAAACCACTCTACGGAGGAAACACTCAACTCCCTGAACAAGGCATTACTGCAATCAGCAGACTCGGTAGCACCAAAACGCAGGGCTCTCATCAGGAAGAAAAATGCTGGATGGTTTAATAGCTCCCTCGCCGTACTAAAGCAAGAACGCAGAAGAGCGGAAAGAACATGGAGAAGAAATCCCACCGAGGAAAACCTATTTAACTACAAAGGTCTGACAGAGAATTATCGGAAAGCAATCTTCAAAGCCAAAAAGGACCACTTCTCATATACAATCTCAACGGCCGCAAACCAACCACGGGAACTGTTTAAACTGGTTAATCAATCAATGAATCCGGTGTGCCTAGAACCCCCAGAAAGCGAATCCCAGGATTACTGTGACAAACTGTCGGATTTTTTCATCGATAAAGTCAAAACCATCAGGGAAACAATTTGTCAGAAGAAAACATCCAACCTCAGCCAGCAAATACATAAAGAGGATGTCCGCACCAACATACCGCAACCGCCAAAATTTTCACTATCCCCAATTACCGTAGACACCGCAAAAAACATCATTAATAAACTGCGTGACAGTACCTCACCTATTGACATCATCCCCACAAAACTACTGAAAGAATGCTCCGACATCGTGGCTCCAACCATAACCCACCTCATAAACCGATCATTCCACGAAGGGATTGTTCCCAGCATCCTCAAACAAGGCATCATCAAACCTCTACTCAAGAAACCAAACCTGGACCCTCAGGATCCAAACAACCGTAGGCCAATTACAAGCCTCAACACCATTTCTAAGATCATGGAGAAAGCTGTAGTACATCAGCTACAACTTCACCTGGATACTCACAAACTCCTGGACCCGCTGCAATCAGGCTTCCGCCCGGGTCATGGAACAGAAACAGCTCTCCTCAAGATTTGGGATGACGCCCTCGAAGCGGCAGATGACGGAGAGCCGTGTCTCCTCGTACTGCTAGACCTAAGTGCAGCGTTTGATACAGTAGATCACAATACTCTACTCGTCCGCCTCACAGAAGTAGCCGGAGTCCAAGACATAGATCTCCATTGGTTCGCGTCCTTCCTAGGAAATCGGTCACAGACAGTGAAACTAGGAAAATTCCTCTCCGAAACTCGGGCAGTCACCTGTGGAGTCCCTCAAGGCTCTCCGTTGTCACCCGTTCTCTTCAACATTTACATTCGCCCACTCCTTCAAATCATCAGATGCTCAGATCTCTGCTTCCACTCTTACGCTGACGACACGCAACTTTATTTCCGGATCAATGGAAAAAAAGATCACCAACAACAACTTGAAAACTGCCTCAAATCAATAGAGGACTGGATGACCACCAACTCCCTCCAGCTGAACCAATCAAAGACAGAGCTTCTTATCTTACACCAAAATCATAAGCCCGCAACCAAAACCTCCTGGTCTCCACCAACCGTCTTTGGGCAGACTATCTCCCCAAAGACCAAAGCGAAGAGTCTCGGGGTTATTTTAGACGCACAAATGTCAATGGATGCGCAAATAGGAGCAGTAGTCAGTCGATCTCACCATCTGCTGCGCATGCTTCGCAGACTCATCCCTTTTATCCCAAAGAATGACAAAGCAGTGGTAGTTGGAACAATCATTAATTCACGACTGGACTACGCAAACTCGCTTTACATAGGATTACCACAATATCAACTTGCGCGATTACAACTGATCCAAAACACAGCGGCAAGGCTGATAACAGGAAAAAAACCCTGGGAATCCATTTCTCCTTCACTGAGGAGCTTACATTGGCTAACCGTAAAAAATCGGATCACGTTCAAGACCCTTTGCCTCACCCATAAATGCGTGCATAGAGAAGCTCCGCAATACCTAATGGAAAAAATAAATCATTACACACCAAACCGCAGTCTTCGATCAGCCAACAAAAACCTCCTCCTCGTGCCCAAAGCCCGTTATAAATCCAAGGGGGATCGGAGATTCGCTGTCCAAGGGCCTCGGCTATGGAATGCTCTACCAATCAACATCCGCCTGGAAGAAAATCACCTGGCTTTTAGGAAAAAACTCAAGACCTTCCTCTTTTAGCAGATGATCAAAGCTCGCCACAGCGCCTAGAGGCGATTCAGTTCGCATTGTGCGCTATATAAGTATTTCATTCATTCATTCATTCAATTGTCACAACAATTTCCCATATAAAAAAAGAATGCTTGTAGTTGTCGATCCCAGATTCACCTCATACATGGGTTATGTCATTGGCCATGTGGTGGGACTATGTTTGCACAGCTATTAATTATTTTGTGGCTGCAAATTTGACCTGTAGGTTTGCAAAGTTCGCCTCCCATTGAAGTCAATGGAGCCCGCCGCGTTTGCGGTCCGCGAAACGTCCCGTCGGAAGTTCGTCCATCACTACTCCTCTGTATTTATAATATAAAACTGCATAGAGGGCACTGGACAAAGCACTAGGGACAAAAGGGATGTGAAATCATTTCATACAGTAATGTAATTGTTAAGATTACAGTTTACTGTATGTATTATGATTTTTCACATTTTTGAATTTGCCGCTGGGCTCTACCCCCCCCCCCCCCCCCCCCGTGCCGCTCGCAGGGAATGGAGCCCAGCACACAGAGGCATTGGGCGGAAGACACAGCGGGGGGGATATTGCAGGATCCTGGGGACAAGGTAACAACAGCCGCAAAGGATGCCGATGCTTGTAGATCATTCACACACACAGAATCCTGTGCTGTGAATGAATAATGCAGCCGTGTGAGTAGAGCCCCGTGCGGCCGCACTGTTTTAAAAAAGTGACAGCTAGTATAGGGAACTTCTCCCCATGCTGCTGCCAGAGGGAGAGGAGGAAACGGTGAATGGCTGCAGCAGTAGGAACATGTTACATGTTTCACCTTAAAAACGGATGGAACATGTAACACGTTCCCAAAGGTGGATTTATCCTTTAAAGAATCTTAGACACAGCGCAACATACGGTGCCTTTGCGAAAGTATTCGGCCCCCTTGAACTTTTCAACCTTTTGCCACATTTCAGGCTTCAAACAAAGATATAAAAGATATAAAGATAAAGATATAAAATTTAAATTTTTGGTGAAGAATCACCAACAAGTGGGACACAATTGTGAAGTGGAACGAAATCTATTGGATTTTTGAAACTTTTTTAACTAATAAAAAAATTAAAAGTGGGGCATGCAAAATGATTCGGCCCCCTTGCATTAATACTTTGTAGAGCCACCTTTTGCTGCGATTACAACTGCAAGTCGCTTGGGGTATGTCTCTATCAGTTTTGCACATCGAGAGACTGAAATTCTTGCCCATTCTTCCTTGCAAAACAGCTCGAGCTCAGTGAGGTTGGATGGAGAGCATTTGTGAACAGCAGTTTTCAGCTCTTTCTACAGATTCTCGATTGGATTCAGGTCTGGACTTTGACTTGGCCATTCTAACACCTGGATACGTTTATTTGTGAACCATTCCTTTGTAGATTTTGCTGTATGTTTGGGATCATTGTCTTGTTAGAAGATAAACCTCTGTCCCAGTTTCAGGTCTTTTGCAGGTTTTCATCCAGAATGGTCCTGTATTTGGCTGCATCCATCTTCCCCTCAGTTTTAACCATCTTCCCTGTCCCTGCTGAAGAAAAGAAGGTTTTACGGCAAACATATCGTTTTGCATTGTGGACAAAAAGTTTGATTTTGGTTTCATCTGACCAGAGCACCTTCTTCCACATGTTTGGTGTGTCTCCCAGGTGGCTTGTGGCAAACTTTAGACAAGACTTTTTATGGATATCTTTGAGAAACGGCTTTCTTCTTGCCACTCTTCCATAAAGGCCAGATTTGTGCAGTGTACGACTGATTGTTGTCCTATGGACAGACTCTCCCACCTCAGCTGTAGTTCTCTGTAGTTCATCCAGAGTGATCATGGGCTTCTTGGCTGCATCTCTGATCAGTCTTCTCCTTGTCTGAGCTGAAAGTTTAGAGGGACGGCCAGGTCTTGGTAGATTTGCAGTGGTCTGATACTCCTTCCATTTCAAAATGATCGCTTGCACAGTGCTCCTTGGGATGTTTACAGCTTGGGAAATCTTTTTGTATCCAAATCCGGCTTTAAACTTCTCCACAACAGTATTACGGACCTGCCTGGTGTGTTCCTTGGTCTTCATGATGCTCTCTGCGCTTTCAACAGAACCCTGAGACTATCACGGAGCAGGTAGCATTTATACAGAGATTTGATTACACACAGGTGGATTCTATTTATCACCATCAGTCATTTAGGACAACATTGGATCATTCAGAGATCCTCGCTGAACTTCTGGAGTGAGTTTGCTGCACTGAAAGTAAAGGGGCTGAATAATTTTGCACGCACCACTTTTCAGTTTTTTATTTGCAAAAAAAGTTTAAAATATCCAATAGATTTCGTTCCACTTCACAATTGTGTCCCACTTGTTGGTGATTCTTCACAAAAAATTAAAATTTTATATCTTTATGTTTGAAGCCTGAAATGTGGCAAGAGAGCACTGACATTAGCAGCGTGACATACAGCAATGACACCTGCACCGTGATAGAGTGATCTGACACCAGCACCGTGATAGAGAGCACTGACATCAGCAGCGTGACATAAAGCACTGGCACCAGCACCGAGATATACAGCACTGACACCAGCACGTGATATACAGCACTGACACCTGCACCGTAAGCAGCCCCAGGAGGAAGTCAGCATAGCACAGGGATGGTGGGAGCCCCTCATAATAAGCAGCCCCAGGAGGAAGTCAGCACATCACAGGGATGGTGAACTTTGCAAACCTACAGGTCATATTTGCAGCCAGAAAATAATTACTAGCTGTGCACACATAGTCCCACCACATGGCCAATGACATAACACATGTATGAGGTGAATCTGGGATCGACAACTACAAGCATTCTTTTTTTATATGTGAAATTCAGAAAATTCAGGAATCTAGAGACAATGGAGGCGAGGGAAGGTCAGGGTAGGCAAAGAAGAGGGTGCAGGAGATGATCACCAGCACCAGCACCGTGATATAGAGCACTGACTCCTGCACCGTGATAGAGTGATCTGACACCAGCACCGTGACATAACACATGTATGAGGTGAATCTGGGATCGACAACTACAAGCATTCTTTTTTTATATGTGAAATTCAGAAAATTCAGGAATCTTGAGATAATGGAGGCGAGGGAAGGTCAGGGTAGGCAAAGAAGAGGGTGCAGGAGATGATCACCAGCACCAGCACTGTGATATAGAGCACTGACACCTGCACCGTGTTAGAGTGATCTGACACCAGCACCGTGACATAACACATGTATGAGGTGAATCTGGGATCGACAACTACAAGCATTCTTTTTTTATATGTGAAATTCAGAAAATTCAGGAATCTTGAGATAATGGAGGCGAGGGAAGGTCAGGGTAGGCAAAGAAGAGGGTGCAGGAGATGATCACCAGCACCAGCACCGTGATATAGAGCACTGACACCTGCACCGTGATAGAGTGATCTGACACCAGCACCGTGACATAACACATGTATGAGGTGAATCTGGGATCGACAACTACAAGCATTCTTTTTTTATATGTGAAATTCTGAAAGTTCAGGAATCTTGAGATAATGGAGGCGAGGGAAGGTCAGGGTAGGCAAAGAAGAGGGTGCAGTAGATGATCACCAGGTTTCCTTCGCCTCCATTATCTCAAGATTCCTCAAGAGATCAATGCAGCCTCACCAGTGCCCATCAGATGCAGCCAGCATTTATGTCCCCCATTGCAGCCAGACTGTGAAGGGAAGAGAGGAGAGCCACCTCCGCCACCTGTTTGATCACAGCTCCGGGAACATCACAGCTTTCATTTCAATAGCTGTGTGTTCCCGGCCACGTGCCGTCACATACAGCCCCTCCCCCTTGTCCGGGGAACTTTGATACACAGATCACCCGTCCCATGATCTGTCAAAGTGGCTCTCCTGCGCTATAGGACACCCCCATGATGGGCGGCACCAAGGTCAGGGGGCGGAGTCCCCCCCAACCGCCCAGGCCCCATCGTATTTTCGGCTCCATTATCGGCCGTTTTTCGGCCAATATGTTTTTCGGCCACATGTGGCCCTCGGAGACCTTCGATGTGGCCCGACCTCAAACCAGGAAAGTGGATGCCCATGCTCTGGGAGGGTGGGTTGGCAAGCCCAACTCATGATCAATGGGTTTGCAACCTGTCATCCCAGAGCATCAGAGGTGGAGGGAGGGAGCCGCATAAGCCGATGCTTCCTCTGTAGCGCCAGCTCCTGTATCAGGCAGACTGATACCAAGTGCACTTCTCCTGCGACATTCCTAGCAGCCTGGAGAGGGATGCCAGCAGAAGCTGAAAGAGGAAAAGGTCAGAGTATTAAACATCATATGCATTGCACTTTTGCAATAGGCATTTAGCACTTATAAAAATGGGTTATTAGGTTGTTTTCACACTGATAGTGCACCTGCAGCTTTCCTGCAGGTTAGCTACACTGAGCCATTTACTTCTATTATATCCTGCAAGTTGCTGTGCTTTCAGAAAGTGCCCCACACCCACAAGATATATTAAAAGTCTATGGCAAAACGCAGCTAGCCCGCAGGAAAGCCGCATGTGCACTGCGCTGCACTTGCCGTGTAAGTAAACCACAACGCATCAGTGTGAAAGCAAGCTTACAGGCTCAGGACAGTAAGGGCTCATTTACATTTGCAGTTTAGGGGGTGGTAAAACCTCATAGTTCATTATGGGCTATGACCGGTTACCAAATCACTTAAAGGAGTTGTAAATTCTATGCATTAAGATAAAAAACCTGTGTGCAGCAGCCTCTCCTTATGCTGTGTACACACGAGCGGACTTTGACGGACTAGGTCTGACAGTCTTTCTGACGGACTTTCCGAATGAACAGACTTGGACACACACAATCACACCAAAGTCTGACGGATTCGAATGTGATGACGTACGACCGGACTAGAATAAGGAAGTTCATGGCCAGTAGCCAATAGCTGCCCTAACGTCGTTTTTTTTTCCGTCGGACTAGCATACACACGAACGGATTTCTTGGTCCGGCGGAGTTCTGGCAGGAAAATTTAAAACATGTTCTATTCCTAAAGTCTGACGGACTTTTGGCAAGCAAAGGTCTGATGGAGCCCACACACGATCGAATTGTCCGACGGACTCGTTCCATCGGACCTTTGCTGTCAAAAAGTCTTGTCGTGTGTATAATACTTATCTGGGCCCTATCTCTGTCAAGTGATGTGCATGATTGTCTCGGCCATCTGAGATTCTCTCTACTGATTGGCTGAGACACAACAGCAGCCCCATTGGCTCCCACAGCTGTCAAAGTCAGCCAGCCAATCAGGAGAGATAGGGGCGGGGCTCCATGTCTGAATGGGCACAGGGAGATGCGATTCGGCTCGGGTGCCCCCATAGCAAGCTGCTGACTATGGGGACACGTGACAGGAGGGAGGAGTCAGGAGCACTGAAGAGGAGGATTGGGGCTGCTCTGTGCAAATCCACAGCAATAGAGAAGGGAAGTATAACAGGTTTATTTTTATAGGGAAAAAAAACAAGACTTTACAATCATTTTATGTTGCCCCCACTCTACAAATGGTTGAACACCCCTGACATACAGTATCTAAGAAAAGTTTGAACACCCCTCACATTTTTATAAATATTTTATTACATCTTTTCATGTGACAACACTGAAGAAATTACACTTAACACACAGCTATTAATGTCTAAACCGCTGGCAACAAAAGTGAGTACACCCCTAAGTGAAAATGTCCAAATTGGGCCCATCATTTTTTAGCCTTTGTCAGGTATAAAAGGCACCCTATACCATCAGGATGCCTCGTCCTTCTCGTCCCGGATCCCGGCAGAGGCGTTCTCGTCAGGACGGCGGAGAGTCACCCATCGCCCATCGGACGAGGTCTAGAGCCCGTCGGAGGAGGAGACAGGAGGACCATAGGAGCCGTTCTCCTAGAGACCGCGGCAGAGCTCCTCAACAACCCCCTTCACCACCGCCACCCATCCAGCCGGGTGGTGAGGACCAGCTGATATGTACCATTTGTTTTTCAGGTTTTCAAAATGGAGAAGACACTACGACTCTGCCCTGCAGTCACCAATTCCACCTGCAATGCATCCAGCGATGGGCGCAGCAGAGCAGGACCTGTCCTATGTTCCCCGACTGCCCCGCAGACTGCCCACTGATGCCCCAATCACCTTTGAAGAAATGCTCAACTACAGGTTTGCCATTCGTGTTGATCCCAATGGTGCTCCATATCTGCTTCTAATCCCCATTGTGTGACACATTTTCATTTTATATACATTACATGAAGTGGTGTAGTACTAGTTCAGGGGTCTCCAAACCTTCTAAAGAAAGGACCAGTTTACTGTGGGAGGAATAGTGCCCCATCATTGGAGTCAGTGGGAGGAATAGTGCCCCATTATTAGAGTCAGTGGGAGGAATAGTGCCCCATCATTGGAGTCAGTGGGGGGGGGAATAGTGCCCCATTATTGGAGTCAGTGGGGGGAATAGTGCCCCAATATTGGAGTCAGTGGGAGGAATAGCGCCCCATTATTGGAGTCAGTGGGAGAAATAGTGCCCCATCATTGGAGTCAGTGGGGGAATAGTGATCCATCATTGGAGTCAGTGGGGAATAGTGCCCCATCATTGGAGTCAGTGGGGGAATAGTGGCCCATCATTGGAGTCAGTGGGGGGATAGTGCCCCATCATTGGAGTCAGTGAGGAAATAGTGGCCCATTATTGGAGTCAGTGGAGGAATAGTGCCCCATCATTGGAGTCAGTGGGGAATAGTGCCCCCTCCCACTGACTCCAATGATGGGGCACTATTCCCCCACTGACTCCAATGATGGGGCACTATTCCCCCACTGACTCCAATGATGGGGCACTATTCCCCACTGACTCCAGTGATGGGCCACTATTCCTCCACTGACTCCAATGATGGGGCACTATTCCCAAACTGACTCCAATGATGGGGCACTATTCCTCCACTGACTCCAATGATGGGGCACTATTCCCCCACTGACTCCAATGATGAGGCCCTATTCCTCCCACTGACTCCAATGACTGGCCACTATTCCCTCACTGACTCCAGTGATGGGCCACTATTCCTCCACTGACTCCAATGATGGGGCACTATTCCCCAACTGACTCCAATGATGGGGCACTATTCCTCCACTGACTCCAATGATGGGGCACTATTCCCCCACTGACTCCAATGATGGGGCCCTATTCCTCCCAGTGACTCCAATAATGGGCCACTATTCCTCCCACGGACACCAATGATGGGGCACTATTCCCCAACTGACTCCAATGATGGGGCACTATTCCTCCACTGACTCCAATGATGGGGCACTATTCCTCCCACTGACTCCAATGATGGGGCACTATTCCTCCACTGACTCCAATGATGGGGCACTATTCCTCCACTGACTCGAATGATGGGGCACTATTCCCCCACTGACTCCAATGATGGGGCCCTATTCCCCCACTGACTCCAATGATGGGGCCCTATTCCCCCACTGACTCCAATGATGGGGCACTATTCCTCCACTGACTCCAATGATGGGGCACTATTCCTCCACTGACTCCAATGATGGGGCTCTATTCCCCCATTGACTCCAATGATGGGGCACTATTCCTCCACTGACTCCAATGATGGGGCTCTGTTCCCCCATTGACTCCAATGATGGGACACTATTCCCCAACTGACTCCAATGATGGGGCACTATTCCTCCACTGACTCCAATGATGGGGCACTATTCCCCCACTGACTCCAATGATGGGGCCCTATTCCCCCACTGACTCCAATGATGGGGCCCTATTCCCCCACTGACTCCAATGATGGGGCACTATTCCTCCACTGACTCCAATGATGGGGCTCTGTTCCCCCATTGACTCCAATGATGGGACACTATTCCCCAACTGACTCCAATGATGGGGCACTATTCCTCCACTGACTCCAATGATGGGGCTCTGTTCCCCCATTGACTCCAATGATGGGACACTATTCCCCAACTGACTCCAATGATGGGGCACTATTCCTCCACTGACTCCAATGATGGGGCACTATTCCCCCACTGACTCCAATGATGGGGCCCTATTCCCCCACTGACTCCAATAATGGGCCACTATTCCCCCACTGAATCCAATGATGGGGCACTATTCCCCCACTGACTCCAATGATGGGGCCCTATTCCCCCACTGACTCCAATGATGGGCCACTATTCCTCCACTGACTCCAATGATGGGGCACTATTCCTCCACTGACTCCAATGATGGGCAACTATTCCTCCCACTGACTCCAATGATGGGGCACTATTCCCCCACTGACTCCAATGATGGGGCACTATTCCCCCACTGACTCCAATGATGGGGCACTATTCCCCCACTGACTCCAATGATGGGGCACTATTCCTCCACTGACTCCAGTGATGGGCCACTATTCCTCCACTGACTCCAATGATGGGGCCCTATTCCTCCACTGACTCCAATGATGAGGCACTAATCCCCCACTGACTCCAGTGATGGGCCACTATTCCTCCACTGACTCCAATGATGGGGCACTATTCCCCAAGTGACTCCAATGATGGGGCACTATTCCTCCACTGACTCCAATGATGGGGCACTATTCCCCCACTGACTCCAATGATGGGGCCCTATTCCTCCACTGACTCCAATGATGGGGCACTATTCCTCCACTGACTCCAATGATGGGGCTCTTTTCCCCCATTGACTCCAATGATGGGACACTATTCCCCCACTGACTCCAATGATGGGGCCCTATTCCTCCCAGTGACTCCAATAATGGGCCACTATTCCTCCCACGGACACCAATGATGGGGCATTATTCCCCAACTGACTCCAATGATGGGGCACTATTCCTCCACTGACTCCAATGATGGGGCACAATTCCTCCACTGACTCCAATAATGGGCCACTATTCCTCCACTGACTCCAATGATGGGGCACTATTCCTCCACTGACTCCAATGATGGGGCACTATTCCCCAATGATGGGGCACTATTCCCCCACTGACTCCAATAATGGGCAACTATTCCCCACTGACTCCAATGATGGGGCACTATTCCCCCACTGACTCCAATGATGGGGCCCTATTCCCCCACTGACTCCAATGATGGGGCACTATTCCCCCACTGACTCCAATGATGGGGCACTATTCCTCCACTGACTCCAATGATGGGGCTCTATTCCCCCATTGACTCCAATGATGGGGCACTATTCCTCCACTGACTCCAATGATGGGGCTCTGTTCCCCCATTGACTCCAATGATGGGACACTATTCCCCAACTGACTCCAATGATGGGGCACTATTCCTCCACTGACTCCAATGATGGGGCACTATTCCCCCACTGACTCCAATGATGGGGCCCTATTCCCCCACTGACTCCAATGATGGGGCCCTATTCCCCCACTGACTCCAATGATGGGGCACTATTCCTCCACTGACTCCAATGATGGGGCTCTGTTCCCCCATTGACTCCAATGATGGGACACTATTCCCCAACTGACTCCAATGATGGGGCACTATTCCTCCACTGACTCCAATGATGGGGCACTATTCCCCCACTGACTCCAATGATGGGGCCCTATTCCCCCACTGACTCCAATGATGGGGCCCTATTCCCCCACTGACTCCAATGATGGGGCACTATTCCTCCACTGACTCCAATGATGGGGCTCTGTTCCCCCATTGACTCCAATGATGGGGCACTATTCCTCCACTGACTCCAATGATGGGGCTCTGTTCCCCATTGACTCCAATGATGGGGCACTATTCCCCAACTGACTCCAATGATGGGGCACTATTCCTCCACTGACTCCAATGATGGGGCACTATTCCTCCCACTGACTCCAATGGTGGGGCACTATTCCTCCACTGACTCCAATGATGGGGCACTATTCCTCCACTGACTCCAATGATGGGGCACTATTCCCCCACTGACTCCAATGATGGGGCCACTATTCCTTCCACTGAATCCAATGATGGGGCACAATTCCCCCACTGACTCCACTGATGGGGCACTATTCCCCCACTGACTCCAATGATGGGGCACTATTCCTCCACTGACTCCAATAATGGGCCACTATTCCCCCACTGAATCCAATGATGGGGCACTATTCCCCCACTGACTCCAATGATGAGGCCCTATTCCCCCACTGACTCCAATGATGGGCCACTATTCCACCACTGACTCCAATGATGGGGCACTATTCCTCCACTGACTCCAATGATGGGCAACTATTCCTCCCACTGACTCCAATGATGGGGCACTATTCCCCCACTGACTACAATGATGGGGCACTATTCCCCCACTGACACCAATAATGGGGCACTATTCCCCCACTGACACCAGTTATGGGGCCCTATTCCCCCACTGACTCCAATGATGGGGCACTATTCCCCCACTGACTCCAATGATGGGGCACTATTCCTCCACCGACTCCAATAATGGGCCACTATTCCTCCCACTGACTCAAATGATGGGGCACTATTCCCCACTGACTCAAATGATGGGGCACTATTCCTCCACTGACTCCAATGATGGGGCACTATTCCTCCACTGACTCCAATGATGGGGCTCTATTCCCCCACTGACTCCAATGATGGGGCACTATTCCCCCACTGACTCCAATGATGGGGCCCTAGTCCTCCCACTGACTCCAATGATGGGGCACTATTCCCCCACTGACTCAACTGATGGGGCACTATTCCCCCACTGACTCCAATGACTGGCCACTATTCCCCCACTGACTCCAGTGATGGGCCACTATTCCTCCACTGACTGCAATGATGGGGCACTATTCCCCAACTGACTCCAATGATGGGGCACTATTCCTCCACTGACTCCAATGATGTGGCACTATTCCTCCCACTGACTCCAATGATGGGGCACTATTCCTCCACTGACTCCAATAATGGGCCACTATTCCTCCACTGACTCGAATGATGGGGCACTATTCCCCCACTGACTCCAATGATGGGGCCCAATTCCCCCACTGACTCCAATGATGGGGCCCTATTCCCCCACTGACTCCAATGATGGGGCACTATTCCTCCACTGACTCCAATGATGTGGCACTATTCCCCAATGATGGGGCACTATTCCCCCACTGACTCCAATAATGGGCAACTATTCCCCACTGACTCCAATGATGGGGCAGTATTCCCCCACTGACTCCAATGATGGGGCCCTATTCCCCCACTGACTCCAATGATGGGGCACTATTCCCCCACTGACTCCAATGATGGGGCACTATTCCTCCACTGACTCCAATGATGGGGCTCTATTCCCCCATTGACTCCAATGATGGGGCACTATTCCTCCACTGACTCCAATGATGGGGCTCTGTTCCCCCATTGACTCCAATGATGGGACACTATTCCCCAACTGACTCCAATGATGGGGCACTATTCCTCCACTGACTCCAATGATGGGGCACTATTCCCCCACTGACTCCAATGATGGGGCCCTATTCCCCCACTGACTCCAATGATGGGGCCCTATTCCCCCACTGACTCCAATGATGGGGCACTATTCCTCCACTGACTCCAATGATGGGGCTCTGTTCCCCCATTGACTCCAATGATGGGGCACTATTCCTCCACTGACTCCAATGATGGGGCTCTGTTCCCCAATTGACTCCAATGATGGGGCACTATTCCCCAACTGACTCCAGTGATGGGGCACTATTCCTCCACTGACTCCAATGATGGGGCACTATTCCTCCCACTGACTCCAATGGTGGGGCACTATTCCTCCACTGACTCCAATGATGGGGCACTATTCCTCCACTGACTCCAATGATGGGGCACTATTCCCCCACTGACTCCAATGATGGGGCCACTATTCCTTCCACTGAATCCAATGATGGGGCACTATTCCCCCACTGACTCCACTGATGGGGCACTATTCCCCCACTGACTCCAATGATGGGGCACTATTCCTCCACTGACTCCAATAATGGGCCACTATTCCCCCACTGAATCCAATGATGGGGCACTATTCCCCCACTGACTCCAATGATGGGGCCCTATTCCCCCACTGACTCCAATGATGGGCCACTATTCCTCCACTGACTCCAATGATGGGGCACTATTCCTCCACTGACTCCAATGATGGGCAACTATTCCTCCCACTGACTCCAATGATGGGGCACTATTCCCCCACTGACTCCAATGATGGGGCACTATTCCCCCACTGACACCAATAATGGGGCACTATTCCCCCACTGGCACCAGTTATGGGGCCCTATTCCCCCACTGACTCCAATGATGGGGCACTATTCCCCCACTGACTCCAATGATGGGACACTATTCCTCCACCGACTCCAATAATGGTCCACTATTCCTCCCACTGACTCAAATGATGGGGCACTATTCCCCACTGACTCAAATGATGGGGCACTATTCCTCCACTGACTCCAATGATGGGGCACTATTCCTCCACTGACTCCAATGATGGGGCACTATTCCCCCACTGACTCCAATGATGGGGCACTATTCCCCCACTGACTCCAATGATGGGGCCCTAGTCCTCCCACTGACTCCAATGATGGGGCACTATTCCCCCACTGACTCAACTGATGGGGCACTATTCCCCCACTGACTCCAATGACTGGCCACTATTCCCCCACTGACTCCAGTGATGGGCCACTATTCCTCCACTGACTCCAATGATGGGGCACTATTCCCCAACTGACTCCAATGATGGGGCACTATTCCTCCACTGACTCCAATGATGGGGCACTATTCCCCCACTGACTCCAATGATGGGGCCCTATTCCTCCCAGTGACTCCAATAATGGGCCACTATTCCTCCCACGGACACCAATGATGGGGCACTATTCCCCAACTGACTCCAATGATGGGGCACTATTCCTCCACTGACTCCAATGATGGGGCACTATTCCTCCCACTGACTCCAATGATGGGGCACTATTCCTCCACTGACTCCAATAATGGGCCACTATTCCTCCACTGACTCGAATGATGGGGCACTATTCCCCCACTGACTCCAATGATGGGGCCCTATTCCCCCACTGACTCCAATGATGGGGCCCTATTCCCCCACTGACTCCAATGATGGGGCACTATTCCTCCACTGACTCCAATGATGGGGCACTATTCCCCAATGATGGGGCACTATTCCCCCACTGACTCCAATAATGGGCAACTATTCCCCACTGACTCCAATGATGGGGCACTATTCCCCCACTGACTCCAATGATGGGGCCCTATTCCCCCACTGACTCCAATGATGGGGCACTATTCCCCCACTGACTCCAATGATGGGGCACTTTTCCTCCACTGACTCCAATGATGGGGCTCTATTCCCCCATTGACTCCAATGATGGGGCCCTATTCCTCCACTGACTCCAATGATGGGGCTCTGTTCCCCCATTGACTCCAATGATGGGACACTATTCCCCAACTGACTCCAATGATGGGGCACTATTCCTCCACTGACTCCAATGATGGGGCACTATTCCCCCACTGACTCCAATGATGGGGCCCTATTCCCCCACTGACTCCAATGATGGGGCCCTATTCCCCCACTGACTCCAATGATGGGGCACTATTCCTCCACTGACTCCAATGATGGGGCTCTGTTCCCCCATTGACTCCAATGATGGGGCACTATTCCTCCACTGACTCCAATGATGGGGCTCTGTTCCCCCATTGACTCCAATGATGGGGCACTATTCCCCAACTGACTCCAATGATGGGGCACTATTCCTCCACTGACTCCAATGATGGGGCACTATTCCTCCCACTGACTCCAATGGTGGGGCACTATTCCTCCACTGACTCCAATGATGGGGCACTATTCCTCCACTGACTCCAATGATGGGGCACTATTCCCCCACTTACTCCAATGATGGGGCCACTATTCCTTCCACTGAATCCAATGATGGGGCACTATTCCCCCACTGACTCCACTGATGGGGCACTATTCCCCCACTGACTCCAATGATGGGGCACTATTCCTCCACTGACTCCAATAATGGGCCACTATTCCCCCACTGAATCCAATGATGGGGCACTATTCCCCCACTGACTCCAATGATGGGGCCCTATTCCCCCACTGACTCCAATGATGGGGCACTATTCCCCCACTGACTCCAATGATGGGGCACTATTCCCCCACTGACACCAATAATGGGGCACTATTCCCCCACTGACACCAGTTATGGGGCCCTATTCCCCCACTGACTCCAATGATGGGGCACTATTCCCCCACTGACTCCAATGATGGGGCACTATTCCTCCACCGACTCCAATAATGGGCCACTATTCCTCCCACTGACTCAAATGATGGGGCACTATTCCTCCTCTGACTCCAATGATGGGGCACTATTCCTCCACTGACTCCAATGATGGGGCTCTATTCCCCCACTGACTCCAATGATGGGGCACTATTCCCCCACTGACTCCAATGATGGGGCCCTAGTCCTCCCACTGACTCCAATGATGGGGCACTATTCCCCCACTGACTCAACTGATGGGGCACTATTCCTCCCACTGACTCCAATGACTGGCCACTATTCCCCCACTGACTCCAATGATGGGGCACTATTCCCCCACTGACTCCAATGATGAGCCACTATTCCTCCCACTGACTCCAATGATGGGGCCCTATTCCCCCACTGACTCCAATGATGGGGCTCTATTCCCCCATTGACTCCAATGATGGGACACTATTCCCCAACTGACTCCAATGATGGGGCACTATTCCTCCACTGACTCCAATGAAGGGGCACTATTCCCCCACTGACTCCAATGATGGGGCCCTATTCCTCCCAGTGACTCCAATAATGAGCCACTATTCCTCCCACGGACACCAATGATGGGGCACTATTCCCCAACTGACTCCAATGATGGGGCACTATTCCTCCCACTGACTCCAATGATGGGGCACTATTCCTCCACTGACTCCAATAATGGGCCACTATTCCTCCACTGACTCCAATGATGGGGCACTATTCCCCCACTGACTCCAATGATGGGGCCACTATTCCCCCACTGAATCCAATGATGGGGCACTATTCCCCCACTGACTCCAATGATGGGGCCCTATTCCCCCACTGACTCCAATGATGGGGCACTATTCCCCAACTGACTCCAATGATGGGCCACTATTCCTCCACTGACTCCAATGATGGGGCACTATTCCCCCACTGACTCCAATGATGGGGCCCTATTCCCCCACTGACTCCAATGATGGGGCACTATTCCTCCACTGACTCCAATGATGGGGCACTATTCCCCAATGATGGGGCACTATTCCTCCACTGACTCCAATGATGGGGCTCTATTCCCCCACTGACTCCAATGATGGGGCCCTATTACCCCACTGACTCCAATGATGGGGCTCTGTTCCCCCATTGACTCCAATGATGGGGCACTATTCCCCAACTGTCTCCAATGATGGGGCACTATTCCACCACTGACTCCAACGATGGGGCCCTATTCCCCCACTGACTCCAATGATGGGGTCCTATTCCTCCCAGTGACTCCAATAATAGGCCACTATTCCTCCCACTGACTCCAATGATGGGGCACTATTCCCCAACTGACTCCAATGATGGGGCACTATTCCTCCACTGACTCCAATGATGGGGCACTATTCCTCCCACTGACTCCAATGATGGGGCACTATTCCCACCACTGACTCCAATGGTGGGGCACTATTCCTCCACTGACTCCAATGATGGGGCACTATTCCTCCACTGACTCCAAAGATGGGGCACTATTCCCCCACTGACTCCAATGATGGGGCCACTATTCCTTCCACTGAATCCAATGATGGGGCACTATTCCCCCACTGACTCCACTGATGGGGCACTATTCCCCCACTGACTCCAATGATGGGGCACTATTCCTCCACTGACTCCAATAATGGGCCACTATTCCCCCACTGAATCCAATGATGGGGCACTATTCCCCCACTGACTCCAATGATGGGGCCCTATTCCCCCACTGACTCCAATGATGGGCCACTATTCCTCCACTGACTCCAATGATGGGGCACTATTCCTCCACTGACTCCAATGATGGGCAACTATTCCTCCCACTGACTCCAATGATGGGGCACTATTCCCCCACTGACTCCAATGATGGGGCACTATTCCCCCACTGACTCCAATGATGGGGCACTATTCCCCCACTGACTCCAATGATGGGGCACTATTCCTCCACTGACTCCAGTGATGGGCCACTATTCCTCCACTGACTCCAATGATGGGGCCCTATTCCTCCACTGACTCCAATGATGAGGCACTAATCCTCCACTGACTCCAATGATGGGGCACTATTCCCCCACTGACTCCAATGATGGGGCCCTATTCCCCCACTGACTCCAATGATGGGGCCCTATTCCCCCACTGACTCCAATGATGGGGCACTATTCCTCCACTGACTCCAATGATGGGGCTCTGTTCCCCCATTGACTCCAATGATGGGGCACTATTCCTCCACTGACTCCAATGATGGGGCTCTGTTCCCCATTGACTCCAATGATGGGGCACTATTCCCCAACTGACTCCAATGATGGGGCACTATTCTTCCACTGACTCCAATGATGGGGCACTATTCCTCCCACTGACTCCAATGGTGGGGCACTATTCCTCCACTGACTCCAATGATGGGGCACTATTCCTCCACTGACTCCAATGATGGGGCACTATTCCCCCACTGACTCCAATGATGGGGCCACTATTCCTTCCACTGAATCCAATGATGGGGCACTATTCCTCCCACTGACTCCAATGATGGGGCACTATTCCCCCACTGACTCCACTGATGGGGCACTATTCCCCCACTGACTCCAATGATGGGGCACTATTCCTCCACTGACTCCAATAATGGGCCACTATTCCCCCACTGAATCCAATGATGGGGCACTATTCCCCCACTGACTCCAATGATGGGGCCCTATTCCCCCACTGACTCCAATGATGGGGCACTATTCCCCCACTGACTCCAATGATGGGGCACTATTCCACCACTGACTCCAATGATGGGGCACTATTCCTCCACTGACTCCAATGATGGGCAACTATTCCTCCCACTGACTCCAATGATGGGGCACTATTCCCCCACTGACTACAATGATGGGGCACTATTCCCCCACTGACACCAATAATGGGGCACTATTCCCCCACTGACACCAGTTATTGGGCCCTATTCCCCCACTGACTCCAATGATGGGGCACTATTCCCCCACTGACTCCAATGATGGGGCACTATTCCTCCACCGACTCCAATAATGGGCCACTATTCCTCCCACTGACTCAAATGATGGGGCACTATTCCCCACTGACTCAAATGATGGGGCACTATTCCTCCACTGACTCCAATGATGGGGCACTATTCCTCCACTGACTCCAATGATGGGGCTCTATTCCCCCACTGACTCCAATGATGGGGCACTATTCCCCCACTGACTCCAATGATGGGGCCCTAGTCCTCCCACTGACTCCAATGATGGGG
Source organism: Lithobates pipiens (assembly GCF_037356315.1). NCBI lineage: Eukaryota > Metazoa > Chordata > Amphibia > Anura > Ranidae > Lithobates > Lithobates pipiens. The sequence goes on along the minus strand of NW_027507791.1, from coordinate 81,388,831 downwards.
CACTATTCCCCCACTGACTCAACTGATGGGGCACTATTCCCCCACTGACTCCAATGACTGGCCACTATTCCCCCACTGACTCCAGTGATGGGCCACTATTCCTCCACTGACTCCAATGATGGGGCACTATTCCCCAACTGACTCCAATGATGGGGCACTATTCCTCCACTGACTCCAATGATGGGGCACTATTCCCCCACTGACTCCAATGATGGGGCCCTATTCCTCCCAGTGACTCCAATAATGGGCCACTATTCCTCCCACGGACACCAATGATGGGGCACTATTCCCCAACTGACTCCAATGATGGGGCACTATTCCTCCACTGACTCCAATGATGTGGCACTATTCCTCCCACTGACTCCAATGATGGGGCACTATTCCTCCACTGACTCCAATAATGGGCCACTATTCCTCCACTGACTCGAATGATGGGGCACTATTCCCCCACTGACTCCAATGATGGGGCCCTATTCCCCCACTGACTCCAATGATGGGGCCCTATTCCCCCACTGACTCCAATGATGGGGCACTATTCCCCCACTGACTCCAATAATGGGCAACTATTCCCCACTGACTCCAATGATGGGGCAGTATTCCCCCACTGACTCCAATGATGGGGCCCTATTCCCCCACTGACTCCAATGATGGGGCACTATTCCCCCACTGACTCCAATGATGGGGCACTATTCCTCCACTGACTCCAATGATGGGGCTCTATTCCCCCATTGACTCCAATGATGGGGCACTATTCCTCCACTGACTCCAATGATGGGGCTCTGTTCCCCCATTGACTCCAATGATGGGACACTATTCCCCAACTGACTCCAATGATGGGGCACTATTCCTCCACTGACTCCAATGATGGGGCACTATTCCCCCACTGACTCCAATGATGGGGCCCTATTCCCCCACTGACTCCAATGATGGGGCCCTATTCCCCCACTGACTCCAATGATGGGGCACTATTCCCCCACTGACTCCAATGATGGGGCCCTATTCCCCCACTGACTCCAATGATGGGGCCCTATTCCCCCACTGACTCCAATGATGGGGCACTATTCCTCCACTGACTCCAATGATGTGGCACTATTCCCCAATGATGGGGCACTATTCCCCCACTGACTCCAATAATGGGCAACTATTCCCCACTGACTCCAATGATGGGGCAGTATTCCCCCACTGACTCCAATGATGGGGCCCTATTCCCCCACTGACTCCAATGATGGGGCACTATTCCCCCACTGACTCCAATGATGGGGCACTATTCCTCCACTGACTCCAATGATGGGGCTCTATTCCCCCATTGACTCCAATGATGGGGCACTATTCCTCCACTGACTCCAATGATGGGGCTCTGTTCCCCCATTGACTCCAATGATGGGACACTATTCCCCAACTGACTCCAATGATGGGGCACCATTCCTCCACTGACTCCAATGATGGGGCACTATTCCCCCACTGACTCCAATGATGGGGCCCTATTCCCCCACTGACTCCAATGATGGGGCCCTATTCCCCCACTGACTCCAATGATGGGTCACTATTCCTCCACTGACTCCAATGATGGGGCTCTGTTCCCCCATTGACTCCAATGATGGGGCACTATTCCTCCACTGACTCCAATGATGGGGCTCTGTTCCCCCATTGACTCCAATGATGGGGCACTATTCCCCAACTGACTCCAGTGATGGGGCACTATTCCTCCACTGACTCCAATGATGGGGCACTATTCCTCCCACTGACTCCAATGGTGGGGCACTATTCCTCCACTGACTCCAATGATGGGGCACTATTCCTCCACTGACTCCAATGATGGGGCACTATTCCCCCACTGACTCCAATGATGGGGCCACTATTCCTTCCACTGAATCCAATGATGGGGCACTATTCCCCCACTGACTCCACTGATGGGGCACTATTCCCCCACTGACTCCAATGATGGGGCACTATTCCTCCACTGACTCCAATAATGGGCCACTATTCCCCCACTGAATCCAATGATGGGGCACTATTCCCCCACTGACTCCAATGATGGGGCCCTATTCCCCCACTGACTCCAATGATGGGCCACTATTCCTCCACTGACTCCAATGATGGGGCACTATTCCTCCACTGACTCCAATGATGGGCAACTATTCCTCCCACTGACTCCAATGATGGGGCACTATTCCCCCACTGACTCCAATGATGGGGCACTATTCCCCCACTGACACCAATAATGGGGAACTATTCCCCCACTGACACCAGTTATGGGGCCCTATTCCCCCACTGACTCCAATGATGGGGCACTATTCCCCCACTGACTCCAATGATGGGACACTATTCCTCCACCGACTCCAATAATGGGCCACTATTCCTCCCACTGACTCAAATGATGGGGCACTATTCCCCACTGACTCAAATGATGGGGCACTATTCCTCCACTGACTCCAATGATGGGGCACTATTCCTCCACTGACTCCAATGATGGGGCACTATTCCCCCACTGACTCCAATGATGGGGCACTATTCCCCCACTGACTCCAATGATGGGGCCCTAGTCCTCCCACTGACTCCAATGATGGGGCACTATTCCCCCACTGACTCAACTGATGGGGCACTATTCCCCCACTGACTCCAATGACTGGCCACTATTCCCCCACTGACTCCAGTGATGGGCCACTATTCCTCCACTGACTCCAATGATGGGGCACTATTCCTCCACTGACTCCAATGATGGGGCACTATTCCCCCACTGACTCCAATGATGGGGCCCTATTCCTCCCAGTGACTCCAATAATGGGCCACTATTCCTCCCACGGACACCAATGATGGGGCACTATTCCCCAGCTGACTCCAATGATGGGGCACTATTCCTCCACTGACTCCAATGATGGGGCACTATTCCTCCCACTGACTCCAATGATGGGGCACTATTCCTCCACTGACTCCAATAATGGGCCACTATTCCTCCACTGACTCGAATGATGGGGCACTATTCCCCCACTGACTCCAATGATGGGGCCCTATTCCCCCACTGACTCCAATGATGGGGCCCTATTCCCCCACTGACTCCAATGATGGGGCACTATTCCTCCACTGACTCCAATGATGGGGCACTATTCCCCAATGATGGGGCACTATTCCCCCACTGACTCCAATAATGGGCAACTATTCCCCACTGACTCCAATGATGGGGCACTATTCCCCCACTGACTCCAATGATGGGGCCCTATTCCCCCACTGACTCCAATGATGGGGCACTATTCCCCCACTGACTCCAATGATGGGGCACTTTTCCTCCACTGACTCCAATGATGGGGCTCTATTCCCCCATTGACTCCAATGATGGGGCCCTATTCCTCCACTGACTCCAATGATGGGGCTCTGTTCCCCCACTGACTCCAATGATGGGGCACTTTTCCTCCACTGACTCCAATGATGGGGCACTATTCCCCCACTGACTCCAATGATGGGGCACTTTTCCTCCACTGACTCCAATGATGGGACACTATTCCCCAACTGACTCCAATGATGGGGCCCTATTCCCCCACTGACTCCAATGATGGGGCACTATTCCTCCACTGACTCCAATGATGGGGCACTATTCCCCAATGATGGGGCACTATTCCCCCACTGACTCCAATAATGGGCAACTATTCCCCACTGACTCCAATGATGGGGCACTATTCCCCCACTGACTCCAATGATGGGGCCCTATTCCCCCACTGACTCCAATGATGGGGCACTATTCCCCCACTGACTCCAATGATGGGGCACTTTTCCTCCACTGACTCCAATGATGGGGCTCTATTCCCCCATTGACTCCAATGATGGGGCCCTATTCCTCCACTGACTCCAATGATGGGGCTCTGTTCCCCCACTGACTCCAATGATGGGGCACTTTTCCTCCACTGACTCCAATGATGGGGCACTATTCCCCCACTGACTCCAATGATGGGGCACTTTTCCTCCACTGACTCCAATGATGGGACACTATTCCCCAACTGACTCCAATGATGGGGCACTATTCCTCCACTGACTCCAATGATGGGGCCCTATTCCCCCACTGACTCCAATGATGGGGCCCTATTCCCCCACTGACTCCAATGATGGGGCACTATTCCTCCACTGACTCCAATGATGGGGCTCTGTTCCCCCATTGACTCCAATGATGGGGCACTATTCCTCCACTGACTCCAATGATGGGGCTCTGTTCCCCCATTGACTCCAATGATGGGGCACTATTCCCCAACTTACTCCAATGATGGGGCACTATTTCTCCCACTGACTCCAATAATGGGGCGCTATTCCTCCCACTGACTCCAATGATGGGGCCCTATTCCCCCACTGACTCCAATGATGGGGCCCTATTCCCCCACTGACTCCAATGATGGGGCACTATTCCTCCACTGACTCCAATGATGGGGCTCTGTTCCCCCATTGACTCCAATGATGGGGCACTATTCCTCCACTGACTCCAATGATGGGGCTCTGTTCCCCCATTGACTCCAATGATGGGGCACTATTCCCCAACTGACTCCAATGATGGGGCACTATTCCTCCACTGACTCCAATGATGGGGCACTATTCCTCCCACTGACTCCAATGGTGGGGCACTATTCCTCCACTGACTCCAATGATGGGGCACTATTCCTCCACTGACTCCAATGATGGGGCACTATTCCCCCACTTACTCCAATGATGGGGCCACTATTCCTTCCACTGAATCCAATGATGGGGCACTATTCCCCCACTGACTCCACTGATGGGGCACTATTCCCCCACTGACTCCAATGATGGGGCACTATTCCTCCACTGACTCCAATAATGGGCCACTATTCCCCCACTGAATCCAATGATGGGGCACTATTCCCCCACTGACTCCAATGATGGGGCCCTATTCCCCCACTGACTCCAATGATGGGGCACTATTCCCCCACTGACTCCAATGATGGGGCACTATTCCCCCACTGACACCAATAATGGGGCACTATTCCCCCACTGACACCAGTTATGGGGCCCTATTCCCCCACTGACTCCAATGATGGGGCACTATTCCCCCACTGACTCCAATGATGGGGCACTATTCCTCCACCGACTCCAATAATGGGCCACTATTCCTCCCACTGACTCAAATGATGGGGCACTATTCCTCCTCTGACTCCAATGATGGGGCACTATTCCTCCACTGACTCCAATGATGGGGCTCTATTCCCCCACTGACTCCAATGATGGGGCACTATTCCCCCACTGACTCCAATGATGGGGCCCTAGTCCTCCCACTGACTCCAATGATGGGGCACTATTCCCCCACTGACTCAACTGATGGGGCACTATTCCTCCCACTGACTCCAATGACTGGCCACTATTCCCCCACTGACTCCAATGATGGGGCACTATTCCCCCACTGACTCCAATGATGAGCCACTATTCCTCCCACTGACTCCAATGATGGGGCCCTATTCCCCCACTGACTCCAATGATGGGGCTCTATTCCCCCATTGACTCCAATGATGAGCCACTATTCCTCCCACTGACTCCAATGATGGGGCCCTATTCCCCCACTGACTCCAATGATGGGGCTCTATTCCCCAACTGACTCCAATGATGGGGCACTATTCCTCCACTGACTCCAATGAAGGGGCACTATTCCCCCACTGACTCCAATGATGGGGCCCTATTCCTCCCAGTGACTCCAATAATGAGCCACTATTCCTCCCACGGACACCAATGATGGGGCACTATTCCCCAACTGACTCCAATGATGGGGCACTATTCCTCCCACTGACTCCAATGATGGGGCACTATTCCTCCACTGACTCCAATAATGGGCCACTATTCCTCCACTGACTCCAATGATGGGACACTATTCCCCCACTGACTCCAATGATGGGGCCACTATTCCCCCACTGAATCCAATGATGGGGCACTATTCCCCCACTGACTCCAATGATGGGGCCCTATTCCCCCACTGACTCCAATGATGGGGCACTATTCCCCAACTGACTCCAATGATGGGCCACTATTCCTCCACTGACTCCAATGATGGGGCACTATTCCCCCACTGACTCCAATGATGGGGCCCTATTCCCCCACTGACTCCAATGATGGGGCACTATTCCTCCACTGACTCCAATGATGGGGCACTATTCCCCAATGATGGGGCACTATTCCTCCACTGACTCCAATGATGGGGCTCTATTCCCCCACTGACTCCAATGATGGGGCCCTATTCCCCCACTGACTCCAATGATGGGGCTCTGTTCCCCCATTGACTCCAATGATGGGGCACTATTCCCCAACTGTCTCCAATGATGGGGCACTATTCCACCACTGACTCCAATGATGGGGCCCTATTCCCCCACTGACTCCAATGATGGGGTCCTATTCCTCCCAGTGACTCCAATAATAGGCCACTATTCCTCCCACTGACTCCAATGATGGGGCACTATTCCCCAACTGACTCCAATGATGGGGCACTATTCCTCCACTGACTCCAATGATGGGGCACTATTCCTCCCACTGACTCCAATGATGGGGCACTATTCCCACCACTGACTCCAATGGTGGGGCACTATTCCTCCACTGACTCCAATGATGGGGCACTATTCCTCCACTGACTCCAAAGATGGGGCACTATTCCCCCACTGACTCCAATGATGGGGCCACTATTCCTTCCACTGAATCCAATGATGGGGCACTATTCCCCCACTGACTCCACTGATGGGGCACTATTCCCCCACTGACTCCAATGATGGGGCACTATTCCTCCACTGACTCCAATAATGGGCCACTATTCCCCCACTGAATCCAATGATGGGGCACTATTCCCCCACTGACTCCAATGATGGGGCCCTATTCCCCCACTGACTCCAATGATGGGCCACTATTCCTCCACTGACTCCAATGATGGGGCACTATTCCTCCACTGACTCCAATGATGGGCAACTATTCCTCCCACTGACTCCAATGATGGGGCACTATTCCCCCACTGACTCCAATGATGGGGCACTATTCCCCCACTGACTCCAATGATGGGGCACTATTCCCCCACTGACTCCAATGATGGGGCACTATTCCTCCACTGACTCCAGTGATGGGCCACTATTCCTCCACTGACTCCAATGATGGGGCCCTATTCCTCCACTGACTCCAATGATGAGGCACTAATCCTCCACTGACTCCAATGATGGGGCACTATTCCCCCACTGACTCCAATGATGGGGCCCTATTCCCCCACTGACTCCAATGATGGGGCCCTATTCCCCCACTGACTCCAATGATGGGGCACTATTCCTCCACTGACTCCAATGATGGGGCTCTGTTCCCCCATTGACTCCAATGATGGGGCACTATTCCTCCACTGACTCCAATGATGGGGCTCTGTTCCCCATTGACTCCAATGATGGGGCACTATTCCCCAACTGACTCCAATGATGGGGCACTATTCCTCCACTGACTCCAATGATGGGGCACTATTCCTCCCACTGACTCCAATGGTGGGGCACTATTCCTCCACTGACTCCAATGATGGGGCACTATTCCTCCACTGACTCCAATGATGGGGCACTATTCCCCCACTGACTCCAATGATGGGGCCACTATTCCTTCCACTGAATCCAATGATGGGGCACTATTCCTCCCACTGACTCCAATGATGGGGCACTATTCCCCCACTGACTCCACTGATGGGGCACTATTCCCCCACTGACTCCAATGATGGGGCACTATTCCTCCACTGACTCCAATAATGGGCCACTATTCCCCCACTGAATCCAATGATGGGGCACTATTCCCCCACTGACTCCAATGATGGGCCACTATTCCACCACTGACTCCAATGATGGGGCACTATTCCTCCACTGACTCCAATGATGGGCAACTATTCCTCCCACTGACTCCAATGATGGGGCACTATTCCCCCACTGACTACAATGATGGGGCACTATTCCCCCACTGACACCAATAATGGGGCACTATTCCCCCACTGACACCAGTTATTGGGCCCTATTCCCCCACTGACTCCAATGATGGGGCACTATTCCCCCACTGACTCCAATGATGGGGCACTATTCCTCCACCGACTCCAATAATGGGCCACTATTCCTCCCACTGACTCAAATGATGGGGCACTATTCCCCACTGACTCAAATGATGGGGCACTATTCCTCCACTGACTCCAATGATGGGGCACTATTCCTCCACTGACTCCAATGATGGGGCTCTATTCCCCCACTGACTCCAATGATGGGGCACTATTCCCCCACTTACTCCAATGATGGGGCCCTAGTCCTCCCACTGACTCCAATGATGGGGCACTATTCCCCCACTGACTCAACTGATGGGGCACTATTCCCCCACTGACTCCAATGACTGGCCACTATTCCCCCACTGACTCCAGTGATGGGCCACTATTCCTCCACTGACTCCAATGATGGGGCACTATTCCCCAACTGACTCCAATGATGGGGCACTATTCCTCCACTGACTCCAATGATGGGGCACTATTCCCCCACTGACTCCAATGATGGGGCCCTATTCCTCCCAGTGACTCCAATAATGGGCCACTATTCCTCCCACGGACACCAATGATGGGGCACTATTCCCCAACTGACTCCAATGATGGGGCACTATTCCTCCACTGACTCCAATGATGTGGCACTATTCCTCCCACTGACTCCAATGATGGGGCACTATTCCTCCACTGACTCCAATAATGGGCCACTATTCCTCCACTGACTCGAATGATGGGGCACTATTCCCCCACTGACTCCAATGATGGGGCCCTATTCCCCCACTGACTCCAATGATGGGGCCCTATTCCCCCACTGACTCCAATGATGGGGCACTATTCCTCCACTGACTCCAATGATGTGGCACTATTCCCCAATGATGGGGCACTATTCCCCCACTGACTCCAATAATGGGCAACTATTCCCCACTGACTCCAATGATGGGGCAGTATTCCCCCACTGACTCCAATGATGGGGCCCTATTCCCCCACTGACTCCAATGATGGGGCACTATTCCCCCACTGACTCCAATGATGGGGCACTATTCCTCCACTGACTCCAATGATGGGGCTCTATTCCCCCATTGACTCCAATGATGGGGCACTATTCCTCCACTGACTCCAATGATGGGGCTCTATTCCCCCATTGACTCCAATGATGGGACACTATTCCCCAACTGACTCCAATGATGGGGCACTATTCCTCCACTGACTCCAATGATGGGGCACTATTCCCCCACTGACTCCAATGATGGGGCCCTATTCCCCCACTGACTCCAATGATGGGGCCCTATTCCCCCACTGACTCCAATGATGGGGCACTATTCCCCCACTGACTCCAATGATGGGGCCCTATTCCCCCACTGACTCCAATGATGGGGCCCTATTCCCCCACTGACTCCAATGATGGGGCACTATTCCTCCACTGACTCCAATGATGTGGCACTATTCCCCAATGATGGGGCACTATTCCCCCACTGACTCCAATAATGGGCAACTATTCCCCACTGACTCCAATGATGGGGCAGTATTCCCCCACTGACTCCAATGATGGGGCCCTATTCCCCCACTGACTCCAATGATGGGGCACTATTCCCCCACTGACTCCAATGATGGGGCACTATTCCTCCACTGACTCCAATGATGGGGCTCTATTCCCCCATTGACTCCAATGATGGGGCACTATTCCTCCACTGACTCCAATGATGGGGCTCTGTTCCCCCATTGACTCCAATGATGGGACACTATTCCCCAACTGACTCCAATGATGGGGCACCATTCCTCCACTGACTCCAATGATGGGGCACTATTCCCCCACTGACTCCAATGATGGGGCCCTATTCCCCCACTGACTCCAATGATGGGGCCCTATTCCCCCACTGACTCCAATGATGGGGCACTATTCCTCCACTGACTCCAATGATGGGGCTCTGTTCCCCCATTGACTCCAATGATGGGGCACTATTCCTCCACTGACTCCAATGATGGGGCTCTGTTCCCCCATTGACTCCAATGATGGGGCACTATTCCCCAACTGACTCCAGTGATGGGGCACTATTCCTCCACTGACTCCAATGATGGGGCACTATTCCTCCCACTGACTCCAATGGTGGGGCACTATTCCTCCACTGACTCCAATGATGGGGCACTATTCCTCCACTGACTCCAATGATGGGGCACTATTCCCCCACTGACTCCAATGATGGGGCCACTATTCCTTCCACTGAATCCAATGATGGGGCACTATTCCCCCACTGACTCCACTGATGGGGCACTATTCCCCCACTAACTCCAATGATGGGGCACTATTCCTCCACTGACTCCAATAATGGGCCACTATTCCCCCACTGAATCCAATGATGGGGCACTATTCCCCCACTGACTCCAATGATGGGGCCCTATTCCCCCACTGACTCCAATGATGGGCCACTATTCCTCCACTGACTCCAATGATGGGGCACTATTCCTCCACTGACTCCAATGATGGGCAACTATTCCTCCCACTGACTCCAATGATGGGGCACTATTCCCCCACTGACTCCAATGATGGGGCACTATTCCCCCACTGACACCAATAATGGGGAACTATTCCCCCACTGACACCAGTTATGGGGCCCTATTCCCCCACTGACTCCAATGATGGGGCACTATTCCCCCACTGACTCCAATGATGGGACACTATTCCTCCACCGACTCCAATAATGGGCCACTATTCCTCCCACTGACTCAAATGATGGGGCACTATTCCCCACTGACTCAAATGATGGGGCACTATTCCTCCACTGACTCCAATGATGGGGCACTATTCCTCCACTGACTCCAATGATGGGGCACTATTCCCCCACTGACTCCAATGATGGGGCACTATTCCCCCACTGACTCCAATGATGGGGCCCTAGTCCTCCCACTGACTCCAATGATGGGGCACTATTCCCCCACTGACTCAACTGATGGGGCACTATTCCCCCACTGACTCCAATGACTGGCCACTATTCCCCCACTGACTCCAGTGATGGGCCACTATTCCTCCACTGACTCCAATGATGGGGCACTATTCCTCCACTGACTCCAATGAAGGGGCACTATTCCTCCACTGACTCCAATAATGGGCCACTATTCCTCCACTGACTCGAATGATGGGGCACTATTCCCCCACTGACTCCAATGATGGGGCCCTATTCCCCCACTGACTCGAATGATGGGGCACTATTCCCCCACTGACTCCAATGATGGGGCACTATTCCTCCACTGACTCCAATGATGGGGCTCTGTTCCCCCATTGACTCCAATGATGGGGCACTATTCCTCCACTGACTCCAATGATGGGGCTCTGTTCCCCCATTGACTCCAATGATGGGGCACTATTCCCCAACTGACTCCAATGATGGGGCACTATTTCTCCCACTGACTCCAATAATGGGGCGCTATTCCTCCCACTGACTCCAATGATGGGGCCCTATTCCCCCACTGACTCCAATGATGGGGCCCTATTCCCCCACTGACTCCAATGATGGGGCACTATTCCTCCACTGACTCCAATGATGGGGCTCTGTTCCCCCATTGACTCCAATGATGGGGCACTATTCCTCCACTGACTCCAATGATGGGGCTCTGTTCCCCCATTGACTCCAATGATGGGGCACTATTCCCCAACTGACTCCAATGATGGGGCACTATTCCTCCACTGACTCCAATGATGGGGCACTATTCCTCCCACTGACTCCAATGGTGGGGCACTATTCCTCCACTGACTCCAATGATGGGGCACTATTCCTCCACTGACTCCAATGATGGGGCACTATTCCCCCACTTACTCCAATGATGGGGCCACTATTCCTTCCACTGAATCCAATGATGGGGCACTATTCCCCCACTGACTCCACTGATGGGGCACTATTCCCCCACTGACTCCAATGATGGGGCACTATTCTTCCACTGACTCCAATAATGGGCCACTATTCCCCCACTGAATCCAATGATGGGGCACTATTCCCCCACTGACTCCAATGATGGGGCCCTATTCCCCCACTGACTCCAATGATGGGGCACTATTCCCCCACTGACTCCAATGATGGGGCACTATTCCCCCACTGACACCAATAATGGGGCACTATTCCCCCACTGACACCAGTTATGGGGCCCTATTCCCCCACTGACTCCAATGATGGGGCACTATTCCCCCACTGACTCCAATGATGGGGCACTATTCCTCCACCGACTCCAATAATGGGCCACTATTCCTCCCACTGACTCAAATGATGGGGCACTATTCCTCCTCTGACTCCAATGATGGGGCACTATTCCTCCACTGACTCCAATGATGGGGCTCTATTCCCCCACTGACTCCAATGATGGGGCACTATTCCCCCACTGACTCCAATGATGGGGCACTATTCCCCCACTGACACCAATAATGGGGCACTATTCCCCCACTGACACCAGTTATGGGGCCCTATTCCCCCACTGACTCCAATGATGGGGCACTATTCCCCCACTGACTCCAATGATGGGGCACTATTCCTCCACCGACTCCAATAATGGGCCACTATTCCTCCCACTGACTCAAATGATGGGGCACTATTCCTCCTCTGACTCCAATGATGGGGCACTATTCCTCCACTGACTCCAATGATGGGGCACTATTCCCCCACTGACTCCAATGATGAGCCACTATTCCTCCCACTGACTCCAATGATGGGGCCCTATTCCCCCACTGACTCCAATGATGGGGCTCTATTCCCCCATTGACTCCAATGATGGGACACTATTCCCCAACTGACTCCAATGATGGGGCACTATTCCTCCACTGACTCCAATGAAGGGGCACTATTCCCCCACTGACTCCAATGATGGGGCCCTATTCCTCCCAGTGACTCCAATAATGAGCCACTATTCCTCCCACGGACACCAATGATGGGGCACTATTCCCCAACTGACTCCAATGATGGGGCACTATTCCTCCCACTGACTCCAATGATGGGGCACTATTCCTCCACTGACTCCAATAATGGGCCACTATTCCTCCACTGACTCCAATGATGGGGCACTATTCCCCCACTGACTCCAATGATGGGGCCACTATTCCCCCACTGAATCCAATGATGGGGCACTATTCCCCCACTGACTCCAATGATGGGGCCCTATTCTCCCACTGACTCCAATGATGGGGCACTATTCCCCAACTGACTCCAATGATGGGCCACTATTCCTCCACTGACTCCAATGATGGGGCACTATTCCCCCACTGACTCCAATGATGGGGCCCTATTCCCCCACTGACTCCAATGATGGGGCACTATTCCTCCACTGACTCCAATGATGGGGCACTATTCCCCAATGATGGGGCACTATTCCTCCACTGACTCCAATGATGGGGCTCTATTCCCCCACTGACTCCAATGATGGGGCCCTATTCCCCCACTGACTCCAATGATGGGGCTCTGTTCCCCCATTGACTCCAATGATGGGGCACTATTCCCCAACTGTCTCCAATGATGGGGCACTATTCCACCACTGACTCCAATGATGGGGCCCTATTCCCCCACTGACTCCAATGATGGGGTCCTATTCCTCCCAGTGACTCCAATAATAGGCCACTATTCCTCCCACTGACTCCAATGATGGGGCACTATTCCCCAACTGACTCCAATGATGGGGCACTATTCCTCCACTGACTCCAATGATGGGGCACTATTCCTCCCACTGACTCCAATGATGGGGCACTATTCCCACCACTGACTCCAATGGTGGGGCACTATTCCTCCACTGACTCCAATGATGGGGCACTATTCCTCCACTGACTCCAAAGATGGGGCACTATTCCCCCACTGACTCCAATGATGGGGCCACTATTCCTTCCACTGAATCCAATGATGGGGCACTATTCCCCCACTGACTCCACTGATGGGGCACTATTCCCCCACTGACTCCAATGATGGGGCACTATTCCTCCACTGACTCCAATAATGGGCCACTATTCCCCCACTGAATCCAATGATGGGGCACTATTCCCCCACTGACTCCAATGATGGGGCCCTATTCCCCCACTGACTCCAATGATGGGCCACTATTCCTCCACTGACTCCAATGATGGGGCACTATTCCTCCACTGACTCCAATGATGGGCAACTATTCCTCCCACTGACTCCAATGATGGGGCACTATTCCCCCACTGACTCCAATGATGGGGTACTATTCCCCCACTGACTCCAATGATGGGGCACTATTCCCCCACTGACTCCAATGATGGGGCACTATTCCTCCACTGACTCCAATGATGAGGCACTAATCCCCCACTGACTCCAGTGATGGGCCACTATTCCTCCACTGACTCCAATGATGGGGCACTATTCCCCAAGTGACTCCAATGATGGGGCACTATTCCTCCACTGACTCCAATGATGGGGCACTATTCCCCCACTGACTCCAATGATGGGGCCCTATTCCTCCACTGACTCCAATGATGGGGCACTATTCCTCCACTGACTCCAATGATGGGGCTCTATTCCCCCATTGACTCCAATGATGGGACACTATTCCCCCACTGACTCCAATGATGGGGCCCTATTCCTCCCAGTGACTCCAATAATGGGCCACTATTCCTCCCACGGACACCAATGATGGGGCATTATTCCCCAACTGACTCCAATGATGGGGCACTATTCCTCCACTGACTCCAATGATGGGGCACAATTCCTCCACTGACTCCAATAATGGGCCACTATTCCTCCACTGACTCCAATGATGGGGCACTATTCCCCCACTGACTCCAATGATGGGGCCCTATTCCCCCACTGACTCCAATGATGGGGCCCTATTCCCCCACTGACTCCAATGATGGGGCACTATTCCTCCACTGACTCCAATGATGGGGCACTATTCCCCAATGTTGGGGCACTATTCCCCCACTGACTCCAATGATAGGGCACTATTCCTCCACTGACTCCAATAATGGGCAACTATTCCCCACTGACTCCAATGATGGGGCACTATTCCCCCACTGACTCCAATGATGGGGCCCTATTCCCCCACTGACTCCAATGATGGGGCACTATTCCCCCACTGACTCCAATGATGGGGCCCTAGTCCTCCCACTGACTCCAATGATGGGGCACTATTCCCCCACTGACTCAACTGATGGGGCACTATTCCCCCACTGACTCCAATGACTGGCCACTATTCCCCCACTGACTCCAATGATGGGGCACTATTCCCCCACTGACTCCAATGATGAGCCACTATTCCTCCCACTGACTCCAATGATGGGGCCCTATTCCCCCACTGACTCCAATGATGGGGCTCTATTCCCCCATTGACTCCAATGATGGGACACTATTCCCCAACTGACTCCAATGATGGGGCACTATTCCTCCTCTGACTCCAATGATGGGGCACTATTCCTCCACTGACTCCAATGATGGGGCTCTATTCCCCCACTGACTCCAATGATGGGGCACTATTCCCCCACTGACTCCAATGATGGGGCCCTAGTCCTCCCACTGACTCCAATGATGGGGCACTATTCCCCCACTGACTCAACTGATGGGGCACTATTCCTCCCACTGACTCCAATGACTGGCCACTATTCCCCCACTGACTCCAATGATGGGGCACTATTCCCCCACTGACTCCAATGATGAGCCACTATTCCTCCCACTGACTCCAATGATGGGGCCCTATTCCCCCACTGACTCCAATGATGGGGCTCTATTCCCCCATTGACTCCAATGATGGGACACTATTCCCCAACTGACTCCAATGATGGGGCACTATTCCTCCACTGACTCCAATGAAGGGGCACTATTCCCCCACTGACTCCAATGATGGGGCCCTATTCCTCCCAGTGACTCCAATAATGAGCCACTATTCCTCCCACGGACACCAATGATGGGGCACTATTCCCCAACTGACTCCAATGATGGGGCACTATTCCTCCCACTGACTCCAATGATGGGGCACTATTCCTCCACTGACTCCAATAATGGGCCACTATTCCTCCACTGACTCCAATGATGGGGCACTATTCCCCCACTGACTCCAATGATGGGGCCACTATTCCCCCACTGAATCCAATGATGGGGCACTATTCCCCCACTGACTCCAATGATGGGGCCCTATTCTCCCACTGACTCCAATGATGGGGCACTATTCCCCAACTGACTCCAATGATGGGCCACTATTCCTCCACTGACTCCAATGATGGGGCACTATTCCCCCACTGACTCCAATGATGGGGCCCTATTCCCCCACTGACTCCAATGATGGGGCTCTATTCCTCCACTGACTCCAATGATGGGGCACTATTCCCCAATGATGGGGCACTATTCCTCCACTGACTCCAATGATGGGGCTCTATTCCCCCACTGACTCCAATGATGGGGCCCTATTCCCCCACTGACTCCAATGATGGGGCTCTGTTCCCCCATTGACTCCAATGATGGGGCACTATTCCCCAACTGTCTCCAATGATGGGGCACTATTCCACCACTGACTCCAATGATGGGGCCCTATTCCCCCACTGACTCCAATGATGGGGTCCTATTCCTCCCAGTGACTCCAATAATAGGCCACTATTCCTCCCACTGACTCCAATGATGGGGCACTATTCCCCAACTGACTCCAATGATGGGGCACTATTCCTCCACTGACTCCAATGATGGGGCACTATTCCTCCCACTGACTCCAATGATGGGGCACTATTCCCACCACTGACTCCAATGGTGGGGCACTATTCCTCCACTGACTCCAATGATGGGGCACTATTCCTCCACTGACTCCAAAGATGGGGCACTATTCCCCCACTGACTCCAATGATGGGGCCACTATTCCTTCCACTGAATCCAATGATGGGGCACTATTCCCCCACTGACTCCACTGATGGGGCACTATTCCCCCACTGACTCCAATGATGGGGCACTATTCCTCCACTGACTCCAATAATGGGCCACTATTCCCCCACTGAATCCAATGATGGGGCACTATTCCCCCACTGACTCCAATGATGGGGCCCTTTTCCCCCACTGACTCCAATGATGGGCCACTATTCCTCCACTGACTCCAATGATGGGGCACTATTCCTCCACTGACTCCAATGATGGGCAACTATTCCTCCCACTGACTCCAATGATGGGGCACTATTCCCCCACTGACTCCAATGATGGGGTACTATTCCCCCACTGACTCCAATGATGGGGCACTATTCCCCCACTGACTCCAATGATGGGGCACTATTCCTCCACTGACTCCAATGATGAGGCACTAATCCCCCACTGACTCCAGTGATGGGCCACTATTCCTCCACTGACTCCAATGATGGGGCACTATTCCCCAAGTGACTCCAATGATGGGTCACTATTCCTCCACTGACTCCAATGATGGGGCACTATTCCCCCACTGACTCCAATGATGGGGCCCTATTCCTCCACTGACTCCAATGATGGGGCACTATTCCTCCACTGACTCCAATGATGGGGCTCTATTCCCCCATTGACTCCAATGATGGGACACTATTCCCCCACTGACTCCAATGATGGGGCCCTATTCCTCCCAGTGACTCCAATAATGGGCCACTATTCCTCCCACGGACACCAATGATGGGGCATTATTCCCCAACTGACTCCAATGATGGGGCACTATTCCTCCACTGACTCCAATGATGGGGCACAATTCCTCCACTGACTCCAATAATGGGCCACTATTCCTCCACTGACTCCAATGATGGGGCACTATTCCCCCACTGACTCCAATGATGGGGCCCTATTCCCCCACTGACTCCAATGATGGGGCCCTATTCCCCCACTGACTCCAATGATGGGGCACTATTCCTCCACTGACTCCAATGATGGGGCACTATTCCCCAATGATGGGGCACTATTCCCCCACTGACTCCAATGATAGGGCACTATTCCTCCACTGACTCCAATAATGGGCAACTATTCCCCACTGACTCCAATGATGGGGCACTATTCCCCCACTGACTCCAATGATGGGGCCCTATTCCCCCACTGACTCCAATGATGGGGCACTATTCCCCCACTGACTCCAATGATGGGGCCCTAGTCCTCCCACTGACTCCAATGATGGGGCACTATTCCCCCACTGACTCAACTGATGGGGCACTATTCCCCCACTGACTCCAATGACTGGCCACTATTCCCCCACTGACTCCAATGATGGGGCACTATTCCCCCACTGACTCCAATGATGAGCCACTATTCCTCCCACTGACTCCAATGATGGGGCCCTATTCCCCCACTGACTCCAATGATGGGGCTCTATTCCCCCATTGACTCCAATGATGGGACACTATTCCCCAACTGACTCCAATGATGGGGCACTATTCCTCCACTGACTCCAATGAAGGGGCACTATTCCCCCACTGACTCCAATGATGGGGCACTATTCCCCCACTGACTCCAATGATGGGGCCCTATTCCCCCACTGACTCCAATGATGGGCCACTATTCCTCCACTGACTCCAATGATGGGGCACTATTCCTCCACTGACTCCAATGATGGGCAACTATTCCTCCCACTGACTCCAATGATGGGGCACTATTCCCCCACTGACTCCAATGATGGGGCACTATTCCCCCACTGACTCCAATGATGGGGCACTATTCCCCCACTGACTCCAATGATGGGGCACTATTCCTCCACTGACTCCAGTGATGGGCCACTATTCCTCCACTGACTCCAATGATGGGGCCCTATTCCTCCACTGACTCCAATGATGAGGCACTATTCCCCAAGTGACTCCAATGATGGGGCACTATTCCTCCACTGACTCCAATGATGGGGCACTATTCCCCCACTGACTCCAATGATGGGGCCCTATTCCTCCACTGACTCCAATGATGGGGCACTATTCCTCCACTGACTCCAATGATGGGGCTCTTTTCCCCCATTGACTCCAATGATGGGACACTATTCCCCCACTGACTCCAATGATGGGGCCCTATTCCTCCCAGTGACTCCAATAATGGGCCACTATTCCTCCCACGGACACCAATGATGGGGCATTATTCCCCAACTGACTCCAATGATGGGGCACTATTCCTCCACTGACTCCAATGATGGGGCACAATTCCTCCACTGACTCCAATAATGGGCCACTATTCCTCCACTGACTCCAATGATGGGGCACTATTCCCCCACTGACTCCAATGATGGGGCCCTATTCCCCCACTGACTCCAATGATGGGGCACTATTCCTCCACTGACTCCAATGATGGGGCACTATTCCTCCACTGACTCCAATGATGGGGCACTATTCCCCAATGTTGGGGCACTATTCCCCCACTGACTCCAATGATAGGGCACTATTCCTCCACTGACTCCAATAATGGGCAACTATTCCCCACTGACTCCAATGATGGGGCACTATTCCCCCACTGACTCCAATGATGGGGCCCTATTCCCCCACTGACTCCAATGATAGGGCCCTATTCCCCGACTGACTCCAATGATGGGGCACTATTCCCCCACTGACTCCAATGATGGGGCACTATTCCCCAATGTTGGGGCACTATTCCCCCACTGACTCCAATGATAGGGCACTATTCCTCCACTGACTCCAATAATGGGCAACTATTCCCCACTGACTCCAATAATGGGCAACTATTCCCCACTGACTCCAATGATGGGGCACTATTCCCCCACTGTCTCCAATGATGGGGCTCTATTCCCCCATTGACTCCAATGATGGGGCACTATTCCCCCACTGACTCCAATGATGGGGCACTATTCCTCCACTGACTCCAATGATGGGGCACTATTCCCCCACTGACTCCAATGATGGGGCCCTATTCCCCCACTGACTCCAATGATGGGGCCCTATTCCCCCACTGACTCCAATGATGGGGCACTATTCCTCCACTGACTCCAATGATGGGGCTCTGTTCCCCCATTGACTCCAATGATGGGGCACTATTCCCCAACTGACTCCAATGATGGGGCACTATTCCTCTACTGACTCCAATGATGGGGCACTATTCCCCCACTGACTTCAATGATGGGGCCCTATTCCTCCCAGTGACTCCAATAATAGGCCACTATTCCTCCCACTGACTGCAATGATGGGGCACTATTCCCCAACTGACTCCAATGATGGGGCACTATTCCTCCACTGACTCCAATGATGGGGCACTATTCCTCCCACTGACTCCAATGATGGGGCACTATTCCTCCCACTGACTCCAATGATGGGGCACTATTCCCCCACTGACTCCAATGATGGGGCCACTATTCCTTCCACTGAATCCAATGATGGGGCACTATTCCCCCACTGACTCCACTGATGGGGCACTATTCCCCCACTGACTCCAATGATGGGGCACTATTCCTCCCACTGACTCCAATTATGGGGCACTATTCCCCCACTGACTCCAATGATGGGGCCACTATTCCTTCCACTGACTCCAATGATGGGGCCCTATTCCTCCCACTGACTCCAATGATGGGGCACTATTCCCCCACTGACTCAAATGATGGGGCACTATTCCTCCACTGACTCCAATAATGGGCCACTATTCCCCCACTGACTCCAATGATGGGGCACTATTCCTCCACTGACTCCAATGATGGGGCACTAGTCCTCCCCACTAAATTCAATGATGGGGCACTATTCCCCCACTGACACCAATGATGGGGCACTATTCCCCCACTGACTCCAATGATTGGCCACTATTCCTCCCACTGACTCCAATGATGGGGCACTATCCCCCCCACTGACTCCAATGATGGGGCCCTATTCCCCCACTGACTCCAATGATGGGGCACTATTCCCCCACTGACTCCAATGATGGGGCACTATTCCCCCACTGACTCCAATGATGGGGCACTATTCCTCCACTGACTCCAATGATGGGGCTCTGTTCCCCCATTGACTCCAATGATGGGGCACTATTCCTCCACTGACTCCAATGATGGGGCTCTGTTCCCCCATTGACTCCAATGATGGGGCACTATTCCCCAACTGACTCCAATGATGGGGCACTATTTCTCCCACTGACTCCAATAATGGGGCGCTATTCCTCCCACTGACTCCAATGATGGGGCCCTATTCCCCCACTGACTCCAATGATGGGGCCCTATTCCCCCACTGACTCCAATGATGGGGCACTATTCCTCCACTGACTCCAATGATGGGGCTCTGTTCCCCCATTGACTCCAATGATGGGGCACTATTCCTCCACTGACTCCAATGATGGGGCTCTGTTCCCCCATTGACTCCAATGATGGGGCACTATTCCCCAACTGACTCCAATGATGGGGCACTATTCCTCCACTGACTCCAATGATGGGGCACTATTCCTCCCACTGACTCCAATGGTGGGGCACTATTCCTCCACTGACTCCAATGATGGGGCACTATTCCTCCACTGACTCCAATGATGGGGCACTATTCCCCCACTTACTCCAATGATGGGGCCACTATTCCTTCCACTGAATCCAATGATGGGGCACTATTCCCCCACTGACTCCACTGATGGGGCACTATTCCCCCACTGACTCCAATGATGGGGCACTATTCCTCCACTGACTCCAATAATGGGCCACTATTCCCCCACTGAATCCAATGATGGGGCACTATTCCCCCACTGACTCCAATGATGGGGCCCTATTCCCCCACTGACTCCAATGATGGGGCACTATTCCCCCACTGACTCCAATGATGGGGCACTATTCCCCCACTGACACCAATAATGGGGCACTATTCCCCCACTGACACCAGTTATGGGGCCCTATTCCCCCACTGACTCCAATGATGGGGCACTATTCCCCCACTGACTCCAATGATGGGGCACTATTCCTCCACCGACTCCAATAATGGGCCACTATTCCTCCCACTGACTCAAATGATGGGGCACTATTCCTCCTCTGACTCCAATGATGGGGCACTATTCCTCCACTGACTCCAATGATGGGGCTCTATTCCCCCACTGACTCCAATGATGGGGCACTATTCCCCCACTGACTCCAATGATGGGGCCCTAGTCCTCCCACTGACTCCAATGATGGGGCACTATTCCCCCACTGACTCAACTGATGGGGCACTATTCCTCCCACTGACTCCAATGACTGGCCACTATTCCCCCACTGACTCCAATGATGGGGCACTATTCCCCCACTGACTCCAATGATGAGCCACTATTCCTCCCACTGACTCCAATGATGGGGCCCTATTCCCCCACTGACTCCAATGATGGGGCTCTATTCCCCCATTGACTCCAATGATGGGACACTATTCCCCAACTGACTCCAATGATGGGGCACTATTCCTCCACTGACTCCAATGAAGGGGCACTATTCCCCCACTGACTCCAATGATGGGGCCCTATTCCTCCCAGTGACTCCAATAATGAGCCACTATTCCTCCCACGGACACCAATGATGGGGCACTATTCCCCAACTGACTCCAATGATGGGGCACTATTCCTCCCACTGACTCCAATGATGGGGCACTATTCCTCCACTGACTCCAATAATGGGCCACTATTCCTCCACTGACTCCAATGATGGGGCACTATTCCCCCACTGACTCCAATGATGGGGCCACTATTCCCCCACTGAATCCAATGATGGGGCACTATTCCCCCACTGACTCCAATGATGGGGCCCTATTCTCCCACTGACTCCAATGATGGGGCACTATTCCCCAACTGACTCCAATGATGGGCCACTATTCCTCCACTGACTCCAATGATGGGGCACTATTCCCCCACTGACTCCAATGATGGGGCCCTATTCCCCCACTGACTCCAATGATGGGGCACTATTCCTCCACTGACTCCAATGATGGGGCACTATTCCCCAATGATGGGGCACTATTCCTCCACTGACTCCAATGATGGGGCTCTATTCCCCCACTGACTCCAATGATGGGGCCCTATTCCCCCACTGACTCCAATGATGGGGCTCTGTTCCCCCATTGACTCCAATGATGGGGCACTATTCCCCAACTGTCTCCAATGATGGGGCACTATTCCACCACTGACTCCAATGATGGGGCCCTATTCCCCCACTGACTCCAATGATGGGGTCCTATTCCTCCCAGTGACTCCAATAATAGGCCACTATTCCTCCCACTGACTCCAATGATGGGGCACTATTCCCCAAGTGACTCCAATGATGGGGCACTATTCCTCCACTGACTCCAATGATGGGGCACTATTCCCCCACTGACTCCAATGATGGGGCCCTATTCCTCCACTGACTCCAATGATGGGGCACTATTCCTCCACTGACTCCAATGATGGGGCTCTATTCCCCCATTGACTCCAATGATGGGACACTATTCCCCCACTGACTCCAATGATGGGGCCCTATTCCTCCCAGTGACTCCAATAATGGGCCACTATTCCTCCCACGGACACCAATGATGGGGCATTATTCCCCAACTGACTCCAATGATGGGGCACTATTCCTCCACTGACTCCAATGATGGGGCACAATTCCTCCACTGACTCCAATAATGGGCCACTATTCCTCCACTGACTCCAATGATGGGGCACTATTCCCCCACTGACTCCAATGATGGGGCCCTATTCCCCCACTGACTCCAATGATGGGGCCCTATTCCCCCACTGACTCCAATGATGGGGCACTATTCCTCCACTGACTCCAATGATGGGGCACTATTCCCCAATGTTGGGGCACTATTCCCCCACTGACTCCAATGATAGGGCACTATTCCTCCACTGACTCCAATAATGGGCAACTATTCCCCACTGACTCCAATGATGGGGCACTATTCCCCCACTGACTCCAATGATGGGGCCCTATTCCCCCACTGACTCCAATGATGGGGCACTATTCCCCCACTGACTCCAATGATGGGGCCCTAGTCCTCCCACTGACTCCAATGATGGGGCACTATTCCCCCACTGACTCAACTGATGGGGCACTATTCCCCCACTGACTCCAATGACTGGCCACTATTCCCCCACTGACTCCAATGATGGGGCACTATTCCCCCACTGACTCCAATGATGAGCCACTATTCCTCCCACTGACTCCAATGATGGGGCCCTATTCCCCCACTGACTCCAATGATGGGGCTCTATTCCCCCATTGACTCCAATGATGGGACACTATTCCCCAACTGACTCCAATGATGGGGCACTATTCCTCCTCTGACTCCAATGATGGGGCACTATTCCTCCACTGACTCCAATGATGGGGCTCTATTCCCCCACTGACTCCAATGATGGGGCACTATTCCCCCACTGACTCCAATGATGGGGCCCTAGTCCTCCCACTGACTCCAATGATGGGGCACTATTCCCCCACTGACTCAACTGATGGGGCACTATTCCTCCCACTGACTCCAATGACTGGCCACTATTCCCCCACTGACTCCAATGATGGGGCACTATTCCCCCACTGACTCCAATGATGAGCCACTATTCCTCCCACTGACTCCAATGATGGGGCCCTATTCCCCCACTGACTCCAATGATGGGGCTCTATTCCCCCATTGACTCCAATGATGGGACACTATTCCCCAACTGACTCCAATGATGGGGCACTATTCCTCCACTGACTCCAATGAAGGGGCACTATTCCCCCACTGACTCCAATGATGGGGCCCTATTCCTCCCAGTGACTCCAATAATGAGCCACTATTCCTCCCACGGACACCAATGATGGGGCACTATTCCCCAACTGACTCCAATGATGGGGCACTATTCCTCCCACTGACTCCAATGATGGGGCACTATTCCTCCACTGACTCCAATAATGGGCCACTATTCCTCCACTGACTCCAATGATGGGGCACTATTCCCCCACTGACTCCAATGATGGGGCACTATTCCCCCACTGACTCCAATGATGGGGCCCTATTCTCCCACTGACTCCAATGATGGGGCACTATTCCCCAACTGACTCCAATGATGGGCCACTATTCCTCCACTGACTCCAATGATGGGGCACTATTCCCCCACTGACTCCAATGATGGGGCCCTATTCCCCCACTGACTCCAATGATGGGGCACTATTCCTCCACTGACTCCAATGATGGGGCACTATTCCCCAATGATGGGGCACTATTCCTCCACTGACTCCAATGATGGGGCTCTATTCCCCCACTGACTCCAATGATGGGGCCCTATTCCCCCACTGACTCCAATGATGGGGCTCTGTTCCCCCATTGACTCCAATGATGGGGCACTATTCCCCAACTGTCTCCAATGATGGGGCACTATTCCACCACTGACTCCAATGATGGGGCCCTATTCCCCCACTGACTCCAATGATGGGGTCCTATTCCTCCCAGTGACTCCAATAATAGGCCACTATTCCTCCCACTGACTCCAATGATGGGGCACTATTCCCCAACTGACTCCAATGATGGGGCACTATTCCTCCACTGACTCCAATGATGGGGCACTATTCCTCCCACTGACTCCAATGATGGGGCACTATTCCCACCACTGACTCCAATGGTGGGGCACTATTCCTCCACTGACTCCAATGATGGGGCACTATTCCTCCACTGACTCCAAAGATGGGGCACTATTCCCCCACTGACTCCAATGATGGGGCCACTATTCCTTCCACTGAATCCAATGATGGGGCACTATTCCCCCACTGACTCCACTGATGGGGCACTATTCCCCCACTGACTCCAATGATGGGGCACTATTCCTCCACTGACTCCAATAATGGGCCACTATTCCCCCACTGAATCCAATGATGGGGCACTATTCCCCCACTGACTCCAATGATGGGGCCCTTTTCCCCCACTGACTCCAATGATGGGCCACTATTCCTCCACTGACTCCAATGATGGGGCACTATTCCTCCACTGACTCCAATGATGGGCAACTATTCCTCCCACTGACTCCAATGATGGGGCACTATTCCCCCACTGACTCCAATGATGGGGTACTATTCCCCCACTGACTCCAATGATGGGGCACTATTCCCCCACTGACTCCAATGATGGGGTACTATTCCCCCACTGACTCCAATGATGGGGCACTATTCCCCCACTGACTCCAATGATGGGGCACTATTCCTCCACTGACTCCAATGATGAGGCACTAATCCCCCACTGACTCCAGTGATGGGCCACTATTCCTCCACTGACTCCAATGATGGGGCACTATTCCCCAAGTGACTCCAATGATGGGGCACTATTCCTCCACTGACTCCAATGATGGGGCACTATTCCCCCACTGACTCCAATGATGGGGCCCTATTCCTCCACTGACTCCAATGATGGGGCACTATTCCTCCACTGACTCCAATGATGGGGCTCTATTCCCCCATTGACTCCAATGATGGGACACTATTCCCCCACTGACTCCAATGATGGGGCCCTATTCCTCCCAGTGACTCCAATAATGGGCCACTATTCCTCCCACGGACACCAATGATGGGGCATTATTCCCCAACTGACTCCAATGATGGGGCACTATTCCTCCACTGACTCCAATGATGGGGCACAATTCCTCCACTGACTCCAATAATGGGCCACTATTCCTCCACTGACTCCAATGATGGGGCACTATTCCCCCACTGACTCCAATGATGGGGCCCTATTCCCCCACTGACTCCAATGATGGGGCCCTATTCCCCCACTGACTCCAATGATGGGGCACTATTCCTCCACTGACTCCAATGATGGGGCACTATTCCCCAATGATGGGGCACTATTCCCCCACTGACTCCAATGATAGGGCACTATTCCTCCACTGACTCCAATAATGGGCAACTATTCCCCACTGACTCCAATGATGGGGCACTATTCCCCCACTGACTCCAATGATGGGGCCCTATTCCCCCACTGACTCCAATGATGGGGCACTATTCCCCCACTGACTCCAATGATGGGGCCCTAGTCCTCCCACTGACTCCAATGATGGGGCACTATTCCCCCACTGACTCAACTGATGGGGCACTATTCCCCCACTGACTCCAATGACTGGCCACTATTCCCCCACTGACTCCAATGATGGGGCACTATTCCCCCACTGACTCCAATGATGAGCCACTATTCCTCCCACTGACTCCAATGATGGGGCCCTATTCCCCCACTGACTCCAATGATGGGGCTCTATTCCCCCATTGACTCCAATGATGGGACACTATTCCCCAACTGACTCCAATGATGGGGCACTATTCCTCCACTGACTCCAATGAAGGGGCACTATTCCCCCACTGACTCCAATGATGGGGCACTATTCCCCCACTGACTCCAATGATGGGGCCCTATTCCCCCACTGACTCCAATGATGGGCCACTATTCCTCCACTGACTCCAATGATGGGGCACTATTCCTCCACTGACTCCAATGATGGGCAACTATTCCTCCCACTGACTCCAATGATGGGGCACTATTCCCCCACTGACTCCAATGATGGGGCACTATTCCCCCACTGACTCCAATGATGGGGCACTATTCCCCCACTGACTCCAATGATGGGGCACTATTCCTCCACTGACTCCAGTGATGGGCCACTATTCCTCCACTGACTCCAATGATGGGGCCCTATTCCTCCACTGACTCCAATGATGAGGCACTAATCCCCCACTGACTCCAGTGATGGGCCACTATTCCTCCACTGACTCCAATGATGGGGCACTATTCCCCAAGTGACTCCAATGATGGGGCACTATTCCTCCACTGACTCCAATGATGGGGCACTATTCCCCCACTGACTCCAATGATGGGGCCCTATTCCTCCACTGACTCCAATGATGGGGCACTATTCCTCCACTGACTCCAATGATGGGGCTCTTTTCCCCCATTGACTCCAATGATGGGACACTATTCCCCCACTGACTCCAATGATGGGGCCCTATTCCTCCCAGTGACTCCAATAATGGGCCACTATTCCTCCCACGGACACCAATGATGGGGCATTATTCCCCAACTGACTCCAATGATGGGGCACTATTCCTCCACTGACTCCAATGATGGGGCACAATTCCTCCACTGACTCCAATAATGGGCCACTATTCCTCCACTGACTCCAATGATGGGGCACTATTCCCCCACTGACTCCAATGATGGGGCCCTATTCCCCCACTGACTCCAATGATGGGGCCCTATTCCCCCACTGACTCCAATGATGGGGCACTATTCCTCCACTGACTCCAATGATGGGGCACTATTCCCCAATGTTGGGGCACTATTCCCCCACTGACTCCAATGATAGGGCACTATTCCTCCACTGACTCCAATAATGGGCAACTATTCCCCACTGACTCCAATGATGGGGCACTATTCCCCCACTGACTCCAATGATGGGGCCCTATTCCCCCACTGACTCCAATGATAGGGCCCTATTCCCCGACTGACTCCAATGATGGGGCACTATTCCCCCACTAACTCCAATGATAGGGCACTATTCCTCCACTGACTCCAATGATGGGGCTCTATTCCCCCATTGACTCCAATGATGGGGCACTATTCCCCCACTGACTCCAATGATGGGGCACTATTCCTCCACTGACTCCAATGATGGGGCACTATTCCCCCACTGACTCCAATGATGGGGCCCTATTCCCCCACTGACTCCAATGATGGGGCCCTATTCCCCCACTGACTCCAATGATGGGGCACTATTC
Source organism: Lithobates pipiens (assembly GCF_037356315.1). NCBI lineage: Eukaryota > Metazoa > Chordata > Amphibia > Anura > Ranidae > Lithobates > Lithobates pipiens. Next base: position 81,360,252 of record NW_027507791.1, on the reverse strand, counting down.
CTCCACTGACTCCAATGATGGGGCTCTGTTCCCCCATTGACTCCAATGATGGGGCACTATTCCCCAACTGACTCCAATGATGGGGCACTATTCCTCTACTGACTCCAATGATGGGGCACTATTCCTCCCACTGACTCCAATGATGGGGCACTATTCCTCCCACTGACTCCAATGATGGGGCACTATTCCCCCACTGACTCCAATGATGGGGCCACTATTCCTTCCACTGAATCCAATGATGGGGCACTATTCCCCCACTGACTCCACTGATGGGGCACTATTCCCCCACTGACTCCAATGATGGGGCACTATTCCTCCCACTGACTCCAATGATGGGGCACTATTCCCCCACTGACTCCAATGATGGGGCCACTATTCCTTCCACTGACTCCAATGATGGGGCCCTATTCCTCCCACTGACTCCAATGATGGGGCACTATTCCCCCACTGACTCAAATGATGGGGCACTATTCCTCCACTGACTCCAATAATGGGCCACTATTCCCCCACTGACTCCAATGATGGGGCACTATTCCTCCACTGACTCCAATGATGGGGCACTAGTCCTCCCCACTAAATTCAATGATGGGGCACTATTCCCCCACTGACACCAATGATGGGGCACTATTCCCCCACTGACTCCAATGATTGGCCACTATTCCTCCCACTGACTCCAATGATGGGGCACTATCCCCCCCACTGACTCCAATGATGGGGCCCTATTCCCCCACTGACTCCAATGATGGGGCACTATTCCCCCACTGACTCCAATGATGGGGCACTATTCCCCCACTGACTCCAATGATGGGCACTATTCTTCCCCACTAAATTCAATGATGGGGCACTATTCCGCCACTGACACCAATGATGGGGCACTATTCCCCCACTGACTCCAATGATGGGCCACTATTCCTCCCACTGACTCCAATGATGGGGCCCTATTCCTCCACTGACTCCAATAATGGGCCACTATTCCTCCCACTGACTCCAATGATGGGCCATTATTCCTCCCACTGACTCCAATGATGGGGCACTATTCCCCACTGACTCCAATGATGGGGCCACTATTCCTCCCACTGACTCCAATGATGGGGCACTATTCCCCCCCTGACTCCACTGATGGGGCACTATTCCCCCACTGACTCCAATGATGGGGCACTATTCCTCCACTGACTCCAATAATGGGCCACTATTCCCCACTGACTCCAATGATGGGGCCCTATTCCCCCACTGACTCCAATGATGGGGCCCGATTCCCCCACTGACTCCAATGATGGGGCCCGATTCCCCCACTGACTCCAATGATGGGGCACTATTCCCCCACTGACTCCAATGATGGGGCACTATTCCCCCACTGACTCCAATGATATGGCACTATTCCTCCACTGACTCCAATGATGGGGCTCTATTCCCCCACTGACTCCAATGATGGGGCACTATTCCCCCACTGACTCCAATGATGGGGCACTATTCCTCCACTGACTCCAATGATGGGGCACTATTCCCCCACTGACTCCAATGATGGGGCCCTATTCCTCCCACTGACTCCAATGATGGGGCACTATTCCCCCACTGACTCCAATGATGGGGCACTATTCCCCCACTGACTCCAATGATGGGGCACTATTCCCCCACTGACTCCAATGATGGGGCACTATTCCTCCACTGACTCCAATGATGGGGCCCTATTCCCCCACTGACTCCAATGATAGGGCCCTATTCCCCCACTGACTCCAATGATGGGGCACTATTCCCCCACTAACTCCAATGATAGGGCACTATTCCTCCACTGACTCCAATGATGGGGCTCTATTCCCCCATTGACTCCAATGATGGGGCACTATTCCCCCACTGACTCCAATGATGGGGCACTATTCCTCCACTGACTCCAATGATGGGGCACTATTCCCCCACTGACTCCAATGATGGGGCCCTATTCCCCCACTGACTCCAATGATGGGGCCCTATTCCCCCACTGACTCCAATGATGGGGCACTATTCCTCCACTGACTCCAATGATGGGGCTCTGTTCCCCCATTGACTCCAATGATGGGGCACTATTCCCCAACTGACTCCAATGATGGGGCACTATTCCTCTACTGACTCCAATGATGGGGCACTATTCCCCCACTGACTTCAATGATGGGGCCCTATTCCTCCCAGTGACTCCAATAATAGGCCACTATTCCTCCCACTGACTGCAATGATGGGGCACTATTCCCCAACTGACTCCAATGATGGGGCACTATTCCTCCACTGACTCCAATGATGGGGCACTATTCCTCCCACTGACTCCAATGATGGGGCACTATTCCTCCCACTGACTCCAATGATGGGGCACTATTCCCCCACTGACTCCAATGATGGGGCCACTATTCCTTCCACTGAATCCAATGATGGGGCACTATTCCCCCACTGACTCCACTGATGGGGCACTATTCCCCCACTGACTCCAATGATGGGGCACTATTCCTCCCACTGACTCCAATGATGGGGCACTATTCCCCCACTGACTCCAATGATGGGGCCACTATTCCTTCCACTGACTCCAATGATGGGGCCCTATTCCTCCCACTGACTCCAATGATGGGGCACTATTCCCCCACTGACTCAAATGATGGGGCACTATTCCTCCACTGACTCCAATAATGGGCCACTATTCCCCCACTGACTCCAATGATGGGGCACTATTCCTCCACTGACTCCAATGATGGGGCACTAGTCCTCCCCACTAAATTCAATGATGGGGCACTATTCCCCCACTGACACCAATGATGGGGCACTATTCCCCCACTGACTCCAATGATTGGCCACTATTCCTCCCACTGACCCCAATGATGGGGCACTATCCCCCCACTGACTCCAATGATGGGGCCCTATTCCCCCACTGACTCCAATGATGGGGCACTATTCCCCCACTGACTCCAATGATGGGGCACTATTCCCCCACTGACTCCAATGATGGGCACTATTCTTCCCCACTAAATTCAATGATGGGGCACTATTCCGCCACCGACACCAATGATGGGGCACTATTCCCCCACTGACTCCAATGATGGGCCACTATTCCTCCCACTGACTCCAATGATGGGGCACTATTCCTCCACTGACTCCAATAATGGGCCACTATTCCTCCCACTGACTCCAATGATGGGCCATTATTCCTCCCACTGACTCCAATGATGGGGCACTATTCCCCACTGACTCCAATGATGGGGCCACTATTCCTCCCACTGACTCCAATGATGGGGCACTATTCCCCCACTGACTCCACTGATGGGGCACTATTCCCCCACTGACTCCAATGATGGGGCACTATTCCTCCACTGACTCCAATAATGGGCCACTATTCCCCACTGACTCCAATGATGGGGCCCTATTCCCCCACTGACTCCAATGATGGGGCCCGATTCCCCCACTGACTCCAATGATGGGGCACTATTCCCCCACTGACTCCAATGATGGGGCACTATTCCCCCACTGACTCCAATGATATGGCACTATTCCTCCACTGACTCCAATGATGGGGCTCTATTCCCCCACTGACTCCAATGATGGGGCACTATTCCCCCACTGACTCCAATGATGGGGCACTATTCCTCCACTGACTCCAATGATGGGGCACTATTCCCCCACTGACTCCAATGATGGGGCCCTATTCCTCCCACTGACTCCAATGATGGGGCACTATTCCCCCCACTGACTCTAATGATGGGCCAATATTCCTTCCACTGACTCCAATGATGGGGCACTATCCTCCACTGACTCCAATAATGGGCCACTATTCCTCCCACTGACTCCAATGATGGGGCACTATTCCCCCACTGACTCCAATGATGGGGCACTATTCCTCCACTGACTCCAATGATGGGTCACTATTCCCCCCACTGACTCCAATGATGGGGCACTATTCCCCCACTGACTCCAATGATGGGGCACTATTCCTCCACTGACTCCAATGATGGGGCACTATTCCCCCAATGACTCCAATGATGGGGCACTATTCCCCACTGACTCCAATGATGGGGCACTATTCCCCCACTGACTCCAATGATGGGGCACTATTCCTCCCACTGACTCTAATAATGGGGCACTATTCCTCCCACAGTAAACTGGTCCTTTCTTTAGAAGGTTTGGAGACCCCTGAACTAGTACTACACCACTTCATGTAATGTATATAAAATGAAAATGTGTCACACAATGGGGATTAGAAGCAGATATGGAGCACCATTGGGATCAACACGAATGGCAAACCTGTAGTTGAGCATTTCTTCAAAGGTGATTGGGGCATCAGTGGGCAGTCTGCGGGGCAGTCGGGGAACATAGGACAGGTCCTGCTCTGCTGCGCCCATCGCTGGATGCATTGCGGGTGGAATTGGTGACTGCAGGGCAGAGTCGTAGTGTCTTCTCCATTTTGAAAATCTGAAAAACAAATGGTACATATCAGCTGGTCCTCACCACCCGGCTGGATGGTTGGCGGTGGTGAAGGGGGTTGTTGAGGAGCTCTGCCGCGGTCTCTAGGAGAACGGCTCCTATGGTCCTCCTGTCTCCTCCTCCGACGGGCTCTAGACCTCGTCCGATGGGCGATGGGTGACTCTCCGCCGTCCTGACGAGAACGCCTCTGCCGGGATCCGGGACGAGAAGGACGAGGCATCCTGATGGTATAGGGTGCCTTTTATACCTGACAAAGGCTAAAAAATGATGGGCCCAATTTGGACATTTTTACTTAGGGGTGTACTCACTTTTGTTGCCAGCGGTTTAGACATTAATAGCTGTGTGTTAAGTGTAATTTCTTCAGTGTTGTCACATGAAAAGATGTAATAAAATATTTATAAAAATGTGAGGGGTGTTCAAACTTTTCTTAGATACTGTATGTCAGGGGTGTTCAACCATTTGTAGAGTGGGGGCAACATAAAATGATTGTAAAGTCTTGTTTTTTTTTCCCTATAAAAATAAACCTGTTATACTTCCCTTCTCTATTGCTGTGGATTTGCACAGAGCAGCCCCAATCCTCCTCTTCAGTGCTCCTGACTCCTCCCTCCTGTCACGTGTCCCCACAGTCAGCAGCTTACTATGGGGGCACCCGAGCCGAATCGCATCTCCCTGTGCCCATTCAGACATGGAGCCCCGCCCCTATCTCTCCTGATTGGCTGGCTGACTTTGACAGCTGTGGGAGCCAATGGGGCTGCTGTTGTGTCTCAAACAATCAGTAGAGAGAATCTCAGATGGCCGAGACAATCATGCACATCACTTGACAGAGATAGGGCCCAGATAAGTATTATACACACGACAAGACTTTTTGACAGCAAAGGTCCGATGGAACGAGTCCGTCGGACAATTCGATCGTGTGTGGGCTCCATCAGACCTTTGCTTGCCAAAAGTCCGTCAGACTTTAGGAATAGAACATGTTTTAAATTTTCCTGCCAGAACTCCGCCGGACCAAGAAATCCGTTCGTGTGTATGCTAGTCCGACGGAAAAAAAAACGACGTTAGGGCAGCTATTGGCTACTGGCCATGAACTTCCTTATTCTAGTCCGGTCGTACGTCATCACATTCGAATCCGTCAGACTTTGGTGTGATTGTGTGTGTCCAAGTCTGTTCATTCGGAAAGTCCGTCGGAAAGACTGTCGGACCTAGTCCGTCAAAGTCCGCTCGTGTGTACACAGCATAAGGAGAGGCTGCTGCACACAGGTTTTTTATCTTAATGCATAGAATTTACAACTCCTTTAAGTGATTTGGTAACCGGTCATAGCCCATAATGAACTATGAGGTTTTACCACCCCCTAAACTGCAAATGTAAATGAGCCCTTACTGTCCTGAGCCTGTAAGCTTGCTTTCACACTGATGCGTTGTGGTTTACTTACACGGCAAGTGCAGCGCAGTGCACATGCGGCTTTCCTGCGGGCTAGCTGCGTTTTGCCATAGACTTTTAATATATCTTGTGGGTGTGGGGCACTTTCTGAAAGCACAGCAACTTGCAGGATATAATAGAAGTAAATGGCTCAGTGTAGCTAACCTGCAGGAAAGCTGCAGGTGCACTATCAGTGTGAAAACAACCTAATAACCCATTTTTATAAGTGCTAAATGCCTATTGCAAAAGTGCAATGCATATGATGTTTAATACTCTGACCTTTTCCTCTTTCAGCTTCTGCTGGCATCCCTCTCCAGGCTGCTAGGAATGTCGCAGGAGAAGTGCACTTGGTATCAGTCTGCCTGATACAGGAGCTGGCGCTACAGAGGAAGCATCGGCTTATGCGGCTCCCTCCCTCCACCTCTGATGCTCTGGGATGACAGGTTGCAAACCCATTGATCACGAGTTGGGCTTGCCAACCCACCCTCCCAGAGCATGGGCATGCACTTTCCTGGTTTGAGGTCGGGCCACATCGAAGGTCTCCGAGGGCCACATGTGGCCGAAAAACATATTGGCCGAAAAACGGCCGATAATGGAGCCGAAAATGGGATGGGGCCTGGGCGGTTGGGGGGGACTCCGCCCCCTGACCTTGGTGCCGCCCATCATGGGGGTGTCCTATAGCGCAGGAGAGCCACTTTGACAGATCATGGGACGGGTGATCTGTGTATCAAAGTTCCCCGGACAAGGGGGAGGGGCTGTATGTGACGGCACGTGGCCGGGAACACACAGCTATTGAAATGAAAGCTGTGATGTTCCCAGAGCTGTGATCAAACAGGTGGCGGAGGTGGCTCTCCTCTCTTCCCTTCACAGTCTGGCTGCAATGGGGGACATAAATGCTGGCTGCATCTGATGGGCACTGGTGAGGCTGCATTGATCTCTTGAGGAATCTTGAGATAATGGAGGCGAGGGAAACCTGGTGATCATCTACTGCACCCTCTTCTTTGCCTACCCTGACCTTCCCTCGCCTCCATTATCTCAAGATTCCTGAACATTCAGAATTTCACATATAAAAAAAGAATGCTTGTAGTTGTCGATCCCAGATTCACCTCATACATGTGTTATGTCACTGTGCTGGTGTCAGATCACTCTATCACGGTGCAGGTGTCAGTGCTCTATATCACGGTGCTGGTGCTGGTGATCATCTCCTGCACCCTCTTCTTTTTCTACCCTGACCTTCCCTCGCCTCCATTGTCTCTAGATTCCTGAATTTTCTGAATTTCACATATAAAAAAAGAATGCTTGTAGTTGTCGATCCCAGATTCACCTCATACATGTGTTATGTCACGGTGCTGGTGTCAGATCACTCTAACACGGTGCAGGTGTCAGTGCTCTATATCACGGTGCTGGTGCTGGTGATCATCTCCTGCACCCTCTTCTTTGCCTACCCTGACCTTCCCTCGCCTCCATTATCTCAAGATTCCTGAATTTTCTGAATTTCACATATAAAAAAAGAATGCTTGTAGTTGTCGATCCCAGATTCACCTCATACATGTGTTATGTCACGGTGCTGATGTCAGATCACTCTATCACGGTGCAGGAGTCAGTGCTCTATATCACGGTGCTGGTGCTGGTGATCATCTCCTGCACCCTCTTCTTTGCCTACCCTGACCTTCCCTCGCCTCCATTGTCTCTAGATTCCTGAATTTTCTGAATTTCACATATAAAAAAAGAATGCTTGTAGTTGTCGATCCCAGATTCACCTCATACATGTGTTATGTCATTGGCCATGTGGTGCGACTATGTGTGCACAGCTAGTAATTATTTTGTGGCTGCAAATATGACCTGTAGGTTTGCAAAGTTCACCATCCCTGTGATGTGCTGACTTCCTCCTGGGGCTGCTTATTATGAGGGGCTCCCACCATCCCTGTGCTATGCTGACTTCCTCCTGGGGCTGCTTACGGTGCAGGTGTCAGTGCTGTATATCACGTGCTGGTGTCAGTGCTGTATATCTCAGTGCTGGTGCCAGTGCTTTATGTCACGCTGCTGATGTCAGTGCTCTCTATCACGGTGCTGGTGTCAGATCACTCTATCACGGTGCAGGTGTCATTGCTGTATGTCACGCTGCTAATGTCAGTGCTCTCTTGCCACATTTCAGGCTTCAAACATAAAGATATAAAATTTTAATTTTTTGTGAAGAATCACCAAGTGGGACACAATTGTGAAGTGGAACGAAATCTATTGGATATTTTAAACTTTTTTAGCAAATAAAAAACTGAAAAGTGGTGCGTGCAAAATTATTCAGCCCCTTTACTTTCAGTGCAGCAAACTCACTCCAGAAGTTCAGCGAGGATCTCTGAATGATCCAATGTTGTCCTAAATGACTGATGGTGATAAATAGAATCCACCTGTGTGTAATCAAATCTCTGTATAAATGCTACCTGCTCCGTGATAGTCTCAGGGTTCTGTTGAAAGCGCAGAGAGCATCATGAAGACCAAGGAACACACCAGGCAGGTCCGTAATACTGTTGTGGAGAAGTTTAAAGCCGGATTTGGATACAAAAAGATTTCCCAAGCTGTAAACATCCCAAGGAGCACTGTGCAAGCGATCATTTTGAAATGGAAGGAGTATCAGACCACTGCAAATCTACCAAGACCTGGCCGTCCCTCTAAACTTTCAGCTCAGACAAGGAGAAGACTGATCAGAGATGCAGCCAAGAAGCCCATGATCACTCTGGATGAACTACAGAGAACTACAGCTGAGGTGGGAGAGTCTGTCCATAGGACAACAATCAGTCGTACACTGCACAAATCTGGCCTTTATGGAAGAGTGGCAAGAAGAAAGCCGTTTCTCAAAGATATCCATAAAAAGTCTTGTCTAAAGTTTGCCACAAGCCACCTGGGAGACACACCAAACATGTGGAAGAAGGTGCTCTGGTCAGATGAAACCAAAATCAAACTTTTTGTCCACAATGCAAAACGATATGTTTGCCGTAAAACCTTCTTTTCTTCAGCAGGGACAGGGAAGATGGTTAAAACTGAGGGGAAGATGGATGCAGCCAAATACAGGACCATTCTGGATGAAAACCTGCAAAAGACCTGAAACTGGGACAGAGGTTTATCTTCTAACAAGACAATGATCCCAAACATACAGCAAAATCTACAAAGGAATGGTTCACAAATAAACGTATCCAGGTGTTAGAATGGCCAATTCAAAGTCCAGACCTGAATCCAATCGAGAATCTGTAGAAAGAGCTGAAAACTGCTGTTCACAAACGCTCTCCATCCAACCTCACTGAGCTCGAGCTGTTTTGCAAGGAAGAATGGGCAAGAATTTCAGTCTCTCGATGTGCAAAACTGATAGAGACATACCCCAAGCGACTTGCAGTTGTAATCGCAGCAAAAGGTGGCTCTACAAAGTATTAATGCAAGGGGGCCGAATAATTTTGCACGCCCCACTTTTAATTTTTTTATTAGTTAAAAAAGTTTCAAAAATCCAATAGATTTCGTTCCACTTCACAATTGTGTCCCACTTGTTGGGGATTCTTCACCAAAAATTTAAATTTTATATCTTTGTTTGAAGCCTGAAATGTGGCAAAAGGTTGAAAAGTTCAAGGGGGCCGAATACTTTTGCAAAGGCACCGTATGTTGCGCTGTGTCTAAGATTCTTTAAAGGATAAATCCACCTTTGGGAACGTGTTACATGTTCCATCCGTTTTTAAGGTGAAACATGTAACATGTTCCTACTGCTGCAGCCATTCACCGTTTCCTCCTCTCCCTCTGGCAGCAGCATGGGGAGAAGTTCCCTATACTAGCTGTCACTTTTTTAAAACAGTGCGGCCGCACGGGGCTCTGCTCACACGGCTGCATTATTCATTCACAGCACAGGATTCTGTGTGTGTGAATGATCTACAAGCATCGGCATCCTTTGCGGCTGTTGGTTTGCAGTTCTCAATGATCTACCACTGCGCTGTTCAGTGCTATGGTAGTTCATTGAGTCTTCTTGTCAGTGTGAAACTGCCTGGCTGTACGATGTACAGGGCAAACAGCTTACACTGACAGTCTGCAGGAGACCTGCATGGTATCAGCAATCTGCTGATCGCTGGTGCCATGTTTTCCAGGCTCCAAAAGGCAAAAAAATTTTGCATTTATTTATTTGAAGTGAACTTCTCATTAACCTCCCTGGCGGTTTCCCTGAGTGTTGCTCGGGGCTAAATTTCCACACCATTAGCGGTAACCCCGAGCCACACTCGGGATTGCATTGCAGGATCCTGGTGCAGTGTACTTACCTTGTCCCCAGGATCCTGCAATATCCCCCCCGCTGTGTCTTCCGCCCAATGCCTCTGTGTGCCGGGCTCCATTCCCTGCGAGCGGCAGTTTTATATTATAAATACAGAGGAGTAGTGATGGACGAACTTCCGACGGGAAGTTTCGCGGACCGCGAACGCGGCCGATAGTTCGCGAACCAGAACATTCGCGGCGGGCTCCATTGACTTCAATGGGAGGCGAACTTTGCAAACCTACAGGTCAAATTTGCAGCCACAAAATAATTAATAGCTGTGCAAACATAGTCCCACCACATGGCCAATGACATAACCCATGTATGAGGTGAATCTGGGATCGACAACTACAAGCATTCTTTTTTTATATGGGAAATTGTTGTGACAATTCAGGACTGTGGAGCGCATGAAGGCAATGGAGGAGAGGGAAGGTCAGGGTAGGCAAAGAAGAGGGTGCAGGAGGTGATCACCAGCAGCGTGACATACAGCAATGACACCTGCACCGTGGTAGAGTCATCTGACACCAGCACCATGATAGTGCTTTATGTCACGCTGCTGATGTCAGTGCTCTCTATCACGGTGCTGTTGTCAGATGACTCTATCACAGTGCAGGTGTCATTGCTGTATGTCATGCTGTTGATGTCAGTGCTCTCTATCACGGTGCTGCTGTCAGTGCTATATATCACGGTGCTGGTGTTAGTGCTTTATGTCACGCTGCTGATGTCAATGCTCTCTATCACAATGCTGCTGTCAGTGCTGTATATCACGATGCTGGTGTTAGTGCTTTATGTCACGCTGCTGATGTCAGTGCTCTCTAACACCAGCACCGTGATATACAGCACTGACAGCAGCACCGTGATAGAGAGCACTGACATCAGCAGCGTGACATAAAGCACTAACACCGTGATATATAGCACTGACAGCAGCACCCTGATAGAGAGCACTGACATCAACAGCGTGACATACAGCAATGACACCTGCACCGTGATAGAGTCATCTGACAACAGCACCGTGATAGAGAGCACTGACATCAGCAGCGTGACATAAAGCACTAACACCAGCACCGTGATATACAGCAGTGACAGCAGCACAGTGATAGAGAGCACTGACATCAGCAGCGTGACATACAGCAATGACACCTGCACCGTGATAGAGTCATCTGACACCAGCACCGTGATAGAGAGCACTGACATCAGCAGCGTGACATAAAGCACTAACACCAGCCCCGTGATATACAGCACTGACAGCAGCACTGTGATAGAGAGCAATGACATCAGCAGCGTGACATACAGCAATGACACCTGCACCGTGATAGTCATCTGACAACAGCACCGCGATAGAGAGCACTGACAGCACCGTGATATACAGCACTGACAGCAGCACCGTGATAGAGAGCACTGACATCAGCAGCGTGAACTACAGCAATGACACCTGCACCTTGATAGAGTCATCTGACACCAGCACCGTGATAGAGAGCACTGACATCAGCAGCGTGACATAAAGCACTAACGCCAGCACCGTGATATACAGCACTGACAGCAGCACCGTGATAGAGAGTACTGACATCAGCACCGTGATATACAGCACTGACACCTGCACTGTAAGCAGCCCCAGGAGGAAGTCAGCATAGCACAGGGATGGTGGGAGCCCCTCATAATGAGCATAGTACAGAGGTACAGCCCCAGGAGGAAGTCAGCACAGGGATGGTGGGGGCCCCTCATAATAAGCAGCCCCAGGATGAAGTCAGCACAGCACAGGGATGGTGGGAGCCCCTCATAATAAGCAGCCCCAGTAGAAATATGACACCGCTCAACCTCTTCAAAGAGGAGGGTACGGGCATATAGTACGGTGTGCTTTTTTTGGACAAGGAAGTGAGCCAAATGAAGAAAGAAGGTCTGTGTGCTCGATTAAAAAAATTGTTTATAGACATATACATGGTCTACTGGTCACATGTATTGAATTCCTCCGAGATCCATGCCTCATTCATTTTTAGAAATGTGAGGTAGTTAACACTGTCGTGAGCTAGGCGAGTACGCTTATCGGTCACGATCCCCCCTGCTGTGCTGAACGTCCTTTCGGACAGGACACTGGATGAGGGGCAAGCCAACAGTTTGATTGCAAATTGGGCAAGCTCTGGCCAGAGGTCAAGCCTGCCCACCCAGTAGTCCAGGGGTTCATCACTCCTCAGAGCGTCCACATCGGCCGTTAACCCGATGTAGTCAGACACCTGAAGGTCTAGGCGTTCCCTGATGCTGGATCCGGATGACACCTGTCGATGGGTCGGCTGAAAGAATGACCTCATATCCGAAGTCACCAACACATCTTCAAACCGGCCTCTTCTTGCAGGCGCTGTTGGATTGGTACCCGCAACTCCTTCTCTGGGAGTGGGAATTGCTCCTCTGCCAGCGCACGCAAAAGCAGAATGCAGCATTTCTCGAAGCAAGGCCTGGAAGTGCTCCATTCTGCCAGCCCTCTGTGACGGCGGTAACATTTCCGCCATTTTGTGTTTGTACCGGGGGTCTAAGTACGTTGCCACCCAGTACTGGTCCTTGACCCTTATGCTTTTTATACGGGGGTCCCTATTAAGCATGAAGGCCCCCATTTGCACTAAACTGGAAGCAGTGTGGTGGCCTGGCTCCTGCTCATCATCCAGGATAATTTCGTCCTCTTCATTCTCCTCTCCCCATCCACGCACAACAGGGATCCCAGAAAGGTTTAAAGCATGCTCTTCTTGCTCCTCCTCATCCGCCCCGGCACTATCCTCCTCTGACTTCTCTTCAGACTCTTGTTGTTCACTTGTTTCAGATAGAGTAGCCCCCCCTGGGAATTCATCCAGCATTGCGACTTCCTCATCTTCCTGCTCCTCCACAGCTTGATCAATGACACGACGCAATGCACGCTCCATAAAGAAAGCATAAGGTACCATGTCACTGATGGCGCCATGGCTGCGACTGACCAGTTTGGTGATCTCCTCAAATGGCCGCAGAAGTCTGCATGCGTCACGCTTGAGCAGCCACTGGCGCGGTTAAAAAAAAAACCAGCTCCCCAGAAGCTGTTCTGCCGCAGAAATCATACAGGTAGACGTTAACTTCACGTTTCTGCTGGAGCAGCCTATCAAGCATTTGGAAGGTTGAGTTCCATCGCAATCGCAAATAAGACGTCTGACCGGCAGATTGTGTCGCCGCTGAATGTCAGCAAGGCGAGCCATGGCCGTGTAAGCTCTTCTGAAATGGGCCGAGATTTTCCTTGCCTGCCGCAAGATGTCCTGGACCCCAGGGTATTTGACAATGAATCGCCGCACGACTAAGTTTAGGCAGATTGGCACCGTTGTCACACACCACTTTACCAACTGTCAAATTGAGCAGTGTTAGCCACTGATCTGCCTGTGAACGCAAAGCTGAAAGGAGTGCTGGGCCAGTGTGGCTCTTGGCTTCCAGGCACAACAGACGCAGCTCGGCATGGCAACGTCTCACCTGGCATGTCGAATAGGTTCTGGGGAGCTTGGGCGGCGCAGCGGAAGAGACGCTAGCAGCGGAAAAGGAGGAGTCAGCCGAGGAGGAGAGGGAGGAGGATGGAGTAGGAGGAGGAGGAGAAGGGCCAGGCCTGCATGCAATTCGTGGCGGTAAAACCAAATCTACACGGGTGCCAGGGGCGTAACTATAGGGGGTGCAGCAGTTGCGACCGCAACTGGGCCCTGTGATGCAGGGGGCCCATGCAGCCCCCTCTACATATGGCCGGCAGCAGCATAGGCAGCTAGCACACACTATTACATACCCCCTCCATAATCCCTTGCGGACAGGGACCCCTTCTCACGTGAGGACAGGGACCCCCACCTCCCCTGGGGACAGGGACCCCTTCTCACCTGGGGGCAGTAACTTCATCTGCCCTGGAGAAAAGGACCTCATCTCTTCTGGGGACGGGGACCCAATTCTGCCTAGGGACAGTCCCCCAATGGGGCACCTAAAAATGTAAAAAAAAAATAAAAAAAAAAAACTACTGATACCAGTGGTGGAACTGCAGGGCTCACAAAGGTCATACCTGTGACCACGCCCTGGAGTTCCACCGCCGGACTCGGAGGGAAGGGCCCTGGCTGGGGTTCAGGGGGGCCCTTCATGGTTTCTTGCATCGGGGCCCTGAAGGTTCTAGTTACGCCACTGACGGGTGCCACGGGTTACATGCTTGACGGCCGTCAGTAGGTTCACCCAGTGGGCAGTAAAAGTGATATACCTTCCCTGCCCGTGTTTGCTAGACCACGTATCTGTGGTCAGATGTATCTTGGCACCGACACTGTGTGCCAGAGATACATTCACTTGCCGCTGAACATGGCCATATAGCTCTGGGATGCCCTTCTGTGAGAAATACTTCCTTCCTGGGACCTTCCATTGTGGTGTTCCAATGGCCACAAATTTGCGAAAGTCCTCCGAGTCCACCAGTTTATATGGCAGTAGTTGGCGGGCTATAAGTTCTGACAAGCCAGCCGTCAACCGTTGGGCAAGAGGGTTATCTGGCGTCATCGTTTTTTTACGCTCGAACATTAGGCCCATGGAAGCCTGCCTTTTTGCAGAAAAACGTGAGCTTGGTGTGATGGAAGGTAGAGTGGAGGACAATTGTGAGGAGAAGGAGAAGTAGAAGACGAGGCTGGACGGTGAGAGCCTGGAGTGTGGCTTTGTGTGTTCCGTTGCTCCCACTGGGCTCGGTGATGGCTGCTCATGTGCCTTCTTAAGGCGGTCGTCCCTAGGTGAGTTTTGGGCTTACCGCGACTAATGCATTGACTGCAAAGATTGCAGATGGCAACGCTATTGTCAGCAGCGGACACGTTTAAAAAAGCCCACACTGCAGAGCCATGTGCCGGTGTCCTGGGAGCGCCAGATGTGACCGTACATGGTCGATGACTCGCTCCTGATACATTTGCAGTCTGCTTTGTCCCTCCTGTGCAATGTAAGTTATTCCTGCTTCTCCTCCCTATCTGCTGGTCCATATCTCCCTCTGAACTCCCCTCCTCTTCCTCTCTTGTGAGCACCCACGTGACATCACTAGACACGTCATCATCGACGTCACCTTCCCCACCACTATAAGTAGAGATCTCGGAGTAGGCAGCAACACCGGGGACCAACCTCCTCCTTGGGCTGATCTGGGTACTGTCGTCAGACTGCTGAGTGGCGGTTGTTGCTACCTCCTCTTCCTGATCCAATACCAAGAGTGGCTGCGCATCAGAAATGTCTTGATATGGATCGGAAAATAATTCCTGTTACTCAAGCGGAAGGTATGTGGTGGTGGTGGTGGTGGTGGTGTTGTTGGTGGTAGTGTCTTTAGGGGTGCACATACAGAGAGTGAAGAAGAGGGTGCAGATCGAGAGGATGAGGTGGGTGCAGAAGAGTAAAGCTGAGTGAGCCACTCAACCAAGTCTGGTGCGTCCTTTAAAGTAATTGAACGCACCTTCTGCAACTTCCCACTTTGGCTCAAGCCTGTTGCTCCTGCCCTACCCCTACCACCCCTGTGGAAGGGCCTGCCTCTTCCTTTGCCTGTCATTTTTTAAATGACCCTGTGACAAAACTCTCAGTCCCTATACTGATAAAGGACTGCTGCAGTATAGGGCAGCGGTCAGCAGTAGTGCACCTCAACCCTATGTATTGTGGACCTATACCAGTCCTTATAGAATAGCAGACTGTACCTCACTCAACCCTATGTACTGTAGCACCCTAGACCAAGTTACCAGTCCTTATAAGGACCTTTGTAGAACAAGTAGGTTGTGACTGATTAGCAGACTGCAGCAGAAGGACAGCAGTCAAGTATAATATTCTTTCTATATTTGGAAGAAAGAATATTATACGTGTACAAGCCTATTACCACACCAGTCCTGAAAAGAACCTTTGTGGGCCTAATATAGTAACAGCTACTGATTAAACTGACCCTCAATGCCTCACACACAGCTTCCTGCCTGTCCCTATATAAACTGACAAAACAGAGGCTGCTGGAACAATAACTTGAATAGCACTTTTGTGGACCTGATAGTAACAGCTAATGACTAAACTGACTGTCCCTGCAGCAGACACACCGTCCTGTCCCTTTCTCTAAACTGACAAAAGACACTCAGGCTGCTGCAACAATCACTAGCACAGCAGTGCCTCAAACCTATATCCTGAACTACACCTAACACCTATACCAGTCCTGAAAAGAACTTTTGTGTACCAAATAGCTAGCGATTTGGGTCACTGCAATCTCTCCCTGCTCCACACAGCAACCTCTCCCTATAGTGACAGAAGAAAGAATGTAAAATGGCCGCCGGATCAGGTCTATTTATAAGTTAGGGGGAATGTCCAAGTGTCCATGTGCTGTAATGTCTCAATTGGCTGTCCTGTACCCCATGATGGATGTGTCATCATAGGTCAAAGTTCTTTTACACAGTAAACAAGGAAGTCCGCCGGGCGAATGGCGGCAATAGTCCGCCGGTCGGGTGGACCGCGAACAGCCGAAATTCGCCGCGAAACGACCGCCGGGCAAACCGTTCGGACATCACTACAGAGGAGTGGTGTCGCCCCTGTATGAGACTTGATTGTCAGTGAGCCCACATCCCTAGTACAATAGAAAAAGAATCCCTGAAAAAGAGTGTATATCCTCTGATGGGATTTTAAATAGTTTACTGGCAATAGGTAATAGAAAGACTCTAATCTCTTCTACTCTTGTACTATTACCTATTGCCAGTAACCCTATTTAATTTCCCATCAGTGGATATACACTCTTTTTTAGTAATTCTTTTTGTATTATAAATACTGCCTGGAAACTGGAGATTGTCCATAGCAACCAAAAAGTGTCCCTTTATGTCAAAAGTGGTTTTAGACCAGCTAGAAAACGGCAATAGTAAATTAGAACACTTGCAAAATTGAGTGATAGTTAATCATGTGGAAATTAATTTTATTACTATTATATTATTATTTTTTAGAATTATTTATATTTATTATATTAGAAGTTATGATTTTGTGTTTCAAACTTCATCATACCCGGGATGTCTACTAGACTCTTGTTTGGACAGATTTAAGTGTGTTATTCCTAACACAAATCGCCAAATTTCTATGCAAAATAATTGTACTGCTTTGAGATGCAAAGATCTGACATAATCATACCGTCAGGGAGGCTACGGCTGGGTTCACACTATTGCAATTTGGATGCGGGAGCTGCAAAAATGTCAGTCCAGCGCATTTGTGCGGGAGCCTCAGCACAGAGCTCTGAAGGAATGGCACCAATGTTCAGTTTCTTTAAAGTACATGCGCTGGTGATGTCACTGACTGCTGCTCACTGGAATATCTCCTAAACAGTGCACATTTATTACATATTCCTATTACCTACATGTAAGCTTTATTATAAACTTACCTATAGGTAAAAATGTCATAAAAGACTTTACTATCACTTTAATTCAGAGTGGATAACCCATCTCCATCTAGTGGTCAAGTTTTATAATGACACATCAATCTATACAATTCGTATTCGTCTTGAAAGGCAGCACCCTTTACAAAATCCATGATCACCTCCTAATCAATATCATCAACTAAAAATCGAACAAATAAAAAGAGACCGCAGGTGAAACAGCGTGTTCCCCTCCCATGCAGGAAATGTGCACAGAACGCCCCTTTCCTGTGTGAACAGACCCTCAATGTCACCCCAAACCCGGGTAGCAGTCTTGTGGCAAAATATGCTTGGCTCTCCGCTGAAAAAAAAAAGTACAGGAGCTACTTTGGCGCTGGCTGCCAAACTTTCACAAGGTGGCCTTCCTTATTGCCATCATGTCTGCGAGGTGAGTGCTAGCAATATTGTCTTGTATAAAACTTGTATGGACAAGGTTGTCTTGAGGCCTGGAGCCTCCTTTCATCGTAAAGTGGATGTAAACCTGATTCATGAACTTTTTTCATGTGCTCTGATTAAACCAAGAGTCCTTTGGTGAAATCGATTGGTCAGAAGTGACGATCTAGTGATCCTCTCTCCCATTCACTAACATACTTTTGACCAATAGATTCCAAGCCTGCCCACCACGACAAGGTAGACTCTTCTAGGGCAGGACCTACACTAAACTACACTAAGCTACCCTACTGGATGCTAGTCATCGTTTTCCTAATGTTGGATGTATGTTTGTAGTAGGCCTCGTCCTATAATCTGTGTGTGCGATCTACTCTCTCCTAATCAGTCGTTTTCTTTCCTTCAACCCCTCCAAATTGTACAGTGTATGGCTATCTAAATGTGCTTCTAAAGCCCTAAGTTTTATCACCTTAATGCACTCTATGTACTAAGGAGAAGGACCTTCTCTGCTGACGCTGCCCACCCAACCCCCCTTTTCCTTACCTGAGCCCATCCGATCCAGCTTCCACCGCTGTCTCTCTCCTCATTGGACAGACTGCTAGCAGTGGGAGCGATTGGCTACAGCTGCTCTCAATCAAATCCGATGACATGTGGGTGCGCGGTGGCCCGAGTCCCGCTTTCTGTGTCAATAGATGCAGCAGCGAGTCTCGGGAGTGAGCACGCACAGGTGCCCCCAGGGAAAGCAGCTTTCCGTGGGGGCACCCGATGAAGAGGAGGGTCCTGGAGTGCCAGTGGGGGGTACCCAGAGGGGCTGCTCTGTGCAAAACCATTACATAGAGTAGGTAAGTATAGGCATGTTTTGTATTTTTTTTATTAAATAAAAATACCCAGTCTAAAAAGAAAATATCTGTTATTACTATACTTATACATTCATACAATTTTTTTTTTGTTTTTTTTTGTTTTGTTTTTCTCAAAACATCAATTACTATAAAACTGCTAGAAGTATGCTGTATAGAGGAAAGATGTTAAATATTTATACGTTTACATGTATACATTTTCTATACTTTTTTTCAAACCCTTAACTATTAGGCCCCCTTCACACGGGACGAATTGGATGGATGGATGGATGAGTCAATGAGTGGCCGGCTCAGATCTGACTGAAAATGGATCCGAGAGGGTCAGTCGTGTAAAAGGGGCCTTACAGTTGTCACCAAACTGCAGCCCTGGGGCCAGATGTGGCCCTTTGCTTGCTTATATCCAGCCCTAGAGGCATTATTCCTCCCACTGACACCAATGATGGGGCACTATTCCCCCATTGACACCAATGATGGGGCATTATTCCCCCCACTGACCAATGATGGAGCATTATTCTCCCCACTAACTCCAATGATGGGGCACTATTCCCCCTACTGACTCCAATGATGGGGCACTATTCCCCTTACTGACTCCAATGATGGGGCACTATTCCCCCTACTGAATCCAATGATGGGCCACTATTCCCCCTACTGAATCCAATGATGGGGCACTATTCCCCCCACTGACTCCAATAATGGGGCACTATTCCCCCCCCCCACTGACTCCAATAATGGGGCACTATTCCTCCACTGACCCCAATAATGGGTCACTATTCCCCCACTGACTCCAATGATGGGGCACTATTCCTGCCACTGAATCCAATAATGGGGCAGTATTCCCCCCACTGACTCCAATAATGGGGCACTATTCCTCCCACTGACTCCAATAATGGGGCACTATTCCCCACTGACTCCAATAATGGGGCACTATTCCCCCACTGACTCCAATGATGGGGCACTATTCCCCCACTGACTCCAATGACGGGGCAGTATTCCCCCACTGACTCCAATGACGGGGCAGTATTCCTCCCACTGACTCCAATAATGGGGCCCTATTCCCCCACTGACTCCAATAATGGGGCACTATTCCCCCCACTGACTCCAATATCGGGGCACTATTCCCCCACTGACTCCAATAATTGGGCACTATTTCCCCCACTGACTCCAATAATGGGGCACTATTCCTCCCACTGACTCCAATAATGGGGCACTATTCCCCCACTGACTCCAATAATTGGGCATTATTTCCCCCACTGACTCCAATGATGGGGCACTATTCCCCCCCCCCCCCCACTGACTCCAATGATGGGGCACTATTCCCCCCACTGACTCCAATAATGGGGCACTATTCCCCCCCCCACTGACTCCAATGATGGGGCACTATTCCCCCCACTGACTCCAATAATGGGGCACTATTCCCCCCACTGACTCCAATAATGGGGCACTATTCCCCCACTGACTCCAATGATGGGGCACTATCCCCCCCACTGACTCCAATAATGGGGCACTATTCCTCACACTGACTCCATTAATGGGGCACTATTCATCCCACTGACTCCAATAATGGGGCCCTATTCCCCCACTGACTCCAATAATGGGGCACTATTCCCCCCACTGACTCCAATAATGGGGTACTATCCCCCCCACTGACTCCAATAATGGGGCACTATTCTCCCACTGAATCCAATAATGGGGTACTATTCCCCCACTGACTCCAATGATGGGGCATGTTTTGTATTTTTTTTTTATAAAAATACCCAGTCTAAAAAGAAAATATCTGTTATTACTATACTTATACATTCATACAATTTTTTTTTGTTTTTTTTGTTTTTTTTCTCAAAACATCAATTACTATAAAACTGCTAGAAGTATGCTGTATAGAGGAAAGATGTTAAATATTTATACATTTACATGTATACATTTTCTATACATTTGGGGGCACTATTCCCCCCCACTGACTCCAATAATGGGGCACTATTCCTCCCACTGACCCCAATAATGGGGCTCTATTCCCCCACTGACTCCAATAATTGGGCACTATTTCCCCCACTGACTCCAATGATGGGGCACTATTCCTGCCACTGACTCCAATAATTGGGCACTATTTCCCCCACTGACTCCAATGATGGGGCACTATTCCTGCCACTGACTCCAATAATGGGGCACTATTCCTCCCACTGACTCCAATAATTGGGCACTATTTCCCCCACTGACTCCAACGATGGGGCACTATTCCTGCCACTGACTCCAATAATGGGGCACTATTCCCCCCACTGACTCCAATAATGGGGCACTATTCCTCCCACTGACTCCAATAATGGGGCACTATTCCCCACTGACTCCAATAATGGGGCACTATTCCCCCACTGACTCCAATGATGGGGCACTATTCCCCCACTGACTCCAATGATGGGGCACTATTCCCCCACTGACTCCAATGTTGGGGCAGTATTCCCCCACTGACTCCAATGACGGGGCAGTATTCCCCCACTGACTCCAATGACGGGGCAGTATTCCTCCCACTGACTCCAATGACGGGGCAGTATTCCTCCCACTGACTCCAATAATGGGGCCCTATTCCCCCACTGACTCCAATAATGGGGCACTATTCCTCCCACTGACTCCAATATCGGGGCACTCTTCCCCCACTGACTCCAATAATTGGGCACTATTTCCCCCACTGACTCCAATAATGGGGCACTATTCCTCCCACTGACTCCAATAATGGGGCACTATTCCCCCACTGACTCCAATAATTGGGCATTATTTCCCCCACTGACTCCAATGATGGAGCACTATTCCTGCCACTGACTCCAATAATGGGGCACTATTCCCCCCGCAGTAAACTGGTCCTTTCTTTAGAACGTTTGGAGACCCCTGAACTAGTACTACACCACTTCATGTAATGTATATAAAATGAAAATGTGTCACACAATGGGGATTAGAAGCAGATATGGAGCACCATTGGGATCAACACGAATGGCAAACCTGTAGTTGAGCATTTCTTCAAAGGTGATTGGGGCATCAGTGGGCAGTCTGCGGGGCAGTCGGGGAACAGCTTCCCGGCACAGAGGACAGGTCCTGCTCTGCTGCGCCCATCGCTGGATGCATTGCGGGTGGAATTGGTGACTGCAGGGCAGAGTCGTAGTGTCTTCTCCATTTCGAAAACCTGAAAAACAAATGGTACATATCAGCTGGTCCTCACCACCCGGCTGGATGGGTGGCGGTGGTGAAGGGGGTTGTTGAGGAGCTCTGCCGCGGTCTCTACGAGAACGGCTCCTATGGTCCTCCTGTCTCCTCCTCCGATGGGCTCGAGACCTCGTCCGATGGGCGATGGGTGACTCTCCGCCATCCTGACGAGAACGCCTCTGCCGGGATCCGGGACGAGAAGGACGAGGCATCCTGATGGTATAGGGTGCCTTTTATACCTGAAAAAGGCTAAAAAATTATAATATTAACAATAATATTATAATTAGCAATAAGATGGTAGAAATAGCGATAAGTATCAATTAAAATCAATAAAATCGCAGTCAGTCACAAGGACAAGCAGTAAATCGCTGTGAGATCGCAGAGCAACAGCTCAGCGCAACCGCACTCAGCAACTCGTAATGAGAAGTGACCTGAGACAGGCTCAGCCTCATCGTCATCTAGTACGCACCTGTCATTCATCTTATGGTGACCTCACAACATCGTATTTGTTGGCCATATGTCATCATACAACACTGTACACATCTACATCTTATATCATTACATTCATTTCACATTTCATTACACTCTAATGGGTTTTTTAAGGGTTTCATTCTTTAAAATTGTCACTAGGTGACAGTCTGTCCGTTTCCACAGCTAATTTGCATACAGTTAGGTCCCTGTCCAATCAGCTGAAGGCTGAGCAGTGAGGACGGTGTGAGACGGGCGCCATCTTGGGTAATGGTTCTCTATGAGGAATTGATATGAGTTTATATTTGCTGGGAAAACTGAAGAAATCACCCAATCCGGGAATTTTTGTGAGTGAGGGGAGCAGAGCTTTACAGGTGAGGAGTACAGAGGGGAGGAGAGCCGGGGGTAGGTAGGAGAAGGTGGAGGGGGGTAGTTAAGTAGGTGGGGGGTAGGTCAGATGCAATGTATGTGCTCTGTAGTGTGAGGTGAGCTCTGAGGTGTAATGGGGAGTATATATGGAGTATATGGCCGGCTGTAGAGGTGATAATATCTGGGGAAGGGAGGACAAACATAGCTGGAGCCCCCCCATCACCCCTGATCTGCCCCCCCAGTCTGTGTCTCCTAATCCCCCTCATCGTTGCTGGATAAGAGGGGGTGCAGGTGTGGGGGAGGGGGGGACTGTCACTAATACAGAGATGATCACATGACACTTCCATGACCACTAATGATGGGGGATGGGGGGAAATGTTTGTAAACCTCAGACATGGAATATGTAGAACGCATATCCCTCTATAGCTGGGGTCGGCAACCCGTCGATCCCCACACAGTGACTGGTCGATCGCTACCTCGGCTTGCCGAGCCGACTATCAGATGTGGGACTGTTTATTTGCAGTGGATGCCTGAAAAATGCATGGATAGTAGGTTATATGCTTTACAATGACATCGTTCACACCAGTGCTTGCATTTCCAATGTGTTCCAGTTGTAGAAAAAAAAAGGAGAACATGCTGCATTTTTCCTTCACTGGACTGTACTGGAATGCTATAAAACGCATCAAAAATGCACCTAAACGCACTGCAACACACATGTCCTTAGGGCCGCTTCACACCATAGAAACGCGGATGCCTTCCAGATGCTTTTCTGCATGCACATTTTTGATGTGTTCCAGTGCGTTTTTAATGCAGTCCAGTGCATTTTCTTCCCCCTGTATTTTCTTAACTCTGAGGGTCAGTTCACACCAGACGCAGTTCCGTTCAGGTCCGTGTGCTTTTTTTATGCACTAAAAACGCATGCACAGTGTTTTCCATGTATTCCAATGGCTCTGGTTCACGCCATGCAGTCAGTTTCTGGTGCAGAAAAAACGGAACTGCACAGAACTGCATGTGGTGTGAACTGGCCCTAAATAAGGACATGTGTGTTCCCGTGCGTTTTTTGCGCTGCAGTTTTGATGCTTTTTTTACAGCGTTTCAATACAGTTCAGTGCAGAAAAATTCAGCGTGTTCTACTTTTTATTCTGGAACGGCCAGCCCTGGTGTGAACTATGCCATTATAAACCATATAACCTTCTTTCCATGCGTTTTTGATGCTGGAAATAAAAACGCACTGCACTGCATTTGGTGTGAACTGGCTCTACACCAGACGCAGTTCTGTGCAGTTCCGTTTTTCTGCAGCAATACAGTCGGGTGCAGAAACTGACCGGAAACTGACTGCATGGTGTGAACTAGAGCCATTGGAATACTTGGAAAACACTGTGCATGCGTTTTTAGTGCATAAAAAAAAGCACACGGACCTGAACGGAACTGCATCTGGTGTGAACTGGCCCTAAATAAGGACATGTGCATTTCAGTGCATTTTTGGTGCATTTAGTTGCATTCCAGTGCGTTTTTGATGCGTTTTACAGCGTTCCAGTTGCAGAAAAAACTTAGAACATGCTGAATTTTTCCTGCACTGGGCTGTACTGAAACATGGTAAAACGCGTCAAAAACGCACTGGAATGCAACTAATTGCACTGAAACGCATATTTAAGGTTAAGAGAAAAGAGGTAGAAAAATGCACTGGAACGCATCAGAAACCCAGTGGAAAACATCAAAAACACGCATTGGAGAAAAGCATCTGGAACGCATCCGTACTGCATTTCTATGATGTGAAGTGGGCCTAAATAAGGACATGTGTGTTTTAGTGCGTTTTTGGTGCATTTAGGTGCGTTCCAGTGTTTTTTTATGCGTTTTACATCGTTCCAGTGCAGAAAAAATGCAGCATGTTCTACTTTTTTTTTTTTTGAACTGGAACGCATTGGTGTGAACTAGGCCATTGAAAAGCATATAACCTACTTTACATGCGTTTTTGATGCAGAAAAAAATGCATTGGACTGTACGTGGTGTGAAGCGGCCCTCAGGCCTGACTCTCACCTATGCAGGTTGCAGTTTTCATATTTCAGGTGCATTTTGCATTTTTCATCGTTTGAAGTCTATGGAACCAAAACCAGAAAAACATCCCCGGCCCTTTCCATAAAACGCACAGATGTGACCTATAGCCATACTGTAGTGTGTTTCTGCAAAACTAAAAATGCACAACGGGCAATAGTGCTTGTCTCCCTTCCCAGGTACTGAGCGGCTGTACAGTACAGGAGTCACTGATAGCTGGTAGTTCTCACCACATGCAGTCCACTGCGTTTTATTTCTGCATCAAAAACTCATGGAAAGTAGGTTATATGGTTTCCTATGGCATAGTTCACACCAGTGCGGTCAGTTCCGGGGCTTTCCAGTTCCAGGGGGAAAAAAAGGAGAACGTGCTGCATTTTTCCTGTACTGGAACACAGTAAAATGCATGAAAAATGCACTGTAATGCATCAAAAACGCACCGGATCCCATTAAAAAGAATAGAAAAAAGCATCTGAATGCATTCAAAAATTGGAACCAGGGCCAGTGCTTCCACTAGCCAGACTAGGCAACTGCCTAGGGGGCACTGCCGCTGGCTATTTTACTCCTGCACTGTCCTTGTAACTACTCTGCCATGTCAAGTAGCGCCGATGCCACCCCACCCTCCCCCCGACCCCGCTCCTCTGGCTGTCCGCTGACGTGTTTCCAGTCCACACAGACAGTAATCCGCCCTCTCTGCTCTATCATGCAGCAAGCCAGTAATACAGTGTCAACCGAAGCTCTGATTCAACCATATTAAATGATTAGAACCAGAAGAGTGATTCACACAGAAGGTTGGCAGCTCCTGGGGACTTTACTTTGATTTAGTTGATTGGTGCAGAGCACAAGTCTGTTGTTGTCAGATTAGCTCCGTGTCATGAATTTTGGTGATACACAAACAGCTGTGTTAGGCTGGGTTCACACTTGTGCGATGCGGGAACCCTGCGATTCCACTACGGGTTCCTGCATCGCACCAGACTCGCACAACAGTTCACAACGACATATGCGAACTGCTGGGGAGTGTCATACAATGTTAATGACACCCCCATTTCAGCTCGCATGTCGCACTGCAAAGGGTCAGTTTGGACATGAATCAGATCGCATGGGTGCCATGCGATCCGATTCAGGTGCGGACCAACAAAAGGGTCCTGTGCGAGTTTAGTCCGAATGCGATACGATTTCAGCCATACTATCTGTATGGCAGAAATCGCATTGCACGGACATCGCCTGTGATTTGCACTGCAGTGCAAATCGCATGCGATTTTGCACTATGCAGCAGTGTGAACTGGCCCTGAGCCTAGGTTTCCGCAATTTTGATGGATAGCAATGTTAACTGTGAAGTTGCCCCAGAATGCAGTTCACATGCACACAAACCCCGCTTTTCATTTAGGCTCTGTTTCCACTTGTGCAACTTGTCCTGCGACTTGGGACTGCAGAGTTGCGTGACAAGAAGTACCCGAGTACCATTCATATCTGTGCGACTTCAAGTCACAGCGACTTCAAAGTAGTCCCTGCACTACTTTGGTCCCATTTTAATGTGACTTGAGGTCCATAAACCTCCAGAATACACAGGCATCTCTTCAAGTCGCGGCAGAATCGTGCAACTTTCGGGCTTTTCAGGCTAACGCAGCCTGAAAGTTGCACAATTCTGCCGCAATTTTGATGTGACTTTAAAGCAATGCCTGTGTATTCCAGAGGTCTATGGATCTCAAGTTGCATCCAAGTGGGACCAAAGTAGTGCAGGGACTACTTTGAAGTCACACAGATACGAATAATACTCATTGGAACTCATAGAGTACAAAGTCGCAGGACAAGTTGCACAAGTGGAAACAGAGCCTAAATGAAAAGTGGGTTTTTGTGCATGTGAACTGCATTCTGATGGGCCAACTTCACAGTTAACATTGCCAGCCATCAGATTTGCCCGTAGTCTTTACAGCGCATGCGCAGGAATGATGATCAGATTTTACTACCGCTCCCATGGGCGAAGTACCCCCGGTAGTAAAATCCAATCGTTAGGGCTATTTTCACACTTGTGCGACTTGAAAGTCAAGTGCTTTTGCCATGATTTTTGCCACGACTTGAAGCAATGTCTGTGTAATCTTGAGGTCTCTGCCACAAGTCGCATCAAAGTCGGACAAAAGTAGTACAAAAACGACTTTGAAGTCGCACAGATATGAACTTAACTCGTTGGAAATCATGGGGTATGACTTGTCATGCAACTTTGCAGTCTCAAGTCGCAGGACAAGTCGCACGAGTGTGAAAGGGCCTTAGGCTGTCCGTACCACCTTATCACTGCTGCTACCTCATTGGTTTAGGGTCCGTTCACACAGAGGCAACTCACATCTTACATTTAAAAATCAATGTAAGTGAATGAGAGCCGTCTTAATGCACGCTACAGAAGTCGCTCCGACTTCAGAAAAAGTTCCTGTCCTACTTGTAGGTGACCGGTACCCATTGATTTCAATGGAGGTCGCCTCCAAGTCGGATCTCCGTCTATACGGAGGCGACTCTGACAGCATTATCATCTCTCAAAAGGGAACTCCATGCCAAATTTATGAAAAAAAAATTGGTGTGGGTTCCCACCCGAGCGCATACCAGGCCCTTAGGTCTGGTATGGATTCTAAGGGGAACCCCTACGCCGAAAAAAAACGGCGTGGGGGTCCCCCCCAGATCCATACCAGACCCTTATCCGAGCATGCTACCCGGCCAGGAAATCGGGTGGGGGCGAGCGAGCGCCCCCTCCCCCTCCTGAGCCGTACCAGGTCGCGTGCCCTTAACATGGTGGTGTACCTTTGGGAATGGGGGCCACTCGGGCCCCCCACCTCAAAGCACCTTGTCCCCATGTTGATGAGGACAAGGGCCTCTTCCCGACAACCCTGGCCGTTGGTTGTCGGGGTCTGCGGGCGGGGGGCTTATCGGAATCCGGGAGCCCCCTTTAATAAGGGGGCCCCCGGATACCGGCCCCCCACCCTATGTGAATGAGTATGGGGTACAATGTACCCCTACCCATTCACCTGTGAAAAAAAAGTAAAAAAAAAACACAACACGGGGTTAAAATAGTTTATTGCACAGCTTCGGGGGTCTTCCGTCTTCGGGGGTCTTCTCGCTGGACTCCTCCGCTATCTTCTGCTAGCTCTTTTGCTAGCGGAGGAGCCCGGCTTTCTTCTTCTTCGTCGCCGCCGCCGGCCTCTTCTTCCGACTTCGGGGGTCTTGTCCCCCTCTTCGGTTCTTCTTGCCGGGCCACCGCTTCTTCTTCCAGCTCTTTTACTAGCGGTGGCCCGGTCTTCTTCTTCTTCCCGGTTGATGTCACATGGTGACCCCGCCCCCTTACGATGTCACAGTCCCGGAGGATGCTGGGACTGTGACATCGTAAGGGGCGGGGTCACCATGTGACATCAACCGGTGACCCAGTCCCTTGTCCTATATAAGTCGCCGCGCACCGCGATGACCCCCGAAGTCGGAAGAAGAGGCCGGCGGCGAGGAAGAAAGCCGGGCTCCTTCGCTATCTTCTGCTAGATCTTTTGCTAGCGGAGGAGCCCGGCTTTCTTCTTCTTCGTCGCCGCCGCCGGCCTCTTCTTCCGACTTCGGGGGTCTTGCCCCCCTCTTCGGTTCTTCTTGCCGGGCCACTGCTTCTTCTTCCAGCTCTTTTACTAGCGGTGGCCCGGTCTTCTGTCGCCGCCCGTTCTTCTTGTGGAGATGTTGACTCAACGCTCTCTCCGGCCGCAATGCTAGAGACGCGGTGCGCGGCGACTTATATAGGACAAGGGACGGGGTCACCGGTTGATGTCACATGGTGACCCCGCCCCTTACGATGTCACAGTCCCAGCATCCTCCGGGACTGTGACATCGTAAGGGGGCGGGGTCACCATGTGACATCAACCGGGAAGAAGAAGAAGACCGGGCCACCGCTAGTAAAAGAGCTGGAAGAAGAAGCGGTGGCCCGGCAAGAAGAACCGAAGAGGGGGACAAGACCCCCGAAGTCAGAAGAAGAGGCCGGCGGCGAGGAAGAAAGCCGGGCTCCTTCGCTAGTAAAAGAGCTAGCAGAAGATAGCGGAGGAGTCCGGCGAGAAGACCCCCGAAGACGGAAGACACCCGGAGCTGTGCAATAAACTATCTTATCTTGTGTTTTTTTTTTTTTTTACTTTATTTTACAGGTGAATGGGTAGGGGTACATTGTACCCCACGCTCATTCACATAGGGTGGGGGCCGGTATCCGTGGGCCCCCTTATTAAAGGGGGCTCCCGGATTCCGATAAGCCCCCTGCCCGCAGACCCTGACAACCAACGGCCAGGGTTGTCGGGAAGAGGCCCTTGTGCTCATCAACATGGGGACAAGGCATCCCCCATGTTGAGGGCACGCGGCCTGGTACGGCTCAGGAGGGGGGGGCTGCTCGCTCGTCCCCATCCCCTTTCCTGGCCGGCCTGGTAGCGTGCTCAGATAAGGGTATGATAAGGGATATGGATCTGGGGTTCCCCCTTCAGAGCTCATTCTCTGATTGGCCACGGCAAAAGTCACCTGGCCTAGGGCAACTTAAAGTCGTGTTGTAAGTCGCCCCAGGTCATGTTCAGTTCGTCTCCAAGTTGCCTCACAAAGTCGTCCTGGAAGTCGTGTCGCCCCGGTGTGAACGGACCCTTAGTGTATTGTTTTACTGGTGGTGACTCATGGTTCTTTCAGTGTACTGGGTTCTAAAAACTGATATGATTCTTTAACTCGGTAACTTGTATCGGTGTACTGTGTATTCCTGACTCTTGTTTTAAAGGGATTGTAAAGAGAATTTTTTTTTTTTTTTTAAATAACAAACATGTCATACTTACCTCCACTGTGCAGCTCGTTTTGCACAGAGTGGCCCCGAACCT
Organism: Lithobates pipiens; assembly: GCF_037356315.1. Classification (NCBI taxonomy): domain Eukaryota; kingdom Metazoa; phylum Chordata; class Amphibia; order Anura; family Ranidae; genus Lithobates; species Lithobates pipiens. The sequence continues at coordinate 81,330,554 of NW_027507791.1, read as the reverse complement.
GCTCTTCTGGGGTCCCTCGGCGTATGTCTCGGCTTCCTCCCTCAGATGCTTCTCACGTTCATGCGAGCTCCCTCGCATGGTGAGAAGCATCTGCGGGTGCGCTCCTGTGATACAGCCGGCGGCTATAGCCGCTCGCTGTATCACAGGCCCCGCCCCCGGCGCTCCGCGTCAGTGGATGTAATTGACAGCAGCGCGAGCCAATGGCTGCGCTGCTTTCCATCCACTCCAGCCAATCAGCGGCCAGGCTGAACGGTGGAAAGGACATCGGGGGACGAGCACGGGACTTTTGAGGGGTGAGGTAAGTAAAACGGGGGGGCTGGGGGCGCCGGGACTGTCAGATGTTTTTTCACCTTAATGCATAGAATGCATTAAGGTGAAAAAACATTTACCTTTACAACCCCTTTAAAGAGGGATTCCACCAAAAAAAAAAAATATTAAAAGCCAGCAGCTATAAATACTACAGCTGCTGACTTTTGATAAATGGACACTCACCTGTCCCGGGTTCCAGCGATGCCGAGGCCGATCGATCGCTCGGCTCTCAGCTGCTGCCGCCACCATTCTAGGTGAGGGAATCAGGAAGTGAAGCGAATCGGCTTCACTTCCCGGTTCCCTACTGCGCATGCGCGAGTCGTGCAGCACAATAGGAAATCTCCGCGCTGTCACTGGGACCCGTGTGTGTCCCAGCAGACAGCGCGGCAGGGCAGGAAATGGCGTAGACTCCCACGGGAGTCTATGCCCGGAAGTGGGTGTAAATACCTGTCTTTGACAGGTATCTCCACCCCCCTCCCCCCTGAAAGGTGTCAATTGTGACACCGGAGAGGGGGAGGGATCCGATCAGCGGAGGTTGCACTTTAGGGTGGAATCCCACTTTAAGTTTGTATCCAGTTCCTGAGTGTCGCTGTGCTTTGAGTCAGCTGATTGGTTGCAGGGAGGGGTGGAGCTCTCTCTCTCTAGGGTCATATTACCAGGCCTGCCTTGCTATGCTAGTATTGAGTCCATAGTGAACTGTTTCAAACGAATCAGTTCAATCGATTCATCCAGTTCACCGAAAAGAATCGATTCAAAAGAACGATTCGTTCATGAACTGGACATCCCCACCTGTGGTGTAGCAGGCCCTGGTTAGGACCTTGTAGTCCCCACAATTCCAGTGTGTTAGGCCTTGGTCTGAACAGAGGAGAAATGCTGGGCCTTGTGGTCTCCCCAGTTGTAGTATAGCATTAGCAGACCCTGTTTAGGACACAGATGGAAAAGCTGAACCTTGTAATCCCCCCAGTTGCAGAGTAGTAAGCCCTGATTTTGAGAGGAGGATTACTGAGACCTGTAGTCCCCCCAGTTTTAGTGTAGTGGGCCCCATTAAGGACAGAAGAGGAATGCTGGGACCTGTAGTCCCGCCAGTTGTAGTGTAAAAGGCCTTGGTTAGTCTTTGTGGGCATGCTTTGGACCGGCTATGGGGGGAGGTTGGAGGCTGCTAGTCTCTTCTGCATGCATTCATTGGACCGGCAGTTTTTCCAGGCGTGCGTTTCACCAGCTATATGGGAAGGTGATTTCACATATGATTGCAAATATATGCAACCAAAACCTCTGTGTTTTAAATATTTTTTTTAACTAGTTTAGACTTTCGATGTATTTCTTAATTTGGAGATGACATTAGAGTAGAGTTAGGGACCGCACTTTGCAGAGGTGCCTTGACGTGGCAGTGCGGCTTCACATATATTTGCAAATGTTTCCAACTGAACAAAAAGGGGGCGATTTACTACAACTGGGGCAGCTATGCATGGCAGCCAATCAGCTTCTAACTTCAGCTTTTTCAATTAGGCTTTGACAATAAAACCTGGAAGCTGATTGGTTTCTATGTAGAGCTGCACCAGATTTTGCACTCTGGTTTTAGTAAATTTCCCCAAAACTGTTCAAACAATTTAGACATTTTATTTTGCTGGCTAGCTGGTAAGTGTCCTGGAAGACTCTGTGTATTGTATTGTTCTGTGAACTGCCATGCTTAACCCTTCCCAACCAGCCACTGCACTTATAATGCAGGTTGGCTCCCCTGGAACGGACAGATCTCCGTGCTGTCAGGGGTGAGGAGAGCGATCTGCGATCCTGCCTCAGCTGCTTCCTCTGCAGCTAAAGGGGGTAGGGACCAATGTATGTAATGTGGGCAGTGTGGCAGGGTCACAGGGGGGCCCCATGATCTCCTATTTCCCAGGGGCCCCATGAGTTGTCAGTCCACCCCTGGGTCACATGACACGGGTAGGGAAAATGGCTAAATGGGCCCAATTTGGACATTTTCACTTAGGGGTGTACTCACTTTTCTTGCCAGTGGTTTAGACATTAATGGCTGTGTGTTGAGTTATTTTAAGGGGACAGCAAATTTACACTGTTCTACAAGCTGTACACTCACTACTTTACATTGTAGCAAAGTGTCATTTCTTCAGTGTTGTCACATGAAAAGGTATAATAAAATATTTACAAAAATTTGAGAGGTGTACTTACTTTTCTGAGATACGGTAAGTCAGGGGTGCTCAACCTTTTGAAGAGTGAGGGCCACTTAAAATGTTTTTTTTTTTGTTTTTTTTTTAAATAACAAATCTGTTATACTTACCTTCCCTATTGCCGTGGATTTGCACAGAGCAGCCCCAATCCTCCTCTTTGGCGCTCCTGACCCCTCCCTCCTGTCATGTGTCCCCACAGTCAGCAGCTTGCTATGGGGGCACCTGAGCCGAATCACAGCTCCCTGTGCCCATTCAGACACTGAGCCCCACCCAGCCCCGCCCCCTAACTCTCCTGATTGGCTGGTGAACTTTGACAGCAGCGGGAGCCAATCGGGCCGCTGCTGTGTCTCAGCCAATCAGTAGGATGACCGAGACACTCGTTCACATCACTTGATGGAGATGGGGCTCAGGTAAGCATTAGGAGAGGCTGCTGCACACAGAAGGTTTTTTATCTTAATGCATAGAATGCATTAAGATAAAAAATCCTTCTGAATTTACAACTCCTTTAAGTGATTTGGTAACCGGTCACAGCCCATAATGAACTATGAGGTTTTACCACCCCCTAAACCGCAAATGTAAATGAGCCCTTACTGTCCTGAGCCTGTAAGCTGCTTTCACACTCATGCGCTGTGGTTTACTCACACGGCAAGTGCAGCGCAGTGCACCTGCGGCTTTCCTGCGGGCTAGCTGCGTTTTGCCATAGACTTTTAATATATCTCGCGAGTGTGGTGCACTTTCTGAAAGCACAGCAACTTGAAGTAAATGGCTCAGTGTAGCTAACCCGCAGGAAAGCCGTAGGTGCACTATCAGTGTGAAAACAGCCTAAGCCCTTGTACAAACGGTCGGACATTCTGACAACCAAATCCGTTGGATTTTGTCTGACGGATTTTGTCCGAAACTGTTGCATACACACGGTAGACAATAGCTTTGGTCTAGGAATTTGATCTGAGCATGCGTGGCACTTTGTCCGATCGGAATTCTCTACAAACGATCGGACAAAGTCTGATCGGATTATGTTGTCAGAAATTTTATAGCCCTGCTCTAAAACTTTGTTGGTCGGATATTCCGACGGAAACAGTCCGATGGAGCCCACACACGGTCGGATTATCCGACAACATGGTCCAATTGGACTTTTTGCGTCGGAATGTCCGACCGTGTGTACGAGGGCTTATAATCCATTTTTATAAGTGCTAAATGCCTATTGCAAAAGTGCAATGTATATGATGTTTAATACGCTGACCTTTTCCTCTTTCAGCTTCTGCTGGCATCGCTCTCCAGGCTGCTAGGAATGTCCCAGGAGAAGTACAGGAGCCGGCGCTACAGAGGAAGCATCGTCTTATGCGGCTCCCTCCCTCCACCTGTTTCCTCTTTTGCCAGTGCTGGGTCCATGCACTCTGATGTTCTGGGATGGCGGGTTGCAAACCCATTGATCACGAGTTGGGCTTGCCGACCCACCCTCCCAGAGCATGGGCATGCACTTTCCTGGTTTGAGGTTGGGGCCACATCAAAGGTCTCCGAGGGCTACATGTGGCCTACAGGCCAGGTTAAGCACCCCTGGCATAATTGAATGAAAAAAATTAGGGATGCACCAAAATTTCGGCCACCGAAACATATCGGCCGCAAATGCCCTTTTCACGCTGTCTACAATGGGGGGCACGCTGGCTGCAATGGGGGACACGCTGGCTGCAATTGGGTCCTCTGGCTGCAATGGGGGACATGCTGGCTGCATCTTACGGGCACTGGTGAGGCTGCATTGATCTCTTGTATCATGTGTGCAGTTTTTGACCGTCTCCTCTACCATGTCCCCAGTCTGTGACCGTCTCCTGTACCATGTCCCCAGTCTGTGACCGTCTCCTGTACCATGTCCCCAGTCTGTGACCGTCTCCTGTACCATGTCCCCAGTCTGTGACCGTCTCCTGTACCATGTCCCCAGTCTCCGACCATCTCCTGTTTAAAAATATATTTTAAAAAAATTGTATCGGTGCTGTTTCGGTATCGGTTTTTGGCCTAGTGTATTTTTCATCTTCGGTTTCGGCACCAAAAAACCCATTCAGTGCACCCCTAAAAAAAAGAAAAATATATATATATTTTGCCTGTCGGATCTTGTCCGAAACTGTTGCATACACACGGTCGGACCAAGTTGGCAAAAAATCCGATCTTTCAGAACGTGATGACGTAATTTCGTTACGATGGGACTACGTTCAGTCTAGTAGCCAATAGCTTTGATGTAGGAATTTGATCTGAGCATGCGTGGCACTTGGTCCGATCAAAATTCTCTACACATGATCGGAGTATGTCCGATCAAACCAGTTGGTCGGAAAATATTTCCAACATGTTGGAAAATTGGGTCCGACGGAGATTCGGACGGAATCAGTCCGATGCATACCACACACAGTCGGATTATCCGACGACACGGTCCTATAAGACACATTCCGACGGATTCCCCGACCGTGTGTACAAGGCTTAAGATTCTTTAAAGGATAAATCCACCTTTTTGGGAACATGTTACATGTTCCATCCATTTTTAAGGTGAAAAATGTAACATATTCCTACTGCTGCAGCCATTCACCGTTCCCTCCTCTCCTTCTGGCAGCAGCATGGGGAGAAGTTCCCCATACTAGCTGTCACTTTTTGAAAACAGTGCAGCCGCACGGGGCTCTACTCACACGGCCGCATTATTAATTCGCAGAACTGTGTGTATGTGAATGATCTACAAGCATCGCCATCCTTTGCGGCTTTTGGTTTGCAGTTCTCAATGAACTACCACCGCGCTGTTCAGTGCTGTGGTAGTTCATGGAGTCTTCTTGTCAGTGTGAAACTGCCTGGCTGTACGATGTACAGGGCAAGCCGCTTACACTGACAGTCTGCAGGAGACCTGCGTGGTATCAGCAATCTGCTGATCACTTTTGCCATGTTTTCCAGGCTCCAAAAAGGCAAAACAAATTTGCATTTATTTATTTGAAGTGAACTTCTCATTAACCTCCCTGGCGATTTTCCAGAGTGTGGCTCGGGGTTAAATTTCAGCACCATTAGCGGTAACCCTGAGCCACATTCGGGATTGCATTGCAGGATCCTGGTGCAGTGTACTTACCTTGTCCCCAGGATCCTGCGATGTCCCCCCACTGTGTCTGTGGGCTGTGTCTTCCGCCCGATGCCTCTGTGTGCCGGGCTCTGTTCCCTGCGAGCGTCGCGATGCACGGGGGTAGAGCCCAGCAGAAAATTAAAAAATGTGAAAAATCATAATACATACAGTACACTGTAATCTTACCGATTACATTACAGTATGAAATTATTTCAAATCCCTTTTGTCCCTAGTGCTTTGTCTAGTGCCCTGCATGCAGTTTTATATTATAAATACAGAGGAGTGGTGTCACCCCTGTATGAGACTTGATTGTCAGTGAACCCACATCCCTAGTACAATAGAAAAAGAATCACTGAAAAAGGGTGTATATCCTCTGATGGTATTTTAAATAGGGTTACTGGAAATAGGTAATAGTACAAGAGTAGAAAGACTAATCTCTTCTACTCTTGTACTATTACCTATTGCCAGTAACCCTATTTAATTTCCCATCAGAGGATATACACTCTTTTTTTTTTTTTTTTTTTTTTGTGATTCTTTTTGTATTATAAATACTGCCTGGAATCTGCAGATTGTCCATAGCAACCAAAAAGTGTCCCTTTATGTCAAAAGTGGTTTTAGACCAGCTAGAAAACAGCGATAATAAATTAGAACACTTGCAGAATTGAGTGATAGTGAATCACGGGGAAATTAATTTTATTATTATTATATTATTATTTTTTAGATTTATATTTATTATAAATTATGATTTTGTGTTCAAACTTCATCATACCCGGGATGTCTACTAGACTCTTGTTTGGACAGATATAAGTGTGTTATTCCTAAGAATTACAGGCCTACAATATAAAACACCAAATTTCTGTGCAAAATAATTGTACTGCTTTGAGATGCAAAAATCAGACATAATCATACCGCCAGGGAGGCTACGGCTGGGTTCACACTATTGAAAATTGGATGCGGGAGCTGCTAAAAACGTCACTCCGGTGCATGCGTGAGGGAGCCTCAGGCACAGCACAGAGCTCTGAAGGAATGGCATGAATATTCCGTTTCTTCAATGTACATGCGCTGGTGACGTCATTGGCTGCTGCTCACTGGAATATCTCCTAAACAGTGCACGGTTATTAAATATTCCTGTTACCTACAGACAGGGGTCAAGTCCTGGGGAAAAAAGTGTGGGAAATCCCACCCAAGATCCACTCCCACACCAAAAAAAAAAAAAAAATATGATCATATGCACCAACGCTTCAAAAGTGATATTTTTCATCCAACTTTCATATTGTGTGTATGAAGCTTAACTGTTAGTACATAAAAAATCCTCAATAAACATAAATACGGTAATTCTCGGAATAATCAGCATTCATTAAATTGTGCTTCCAGGCAAATATGAACATCATGTTCTGATCTTTATTGGGTAATTTTATTTTGTATATAGAGTGTTTATGTGGCGAGTTTACACTTTTCATTGAACAAAGTTTGGATAACACAGGGTTAAACGGAAAGGTCATAAATGAACTGCACATTATCTGGACAGAATGCTTGGGGAGATAGTGATGTGTTCCTGCTTAGGAGATGTATGTTAGCTTGGGGGGCTGCAAACTCTGCAGGGCTCCAACACACACTCGCTGCTATTACAACCCTTCACATATTTCCACATAAACCTCCCTCCTGGCATTAAACGTTGCCAGGTATTATGCTCAGCTTACCACCCCAAACTGATGTTCCTCCCTCAGCTCACCTCTCTCCCTGCATGTCCTGTGAGCAGAATAGCTGATCTACCCATCAGCTAGCTGTGATTGACAGGTAGATCAAAGCGGAAGCTGTCATGGTGCCCCCTACTGGCAATGCCTGAATGGTCAGGTGTGCGGCACTTACTATTGCGAGCTGTGTCGGCGGCTGCTGGTGTAGCACCTGCCACACAGCTCGCATACTTCAAAGTCATGCAGGACGCGGCTGCTAATGGGAACTGAATTCCTGTTGTGGAAAAAGTACAGGAACTCCGTTCCCATGAGTTCCCGCAGGACTTGAGCCCTGCCTACAGGTAAGCTTTATTATAAACTTACCTATAGGTAAAAATGTCATAAAAGACTTTACTATCACTTTAATTCAGAGTGGATAACCCATCTCCATCTAGTGGTCAAATTTTATAATGACACATCAATCTATTCGTATTCGTCTTGAAAGGCAGCACCCTTTACATAATCCATGGTCACCTCCTAATCAATTTCATCACCTAAAAATCGAACAAGTAAAAACAGACTGCAGGTGAAACAGCGTGTTCACCTCCCATGCAGGAAATGTGCACAGAACGCCCCTTTCCTGTGTGAACAGATCCTCAATGTCACCCCAAACCTGGGTAGCAGTCTTGTGACGAAATATACCGAAAAAAAATATAAAAAGTACAGGAGCTACTTTGGCGCTGGCTGCCCTATGCTGTCACACAACAAATGCACCAAAACAAGCAATGTGTCGGCCAGGTGTGAAGGCAGCCTGATTGTTAATGGCAATTAAATCTATGGCACATTGAACAATCTTTTCAGTTTTTTAATTGTATAGATCATTATTTTTCAAGCTTTTATCAGTCAAGGCACCCTTTACAAAGTATGGACAGTCTGGGGGCTCCCCATTTCAACGGTAAAAACTATTCTAATAGTTTTGCATAACACAGCAGCATCCACACATGTAGGACCCCCAACATTAGGGGGGATTTATTCTTCCAAAGCAAATCATCTTTTGCAAACTGGTATTGACTTCCAATGAATTCCAATGTTTCTCTTTTCCCTCAAATTTTCTCCATCACTCAGCTAAAGTGCCCTCAAGAAGGTTGTAATGGTGCACAATGGAAACCTGTGGCTAAAAGGCAGCTTTACCCACATGCTGGCTTGTATACAATTTTGGGGCAATTTTCAGGCATTTTGCCAAGGCACCCCTGAAGAAACCTCATGGCGCCCCAGGGTGCCTGGACATCCTGGCTGAAAAAAGCTGGTATAGATAATATATGATAATAATATATAGAACATTGTTTTAAGTCCCTCTTATGCTGGGTTGTCCCTGCCCAGACAATCCAGTGTTGTCTTGCTGTGATCCGCTACTCAGTTGTCACATTCTGGGTCCCATGCTGCCATCCTGGTCATCGAGAGTTTGCTGCCTCTTCTGGGTTCAGGCACAAGCCCCGTCCCCACCCCTCCAGATAATCCACACCAGCACGCCACGTCTGCCTATCAGATGCTATGGATCCCTTCTCCTGTAGAGTCCTAGGATACATGGTGTGGTATCCCAGGAGAGTGGTATGAAAAAAGTTAACTGAAGAATAGCATTTTACTATACAGAGGGGGATGGGGGGCTGTGAGTGCATGTAGGGGGGGGTCATTTTAGGATTGTAGGCTCCACTTTAAAGTGTATCCCCAGCCAACTTTCACAAGGTGGCCTTCCTTATTGCCATCATGTCTGCGAGGTGAGTACTCAGGGCTGTCTTTAATATTGATTGGGCCCTGGGCAAAAATTCTCATGGGGCCCCCAACACCAAAGGCCAACCTGCCCCTCCCCCCCCCCCCCCCCCATGCAATTTTGCTCTCCACCTGCTCTGACATATACAATAAATAGCAGCTAGACTCAAAATCGGTTTACTGTATCAGATCAGGCATGAATGAAAGGATTCTACACCAAGCCCCAATGTAATGAGAAGATTTACACTGACCACCAATGTAATGAGACATTTAGCCTGCGTTCACATTTGTGCGTCAGGAACGCATGCAAAATCTGCAGCTGCCCTTTTTGCCCTGCCTTAAAAACGGCCCTGTGAGTACTAGCAATATTGTCTTGTATAAAACTTGTATGGACAAGGTTGTCTTGAGGCCTGGAGCCTCCTTTCATCGTAAAGTGGATGTAAACCTGATTCATGAACTTTTTTCATGTGCTCTGATTAAACCAAGAGTCCTTTGGTGAAATCGATTGGTCAGAAGTGACGATCTAGTGATCCTCTCTCCCATTCACTAACATACTTTTGACCAATAGATTCCAAGCCTGCCCACCACGACAAGGTAGACTCTTCTAGGGCAGGACCTACACTAAACTACACTAAGCTACCCTACTGGATGCTAGTCATCGTTTTTCTAATGTTGGATGTATGTTTGTAGTAGGCCTCGTCCTATAATCTGTGTGTGCGATCTACTCTCTCCTAATCAGTCGTTTTCTATCCTTCAACCCCTCCAAATTTTACAGTGTATGGCTATCTAAATGGGCTTCTAAAGCCCTAAGTTTTATCACCTTAATGCATTCTATGTACTAAGGTGAAGGACCTTCTCTGCTGAAGGCGCCCACCTGACCCCCCCCTTTTCCTTACCTGAGCCCATCTGATCCAGCTTCCGCCGCTGTCTCTCTCCTCATTGGACAGACTGATAGCAGTGAGAGCGATTGGCTCCAGGTGCTGTCAATCAAATCCAATGACATGGGGAGTGCGGGGTGGGCCGAGTCCCGCTTTCTGTGTCAATAGATGCAGGAGCGAGTCTCGGGAGTGAGCACGCACAGGTGCCCCCAGGGAAAGCAGCTTTCTGTGGGGGCACCTAAAGAAAAGGAGGGTCCTGGAGGACATACGGGGGTACCCAGAGGGGCTGCTCTGTGCAAAACCATTACATAGAGCGGGTAAGTATAGGCATGTTTATATTTTTTATTTTATTTTTAATAAAAATTCACAGTCTAAAAAGAAAATATCTATTATTACTATACTTATAGATTTATACAATTTTTTTTTTTTGTTTTTTTTTTTATCTCAAAACAACAATTACTATAAAACTACGAGAAGTATGCTGTAAAGAGGAAAGATGTTAAATATTTATACATTTACATGTATACATTTTACATTAAAAAAATTCAATTCCTTAACTATTAGGCCCCCTTCACACGGGACGGATGGGCTGGACGGGCTCCGCGAGCTCGGTGGGGGAATCGCTCCGTTGATCCTCGCCGAGCCGGAAGATGACAGGTCTGTCTCCTTCACTGTGCAGGGATGGACCTGTCAGAGCCCCGCTGTTCTCTATGGGCAGATCGAATGAAAATGGACTGCATGACGGTTCGCATCCGATGCCATCCGATCCGCTGGAGGGATGGCAAACATATCGCCATCCGTCTGTTTTGAGCGGATCTTGTTGAATCGGATGGCAGGCGGGTGTCAGCGGACACATCTTCACTGATATCCGCCTGCTCATATGAGTCAATGAGTGGCCTGCTCAGATCTGACTGAAAATGGATCCGAGCGGGTCAATCGTCTAAAAGGGGCCTTAAATTTGTCACCAAACTGCAGCCCTGGGGTCAGATGTGGCCCTTTGCTTGCTTTTAACCAGCCCTTGAGGCATTATTCCTCCCACTGACACCAATGATGGGGCACTATTCCTCCCCACTGACACCAATGATGGGGCACTATTCCCCCACTGACACCAATGATGGGGCACTATTCCCCCCCACTGAATTCAATGATGGGGCACTATTCCCCCCACTGAATTCAATGATGGGGCACTATTCCTCCCACTGAATCCAATGATGGGGCACTATTCCTCCCACTGACATCAATCATGGGGCACTATTCCTTTCACTGACTCCAATGATGGGGCCCTATACCCGACTGATTCCAATGATGGGGCACTATTCCCCCACTGACTTCAATGATGGGGCACTATTCCCTCCACTGATTCAAATGATGAGGATCTATTCCTCCCACTGACTCAAATGATGGGGCACTATTCCCCCACTGACTCCAATGATGGGGCTCTATTCCCCCACTGACTCCAATGATGGGGTACTATTCCCCCACTGACTCCAATGATGGGGCACTATTCCACCCACTGACACCAATGATGGGGCACTATTCCCCATTGACTCCAAAGATGGGGCACTATTCCCCCACTGACTCCAATGATGGGGCACTATTCCTCCACTGACTTCAATGATGGGGCACTCTTCCCAACTGACTCCAATGATGGGGCCCTATTCCTCCCACTGACTCCAATGAAGGGGCACTATTCCACCACTGACTTCAATAATGGGCCACTATTCCTCCCTCTGACTCCAATGATGGGGCACTATTCCCCCGCTGACTCCAATGACGGGGCCCTATTCCCCCACTGACTCCAATGATGGGGCCCTATTCCCCCACTGACTCCAATGATGGGGCACTATTCCTCCACTGACTCCAATGATGGGGCACTATTCCTCCACTGACTCCAATGATGGGGCACTATTCCTCCACTGACTCCAATGATGGGGCACTATTCCTCCACTGACTCCAATGATGGGGCTCTATTCCCCACTGACTCCAATGATGGGGCACTATTCCTCCACTGACTCCAATAATGGGCCACTATTCCTCCCTCTGACTCCAATGATGGGGCACTATTCCCCCGCTGACTCCAATGACGGGGCCCTATTCCCCCACTGACTCCAATGATGGGGCCCTATTTCCCCACTGACTCCAATGATGGGGCACTATTCCTCCACTGACTCCAATGATGGGGCACTATTCCTCCACTGACTCCAATGATGGGGCACTATTCCTCCACTGACTCCAATGATGGGGCTCTATTCCCCCACTGACTCCAATGATGGGGCACTATTCCCCCACTGACTCCAATGATGGGGCACTATTCCCCCACTGACTCCAATGACGGGGCCCTATTCCCCCACTGACTCCAATGATGGGGCACTATTCCTCCACTGACTCCAATGATGGGGCACTATTCCTCCACTGACTCCAATGATGGGGCACTATTCCTCCACTGACTCCAATGATGGGGCTCTATTCCCCCACTGACTCCAATGATGGGGCACTATTCCCCCACTGACTCCAATGATGGGGCACTATTCCCCCACTGACTCCAATAATGGGGCACTATTCCTCCCACTAACATCAATGATGGGGCACTATTCCTTTCACTGACTCCAATGATGGGGCACTATTCCTTTTACTGATTCCAATGATAAGGCAATATTCCCCCACTGACTCCAATGATGGGGCACTATTCCCCCACTGACTCCAATGATGGGGCCCTATTCCCCCCCTGACTCCAATGATGGGGCACTATTCCCCCACTGACTCCAATGATGGGGCCCTATTCCTCCCACTGACACCAATAATGGGGCACTATTCCCCCACTGACTCCAATGATGGGGCTCTATTCCCCCACTGACTCCAATGATGGGGCACTATTCCTCCACTGACTCCAATGATGGGGCACTATTCCCCCACTGACTCCAATGATGGGGCTCTATTCCCCCACTGACTCCAATGATGGGGCACTATTCCCCCACTGACTCCAATGATGGGGCACTATTCCTCCACTGACTCCAATGATGGGGCACTATTCCTCCACTGACTCCAATGATGGGGCTCTATTCCCCCACTGACTCCAATGATGGGGCACTATTCCTCCACTGACTCCAATGATAGGGCCCTATTCCACCACTGACTCTAATGATGGGGCACTATTCCCCCACTGACTCCAATGATGGGGCCCTATTCCTCCCACTGTCTCCAATGATGAAGCACTATTCCCCCACTGACTCCAATGATGGGGCATCTTTCCCAACTGACTCCAATGATGGGGCACTATTCCTCCACTGACTCCAATGATGGGGCACTATTCCCCCACTGACTCCAATGATGGGGCACTATTCCCCCACTGACTCCAATGATGGGGCACTATTCCTCCACTGACTCCAATGATGGGGCACTATTCCTCCACTGACTCCAATGATGGGGCCCTATTCCTCCAACTGACTCCAATGATGGGGCACTATTCCCCCACTGACTCCAATGATGGGGCACGATTCCCCCACTGACTCGAATGATGGGCCAATATTCCTCCCACTGACTCCAATGATGGGGCACTATTCCTTTTACTGATTCCAATGATAAGGCAATATTCCCCCACTGACTCCAATGATGGGGCACTATTCCCCCACTGACTCCAATAATGGGCCACTATTCCCCCACTGACTCCAATGATGGGGCCCTATTCCCCCCCTGACTCCAATGATGGGGCACTATTCCCCCACTGACTCCAATGATGGGGCCCTATTCCTCCCACTGACACCAATAATGGGGCACTATTCCCCCACTGACTCCAATGATGGGGCTCTATTCCCCAACTGACTCCAATGATGGGGCACTATTCCTCCACTGACTCCAATGATGGGGCACTATTCCCCCACTGACTCCAATGATGGGGCTCTATTCCCCCACTGACTCCAATGATGGGGCACTATTCCCCCACTGACTCCAATGATGGGGCACTATTCCTCCACTGACTCCAATGATGGGGCACTATTCCTCCACTGACTCCAATGATGGGGCTCTATTCCCCCACTGACTCCAATGATGGGGCACTATTCCTCCACTGACTCCAATGATAGGGCCCTATTCCACCACTGACTCTAATGATGGGGCACTATTCCCCCACTGACTCCAATGATGGGGCACTATTCCCCCACTGACTCCAATGATGGGGCATCTTTCCCAACTGACTCCAATGATGGGGCACTATTCCTCCACTGACTCCAATGATGGGGCACTATTCCCCCACTGACTCCAATGATGGGGCACTATTCCCCCACTGACTCCAATGATGGGGCACTATTCCCCCACTGACTCCAATGATGGGGCACTATTCCTCCACTGACTCCAATGATGGGGCCCTATTCCTCCAACTGACTCCAATGATGGGGCACTATTCCCCCACTGACTCCAATGATGGGGCACGATTCCCCCACTGACTCGAATGATGGGCCAATATTCCTCCCACTGACTCCAATGATGGGGCACTATTCCTCCACTGACTCCAATGATGGGGCACTATTCCCCCACTGACTCCAATGATGGGGCACTATTCCTCCACTGACTCCAATGATGGGGCACTATTCCCCCAATGACTCCAATGATGGGACACTATTCCCCAACTGACTCCAATGATGGGGCACTATTCATCCACTGACTCCAATGATGGGGCACTATTCCCCCACTGACTCCAATGATGGGGCCCTATTCCTCCCAGTGACTCCAATAATGGGCCACTATTCCTCCCACGGACACCAATGATGGGGCACTATTCCCCAACTGACTCCAATGATGGGGCACTATTCCCCCACTGACTCCAATGATGGGGTACTATTCCTCCACTGACTCCAAAGATGGGGCACTATTCCCCCACTGACTCCAATGATGGGGCACTATTCCTCCCACTAACATCAATGATGGGGCACTATTCCTTTCACTGACTCCAATGATGGGGCACTATTCCTTTTACTGATTCCAATGATAAGGCAATATTCCCCCACTGACTCCAATGATGGGGCACTATTCCCCCCCTGACTCCAATGATGGGGCACTATTCCCCCACTGACTCCAATGATGGGGCCCTATTCCTCCCACTGACACCAATAATGGGGCACTATTCCCCCACTGACACCAGTTATGGGGCCCTATTCCCCCACTGACTCCAATGATGGGGCACTATTCCCCCACTGACTCCAATGATGGGGCACTATTCCTCCACTGACTCCAATGATGGGGCACTATTCCCCCACTGACTCCAATGATGGGGCACTATTCCCCCACTGACTCCAATGATGGGGCACTATTCCCCCACTGACTCCAATGATGGGGCACTATTCCTCCACTGACTCCAATGATGGGGCTCTATTCCCCCACTGACTCCAATGATGGGGCACTATTCCTCCCATTGACTCCAATGATGGGGCACTATTCCTCCACTGACTCCAATGATGGGGCACTATTCCTCCACTGACTCCAATAATGGGCCACTATTCCCCCACTGACTCCAATGATGGGGCACTATTCCCCCGCTGACTCCAATGACGGGGCCCTATTCCCCCACTGACTCCAATGACGGGGCCCTATTCCCCCACTGACTCCAATGATGGGGCACTATTCCTCCACTGACTCCAATGATGGGGCACTATTCCTCCACTGACTCCAATGATGGGGCACTATTCCTCCACTGACTCCAATGATGGGGCTCTATTCCCCCACTGACTCCAATGATGGGGCACTATTCCCCCACTGACTCCAATGATGGGGCACTATTCCCCCACTGACTCCAATAATGGGGCACTATTCCTCCCACTAACATCAATGATGGGGCACTATTCCTTTCACTGACTCCAATGATGGGGCACTATTCCTTTTACTGATTCCAATGATAAGGCAATATTCCCCCACTGACTCCAATAATGGGCCACTATTCCCCCACTGACTCCAATGATGGGGCACTATTCCCCCTCTGACTGCAATGATGGGGCCCTATTCCCCCACTGACTCCAATGATGGGGCACTATTCCCCCACTGACTCCAATGATGGGGCCCTATTCCTCCCACTGACACCAATAATGGGGCACTATTCCCCCACTGACTCCAATGATGGGGCTCTATTCCCCCACTGACTCCAATGATGGGGCACTATTCCTCCACTGACTCCAATGATGGGGCACTATTCCCCCACTGACTCCAATGATGGGGCTCTATTCCCCCACTGACTCCAATGATGGGGCACTATTCCCCCACTGACTCCAATGATGGGGCACTATTCCTCCACTGACTCCAATGATGGGGCACTATTCCTCCACTGACTCCAATGATGGGGCTCTATTCCCCCACTGACTCCAATGATGGGGCACTATTCCTCCACTGACTCCAATGATAGGGCCCTATTCCACCACTGACTCTAATGATGGGGCACTATTCCCCCACTGACTCCAATGATGGGGCCCTATTCCTCCCACTGTCTCCAATGATGAAGCACTATTCCCCCACTGACTCCAATGATGGGGCATCTTTCCCAACTGACTCCAATGATGGGGCACTATTCCTCCACTGACTCCAATGATGGGGCACTATTCCCCCACTGACTTCAATGATGGGGCACTATTCCCCCACTGACTCCAATGATGGGGCACTATTCCTCCACTGACTCCAATGATGGGGCACTATTCCTCCACTGACTCCAATGATGGGGCCCTATTCCTCCAACTGACTCCAATGATGGGGCACTATTCCCCCACTGACTCCAATGATGGGGCACGATTCCCCCACTGACTCGAATGATGGGCCAATATTCCTCCCACTGACTCCAATGATGGGGCACTATTCCTCCACTGACTCCAATGATGGGGCACTATTCCCCCACTGACTCCAATGATGGGGCACTATTCCTCCACTGACTCCAATGATGGGGCACTATTCCCCCAATGACGGGACACTATTCCCCAACTGACTCCAATGATGGGGCACTATTCCTCCACTGACTCCAATGATGGGGCACTATTCCCCCACTGACTCCAATGATGGGGCCCTATTCCTCCCAGTGACTCCAATGATGGGGCACTATTCCCCAACTGACTCCAATGATGGGGCACTATTCCTCCACTGACTCCAATGATGGGACACTATTCCCCAACTGACTCCAATAATGGGCCACTATTCCTCCCACGGACACCAATGATGGGGCACTATTCCCCAACTGACTCCAATGATGGGGCACTATTCCCCCACTGACTCCAATGATGGGGTACTATTCCTCCACTGACTCCAATGATGGGGCACTATTCCTCCCACTAACATCAATGATGGGGCACTATTCCTTTCACTGACTCCAATGATGGGGCACTATTCCTTTTACTGATTCCAATGATAAGGCAATATTCCCCCACTGACTCCAATGATGGGGCACTGTTCCCCCACTGACTCCAATAATGGGCCACTATTCCCCCACTGACTCCAATGATGGGGCCCTATTCCCCCCCCTGACTCCAATGATGGGGCACTATTCCCCCACTGACTCCAATGATGGGGCCCTATTCCTCCCACTGACACCAATAATGGGGCACTATTCCCCCACTGACACCAGTTATGGGGCCCTATTCCCCCACTGACTCCAATGATGGGGCACTATTCCCCCACTGACTCCAATGATGGGGCACTATTCCTCCACTGACTCCAATGATGGGGCACTATTCCCCCACTGACTCCAATGATGGGGCTCTATTCCCCCACTGACTCCTATGATGGGGCACTATTCCCCCACTGACTCCAATGATGGGGCACTATTCCTCCACTGACTCCAATGATGGGGCACTATTCCTCCACTGACTCCAATGATGGGGCACTATTCCTCCACTGACTCCAATGATGGGGCCCTATTCCTCCAACTGACTCCAATGATGGGGCACTATTCCCCCACTGACTCCAATGATGGGGCACGATTCCCCCACTGACTCGAATGATGGGCCAATATTCCTCCCACTGACTCCAATGATGGGGCACTATTCCTCCACTGACTCCAATGATGGGGCACTATTCCCCCACTGACTCCAATGATGGGGCACTATTCCTCCACTGACTCCAATGATGGGGCACTATTCCCCCAATGATGGGACACTATTCCCCAACTGACTCCAATGATGGGGCACTATTCCTCCACTGACTCCAATGATGGGGCACTATTCCTCCAACTGACTCCAATGATGGGGCACTATTCCCCCACTGACTCCAATGATGGGGCACGATTCCCCCACTGACTCGAATGATGGGCCAATATTCCTCCCACTGACTCCAATGATGGGGCACTATTCCTCCACTGACTCCAATGATGGGGCACTATTCCCCCACTGACTCCAATGATGGGGCACTATTCCTCCACTGACTCCAATGATGGGGCACTATTCCCCCAATGACTCCAATGATGGGGCACTATTCCCCCAATGACTCCAATGATGGGACACTATTCCCCAACTGACTCCAATGATGGGGCACTATTCCCCCACTGACTCCAATGATGGGGCACTATTCCCCCACTGACTCCAATGATGGGGCCCTATTCCCCCCCTGACTCGTACAGGAGGGCCCTGCTCATACAGCTTACATTCTAAAAGGGAGGAGGTGGTGGTACAAAAGGTAATAGCGGCAGAGAATGATTTGATGGGGGTGGCTTGAGGACAGTTGTTAAGTAGATGTGGGATAGGCTTCCCTGAATAGATGAGTTTTCATGGATCTCCTAAAGGTGGCCAGGGTAGGGGCTGAGCGGACATACTGGGGCAGGAAGTTCCAGAGGATGGGAGAGGCTCTGAAGGCGAGCATGGGAGGAGGTAACAAGGGAGCTAGAGAGCAGGAGGTCCTGGGAGAGGTGGAGGGGATGATTTGGGCGATATCTGCAGATGAGGTTGGTGATGTAGATGGGGGGAATGTTGTAAATGGCCTTGTATGTTATGGTTAGCATTTTGAGCTCTCTGCTCATGGAGCTCTGAGAACCCAGTGATGGGTGGGGTTTGCCAGCAGGGGACAGATGCAGTGTCAGACCGATGCTGCATCCACCTAGGTAAGTATAATTTTTGAGAAAAATAAAGCCAAACTTCTCTTTTAACGCTTTTGCTATTAGGGTTTTATTATTGTCTGTGACTTTATTGGGGAGATTTTCCTTCACTTCCTTTCATTGTGATGTTGGTGTAGGAGTTGAGGAATGCAGGAAGGCATGGACAGAAATATTATCAGAAGTCCTCCAGATAATGTGTTTTTGTCTATGCTCCTGGAGGAGAGATTTCCTATCAGTTCCTATCCTTCTAGGAAGTGAGGGAAAATCCCCCCCAACGACAACATTGTAAAATATAGTAACGACATTTTTAATTAGTGATGGTCGACTTTCTTGACGTAGCAGCAGCTCCTGACATCTCCAAAGGACTGCACATAATGCTCACTGAATGTATTTCTACAAAAGGCTGTCATAGACTGTAGATATACAACAAAAGTTGGTCAAATCCTACAGACATCCTAGAGGAATTGGTTAGAGGCTGTGAACATGCCATAGAAGCTGTTGGGAGAAAGGTGGGAACAAGGCACAGGATACAAATTTTTAGGGGGTTCAGTTAAATTATCACTGGCCAAAAAAGTTCCTCATTGGCCGTGGTCCACAAAACAGGGGCACCCCTTGAGCAGGGGGCTATCCCAGAGTTGAGAATCCATGTATATGCCAAACAAATGACCAAGAGTCCAATATCTTTTAACAATAAAATTGGTTCACAGCAGGAAAACGCAAAACATCAAACAGGTTTCAGGGGCCAAACTCTCCCTTCTACAGGGAGTAGTCTTTATTATCTAACTGCTAAATGTGACACGCAGTATCCATCCATTACAAAGAACTGGTTTTCCAGAACCAGCAAATAGGTGGAAAGCACTTCTCACTTATCCACGATCACCTTCTTGGTGATCACCTCCACTTACTATGCACAGGGCATTGCTGCTGTTAAGCGCTTTGCTGGAAAGTCTCACTGTGGACAGGTACTCCTGTTTCACACGGGAATCACGGCAATCCATCACAACACCCATTATGGATGAGGGTCACACTTGTAGTTGGATGATAAGGAATACTCCCTGAAGAAAGGCGAGTTTGACATCCCCAAAATGCATTGGTTGTTTTTGTGGTTTCCTTTTGTAAAACTATTTTATATAAAAGATTTTTGACTCTTGGACGCTTGAAGCTTTTATTAGACTGTATATACATGGAGAGATTGTTGGGAGACTGGGGAATTTCTTCAGGAGATAGACTGGAGGCACATTATATGAGACTGTCAAAGATCACTGCCAGCAGTTTTATAAATCAATGCTTTCACACATGTCTGCCCTCTACAGCCCCCTTTAAAAAAAAAAAATTAGACTCCCTGCCAGGTTTTTATTGATGTGTATGCCCTGTTAGGGAGATCTCCCCTATCTATTTGTCATGTTAACTGTTATCAAAATTGAAAGAAAAATAAAATCCCAAATTTTAGGTTTTCCTCAAGAAAGTCATAGAGGGCAACTCTTTCAATGGGGGCATTCGTTCTGGTGCACGGGGGGCCTCTATGGATTCCATTCATTTTCAGAGATTTCCTCTCACTTCCTGTTTTGGCTATGGGACAGGAAGTGAAGGTAAATCTCCCCTATGGGACACAAATGGCAACAAACCGACGGGTTATAACCCTCCCTTCATCCAAAAGGAAAAAAAAAAAGGTTTTGTTTATAGTTTTGTTTTAACTAGGCCATTTACCCAATAGAAGGCAGTCTAAATATATTTTTCCTTCACTAGCCTGAGCCTAGGAGAGGAAAACACAGTCTACTGTCTGCAGGGACACTGAGCGCCACACAAAAAGAGGCAAAGGGCTGGGGCTATAGATTGGGCACTATGGTTTTAAATGGTTACTGCAGTTATAACCATAACACCATACCCCACCATCTCTTACCTATCTGATCCTACTGTACCGTGAGATTAGCTAAAACTGAAGTAATCAGAATCTGGTGAAGCTGTGGTAGCCAGCTTCTAGCTGCAGCTTGTTCAATTAAAGGGGTTGTAAACCCTCGTATTTATTCACCTTAATGCATCCAATGCATTAAAGTAAAAAAACATCCGACACTGACCCCCCCCCCCCGTCTTACTCACCTGAGCCCATACGTCCGTACGCTCCCGCGGTGGAGATGAGCGCTATCTCTCTGCCCATTGTCTCGGCTCTTGATTGGATAGATTGATAGCAGTGCAGCCATTGGCTCCCGCTGCTGTCAATCAAATCCAATGACGCGGGGGGGGGGGGGGCAGAGTCCGGCATTCTGTGTCAATGGACGCAAATGCTAGTTGTGGGAGGGCTTCTCCTAGGGGGGTTTCCTGATGTAGGGAAGAGCCAACAGCAGCGACGTGGGACCCCAGAAGAAGACAATCGGGGCCACTCTGTGCAAAACGAACTGCACAGTGGAGGCAAGTATGATGTGTTTGTTTTTTTTAAAAACAAAGTTTTAGTAACCCTTTAAGCTTTAGCAATAAAACCTGGAAGCTGATTCGTTTCTAGACAAAACTGTGCCAGATTTTGCACACTCCAGTTTTAGTAAAATTTTCCTGGATTGTTGAGGACTTGCAAAATTATTTCCTGTTCATTTGATTTCTCTATATCACTGCTCATTTCCAGTCCAGACCCCGGCTGGTCTGTTTCCTTTCCAATATCAGCTTCTCTCACATCTTTCCTCCTAAACCAGACAGTAAATGCTGCCTTGGGCAAGGCAAGCTGTGAGCATTTTACTCTGCATCTGGTCTGTAATTCAATTTATGTATTCTTGATGAGGAAGGTGAAGGCTGGTGACAAATGGGATTTTTTTTAATTGCAGCACCCTTTAGGGCCCTTTCACACCATTGCTTTAGTACGGTACAGCTCCATGCTTGAGTTAGTGCCTAGATAGCAACTCTGAGTGGCACTTCAACACACTAAAGCAACAGACCTGCAGCACACGGTACTGTGTGATGTAGTGCGCTACATTGCCAAATAAAAGGGGATTTAAAGGTGTGTAAAAGTTAATGGACTGCCTTAACATGTGACATAACATACTAGAGTGCACTGCAAAGGTGAAGGGGTCCTAAATGATGAGCAAACTGCTAAATATTATCCTGAAATGCACCAATGTCAAATGTTGTGCTTTTTATGCATAGACATTTACACACGCTTCCATATACAATGCATTACCCAGGTGGGGGGAAAATAAAATAAAAAAATCGCCAGAATTTTTACTTTAGTGCATACTTGGACCTCAAACCGTCAATGTGAATGAGGCCCAGGGGTCATACACCTCTGCCAGACTACACAGAACTTCTTCTACGAGGTCCACTTCACATCTAGATGTTTGCACACCTTTTGCTTTTTCATTTGAAATCAATGAAAACGTATCAGAACCTAATGCACACCAATGCCTGCTGCAATGCACATCAATGGAGTTTATTTACTAAAGGCAAATCCACTGTGCAACACAAGTGCACTTGGAAGTGCTGTCGCTCTAGATCTGAGGGGGACATGCAAGGAAAATTAAAAACCGCATTTTTGCTTGCACATGATAGGATGATTGAAATCAGCCGAGTTTAGATCTATAGCGACTGCACTTCCAAGTGCACTTGTGGTGCACAGTGGATTTGCCTTTAGTAAATCAACCCCAATGTAACAACTAGAACCCATGTAAGAAATAGATGACATTTATTCATGATCCCTAGCACTTCATTAACATGCATTACATTGTGTGCTAACATTTATGTTAAAGCAGCCCAATGGCTGCCAACACAATGCAATGGATCAAAAAACACACATGACCCTTCTAGCAATGCAGCGCACCGCAACTAAAGTATTGCATGTGTTTTATGGCATTTTACCACAAGGCACAAGTGTGCAAATCATGGTAAAATGTGCATTACTATAGTATACAACGAGCAGTTCATTGCAGTACCCATGATTTTGAATGGCACCCCAATGCACATTTTTAATACACAAATAAGAGGCTCTGTGCATTGAAGAAAACAGGGACTTTTTTTTTGCGTTGTGTTGACAATCCGTGTAAAATGAACAGGTTACCTTAATGCAATGTACTTTAACACACAAAATATCAGATGTTAACACACAGTGGATATAAAAAGTCTACACATACCTGTTAAAATGTCAGGTTTCTGTGTTGTAAAAAAATGAGACAAAGATAAATCACAGAACTTTTTCCACCTTTAACCTCCCTGGCGGTATGATTATTTCTGATTTTAGGTGCTGAAAGCGGTATAATTATTTTGCATGGAAATTTGGCATTTTATATTGTAGGCCTGCAATTCTTAGGAATAACTCTCTTAAATCTGTTCAAACAAGAGTATAGTAGACATCCAGGGTATGATACATTTTATAATATTATAAATAATTATAACAAATAATACAAATTATTCAATAATGTAATCAAATCCAAAAACACTGAAATTTGCTCATTTGCAGAATTGTCGCTGTCGTTAGATTTAGTGTTTGATGACGGATCTCCCCACAAATCACTATCGCTCAATTGTGCAAGTGATTCTAATTTATTATTGCTGTTTTCTAGTTGGTCTAAAACCACTTTTGACATAAAGGGACACTTTTTGGTTGCTATGGACAATCTCCAAATTCCAGGCAGAAAAACACAGTATTTATAATGATTACAGTACTGAATGTGTATTGTGGCGTGAATCGAGCGGAGGACGGCCTCGCACACACAGCGGGGGGACATCGCTGGATCCACGAGACAAGGTAAGTAACTCTCCCTGTATCCAGCGATGCGATCCCTGGCTTGGGGTTACCGCTCGTGGTACTGAAATTCCAGCCCGAGCCAGACTCGGGAATACCACCAGGGAGGTTAATGTGACCTATAAATTATACAACTCAATTGGGGAGTAAAAATTAATAGGAGTCAGTACACACACCTGCCATCATTTAAAGTGCCTCTGATTAACCCTAAATAAAGTTCAAATGTTCTAGTAGGTCTTTCCTGCCATTTTCTTAGACCCCTTTCACACTGGGGTCACCCGTGCATTAGCGTTAAAGCGCTGCTTGATTTAGTGGCGCTTTACTGCTGTTTAAGCAGTGCTTACCGTTGTTTAAGTGGTGCTTTTTGCCGCTAGAGGGGCACTTTTAACCCCAAAGAAGGGGTTAAAAATGCCCATGTTGCGGCACTTTGGAAGCACTGCCCATTCATTGCAATGCGCAGGGGTGTTTTAGGAGCACTGTATAAAGTGCTCCCAAACTGCCCCAAAGATGCTTGCAGGACTTTTTCTAATGTCCTGCAAGCGCACCACCCCAGTGTGAAAGCACTCAGGCAGCATGGGAGGCAGTTTTCAGGCACTTTACAGGCAATATTTCTAACGCTAAAATGCCTGAAAACTGCCTCAGTGTGAAAGGGGTCTAAGCCACATCCTACAGCAAAAGCCATGGTCTGCAGAGAGCTTCCAAAGCATCAGAGGGATCTCATTATTTAAAGGTATCAGTCAGGAGAAGGGTACAAAAGAATTTCCAAGGCATTAGATATATAATGGAACACAGTGAAGACAGTCATCAAGTGGAGAAAAACTTAGTTAGACTTACCGGTGACAGTATTTCTAAGAGCCTTTTAGGACAACCCCGGAGAGAGTGTAGCTCCCCCTTCTTCTCAGGAAACACATGCCCACTTTAAAAACTGCCCCTCTTCCACCATGGCTTCAGCTATTGTGGCCTTCTGACACTGGAAAACAAAGCACAGAAAACCACACAACCATGATAGAAACATAATACTACTACTACTAAGATTAACCTAGGGAGGGAAGTAACGGTTGTCCTGAAAGGCTCTTAGAAATACCGTCACCGGTAAGTCTAACTAAGTTTTTCTCAAATCGCCTTTCAGGACAACCCGGAGAGGATAACCGAGAAACTTACCCTAGGGTGGGACTACTGCCTGCAGTACCTTCGAAGGCCTGATCTGCCGCAGACCGTAGATCTAGTCGGTAGTCCCGGAGAAACGTCAAATAACTGGACCAAGTGGCAGCCATGCAAATCTGTTCAGGCGTCGCACCGGCCCTTTCAGCCCAGGAAACTGCCGTAGATCTGGTAGAGTGAGCAGCAATACCTGAGGGATCTATTTCTCCTTTCGCTTTATAGACTTCTGCTATAGCCAGCTTAAGCCACCTACCCAGCGTACTTTTTGAAGCTTTCTCTCCATTGCGTGGTCCCGAGAAGATCACGAAAAGGGCATTTGATCTTCTAAACTCCTTGGTCATCTTTAGAAATTGCAACATACATCTTCTTGCGTCTAATGTGTGGAAAGCCTCTTCCCCTGCATTAGCTAGAGTTGCAGAAAAGGTAGGCAACACTATTTCCTGAGTCCGATGAAAGGCTGAGGATACTTTAGGTAGAAATGCTGGGTCTGTCTGAAGAACCACTCTGTCCGCAAATACCTTTAAGAAAGGTTCCGTAACCGCCAAGGCTTGCAGCTCGCTGATCCTCCTAGCCAAGGAGAAAAATCATTTTAAGAACCACCTTTTGTAACAAAGCTTCTCGTAAGGGTTCAAACGGAGCTCCCGAGAGACCCTGTAAAACAGTAGACAAATCCCAACTGGGAAAGTCTCTAAGGGCTACTTCGAGCGAGAGCCCTAAAAAATCTAGAAATTAAAGTTTTTTTCCGCCAACGTCTTTTCAAAGAAAACTGATAAGGCCGCCACCTGAGTCTTCAGGGTACTGGCTGCTAGACCCTTCACCATTCCTTCATGGAGAAACTCCAGAATGGACACCGTGCTCTTGACTTTGAGGTCTCTGGACACACACCAGGAGTTACATTTCTTCCAGAGCTTCATGTAAATCACCTGTGTGACTGCTTTCCTGCTGGAAAGCAGGGTTTTTGCCACCTTGTCCGAGAGTCCCTTTGCTTTCAATAGGTCCTCCTCGGAAACCAGGCGGTTAGCTGCAGAAACTCCACCTCTGGATGGTTTACTGCCCCTTGGGATAACAGGTCTTTTCTGACCGTTAACTTCCATGGGGGTTTCTTGGCTAGATTCTGAAGCACCGCGAACCAAGGTCTTTTTGGCCAAAATGGAGTGACTAGAATTAGATCCGTCTTCCTCGCTGAATTTTCTCAGAACCAGTGTAATCAGAGAGAAGGGGGGGAAAAGCGTAGCACAGCTGGTAGTGCCAAGGGTGGGCGAACGCATCTAGCCCTACCGCTTCGTCCCCTTGGTGAATTGAAAAGAATCGGTTTACTTTTGAATTTTGCTGACTGGCAAAAAGGTCTATTTGGGGAACCCCCACAAGCCTCGGAAATCATCAGGAAAACCTCCTGATTCAGACTCCACTCTGCTTCTATCAACTTCCGCCTGCTTAGGAGATCTGCCAACAAGTTCTGAGAACCTTTCAGATTCACTGCCGACAGTGAAGCCGTATTCTGCTCTGCCCAGGCCAATAAAAGATTGGCTAACTCCATTAAGCCTCTGCTCCTGGTTCCCCCCTGATTCGTTATATAGGTTACCGCGGTTATGTTGTCTGACAACACCTGAACGTGATGACCCCTCAATACCTGCTGAAAGGCCAACAAGCCCAGAAAGATCGCCTTCAGCTCTCTCCAGTTGGAAGATCTTTGAGCTTCCCCCTTGGACCAGACCCCCTGAGACGTTTAACCTGCCAGCTGAGCCCCCCAGCCCCAGGCACTTGCGTCTGCCATCAGACGCTTGTCCATGGGAAAACCCCCACACCAGACCGTTTGAGAGGTTTGCTTGGTCTCTCCACCACCAGAGAGCCCTTTTTGTCTTTGTAGAGATCCTTATCTGCTTCTCTAGGGGATCTTGATGGAACCAGTTTAACAAAATGTTCCTTTAAAGGGGTCTGAAATGTAACCTGGCCCATTGAATGGCCAGGATTGCTGCTGTAAACAGACCCAGAACTGCCATGGCTGACCTGACCGACACCGTCTGGTTGCTCTGTACCTGCTTTACTGCTAACTGTATCTTTTCATGCTTTTCTAGTGGCAAGAACACTTTCTGGAGAACAGAGTCTATAGAATAACCCAGAAACCTCATCTCCTGTGAGCGAACCAGATTTGACTTCTCCAGGTTCAGAAGCCACCCCAGAGTTTAGAGGTGAGACGGGGACACCTGAAGACTCACTAAGACCTGCTCCTTGGAGTCCACCAAAAATAAAAGGTCGCCCAAATAAGGGACGGCTGAAATCCCCTTTAGCTTCAGGGGCTCCAAAGCCTCTGCCATAATCTTTGTAAAGACTCTGGGGAAGGATGAGACTCCGAATGGCAGAGCCCTGAATTGGAGGTGCCATACCGTACTCCCTAGATCCACTGCCAGGTGCAAAAACTGCTGGGACGCCTGGTGAATGGGTACGTGGAGATAGGCATCCCTTAAATCCAGGGATGCAATGAAACAATCCAGGGTCAATAACTTTGTGATGGAAAAAATCATATCCATCCTGAAATGTCTGTACCGTATTGACCTGTTCAGAACTTTTAGGTTCAAAATCAGACGGTACTTCCCTGAAGGTTTCCTCATGAGAAAAATATGGGAGTAGGAACCCCTGCCCTGCTGACTTTCTAGAACTTGGATTAAGACCCTTTACTGTATCAGTTCCTGCAATAGGAACATCATTGCAGAGGCCTTCTCCTGTTCCCTTGGTAGGGCCGTTACATAGAACCTGCTCGGGTGGTTCTGAGAACTCCAGCCTGTACCCCTGAGCGATAACGCTTTTCACAAATAGACTTGGAGATACTGAGTCCCACTGTTCATGAAATGCTGACAGTCTCCCCCCCACTGGTAAGAGATTTTCACTTACTTTTAGAGGCCTGATCTGGGGGAGATCTAAAGAGAACTCCGCCCCTACCTCTACCCCTCTGGGAACCCCACTGGCTCTTACGGTCCTGGTCTTTCTTATGGGACTGTTGAAGAGCACGAAAAATTTTCTTGACGGTTTGCTTTTTCTTAGCCGGGAAGACCTTTTTCTTGTCACCTGTCCTGTCAAGAACTGACTCTAGGTCGGGTTCGAAGAGAAGATCTCCTGAAAAGGGCAAGCTACAAAGCTTGACCTTCGAGGTTGTGTCCCCCGACCAAGTTTTCAGCCAGATTGCCTTCCTGGCTGAATTTACTAGAGCCAAAGACCTGGCAGCTAGCTTAACAGACTCTGCTGATGCGTCTGCCATATACTTGACAGCATTCAATATTAGAGGGAAAGATTCCAAGAGATCTTTGTGGGACGTACCCGCTTCTACATGACTTTTTAATTTCTCCACCCAGCGTTCCAGGTTTCTGGCCACCACTGTAGTGGCCATGGCCGGTTTCAGACTAACTGACGCTGCATCCAAGGCTTTTTTGTTCATCGGATCTTTTAAGATTCCCATATCCTCGAAAGCCAAGTCTGTTCCTCTAGAGACTTGCGAAAAAGCTGCATCAACTCAAGGCCTCTTGTTCCATACCTCCGAGTCCTTGTCCTCAAAAGGAAACCTCCTCTTGAGAGATTTGGAGAAAAAAGGGGCTCTTTCTGGGTCCTTCCATTCTTTTTTAACTGAATCCGAGAGGACCCTGTGGACTGGAAAAACTCTACGTCTAGTTTCGTCCATCCCTTGGTACATCTTGTCGTGGACCGTCAGCTGTACTTTTTCCTCCTGGATTTCCAGAGTCGTGTAGATTGCCCTTAAAATGTCATCTACCTCCTCTAGTGATAGCTTGTACCGAGAGGCCCTGCTATCTTCTTCCTCCTCTTCAGAGTCCCTGAGGGAGACAAGAGTACTTTCCCCTTCATCGCCAGAGTCCTCGGTCTCTACTGGTCTAGAACATGCCTTGGGACTAGGCGATAGGTTCTGAGGCTCAGCCTGCCCGGATGGGTTTTGTATCAGGATGGACCTGACCGAACTCAGTGAGTTTGTCAGCTCTTTGACCGAGCAAAATAACTCCTTACACTGTTGGGATGTTTCCTCCTCCACCAACTCCTTGATACAAACTCTGCACATCGCCTTCTGCCATGAGTCTCTAAGGGGGTTCTTGCAAGAAGGGCATTTCCTCTGGCTTGGTTTAGACTTTCCTAGTGATTTTTCCTGAAATGACATACAGTTCAACTCGCTAAGTGATTAACTGTAAACAAACTACCACCAAGCCAGTGCAGATACCCACCACCAACAGGCCACCAGCAAGACCTCTGAACCATGCTGCAGGGTCCGAGAGACGTCACCTCTCACCCTGCAGCACCAGGCCCCGATAGGGAGGAACAAACAAAAACCCAAAGAACAGCCCATTTAGGGTAGCAAGAAAGTGCCGCTTCACCTCACCTACCTGGGCTGGACCGGTGCTGGGGGCGCCTGCCTCCACCATCGCTGTCTTGTCCTCGTCCATTTCGCCGAGTAGGACAGCTCCGTTCCTTCAGATTCCACCATACTTTTTGAATTTTCCCGGCTGCCGCGTCATCAGCACTGGCCGGAAGCGGAAGCACCGGTCATCTGACCCGCCCCCTAGTCCCTGCTTTCCAGGTGTTAGAACCACAGCGCCACGCCCCCTCTGAGCGCTCTGCGTCGCCAGAAACGACGTGTTCGCTGGCCAGGACCTGGACCCGAAAACGGGGATATGCCGCTGACCTGCAGCGACCCCCACCAGCAACAGAGCCCTCCCTGCGCTAACCAGCGGCCTCCAGGCTCACGACGCCGGCCCTCTGAGGGTCCTCGCTCCCTTGAGATGGCGGGACCAGGACACCCCTCAACCCTGGAGGAGCTGCTGGGGGGCCACAAAAAAAACACCAACACCACCACTAGTAAGCCTACTCTCCCCCGGAGAGAGTGTAGCTTCCCTGGTTCCAGGCGCATGCTTCCACCATGGAGGAAACACAATAACTGAAGCCAGGGTGGAAGAGGGGGAGTTTTTAAAGTGGGCATGTGTTTCCTGAGAAGAAGGTGGAGCTACACTCTCTCCGGGGGTTGTCCTGAAAGGTGATTTGAGAAAATATGGCACAACAGTGACATTGCTGGGTATTACAGAGTATTGGCAGGGGATTGAGGGGTTAATTGTCGGTGAGCAGCACTGTGGGCACTGCAGATCCAGCCTACAGCGCTGCTGACACCGATCGCTCCCCTCTCACTGTACCGATCGGTACAGAGAGGGGAGGGAGGACCTAGCATCCTAACATGAAGCCGGTTTGTTTACAAGTGATCGCTCCTGTGGACCCGGCGGTCACGGATGCTCTTGAGCGCACGAGAGCGGAATTCTGGGGGGACGTCATATGACGGCAACCGCCCTGTAGCCGTCATTCGGCTATGAGCCGGTTGTTAAGTGGTTAACTAAAAAATTACTTAGAAAACCAAAACATGATATATTTTCTGAAAGCAGAGGCCCTGGAGAATAAAATGGTGGTGGTTGCAATTTTTTATGTCACACGATATTTGCACAGCTGTTCATCAAACAAAAATTCTTAGGACCCTTTCACACTGTGGCGGTGCGAGCACTGGCGGTAAAATGGTGCTATTTTTAGCGCAGATTTACCGTCGTTTTAGGCTGCTAGCAGGACGGTTTTAACCCCCGCTAGTGGCCAAAAAAGGGTTAAAACCACCTGCAAAGCACTGCTGCAGGGGCGCTTTGCCGTCAGTATAGCCACGCTGCCCCATTCATTTTAATGGGCTGGAGCGGTGTATACACCACTCCTTCTCCGCTCCAAAGATGCTGCTTGCTGGAGTTTTTTTTTTTTTATGTCCTGCAAGCGCACCGCTTTCAGGGCACTTTGCAGGCGCTATTTTTAGTGCTGTGGTGCCTGCAAAGCGATCCGGTGTGAAAGGGGTCTTAGAAATAAATACACTTTAATCCATTTTATTGCACACAAACACAATATATTTCCCACTTTTTTGGTAAAATATATATTGTTGTGTAGAGTAAATAGATAACAAACATGTCAGGATTTAAATTGCGCACGCCTGTGAAAAGGCAACAAACTACAGTATCTAAAAATTATCCATATTTGACATTTAAACAAGTTATCAGTTTACAGTTAAAATGTGGCAGCTAGAATTACTGCTCTCACGATGATGTTCTCAGTGAAATCTCACATGTGTGCTGCAATCACCGATTACACATGTGGTTTTACCTTTGCGCTGCAGCACAGGTTTGGGGGGGGGGGGGATTAGGGCACTTTAAGACCGAGCCTCTTTTTTAGATGTGGTGTTTATAAGTTAAAAGTGTTTTTGCTAGAAAATTACTTAGAACCCCCAAACATTATACTTTTTTTTCTAATGTATAAAGAAATACTAATGCGCTCCACCTAGTAGTTAACTATAGGACTAAATGAATAAAATTGCATACACAGGAAGCAGCCAGCAAAAAACGGTGATCTCAGCACCAAAAGTATGTGAATAAAATTAAATAAATAGATGCGGCGCTACCTAAAAATACATGAATAATAAAATAAAAAAATATAAAAATGTAATGTCCAAATAGGACTAAAGTGCAAATGGGATGCTATCCCACTACAATATAAATGGTGAAATTACGAATAAAACATATATTGTGCAATAAATATGAATCTACATAAATATTCCAAGTAAATAAAAATTCATAAATAAAGTGTGAAAATAAGTGAAAAAAATGTATATCAATCCAGTGGTTGTGTGCAGAAAAATTTAAATACTAGCAAGTGATTGTCCACAAAACCATGCACAAATAACTATAAACTTGTAAAAAACACAAAGTCCATGCAGAAAATGTAGAAGTGATTTCCAGAGGTGACAATCCACTGCAAACTTCAGTGCCTATTATGTGCACCACCTATTTCCCCCAGCCTCTCACCTCCAATAAATGGCAAATAGGCGCTGTATGTAATCAGAAATGCTGCTGACTCTTTATCCATCCAGCCTCAGTATTCTACCGCTGTTAGTGTATCACTGTATATCGCTGTATATAAGCAGTTAATATTCTCCCAATTGCTCCAAGATATCCAGTAGGTATGGAATGGAAGAAGACAAAGGGGGCTTTCATGTGTAGTAACTAATAACAATTTATTATAAAAAGATATCCGCACTTACATGAAAGAAAACACAGGAATACACACAGCAGACGTGGACTTCCGGTTTCGGCCGTAACCGGAAGTAGTATGTCCGACACCAAACTCCTCCTTGACGCGTTGCGTCACACCTCGTGACTTTTTTTAAAATTTTTTTGCACACAACCACTGGATTGATATACATTTTTTTCACTTATTTTCACACTTTATTTATGAATTTTTATTTACTTGGAATATTTATGTAGATTCATATTTATTGCACAATATATGTTTTATTCGTAATTTCACCATTTATATTGTAGTGGGATAGCATCCCATTTGCACTTTAGTCCTATTTGGACATTACATTTTTATATTTTTTTATTTTATTATTCATGTATTTTTAGGTAGCGCCGCATCTATTTATTTAATTTTATTCACATACTTTTTTTCTAACACCGTAGAGAATAAAATGGCGGTTGTTACAATACTTTCTGTCACACCGTATTTGCGCAGCGGTCTTACAAGTGCACTTTTTTTTTTTTTTTTTAAATACAATTTTTTTTTTTATATTGTGAAAGATAATGTTATGCCAAGTAAATTGATATCCAACGTGTTACGCTTCAAAATTGTGCTCGCTCGTGGAATGGCGACAAACTTTTACCCTTAAAAATCTCCATAGGCGACATTTAAAAAATTCTACCGGTTGCATGTTTTGCGTTACAGAGGAGCTCGGCGGGACGGGGCACATTTAAATGTCAGCCCAGGAGACAGGACGCTATCGCCTCTGCCGACGGCTCTGGTAAGCAGTGTAGGGCACCAGATAATGGCGGGAGGGAGGGGGCTTTCTCCCGCCATAGATAAAAGTGATCTTGCAGCGAATCCGCTGAAGAGACCACTTTTATCTTGTTCTGGACCACCAGCCGAACATGGAGATACCGGGGTTGCAGCAGCTAGCTGCTGCCATAACGATATCCGTCCCCAAAATAGGGACGTACATTGGTGTGCGGTGGTCCGGAAGTGGTTAAAATTTTTTTTTATTAAAATTGTTTTTTTTTCTTCTGTTCTGACATCTGAGAGAGCTGATAACTTGCAAATCCACACAGGGGGCACCTACGCTGGTTATCAGTGCATCCCCATCAGTGCCCACAAATGCTGCCAATCTGTAGCCAATAATACAATACCCCTTCTATGACTGGGGGGTGAGCCCGGACACAGGCCTCCTCCTCATCAGAGGAATGATACCGGTGAGAGCGTCAGAGATGACCAGACATGTACCAACTCCTCCACTCCTCACACGTAGCCCGCAAGAAAACGCAAAACAACGCATCGTACACAAACGCAGGGCCATTTCTTCAAGAAGGAAGCCCCTCAACTCTCCACACGTAAACACAGGCGGCACACGTGTGTGACTCCTAGCCCCGCCCCTCCGGCGTGAGGGCCCATCCCTTTCTAAGGGGCTGGTCCAGTCGCGCCGCGTGATTGGTGGAGGCGGGCGGCCGTGCCCTCTGATAGGCCTGGAGAAGGCGCAGGCGTGGTGTGCTGAGCGGATTTGGCGCGCTTCCTGTTCCTGTCGGAGTGCTCTGGTGGTCTGTCTTGTCATTATGCCGAAGCGGTCCTATCCGTTCGATAGCCTGGCCCCGCCGCAGGTCAAGACTCGCATCGGGCAGAAGGAGCTGAGCCAGGGCGTGTGCGGGGAGATCATGAAGAGGGAGATATTCGGTGAGGGGGCGCAGGCCTGCCTAGGGGTTGTAGTTCTCCGGGGGGGGCGGGCGGTGTATATATATATATATATATATATATATATATATATATATATATATATATATATATATATATATATATACACATACACCCCCAGCGTGTACACAGACACACCAGCAAGCCCTGCTGAACACATGGTCCCGTCACTGTGCTAATGCTGCTGTATCACTCTAATATTAATAATAAATTCTGTGTGCTACAGCTCCTTTTAATACTCACCTGAGCCCCCTCTTGATCCAGCAATGTGCACAAGAGCCTTTCTGTCCCTGGACTCCTCACGCAGTGGCAGCCTTTGACAGTAAGCTGTTTGCACAGCCAATGAGTGTGTGGGGGTGGTCTCCTCTTATGGAGTGCTTTGTTAAAACCATGAGTTTACACTTGCTGGTGTTTCATCAGATTTGGAGGCCCATCAGAACATGTAATGGAAGTGATGTTTTGTCACTGCCATCTTGCTACACTCTGCACTCCTCCACTGTAAGGATACACTGAGAGGAGGGGGGGCGGTGACATCTTGTTACACCCACTGGAGTTTTGCATTTCACACTTATTTTTAACAGTAAAGTGAGTTTATATAGTGAAATACAGTACTTGGAACTCTATTTCACTGTATAAACTCACTTTACTGTTAACAAGTGTCAAGTGCATAACTCCAGTGGGTGTAACAAGATGTGCCTTTTACTAGGGAGAAGTGTGGGGTGTAGCAAGATGGAGGCAACGGAACGCCTCTTCCATTACACATTCTGATGAAACACCTGCTCTGTGCAATGGTCTTGCACAGCCGCCTCTTACTTTCTCTTCTGGGGTCCCCTGCTGGCGATCCATAGCGAGCTGCCTCTTTGGGGGCGGATGTGTGGCCCCCAGGTCTCTAGTCACTGGATTTGACTGCTAGAATCAGTAGTCAATGGCCCCTGCGGTCCTTGGCAAAGCTTGCGAGACCAGGAAGGGAGAGAGGGAAGAGCTACACAGCGCTGTGTTCACACTTATGCTGATGAGGCTCGCATGCAGCAGACTGGTGCATTGCTGTTCTGTTTCAGGGATGAATCGGACCCAGATTTTTGCCTGAAACTGAACCAAAGATGCACAAGACCTTGGTGCAATTCGCTCCACAGCTGCTCTGGAAATGTGAACTGACTCTATGGAGCCGGTCACAATCTCATTGGATGTGGTGAAATCTGCAACTAATTTGCATAAGTGTGAACTCAGCCTAAGGTAAGTGTTGGGTGGGGATGGGAAACGTGCAGTGTGTTTTTTTTTTTTTTTTTTTTTACCTTTTTAATGCAGAGATTAAATGAAGGTAAAAAAAAATCCTGAAGACTTTGGAACCACTTTAAGTGAATGTGGCTGCTACTTGCCATTTATCATTCCTTCAGAGAATATAGACATCTGTTATTTAGAGTAGTCTATCACAAACTGGAACTTGCAAGATATGGTATTGAGTGGTGTTTTTTATTTTTTCTTAGAGAAAACAAAGAAGCTCTTGTTCAGTGGTGCAAAAGCGATTCTGGGGAACCAGTCAAACCAAAACAAGAATAATGTGGAGATGGCTATTCCTGCTCCTGAGCTGCTGACCGGACAAACTACAATTGGACAAGACGGAAAGCTGCACAGAGCCTCTCATACATGTAAGGATCACTGGGAACGTTGTGTGGCATTGCAATTGAAGTGATTGCGCCTGTGTTCCATCAACTGAAATATATTGATGGATGCGCGGTTATAAGACTGGTGTGATCACTTGGATGGATGTGCTATGTATGAGTGCAAGCAGCCAGTCACACTTGTATACTGCACTGCATAAACACTTTCTTGAGACTGATCAGAAGATAAGGTATGTTATCAAGGAGCCATCATGTAGGACCTCTTGGCCTTCTGTGTCACTTTCCAAAGAATGGAATATTTTGGGACTTGCTCTAAAGGGATTTATTGCAAGGTCCAGGTGAAAAGATAAACCACCTCTGTCCCTTTACTCCCCCCTCCCCAAGAAAGAGTGCACTTAACAGAATTTGGACTCTTCCTGTTATATATGATCAATGCAACAATTGTCATTCTTACACTGGGTCAAGTGCAGGAGGAAAGCTGCACTTTGGTTTGTTTTTATCAGTGAACAATTTGGAAATGCTTACTATGCTGAAATAATATATTTCATACTTTGTACAAGTTTGTGGATAAAACCTCTCCAGAAACTTCCTAAATATAAACTCTTCATGACACTCCAGTGTCTTAACACCATGGACCTCTGCAGCATATGCTGTGGTTTAGATGTGTTTAACAAAAAAAAGGGGTCCTTTCACACAGGCTTTATGATCGGGTCCTCCTGTCGGAGCTGGAATCTGACAGGTCCGTCTCAGCACAGTGAGTGGGGACAGACCTGTCATCCACCTGCTCAGCAGGGATCAAAGTGGAGTCTGCCCATTTGAAAGGACCATAACAGAGTTGATACATAGGGGTTTATTTACTAAAGGTGGAGAGTGAGAAATCTGGCACAGCTGTGCATAGAAACCAATCAGCTTCCAGGTTTTAACTTTTTTTTTTTTTTTCTCTGCCAAAGTGCCATCGTATCCTATTCCAAAATAATATATAGGGGGAGGACATTTACTAAAACTGGAGCACTTTTGCTTGATTCCTCGTCAGTGCTGACAGGGGCATCCCTCCCCAGCTGGGACGACAGTGATTATTGCTAGAGGCGATAACAGTCACTAGCAATAATCGCATGTAAAATCTGTTGGTGACTCTTGAAAGGTAAAAGTCCTCAGGCAGCCACTGGGGGCTGGTCAAAGTTGATAGGAGTGTTGGTGTGAAGATCCATATTCTGTCAACGTAAAGCAAAACTTTACCTATGACAACTTGGTAAATTTTTTATTTTTTTTTTGCAAGGAACATGCTTTCCATGTTTAACAAAGTGTGTGTAGTAAATTGCCTCCCAGCATTGCTTCTGTTTCTTCTTGCTGGATGCTGCCATTTTGCTGAAGCCCAGGCCCCCTGAACAGCAGTAAATCCTAAAACTAAACCCATTGTTTCTAAAAAAAGCATTACATTCCTGGAATGCCGGTATTGCACACTGTCACATTTGCATGTGTCCTTTACCAAACTGTCAAACTATCAAATGGCTGGTGTCATAACTAATCGCATATGCAGCACCATGGCAGTTGCAGCTCAAACAGAAGCTTCCTTGGCTGTAAAGTATAGGAGGGCTTTAACTCCACTTTAAGGCTATCAGCAGATTGACCTCTACAAACTTGGCAGTGCCTAAAAATTTGAGTAACGGCATGTGCAGAGCAAGATGATAAAGTGTATTACTGGATTATGAACAGTATAAGCACTTTTTTTTTTCCCATGGCCATACCTGTGAAAGGGGCCAACCTGAAGCCAGTTTATTTTTACTCCACGTGCTGCGCCCCCCCCCCCCCACCACAATGTCCCCTGCCAGTATGCTGCTGGGGTTGGGTTCCTTGCTCTGTGAAACAGTGGTCTCTCTGCAGAGGTCCGTGTTCTAAGTGCGAAGGGCGCATGCACCATGGGTAACAGCACAATAGATGATTTTCATCAGCTGTTGAGACGGCGCAAGCGCACAATAGCCGGCCACTTTATTTTTCTGTCAGATTGTGCCCGTGCTCCCATGGTGAGTTTGTGTCCATGATAGGCGGTTTTCTAGACATTATGGATGGAATTAGATGGCCAGTACTGCAAAAGCTATATAATTTTCTGTCGGCTGTTGTGATGGCAAGATAGCACAACAGCTGATGGTAAAATGTGCTGTTGCATAGGGCCCTTTGTTTTGGGAGGGGGGGGGGGGAGCAGCGGCATTTCTCCACAAAACACCGGCACACCCACTTCAGTGTCAAAGCTAGAGTTATCTAATCAACAAGGAGCATGAGATGTGCTGATTTGTAGAGCTATAGATCTGACTTGCTAGGGGTTGTCAGATCTTTGCCCTAAGATCCTGGCTTCCTCACATGTACCTATACAGCATGCTGGCAGGGGGCATGATTTTCTTCTTGGCAGTGACGTCGCTAGGGGTTGGCTTTTGGGGCTATAGCCCCAAATCTGGGGCCCATAGCCTCCAGTCTCTACAGGGGGAGGCTGTCTGTGGACCCTTATGGGGGGGGGGGGGGGCTCTCTGGGGATATAAACTTGGATGCCCGCCCAAGCGTATGACTTTCTTTACTATGCTGCTATGGGCTTTAGCCCCAGATCTTTTGTAGACCTAGCAAAGTCCCTGCTTCTTGGGCTTCAGAAAGGGGAAAATTTAACTAAGTCTTGAAGCCATTTTGCTTGGATGCTCCTGTGATACATTTTAACTGATTAAAACGGGAGGTCCACTAAGGCTTTAAATTTGCTGGGAATTATATATTTCAGGGGACTGTTGGTAACATGGGGTTTGCAGTTCTGTTTTCCACTGTCAAAGTGCCTATACTGTTTAACCACTTGCCGCCCGCCCTATAGCAAATGGACGGCGGCAAAGTGGTTTCATAATCCTGACCGGACGTCATATGAAGTGATCAGGATTATGAGCCGCTGCGCGCCCCGGGGGGCGTGTATCGCGGCGATTGTTGTTGCGGGGTGTCAGTCTGACACCCGGCAACTACGATCTCGGTAAAGAGTCTCCGACGGAGACTCTTTACCACGTGATCAGCCGTGTCCAATCACGGCTGATCAGTGTAAATAGGAAAAGCCGGTTATCGGCTCTCCTCTACTCGCGTCTGACAGAGGCGAGTGAGGAAAAGCCGATCGGCTGCTCCTCTGACAGGGGGGGGTCTGTGCTGATCGATTATCAGCACAACCCCCCCCCCCCCCCCCCCGAAGAAGCCCACACTGGACCACCAGGGACACCACCAGACCACCAGGGATGCCAAGGACAAGGTATGCCACCCTAGACCACCAGGGATTCTAGTCGGTGCCACAATGGATGCCAATCAGTGCCCACAATGGGCATCACTGATTGGCACTAATTGCCATCCATTAGTGCAATATATTATAATACAATGCCGCCTATCAGTTCCCATCTGTGCCGCCTACCCATGCCCACCTGTGCCACTTATCCATGCCAATTTGTGCCACCTATCAGTGCCCATCCGTGTCGCCCATCAGTGCCACATATCGGTGTCCATCAATGCCACCTCATCAGTGCCACTTCATTGGTGCCACCTCATCGGTGCCCATCAGTGCCACCTTATCATTGCCCATCAGTGTAACCCCATCAGTGCCCATCAGTGAAGGAGAAAACTTACTTATTTGCAAAGTTTTGAAACTGAAACAAAAAAAACATTATTTTCAAAATTTTCTGTATTTTTTTTTGTTTAGCAAAAAATAAAAACCGTAGAGGTGATCAAATACCACCAAAAGAAAGCTCTATTTGTGTGAAAAAGATACAAATTTCATTTGGGTACAGTGTAGCATGACCGCGCAATTGTCATTCAAAGTGCGACAGCGCTGAAAGCTCAAAATTGGTCTGGGCAGGAAGGTGTTTAAGTGCCCGGTATTGAAGTGGTTAAAATCCAGTAATATACTGTCTCATCCTGCTCTGAGTTGCTCTCTATTCTTGGCACTGGAAAATTGGATTTCAGCTTTCAAAATTACTATTTAATTCTTATTGTGTAGTAGAGCCTCCCATTGCAAGGGTAAAGAATGGATCTGTCAGGAAGGTTGTCATGTAATGTGACCACCTACTAAAGATAGAGCATTCATGTGTGCAGGCAGAGTGAGTGAACCTGGCTGGTTGTGCTTAGGATGGAGGGGAGAGATTACTTTTTGCAGTACAGCTAACTGTACACCTGATACGCTTTCATGGAGAAGCTTAAAAAAATGTATAAGTATTGAAGAATTCCTTCCTATGGTAAATATTCACTATGCAGTAACTGGATTTAAGTGTCTTTAACCTGTTGGCACCGAGCGCATGCAAATAAGCGGCCTCTCCCAACAGAGCTGCGCTCCGGCACAGTGAACAGCGGACACTGGAAAGTTTCCGATTTTGCTTCTTTCAATCGGCAGTTTTCTGACCCTTTGACAGCCAATCATGGGGGGGGGGGGGGGGGGGTGGTGTATTGATCTGTAAATATTGCATTTTTTTTTCTTATAAAAGCATGTTTAAGCACTGCAGAGATATCTTTCTCTTCCAAGCAGCAGTGCCCACTGAAGCATCCAAGGCTTGCTCATCCTGTGTGCGATCCGTCTGGGACAAAGAAACCTGCAGACTGTGTGAACGGTACAGTTGCAAACATTGCAGTAAATCTTGCTGTTGCTGTTCAGCAGTAGTTTGCGCCTTCTGCACAATAATTGTGTAAGTATCTGTCCCTTAACCTTTTGTGTGTGTGGTTTAAACCTGTGCTGACAGTGGACTTTCACACTGACATCCCAGTGACTTTCAGCACCACTCGTATATCAGAATATTTGACAAGTCAATGCAACCCATACTGCAGTCGGCCCAAAAGTAGTGCAGGAACCTCTTTTCTAAGTCTGAGCTGCTCAAGTTCCCTTGCACTGGATGGGCACGACTTGATGTGCTCCCCAGTCAGAATGCATGTTGCACCAGTGTGAACTGGAACATAATACTGTTAATGACCTGTTCTGACAATATTTGTTCTGGGGGCTTACAGCCAATTTGTAGAAAGAACTGGCTTTAAACCCCCAGTTAAAAGTGGAAGTTCACCTTTTGGAACATGTTGCATGTTCTAACCATTTTTAGGATGGAACATGCTTCATTCAGCTCCTGAAGCTAGTTTACCCAATTCATCCTCAATGGTGTGACATTTAAGAAGGGGATCTTCTCCCTGCACCCACTGTCGCAATTCAAATGTAGTGTGTCCATGCAGGGCTCCACCCACACAGCTGATTCATTCAGTTTCCTGTGAAATTGACTACAACTACCATCATCCACTGTGGCTGACTGCCTGTAGCTCTGCATTAACTGTGAGGGCACTGATAAGCATCCTTTGTAGTTCATTCACAAGCCCTGCAGCTTTCAGTCAGTAGGCAGGCATGCTCTGAAAGCTGCAGGACTCTTCTGCAGAAGCCTGACATTGCACCCCTGGGCCACTGATCAGGAGTGCAGTGCTCTCCAGGCTCCTGCAGGAAAAATAAATGCACTTTTTTTTTATTTTTTGGGGGGGGGGGGGGGGGGGATAGGTTTGGGCTTCTCATTTGAAAGATTATGAGAATACACTTCTGAGAAACAGGCCAGCTATTAGAATGTAAAGCAGAATGTGAGCTCCTGGTCAGTCACTAGACCTGCGAGGAACACCTTGGGAGACTGAGGTTATCAGTCTGCTGCATAAATGAAATCCCAAATCCTGTGCTTTGTGTCTTGAATTGTGTGTACCAGGGGCAGCAGTAATCTAATATTCCAACTACAAAAATAGGTGCATGTGTTGTGTGTGTTTGTTTTTTTTATTCTTCATGGAGAGAAGTGGCTTCTTTGCTGCCCTTCTTGACATAAGTACATCCTCAAAGTCTTCCCTTCACTGTGCATGCAGATGTACTCACACATCTGCCTGCTGCCATTCCTGAGTTGTAGTTGAATAAACAAACACTGGCTGTGAAGGAAGATTCAGGCTGTAATTAGCCAGCAAAGGAAAAGCAGCAGGCTGACAACCTCCTGTACGCTCCTCAACAAGGTCCCTGCCAGCACACCAGACAGATACTTTGTATTTTGTCAAACCTGGAAATAGCTGCAATGCAGATTCTTTGGATGTTTTAGTACATTTTGTGTAATCTGTGGGGGGGGGGGGGGGTTATTTTCACAGTAATGGTGCAAAATAAATCCATAACGGATCTAATCTGTGACTTGATATATTTGGATATTGTGCACTGCAGAGCGCTCATGCATGACTGACTGTCTTTATCTAAAATCTTTCTTTCCTCATTCCAGAGAGAATGAAGTCGGTGAGCAAGTTTACTGCACATCATGTTCTGTGTTTGAAATGTAAAGCAGGGGTTTGATTGTACCTAACATGTTGCCTGTTTTATCTCCTGCAAATATGTAAATTAGAATGTTTATATTGATTTTTATATGTAAAATTGAGAAATAAAGTTTGTAAAAAAAACCTTTGACCACTGAGTGGCAGTGTAAACTTGATGATGCGTTCTTCTATAACACAAGCCCTGTCTTCTACTCATTAGCCTACTTTCACACTGAGGTGCTTTACAGGTGCTAAAGATTAGGGCTGAAACAATCTATCACTAATTTCATTGATTAATCAGCCAGTACCATAAGGGGTTTAAAAAAACTAAAATTAGCCCTTTATAGTACAAAGGGCAAATCACTACTGTAAATATTACTTTCAGTTCTACAGTAAAAAATGAACCCCTTACAGTAGGTTTTTTCTATGAAGTGAGTCCCCCCATTATGTTATATCTTGGACTTTTTTTTTATTTTTTTGCAAAACTGCTTTTGTGGTTGAATATACTTCAGTGCAGAAGCTGCAGAAGAGCATGTAATGTATTTTTGCAGGAATTTTTATTTTATTTTTTTTTTGTTTAATCTGCCCAACAAATTGGCCCAAAAAAAAATGCAAAAAGCTAATTGCAGCAAAATCACATGTGCTAAAAGCACTGCAGAAACAGATCAAAAGCAAACTGCATAGGTATGTACCAAGCCTTATGCTGGCCATGTGGATCCATTTTCGTATGGGAAAAATCTTTGTACGTTTGCCGACTGGAAAGAATGTTTGAAATTTTCACTTGTGTTTAACACTAATGTAGTTTCTGAATGAAAACCACATACACTGTCTGAAAATTTCCTTTGATCAAGAAGGGTTGTGTTGGAGTCACGGCTTTATGTATCGTGGGAGCAAACGCTGTTGCTGTCAAGATAAATCAGCTGAATGGCGTACCTGAAAACAAAAAAATGGTTAACAATAAAACACTGTAAACAGTAAAGTATAAAAATTGCATACCTGAAAAGCAAACATGATAAAACATTGCACAATAGACTACAGTAAAAAAAGTAGAACAATAGAGAGAACAAGAAAACTACAACTTTTTTTTATATATATATATATATATATATATATATATATATATATATATATATATATATATATATATATATATATATATATATATATATATATATATATATATATATATATGTGTGTGTGTGTATGTGTATGTATATATATATATATATATATATATATATATATATATATATATATATATATATATAATATTTTGTAACTTTAACAGTTCTAACGGAACTGTTGTAACTGTTCCAGCAGTTTGGGTCTCTCAAAATGCGATGGCAGCTTGGGAGACCCTGTGAACATTTGCCCAGTCTATGCAATGCTGTACCCTATGCTAATACTAAACTAGTGAATGGTAGCGTTCAAAACATTCACCAATGCAAAGACCAGGGTTGTTAGGACAGCGGGGACAATAACGGGTATCACGCCTATATCCGTGCTTGCTGCAGACACAACATCTTCTTTGGGTAGGGGTAATCGGGAGGACATAAGGAAAATGCCTCTCATGCAGCCAGCTTGCTCCATTTTGGTTGGGGAAGGTGAGGTGGAGCAACCGTCTCAGTACAGAAGGGCTCTGACTATCTCTTCCTGGCATTTAAGGAAGTATCCAGTCTGTCCTGAAGCTCTGTTTAGCACATTAGCGTTCAAGCCAATTGAAATAAACAGACTTTTTTTTTTTTTTTTTTTTGAACCAGCGTCTGGCCTTACGAGCAACTAGGTACGGCGCCAACAACTGGTCCTTGAGATCCACCCCTCCCATATTTTGGTTATATTCGTGGACACAGAGGGGTTTCTCCTCAACACCAGTTGCCGTAGTAATTTGGACTGTCATGTGTGCATTCTTATCCCTCCACTTCATAGTGAGCAAGTTATTACACTGCAGGCAGGCTCTCTCCCCAGCCTAAGATGGAAATCTACAAGTTGGGGAAAGCCCCAGCAATTAGGTCGATCGGTGCCACATGCTCCAATCTGCTGATCAAACAAATGACTAAACAGTTGCACGCTTGTGTAATAATTGTCCACGTACAAGTGGTACCCCTTTCAGAATAAGGGTGACACCAAGATCCACACAATCTTGCCAGCGCTTCCTATGTAGTCAGGGCAGTTTGTCGACTCTACGTGGCTATCTTTGCCCTCTTAAACCATAAAACTACATGTATAGCCTGTGGTCCTGTCAGAGCTTGTACACCTTGACCCTGTATCTGGAACGCTTGCTGGGAAGGTACTATTTGAATGACAAGCGGCCAGAAAACTTAATCAGGGACTCATCAACGCAGACAACTTGATGGGGAGTAAACAAGTCTGCAAAACATTGGTTGAAGTGGTTTACGAGAGGCTGAATTTTGTAGAGCCGATCGTATCCAGGGTCTCCATGAGGACGACTGAGTTCATTGTCATTGAAATGCATGAACCGCAAAATCTGCTTGTATCGTGCCCTGGTCATGGAGGCAGAGAACACTGACTTATGATGAATTGTCAGTGGACCAATATGACCGCAACTCACTTTTTGGTTATGCCCATGTTGAGGGAAAGGCCCAGAAAGATCTTAAATTCGGAAACCGTAATTGGTTTCCAATCTCTGGCAAGGAAGGACTGGGGAATACTGGCGCTATGTTGACCAGCGTACAAATTGCTTTGGTCCAGAATAGATCTATCGAGATTTTCGGTGAAAAACGGCGAATAAAAATCAAGTGATATAAAATCAACTGTTTCCACCTGAATGCCGGGTTGGTCAGTGAATGGGGTAAGTACGGGTGCTGCAGAAGTGGTGAGTTCCCAATCGGGATTGGCGAAGGCAGCAGGAAGGGCACTATGGGGATGACGGGCCTGTGTTCGTCTTCTTGGTGGCAGCGGGACACTACTTGTGCTTGCCATCTG
The DNA here is from genome assembly GCF_037356315.1 of Lithobates pipiens. Taxonomy (NCBI): domain Eukaryota; kingdom Metazoa; phylum Chordata; class Amphibia; order Anura; family Ranidae; genus Lithobates; species Lithobates pipiens. The sequence goes on along the minus strand of NW_027507791.1, from coordinate 81,286,074 downwards.
ACCAGCTTGAACTGCACTTATAGGACTCGCCACGTGCTACTGCAGTGCTGGTTTGACTACGACCAGGGTGTACTAGGCCACCGGTGCGTGCCAGTTGACCAGAAGGATGAGTGGCGCTAGTACTGCTCTGCTCCATACGAGGGACCTGTGGATCTTGCACATCAACAGAAGAAGTTATCTGTCATGGAGCCGCTTTCCTCTACAGGATTGTATTTTGAGCCTGAATCTGACCGATGAGTGAATTTCTCTTCACTATCTGTCATGCTCAGAAACGTGTAGGCCTCTTCACTAGTGTACCTTCAGTTTGCCATTTTGGGCTCTAAATTTAGTGGTACGCTAGTGAGACTCACGGGTAAAAAAAAAAGCTCCTAGGCTGTCGGCTACTGTATCAAAACGCTACCCAAAAAACTGTTGGCGATCGCAGGGATCAGGCACGACTGCGAACGCTGCAGTTATGCGTTTAGTGTTTTGTAAGTGACAGTGATCGATCGATACTGCACTTGGGTGAGCTGAGAGGAGGGGCTAAACGCAGGTGCTAGCAGGTATCTGGGCTGATCCTGCTAACACTGCATTTTTCAGGAACCCTAAACTGCTGGGGATGCTAGTATAGATCTGATCAGATATCGACCTGTTCAGATACTATACCACTAAGGAGGGTGTATGCTACGTGCATGGGTGTTAGCGGGACTGGCACTAGCCTGGGGCGATGCAGACCCTATCTGACCCTAAAACCTAACTTATATCGCTCGTCGGGTGATCAGGGGGTTAAACCTTTATTGGGTAATTAACGGCGGGTTCCCTGAAACTATAAAAAAACAAATTGACCAGCGTCACCAGTAACAGTTATACGGTGATCATTGGTGAAAGGGGGTTAACTAGGGGCAATCAGGGAGTTAAAACCTTTATTAGGTAGTATATGGGGGTCCCTGACGCTATAAAAAGCTGCGACTAACCTAAATACCTACCTGCCTAACTAGCGTCACCTGTGACACTAATGCAGCAATCACAAAAACAATTTTAGTGACACTGGCGACGGGGTTAAACCTTTATAAGGGGGGGGGGGGTTCCTAGACCTAAAGGGGGCTAAATCTAACTGCCCTAACAGTTATTACAGTCACAATGCACCCATGCAGTAAACGGTGTAAAACAAAACGCTGCTGTTGGTGACGCTGTGACGGGGGTGACAGGGGGGTGAAATGTGTGCCTGGGGTGTTCTACTGTATTTGTAGTGTTGTGCTACTCACTTTGGGTGTCCTCTTCTTGTGGAGCCTTTTTGTTACGGCTCCCATGGAGATAAATGACATCACTTCCTCTACTGCTGTTTACATTACAGCAGCAGAGGAAGTGTTTCGTTGGTCTGGAGCGATTCCAAGGGGGTGGCCAAGAATGAGTGGCCTCCCCCTCAGCACGGACCACTCCCGCTACTATGCCGACCGCCTCCAGCACCGTTAAAGTGTGGCAAGCTTTATAGATTTATTTTTTCTAAAGGTGTTGTGTTTTTTTTTTTTATTATTAATTTACTGCAATCCAGTACTCAGGTATTAGACTGTTAGAAAGGGAAAAACTGTGACAGACACAAATGTGTATAAAAGATTATAGCCTTCCCTTCAAAGAAAAAAAAAATATATATACCAGTCGGTTTTATGACCACCCACCTAGTGAGTAGGTGACTTTTATAATAATCCATCAAGACATGGATTCCACTAGACCTCTGAAGGTATGCTGTGATATTTGGTAGCGGTTCTATAAGTTTTGAGGTGTAGCCTCCTTGGATCAAATTAGTTTTCTCTGTAATTCACCGACTGACACAGCTCCTTTCTTAGCCATTGGGTTGTTACGCCACCTTTAGGAGAAGACTAGGCATAACATGTTATGAAAAACGCAGAATTTTTAGTTCCACCCAAGGGGGTGGTCCATTGGGTAACAAACCCCCAGCCTGCCATGCAGCCTCAGTTTTATTTTGCATAGTGAAGAAGGACCTAGGAACCCTGCGGACCCATCGGTCCGTGTTTTTTTTCTGCAGAAGCTTTGCTTTTTGCACAAGACTAAAGATCCTGTGATCTAATCAACAGCCTGCTGGGTGACAGGCTGGATACTCTTATCCTTGTAGTCTCCCCAGCCTGGCCGGCGAGCGTGTGCAGACCAGTGCTACACGCTGGGTCGACCAAAACATACCTCCGCTCCAGAGGTGGTTGGTGAGCTTAATGCTCCGGGGCGCACATATGATCGGGCTACTGATGTCTGCGTCAGTGTGCCGTGGCCAGCCCCCACCCCGTACTGATCGGAGAGTGGATCTGTGATGGAATGTCTCCCAGCTCTGCAGAACTGGCAAGTACAGCTCTCCCTGCCTGAGTGGGGCTGAGCAGCTCAACATTCCCTGGCAGGTTGATTCGGGGGTCCCTCACCTCCCTCTATTTTCTCCCTGTCCCTATTTTCCCTCCCCCATCTCCCTGTGGGGGATGCTGTATGTGGCTGCTGAGCGATGTGTGTTTCATGTGCAGGGGCTCTCACCTGGGGGGGGGGGAACAGCGCTGGCTGTGCTCTGATGTGTTGTTCTATCCCTGGGGAGTGTCTGGTGAGGCTGTGTCTGTGATTGCTGCAGCGCTGTTCACCGCCATTCTCTGTCACTGTCCCTCAAGTGTTCAGCGGCCATGTTAGGTGAAGGCAAGGGGCACCATGCTCTCCTGTAGCTGGTGGCCATTTTCCCTGTGTTTATGTCCTTTATACTGGACACTCGGTGGCCATTTTATTGGAGCCTAAACACGTTGTAGATTGGTTTCAGCGCCATAAGATGACACAGTGTGATCTCCTATGCACCTGTGAGCTGACAAGGAACACAGGCACTACTAGCTGGACAGCGTAGAACCAGTCGGGGTGGTGAGTCCTGCGGGAAAGAGCCCCTCAGCCAGCAGCAGTTAGAAGGGTGGGACCATCACTGTCTTAAATCCCCATCGGGTGTCAGACAGGGTAGGGACAGCATGGCTTCAGAAACTGGTGTTTCTTCCCCCGAAATCCAGGCAGTTGTGTTCACCTGCAGATTGTGCAGTGCCTCTGGACGCTTTGTCAGCGGTTCTCGATTCTTTCATTGCCAAAATGGAGGCGGTGCTAAAAAGCAACCCCTGCCCCCCGTCCTCTGGGGAGAGCTCTGACGCAGACTTGGGCACTGCTGAGGCTGGTGACCCCTGTTCTGTCGTTTCAGATGACGCTGACCAGGACAGTGAGGATGAGTCCCTGTCTGGGTCCGTGCGCGACAAAGCGCTTGTTGGAGCACTTATCACAGCGGTGGTAGAGGACACCACCAACTTGGGCATAAGCCTCTGTATTTCTGGCTCCCACGAATGGGGGGCAGGGCACTACTTTATTGTTATATTGTTTATGCTAAGATGGTATAAACTTGTATAATTGTTCATCAATAATTTTCTTAACAAATAAATTTCCTTGAATAAAATTTATGTAATTCTTTTTAACCTATTTTTCTAATTTCTGGGTGTCAAGACAGTCCTCAATTACCACTGGTGTTGCATGGTAATCTATTTGGAGTAGTCCATGTCAACCCGCCCCTTCTTTTTCACTACAAGGAATGGGGCCGACGGCAACAGACCTTTTCGGTCCCTAAGTATATGGCGGTGTGCTACCGCGGTGTGCTACCCCTTTGAGGAGAGCCGCCTTAAGAAATGGTCGGCTCCTCCGGTCGTGGACCCCCCAGTATCCAGAATAAACAAAGTAACCACTATCCCTGCAGAGGGGACTCCTGCATTTAAGGAACCCATGGAGAGGAAGGCCGAGGCAGTGGATCGTTCCCTGTTTACGGTTGTGGGGTCAACCATGCGACCAGTACTGGCATCCGCACTTGTGTCGCAGGCACGAACTGAGTGGGCAAAAGTGTTGCACCGTGAATTGGGAGAACAGGCTTCTCCTGTCTGCGTGGAACTAGCAGACCAACTAGTGCAAGGCCTTAAGTATGTTTGTGACGCGGACCTGGATACTCTCCCTCTGTTATCCAGGGCTTCAGTGTCAGCAGAGGCGCCTGATTTGGTTAAAATGCTGACCAGGCATCCAAAAAAGCCCTGACGGATCTTCCCTTCCTTGGCGACTGGCTCTTTGGAGCCTCTAAAAATGCCACAGGTGGTAAGAGTACTCTACTCCCACAGGCCAGGAAGGCTAAGGAGCCACGCCGTAGGCAAGGGCCCTCTCTTTCCACTCACAAACGGCTTTTTCATCCACCCGGGGCTTCGACCAAGTGTCCCCAGCCCGACAGGATGACTGATGAAGGACCAAAGTGTCCCTGGAACCGCAAGCATGAAATCAAAAATGTTACCGCATGAAGGTTTGCCCCCACCCGCAACTCAGGTGGGGGGTCGCCTTCGGGAGTTTGCAGCCCGTTGCACCTCTCGACTGTCCGACCAGTGGGTTTGTGATCTGATTTCCTCAGGCTACAAGATGGAGTTCCTCTCTTGGCCACAAAACAGATTCTTCCCCTCCAGCATAACCATAGTTCTGGCTCGCTGGGAGACCCTTTTGGGGGGCGGTAAGGGACCTGCTGAGTCGTGGGGTGATAGTACCCATTCCGGACTTGGAACATTTCCAGGGGTTCTACTCAAACCTGTTTGGACGTACCCCTTCATTCTTGAGGATTACAATCTTGGATCTAAAAGCCCTCAATTACTTTGTGAAAGTACAGAGGTTCAGAATGGAATCAGTTCTCTCAGTAGTCGCTGCACTCCATCAAGGGGACTCCCTGGGATCCTTAGACATCCAGGATGCATGCCTGTACATACCCATATGCCTTCGGCATCAGAAGTTTCTGCGATTTGCAGTCGGGGGAAGCCCACTACCAGTTTGTGGCTCTCCCCTTTGGTTTGGCATCAGCCCCCCGAGTCATTACCAAGGTATTGGCTCCTGTTTTGGCGTTGCTGCGGCAACGCGGGATCGCGATTGTGGGATAAATAGACGATCTCCTCCTGAGAGCATCTTCCACCTGAGAGTTAGAGGAGGATTTGGCGATCACCATGCAGACCTGGGAGTGGAGAACTGGCAAGTGGACTATCTGAATCGCCAGATGCTGGACCCAGGAGAATGGGCTTTGCATCCGGAGGTGTTCAGGCTACTGTGCCTCCGGTGGGGCACACCAGATGTGGATCTTCTGGCCTCCCGTCTCAATCGGAAGGTGCCGAAATTCGTGTCCAGGAGAAGAGATCCGTGGGCAGACGCGTCAGACGCGCTGGTGCCCCCGTGGGATCAGTACCAGCTGATCTATGCCTTTCCTCCACTGAAACTGTTACTGCGTCTGCTTCACAGAGTGGAGGCCGAGGGGATCCCAGTAATACTGATTGCCCCAGATTGGCTTCAGCGTCCCTGGAATGCAGACCTAGTACGCCTGGTGGCAGATGCTCCCTGGCGACTGATGACCACCTGTCTCAAGGTCCGATTCTCCATCCTCCTTTACTATCGCTGGTTTTAACGGCATGGCTATTGAGAGCCAGGTGTAGAGGAGCCAGAGTCTTTCGGACTATGCTGAGAGCACGGAAATCTTCTTCCCGCAAGATATATCATCGTACCTGGAAGGCCTACATCTCCATGTGTGAGGAGAAAGGATGGCATCCACGCTCCGTTTCTATATCCAGGGTCCTGCTGTTTCTTCAGCAAGGAGTAGACCAGAAGTTGGCTTTGAGCACCATCATAGGACAAATATCAGCTTTGGCTGTCTTTTTTTCAGCGACCCCTGGCATCTTATTCTCTAGTGAGCACTTTTGTTCAAGGGGTGCTACATGTAGTTTCTCCGGTGCATCCACCATTACCCCCGTGGGATCTGAATCTGGTTTTATCGGCACTGCAAAACCCGCCATTTGAAAACATCAGAGAGATCCCTCTGTTGACTCTTTCCCAGAAAGTGGTATTTCTAGTGGCCATTGCATCGGCCAGGGGGGTTTTGGAACTGGCGGCCTTGTTCTGTAAGTCGCCCTACCTGGTTATCCACAAAGATAAGGCAGAGTTGTGTCCGCAACCTTCTTTTCTGCCGAAGGTGGTCTCTGCGTTTCACATCAATGAAGACATTATGTTACCATCTCTGTGTTCTAAGCCAACACATCCTAAGGAGGTGGCCCTCCATTCCCTGGACGTGGTTCGGGTTCTGAGGGTGTATTTGTCTGCCACGGCTCCCTTCCGGAAGTCAGACTCCCTGTTTGTTTTGGTGGCTGATCCGAGGAAAGGCATGGCGGTCTCGTCGGCCACCATTTCCAGGTGGATCAGATTGATTGTAGTACAAGCCTAATCCTTGAAGGAGCAGGTACCCACCTTTCCGGTCACGGCCCACTCCACAAGGGCAATCGGAACGTCTTGGGCCTTCCGACATCAAGCGTCTGTCTCTCAAGTGTGTAAAGCGGCGACCTGGTTGTCTGTTCACACCTTTACCAAATTCTACAAGGTAGATGTCAGTGAATTGGCTGATGCCTGTTTTGGCCACAAGGTTTTGCAGGCAGCTGTATAGTTGCAATTGCACATATAATTTTTTCCTGTTTTTTGGATAAAAACCCAGTACCTTTTAAGTTAATGCACTGTTGCATTTGTTACCGCAGTTTTGGTGCGGTTTGACGGTAGTGTCACCCTAAAATCCTTTTCTCTGTAATTCACCGACTGACACAGCACCTATTTTTCTTTACGTTATACTGCTTGTTGACGTACTGAGGCTGCATGGCAGGCTGGGGGGTTGTTACCTAAGGGACTGCCCCATGGGCGGAACTAAAAGTTCTGTGTTTTTCATAACATGTTATGCCTAGTCTTCTCCTAAAGGTGGCGTAACAACCCTAAGAGAGGAGCTGTGTCAGTCTGTGAATTACAGAGAAAAGGATTTTACGGCGAGTACAAAAAATCCTATTTTTACAGAACATCCAACAGATGCTCCATTGGATTGAGATTTGGAGGCCAATAAATGCCTTGAACGCTTATTCCTCAATTCTTAAACGATTTTGCAGTGTAGTATGATGTATTCTCCTGCTGAAAGAGGCTATTGCCATCTGGGAATACTTCCGTGAAGGGGTGTACTTCATCATCAACGATGTTTAGTAGGTAGTGTAACATCCACACGACTGGCAGGACTGAAGATTTCCCAGTAGAACATTGCCTAAAGCGCATCACACTGCCTCAACCGGCTAGCCTTCTTCCCATAGTGTATCCAGGTAAGTAATGTTCACATCCAGCCATCCATATGATGTAAAAGAAAACGTGATTCATCAGAGCAGGCCACCACCTTCTATTACTCCATGGTCCAGTTCTGAGGCTCATGTGCCAATGTAGCCACAGATCCTGACTGGTTGGTGGCTGCGCACCCCATACAAAACAATCGGACTAATTTTTGTGTCCTTTTTAAGGAGGCAATCAATGTTCGCTTAACCTGTCTGGTCATAAAGTTGTGGTTGGGGAGGTGTATGTCCTTTACCAGGTTCACCCCCTCCCATTTTTTTCTTTAGCCACTTCAATACAGGACTCATACACCTTCCTGCCCAGACCAATTTCAGCTTTCAGTGCCTTGAATGACAATTGCACGGACATATAACACTACCCAAACTACGTTTTTATCTTTTTTTTTTTCCCACAAATAGAGCTTTCTTTTGGTGGTATTTGAACACCTCTGGGGTTTTTATTTCTTATTGTACATCACAGGACACAGAGCCATAGTAGTTACTAATGGGTTATAGGCCACTTTCAGGTGATTGACACCAGCACGCCCTAAATTAAAAAGTGCACTCCCTATATAACCATTCCCTCTGGTGGGAGTACCTCAGTTTTTTCGCTAGTGTCTAAGGTGTTGGTCACGAGTAAAGATGTGCTGTGCTCCACTAGAGCAATCCTTGCTGGGGCTAGCCATGCAGCCCGATCAATTCAAAGGGTCTTTTTGCACTAAATTGAATGGTACCAGGGCCTCGTATCCAAAGAAACTAGGTCTTGCCTGTAACACTTCTCTTTTAGAGAGCTGGACCCCGAGATCCAGTACTTTTTGGCATTAAGGCCATAAAGTTTTTGCTGGCCGTGGTGCTATTACAGGTCCAGGATTGTGGGTTTCCTCAATCCCCTCCTCTTGAAGGTTTAACGGAACCCACCGTGAAGGGTGAAGATTGGGTCTGTTGGTTTACCACGGAAAACCCTGCGGTGGGAAAGGTAAGAAGTTTTCTAAGAAATTTTTTAAATTTTATTATGACCGTCTCCTTTTAATTTAGTAAATGCTGTCATGCCTATGTGTTACCACTGGGGGCTGTATTGAGCACTCACCATCTCATGATTCTCAGAGAACCCACGCTGTGTCTTGAAAGCTGCAGTTGCTTCTTCCTCCAGTAAGTCGGGGGGGGGGGGGTGTTCTTTCTCCCCACCAGGCGCCACCCTGTGCTGGTTTTCTTCCCCCCCTCTTTTGCGGGGAAAGAGCGCTGCAAGATTTGAAGAAAAAAAAAAAAGACACGCAGCTCAGTGGCTTCCAGACCCCCCCTCGCCATTTCTGCTTAATTTTTTTTTTAAAGGCACCGTGTATTGTTGCAAGCTGCGGAGGGACACAATAGCAAAGTTAAAACAGATGTTTTGCATGAGTTTGACACAGGCATTTCCTACTGCATCAGTCTGAGCATTAATAACAGTGACAGAGCTGGACTAATGCTCAAGCAGTGGATGCATTCCTTCTGATAGTACCTCTGCTTTGTGCATCAGGCTATGCTCAGAAGGGGGGTAAAAACACCTCAAAAAGGCTATAGAACGACTTTTACAACTCACACGAAAGCCCAGATCCATCCCAGTAAAGATGGAATCCTCCCCTGAGAGTAATGTGGCTGGTCAGAGTGAGCCATCAGGAGGGGCAAGTGTTGTAGCTGCTCTTAAACACTGCAGCCCCTGTGTATATTACTAAGGAGTTTTTTTTTATTCAACCATTCAACCCGTTTTCGCTGGCTTTTTGCCCATTTTTCGTGGGCTTTTTATGTGTGGACTATGGTCTCCTAATCTCCATTATAGGCTAGAGGTCTAAACTATGCTTTTTGGGGGGTCTTGTTACGAGTGTTGATTGGTTCTCCGTGGGTATGGGCTGACACGGTTATACCATGTGAGTAATGCTGCCCTATCAGGGAACTTGTTATTATTGATTGTATAATCCGACTTGTAATTGGTGTTATACCCTTTTTAGTTATTTATATATTTATGTGCAATACAGGGGAACAGTTAGATGCCCCTGTTGAAGTCCTATGGGACGAAACGCGTAGGGTGAGGTTATGTTCCCTGTATTGCCTTTTTTCATTATGTGATCACGTTTTTATCTAAACTTTTTTATTTATATACACTGATTTTATGCCAATAAACAGCTACCTTTATATTTTCTTCTACACTATGGGAAGCTGTTTTTCTTTTTTGTCTCATATGTGATCCCCCTTACGAGTTTGGCCCGTTCATTACCAAAAAGTCTTTCCTTCCTTTCCATCTCGTCTGGATCCTTGATGAATTGGAACCTCGTGGACGGTGCAGACCACTCCTTCATCGACCAGAGGACCTACAGCCCTTTCAATGGTGGATAGACTTGCGGGGATTCATCGATCTATACACGCATGGATGACCTAGTGTACATACACAGGTCCAGTGATTCCGGTAAGAGTACCCATCTTTTTTACCTACCTAGATGTCACTAATGTGAGATGTCTCCGGGATTACTTTTTGGTTCATACACCGTGTGAAACACCACATTTTGTGTCCTACGTGGACTCTAAGGACTAATTTACTCACGATTTGGACTTTTCTTTTCAGTGTTATATATTTCACTTTTTTCTACACCACATTTTTAGCGCTTCATTATAGTTTTCTGTTTGTATATGAATTTGGTCATATTCGTATGTAGCTGATTATTTTCACCTGTTTTTGGTTAGCGCAATATTTTTCCTTTTTATCACAGTTTTCTTGCTGTGTGTGATATACTGAAGAATCAGGAGCCAGCGGATCTCTCTGCTGATGTACCAGTCTCTTTTGGGTACCGCAAGCCAGCACGTTCACCTAAGGTGTTCTTGTATCTGACTTATTTTGACAAGTTCATTTACAAGGAATGGGGTCGCCCGCAACGGACCTTTTCGGTCCCCAAATACATGGCGGTGCATTAACCTTTTGAGGAGAGCCTTCTCAAAAAATGGTCGGCTCCTCTGGTCGTGGACCGCCCAGTATCCAGGTTAAATAAAGTAACCACAATTCCAGTTGAGGGGACTCCTGCATTCAAGGATCCCACGGACAGGAAGGCCGAGGCAGTGGCTCCTTCCTTGTTTACGGTTGTGGGGTCAGCCGTGCGACCAATACTGGCATCCGCACTTGTGTCGCAGACACTGACTGAGTGGGGAAAACTTTTGCACCACGAATTGGGAGAGCAACAGGCTTCTCCTGTCTGCGTGGAACTAGCAGACCAACTAGTGCAAGGCCTTAAGTAGGTCTGTGACGTGGCCCTGGATACTCTCCCTTTGTTATCCAGGGCTGCAGTGTCAGCTGTGGTGCTGAGGTGCCTGATTTGGCTAAAATGCTGGTCCGCTGAACAGACATCCAAAAAAGCCCTGACAGATCTTCCCTACCTTGGCGACCGGCTCTTTGGAGCCTCCTTGGATGACATTAAAAATGCCACCGCTGGTAAGAGTACCCTACTCCCACAGGCCAGGAAGGCTAAGGAGACACGCCGTAGGCAAGGGCCCTCTTATTCCACTCACAAACTGCTTTTTCATCCGCCCCAAGCTTCAACGAAACGTCCCCAGCCCGAACCGCAAGCCTGCGAATAAAAGTGCTACCGCATGAAGGTTTGCCCCCACCCATGTCTCGGTTGGGGGGTCACCTTCGGGAGTTTGCAGCCCGGTGGTCCTCTCGGTTATCCGACCAATGGGTCTGCAATCTGATTTCCACAGGCTACAAGATAGTTTCTCTCTTGGCCGCCAAATAGATTCTTCCCCTCCAGCATACCTGTATCCCCGGCTCGCCAGGAGGCCCTCTTGGGGGCAGTAAGAGACCTGCTGAATCGCGGGGTGGTTGTACCGGTTCCGGAATCGGAACGCTTCCAGGGATTCTACTCAAATCTGTTTGTGGTTCCCAAGAAGGAAGGGGTATGTCCAATCTTGGACCTAAAAGCCCTCAATCACTTTGTAAAAATGCAGAGGTTCAGAATGGAATCGGCTCACTCAGTAGTCGCTGCACTCCATCAAGGGGACTCCTTGGTGTCCTTAGACATCCAGGATGCGTGCCTGCACATACCCATATGCCTTCGGCATCAAAAATGTCTGCGGTTTGCAGGCGGGGAAGCCCACTACCAGTTTGTGGCTCTTCCTTTTGGTCTGGCATCAGCCCCCCCGAGTCTTTACCAAAGTATTGGCTCCAATTTTGGCGTTGCTACGGCAATGTGGGATTGCGATCGTGGGATACCTAGACGATCTCCTCCTGAGGGCATCTTCCGCCTCAGAATTAGAGGAGGATGTGGCAATCACCATGCAGACCCTGCAAGAATTTGGGTGGCTGTTGAACCTAAATAAGTCGGTGATTGTACCGACCCAGTATCTGGAGTACCTAGGCTTGCTGCTGGACTCCATGGAAGCGAGAGTGTTTCTCCCTTCAGACAAACTGCAGACTCTCAGATCCGTGGTAAAACTGCTTATGAACCGCAAGTGGTCGTCGCTTCGCTTTTGCATGCGAGTACTGGGACTCATGGTAGCCTCCTTCGAGGCAGTACCTTATGCCCAGTTCCACACCAGAGTCCTGAAGAAGGAGATTTTGACAAAATGGGACAAATCTCCGTTGTCCCTGGATCAACAGATCCAGGTGAGCCAGTCAGTCAGAGACTCGCTGATCTGGTGGTTGAGGTCCCCGGTGATTCAGTCCAGAAAATCGTTCCTACCTCTGAAGTGGACAGTGATCACAACGGACGCCTGTCTATCCGGCTGGGGTGGAGTGATGGGGGTTCAGTCGGCTCAGGGCCTCTGGTCAACGGAAGAATCCAAGTTGCCGATCAATCTGCTCGAATTGAGAGTGATCAGGCTGTGCCTCTCCACATTTGTTTGTTAATATTATTCTCTGGGTTTTTTGTTATTATTATTAATTTTTTGTTGTTATTATTAATTTTCATATACATTCTGTATACATATTTTTGTCAAATAGGTCCGATTGCTAATGCAAACCTAGTTTTTGCCATTAGCTGTGCCCTTTCTTAATATGACATCTGCGTTCAGCTGTGTTTGCCATGGTTACTTCCTGTTGTTCCTTCCAACTCAGATCGAGGCTTGGTTGTAAATGCTGTAACACTTCCATTTTTTTACCTATAACGAGGCTTGGTTTTATTATTGTTTCTATTTAAACGTGATGCGTCAGCGTGTCGCCCACACCCCAGACGACGTCACCGTATGACAAAATGTGCGTCGGGTGGTCTAGACGTGCTGACGCAATTACGTTGACCTTCTGAGCGAACGGGCGCTCGCATGCCGGCCGGCATTTATGCTGTTTTATTGATATGTTTGGCAGTATATTTTTGTTTATTTAAATAAAATTGTCTGCCCGTTTTACGCTATGGGAGGCCTTTTCATTTGTGTTTTTCGAGTCATCATTTAAACCAGTACCTGTCTATATGAAAATCTCCGTGATCCCTCCAGAATAAGCTCTGCAATTAGCTTCAGTCAGGATTGGTGCAGTTCGGGTGACCTTATATATTTAGTGAGCATTTACACCCCCAATCTGGTAAGTGTGCGTTCTTACTGATGATTCACGGTTTTTGGCTTGGTGAAGGTGGACCGCATGATTGATTGGCATCCTCTTAAAGAGATACCCTTTTCACTGCAAGGACTTTGCTTGGACTTTTTTTCATTGGTTGTGGGTTTATTGGTTCACTTATTTATGCACATTTTTTTTTGTTTTTATACTTTTTATATATTTTCACTTATTTAATCAATTTGTCACTGGGATTTCATCAATTTATTTATAATGAATTAATCACTGTATTTATTTATTTAATATATATATATTTTTGTAATCCATCACTTTATTTATTATATTTATATTTATATATATTTTTATTTATTTACAATTGTTTATTCACTTATAGGTATATAACTATGATTGTTTATGAATTTATCTAGATGTATTGTGGTTTACGAATTTGATATTATTAAGTTTCACTTAATTAATTGAAAACTATTTTATTGATTTTTTTGTTTTCATATGGTCCATAAATAGTGACAGTATCAGTGGGTCATTTAGAGTGGGGTAGGTAGCGCAGCCACATTTATTTTTATATGTGCCTCTCCACATGGTCAATGAGACTGCAAGGGCGTCCGATCAGGATCCAGGATCCACTACGGTGGCATATGTCAATCACCAAGGGGGAACAAGAAGCTCAGCCGCTGCACGGAAGGTCGCTCACATACTTCGGTGGGCAGAGAGACACGTGCCGACCCTGTCGGCCATTTACATCCTGGGAGTGGAGAACTGGCAGGCAGACTGAGTCGTCAGATGCTGGACCTAGGAGAATGGGCATTGCATCCGGAAAAATTCAGGTTACTGTGCCTGAGGTGGGGCACACCAGACGTGGATCTTCTGGCCTCCCGTCTCAATCGAAGGTGCCAAGATTCGTGTTCAGGACAAGAGATCCATGGGCAGACACTCTGGTGGCTCCATGGGATCAGTACCAGCTGATCTACGCCTTTCCTCCACTGAAACTGTTACCACGCCTGCTTCGCAGAGTGGAAGCCGAGGTGATCCCAGTGATACTGGTTGCCCCAGATTGGCCTCAGCATCCTTGGTACGCCTCACCTGGTGTGTCTGGTGGCAGACGCTCCCTGGGGACTGCCGTTGCGATAGGACCTTCTGTCTCAAGGTCCGATTCTCCATCCTGCTTTACCATCGCTGGTTTTAACTGCATGGCTAGTGAGAGCCAGGTGTTGAGGAACTGGGGTCTGTTGGACTCGTTAAGAGCATGAAAATTTTCTTCCCGGAAGATATACCATCGTACCTGGAAGGCCTACATCTCCAGTGAGGAGAAAGGATGGCATCCACACTCCTTTTCTATATCCAGGATCCTGCTGTTTTTTTTCAGCAAGGAGTAGACCAGAAATTGGCGCTAAGCACCATTAAGGGGCAAATTTCAGCCTTGGCTGTCTTTTTTCAGCGACCCCTGGCATCTCACTCATTTAGTGAGTACCTTCATTCAGGGGGTTGAACATGTAGTCCCTCCGGTGCGTCCACCGTTACCCCCATGGGATTTGAACCTGGTATTGGCACTTCAAAAACCGCCGTTTAAAAATATCAGGGAGATTCCCCTGTTGACTCTTTCTCAGAAAGTGGTCTTTCTAGTGGCCATCTAGTGGCCATCAAATCGACCAGGAGGGTTTCGGAACTGGCGGCCTTGTCTTGCAAGTCGCCCTATCTGGTTGTCCACAAGGATGAGGTGGTGTTGCGTCCGCAACCATCTTTTCTACCGGAGGTGGTCTCGGCGTTCCACATCAATGAAGATATTGTGTGTTACCATCTTTGTGTCCTAAAACGAAACACCCTAAGGAGGTAGCCCTTCACGCTCTGGACGTGGTTCGGGCTCTGAAGGTGTATTTGTCTGCCACTGCTCCCTTTCGGAAGTCAGACTCACTGTTTGTGTCAGTGACTTGTCCCAAAAAAGGCATGGCGGTCTTGTTGGCCACCATTTCCTGGTGGATCAGGCAGATTGTAGTACAAGCCTTCGCCTTGAAGGGGCAGGTGCCCCCCTTTCCGGTCACAGCCCACTCCACAAGGGCAGTTGAAACACATTGGGCCTTCCGACACCAAGCGTCTGTCGCTCAGGTGTGTAAAGTGGCGACCTGGTCGTCTGTCCACACGTTTACCAAGTTCTACAAGGTAGATGTCAGTGCATCGGCTGATGCCTGTTTTGGCCGCAAAGTTTTGCAGGCGGCCATATAGTTGCAGTTGAATATGCAATATATATTTTCCTTTTTTCCTGGTTTTTCGATAAAAACACAATACCGTTAAGTTAATGTGCTGTTGCATTACATTCTGCAGTTTTTGGTGCGGTTATGGGTAGTCACTCCTGTTGAGGGTACCTTTGGTTTTTGTGGTGGTTTTTTCCATGCACTGTTGTTTTTTGTGGGTAAAGTTTCACTAGTTCCCACTTGCCATGGTGGATGAAGTTTCTATGCTGTTTTCCCACCCCTCGTTTGGCACTGCTTGGGGACGTCCCAATGGCTAAGAAAGGAGCTGTGTCTGTGACTATAAGAGAAAATAGGATTTTTTGTACTCGCCCTAAAATCCTTTTCTCTGTAATTCACGAACCGACACAGCACCCGCCCCTCCTTTTTGTCTTTACGTTATACTGCTTGTTGATGTACTGAGGTCTGTCTGGCAGACTGGAAGGTTGTTGCCCAAGGGACCGCCCCCTGGGCAGAACTAAGTTCTGAGTGTTGTGTTACAACTAATGCCTAGTATCTCCTAGTAATAGGTCAAACAATCCAATGGCTAAGAGAGGAGCTGTGTCGGTCGGTGAATTACAGAGAAAAGGATTTTATGGTGAGTACAAAAAATCCTATTTTTATAATGGGGAATTCCAGCAATTGACGCTGCTATATCTTCTGTAAACAAAATCATGACTTGTCCAGTAGACAATGCTCATATGCTAAAGGATCCAACAGATAAGAAGTTGGAGTTCCCTTTTAAAAAATAAATAAATAATATTTTACTTGCAGTTTCAGTCAGCGCTGGCAGCAATCTGAGTATCTCAGTCCTTATAGGACCAGTTTATAGAGGTACTCAAAGTTATTCCTGATCAGCAGGCCCAGGAGTTGGCCCGGATATCAGAAGTGTGTTTTACAGTAGACGCTAAGATTCTATTCTCCAGGCCTCACGGCTCATGCTAGGGCTGGTACATGTACGTAGATGGTTGAAAAATTGGTCAGCTGAAGCGCCATGCAAAAAGCCCTCGTCTAGTTTTCCTTTTTTATGGCAAATGGTTATTTGGAGATTATCTGGATAAGTATATCCAAAGAATTTCTAATGGGAAAAATTCCCTTTTACTGGTTAAGATCTTTTTTTTTCTTTTCTTATTAAACGTGCTTCTTCTCCAGTGCCAGGGGCATCAGCCTCCAGGCAGTCACAACGGCCTCCACCGTCCGGGTCAGTCCCAGGGTCAAAGGAGGACCTGGGGGAGGAAACTCACAAAACAGAATATTAAAGCCTCCTTATGAAGGGGCGCCCCTGCTCGCTCGCTCGAGAGGGAGGGGGGGGGGGGGGTGTTAGGCTTCTATCGTTTTCAAGGGTCTGGCAGGAACAATGTCAGGACACATGGATTGCTTCCTCAATTTCTCTAGGTTACAAACTAGCATTCCTAGAGTTCCCGTCTCCTTGTTTTCTCAGATCAAATGTTCCCAGAGATCCAGTGAAAAAGAAAGAAGTGTCTCTTTCTAGCTTTGGATCATCTCTTGTCTCAAAGAGTGATATCAATGGTTCCCTTAGAAAAAGCAAGGTTTAGGGTTTTATTCAAACCTGTTCACGGTTCCACAACCAAACGGGGATGTCAGACCCATTTTAGGCATCAAAGATCTAAACCGGTTTTTGAATATCCGTTCTTTTCGCTTGGAGTCAATCCGACCAGTAGTCTCTATTCTACAAGGGGGAGAACTTCTGGCATCAATCGACATCAAGGATGCTTATCTCCATGTGCCGATTTTCCCCTCTCACCAGAAATTCCTACGCTTTGAGGTAGAAAATCTTAATTTCTAGTTTGTAGCTCTGACTTTCAGTCTAGCTAGTGCATGCCAAGTGATTACAAAGGTCCTGGCACCACCTTTGGCCAGGTTAAGGGCTCAAGGTATAACAATACTAGCCTACTTAGATGTTCTTCTCTTAATAGATCAATCGGTAGCCCGCTTAAACCAAACTTTGGTCAGTTAGCTAGCTGGAATACCTAGGTTGGATTCTCAACCTGGAGAAATCCTCCTTAAAACCATTAAGGAGATTACAGTACTAACAGTTTTCTGTCAACTTGGAATGAAAGGGTCCAAGCTCTGGACTTTCCAATGCATTTATCCCCCGATGTGCGTCAGAGCCTCAATTGGTTGATATCCAAGAATCTTCAAAAAGGAAAAATCCTTTATACCACTTACCTGGAAGGTGATAACAACAGATGCCAGCCTTCTGGGCTGAGGAGCAGTCCTGGAAGAAGTATCTATCCAAAGGAAATGGTCCAAATTGGAGATGACCTTGCCCATAATTATTCTAGAGAATCTGGCAGTACATCTGGCCCTCGAGGCCTGGACGCCCAGACTACGGAATTGTCCTGTCAGGATCCAATCTGACAATGCCACAACTATGGCCTAAAAAAGAGGTAAATCATATTCTATCTTGGGCAGAAAACAACATTCCTTGCCTATCAGCAATTTTTCATTCCAGGGATAGAGAATTGACAGGCAGACTGCTTGAGTCTCCAACAATTGTTCCCGGGAGAATGGTCCCTTCACCCCGACATATTTCTGTAAAACATGGGGTATCCTGGATGTGGATCTGTTTGCGTCCAGGTTCAACAACAAGATTGAGAACTTTGTGTCAAGGACAATGGATCCAATGGCATACGGAACAGATGCCTTGGTTTTTCTGGGGGATCAGTTTTTTATTGATCTATGCGTTCCCTCCTGTTCGGCTGCTTCTGCGCCTTTTTGCAGAATCAAGCAAGAAGGGAACGAGGTGATTTGGGTGGCCCAGGAGATCTTGGTTTGCTGAGATTGTAAAGATGGCGGTAGGGGACTCTTGAACCCTACCACTATGGCCAGACCTTCTCTTGCAAGGTCTTTTATTCCATCCTACCTTACAAACGCTAAAATTAGCAGTTTGGCTATTGAGACCCATATTCTGAAAGATCATAGGCTGTTAGCGTTAGTAGTTTCTACTTGGTTAATGCTAGGAAGCTAGCCTCCAGAGTCCTATTCTATAGAATCTGGAAAGCATATGTCTCCTAGTGTGAATCCAGGGGTTGGCACCCTAGGAAATATGTCATAGGTAGGATCTTTGAATTCCTACAGATATTACTCAAGGCCAGCTTCATTCCTAATCCTATTAAATGCCAGATGTCAGACTTATCAGTGTTTTTTCAAAGACCACTTGCTTCACTCTCTCTGGTTCATAACTTTGTTCAGGGGTAATGTGGATTAATCCTCCAGTTCACCCCTGAACCCTTGGGCTTTTATTTTAGTCCTGTCGGATTACAGAAGCAGCCTTTTCAGCCAATATGAGATATTCCATGGGTCCCTTTGATGGGGGAAAAAAATAATTTTCTTGGTTTTCATATCTTCTGCAAGAAGAATATCAGTGGGCTAATCTTTCTTGTAAAGCGCCATATTGGTTTATTCATAAGGATGAGGTTGTATTGCAGCCTCATCCTGAATTCCCACCAAAGGTAGTATCGGGTTTTCATTTACACCAGGATCTTGTTCTGCCTTCCTTTCCAGAACCTCATTTTTGTGGGAGAAAGGTCACTACGTTCTCTTGCTGTGGTGAGAGTGGTCAAGGTCTATTGAAAGTGACTGCTAAGATTCATAAAACAGATGTTTCGTTTGTGTTGCCAGACAGTCCAGAGGACAGGCAGTGTTGAAATCTACCATTTCTAAATGGATTTGTCAAGTGCTTGTTCAAACTTATGGTTTAAAGAGGAAAATTCCTCCTTTTCATATTAAAGCACACTCCACCAGGGCTGTTAGTGCTTGTTGGACAGGGCATCACCAAGCCTCCATGGCTCAGTATCTTGGTCTTCAGTCCATACATTTACCAGATTCTATCAAGTATATGTAAAAGGCATGAGGACATCACCTTTGGGTGCAGTGTACTGCAGGTTGCAGTATGAGTCATCTAGTCTCTTGGTGCCCTACTTTGTTGTGTCTCCCTCCCTTCAGTTGGCATTGCTATGGGACATCCCACATTGTAACTACTATGGCTGTGTGTCCCATGATGTACGATAAGAAAATAGGATTTTTATAACGGCCTACCTGTAAAATCCTTTTCTTTGAGGTACATCACGGGACACAGAAGTCCCTCCATTGCTTTGCTACAAAACTGAGGTACTCCCAGCAGTGGGAGGGGTTATATAGGGAGTGCACTTTTTAATTTAGGGTGTGCCAGTGTCAATCACCTGAAGGTGGCCTATAACCCACGTAGTAACTACTATGGTGTCCCCTGATATACCTCAAAGAAAAAGATTTTACATGTAAGCCGTTATAAAAATCCTATTTTTCTGTATGGAAAGCCACCGTACAATACTCTCAAGGTACACCACTAGGTCTACTCAAGCCAATACCATTGGAAGCCCTTCTCATTCTTACGCCCAACATCAACGTCTCTGACTGGATCAGCAAAGGCATCTCCAACATTGGAATCCTATATCAAAGCTCCACCCTCATGTCCTTCCAAAGACTACAAACTGATTACCACATTGGACACACATATTTTTTCAAATACCTCAGGATGTGCTGGAATCCTCTCTAAAGTACAATGGTCTGATGACCTATTACCATGGCATATAAACACATTCTTCAACCTCAAAACTGCCCGACAACGTGGAATCTCCTTTTGCTATAAACTGCTTACTGGCACCGACCACACTTCTAAGTCACCAACCATGTTACAATGGGAGCAAAAATGACAATGTTCCTACACTCTCCAACAGTGCCATCGCTCATTACTCTGAAAGTCTCCAGATGTCTCCTCCATTGGGAAACTGTCCAAAAATCGTTTCACAACTGTTACCTCACACCATTCAAACTTGCCCGGATCTACCCAAATTCAACTAATCTCTGCTGGAGAAATTGTGGATCCCCAAGAATCCCATTCCACATATGGTGGGACTGCCCAATCCTCACCACATTGTGGAATATGCTCTCCAAACTCCTCCTTTCCATTCTACCAAATCCTGTACCCCTAACACCGCAAATGGTACTATTAGGCCTTGACATGGAATTACGGCCTTGCTCTTCATGCACGATCATCTCCCATGTATTTATTGCAACACGCTTGGCTATTGCCAAAATCTGGAAATCTCCCAACTCCCCCTCTAACATGGAAATAACTGCCCTTTTGAACAACCACTGTCTAATGGAATTTATGCACGCCAAAGCCTACTTACAACTTCCTAGATTCCAAAAAATTGGGGCCTTTGGCTAAAACACCCTAAATGCATACCCCCCATGAATGAACTTCCGCTTAACTAACTCCCAACTCTAAGTAGACCCTCCTTTGATGTAATAACCTGATTACCACCTGTATAACTGTATGTTACTCAATATTTGCTTTGTAACCTGTTCTTTATGTAAAATCTTTAATAAACGTGAGCTGGAAATGAGTTTTCATCCTTCATGATGGGGCTGCACTGACAGGCACCGATGAGGTGGCACTGATGTACACTAATTGATGGTACAAATGGATGCCAATCAGTGCCAAACAATATGCCTGCCAATAAGTTATACCTATTGTGGGCACTGATTGGCATCCCTGGTGGTCCTAGTGGCGTCCCTGGTGGTCCAGTGTGGGCATCCTTGGGGGGCTGCACTGATGATCAGCACAGACCCCCCCCCAATCAGAGGAACAGTTGATCGGCTCTCGGACGCGAGTGAGGAAAAGCTGATCAACGGCTCTTCCTGTTTACACTGTGAGCAGCCGTGATTGGATCTGACGGAGACTCTTTACCTAGATCGGTGTCGCGGTGTGCCAGACTGACACACCTCAACAACGATTGCTGCGATGCGCAGCTTGATATCCTTGGCGACGTCATATGATGTCCGGTCAGGATATTGAAACTACTTTGCTGCTGTCATTTTGCTATATGGTAAGTGGTTAAATGTATTTTTGTTATCTGGATCCTCCACAATTATCTTTTTCCTGACTATACCTGGCATCTCCCACCTCTGTTTTTACAGTTTGACATGGTTGGTGTGTAAATAATAGCCCAGAACAAAATCTGCTACCAGCTCTTAGTCATTGTAAAGTCTTGTTTGTTATTTTTATGGGGGGGGCATTATATTTGCCTGCTCTGTTGCAGTGGATTTGCACAGAGCAGCCCAGATCCTCCTCTTCTCAGGTGCCTCTTCTGTGGGGGGGGGGGGGGGGGGGGGTCGCAGATGACCTCCACACTGCCCTGACCCCTGCCTGATAGAACACCTTTGGCATGAATTGGAATGCTGCTTGTGAACCAGCTCGTCTTGTCCAACATCTGTTTCTGACCTCACAAATGCTCTTCTGGCTAAACAGGCTGAAGTTCCTACAGACCTACTCCAGAATCTTGTGTAATCTCTTCCTAGAAGAGTGGAGGCTGTTATGGCCACAAGGGGGTGTTATGACTCCATGTTACTACCCTGTTAGTTGGAATAGGATATCCAACAAGCTGATCTGGGTGTCCACAAACTTTTTAGGCAGCATTCACACTTGGTGATTTTGATTTTCCAAATCTCTGTAAAATTGCGCTAAAACACGACGTGCATTTGGATGCTATTTATTCTTAATAGCACCCCAAATACGGTGCAGCATTGTTGCACAACAGAATCGTGCAAAAATCACTGCAAAATGTGCAAAGCACGTCGTCCAAAAAAAAGCAGGAGCTTTTTTTTCGGGTGACAAATGCACATAGGGTGGTACAATGTGCAACAGGTGAAAATTGCATTTAAACATGAGATGTACCGTATTTTTCGGACTATAAGGCGCACGTAAAAGCCTAAATTTTCTCCCAAAAACGACCGTGCGCCTTATAGTCCGGTGCGCCTTATATATGACCTGTTGACATCGCTGGAGTTCTTTGTTAACAGTATCTGTCATCTTGACGTAAACCTTCGGACTATAAGGCGCACGTAAAAGCCTAAATTTTCTCCCAAAATCGACCGTGCGCCTTATAGTCCGATGCGCTTTATATATATGGAAATATCCATTTTATCAGCCGGTCGTTGCTAGTGCGCCTTATAATCCAGTGCGCCTTATAGTCCGATGCGCCTTATATATGGAAATATCCATTTTATCAGCCGGTCGTTGCTAGTGCGCCTTATAATCCGGTGCGCCTTATAGTCCGAAAAATACGGTAAGTGGGGCCTAAAGTTTACTTGTGACTTTGGTCCTCGCTGAGTTCCCCTGCAGTGTGTTCAGAGAAAAATCAAACACGTGCACAGCAGACGAAAATGTGCATGTGGTACGGATAAAATCCTTTCCTATGTTTCTAAAAATAAAAGGGGGGGGGGGGGGTGTCTGCCACCATTGAAGTCTTGTTTGGTGTGTAGTTCTCTTTTTGCGTAGGGTGATTTATGATGTGTTCACTTCCTCCTGCATTGTATCTATGGAATCTGCTTTGTGTAGGAACAATGGGCAGTTTGAGTAGAATGTCTCATTGAGACCTGACTATACGCAATTCATGAATAAACCTCATTAACATGCACAATTCATGCTGCACTCTGCCGAGGGAGTGGAGAAAACAATGTGATGTCGGCTCATTTACCCGCAACTGGCAGTGTTTTCCCACCGCTGGAAAGTGTATGCGAGGGCACTGCCATGTGCCTTGTAGGCTGAGGAAGAGTTGAAATTCTTTCCCAGTGCTAATCTTTATTGAAGTCTGGCTGCATTGCAGCTTTTAAGACTTTTTATCAATTTGCAAATCAGCAGCCAATATCATAATTGAGATTTTCACTAGAGGTACAGGAATATACAGTAGATACCTATACTAATCTGATGGCTTCAGTTGTCATGATCAGAGCTTCAGGAAATCCTGTTAACCTGATTTAACCCGTAAAAAACTTTTTTTTTTACTACAGTTTGTGTCCCTGTAGAGCAGGGGTAGGCAACTTTTTAGATATACCTGGACTATAGGGAGGAAATCAAGGGGGGAGTTTGCACTTAAAAAAACAAAACTATCAAGCCCCCAATAAAAAGATGGCATGAAAAATGCACGGTGTGTCACAGTAGTATACTCTTTCTTATCACACCCCACATTTGTGTCCTCTGTCCCCTCACATCACCCCCCCCCCCCGTAGAGTCCTCTGCCCCTTTCACATCACCCACCTCCCCGCACTGTGGCTTTCTCTGCCCCCTCCACATCACCACCCCACTGTAGTGTCTGCTGCCCTTTCGCAATACGCCCCCCCCACTCTGTAGTGTCCTCTGTCCCTTGGTATTATCCCCCCCTCATATTGCAGGGTACACTGCCCCGTCACACCACTGCCCTGTAGCTTTCTCTGCCCCCTTCACATCACCACTCCACTGTAGTGTCTGCTGCCCTTTCGCAATACGCCCCCCCCACTCTGTAGTGTCCTCTGTCCCTTGGTATTATCCCCCCCCCCATATTGCAGGGTACACTGCCCCGTCACACCACTGCCCTGTAGCTTTCTCTGCCCCCTTCACATCACCACTCCACTGTAGTGTCTGCTGCTCCTTAGCCCCTACCCCACAGCAGTGTCCTCTATGTTGATGGGGACAAGGGCCTCTTCCCGATAATCCTGGGTGGTAGTGTGCGGGTCTAAGGGCAAGGGTCTTAATGGAAAATGGAAGCTCCCTATAACAAGATAGCGGCCATAACCCGGTATATTCTTAAAGGGCAGGTGATCCGCTTTCAGATAAAAGTGGGCCCTGCAGCGGACTCACCGTGAGATCACTTTTATTGGCGGCAAGAGAGGTGCCCACCCCCCTCCCATCACGTTCTGGACATCTCCGCCGCTTACCGGAGACAATCCGATCCTTTCCCCTCTGAGGCACTGTATCAAGTGAGGAAAATGGCCCCCACTCAAACGATGTTGGATGACGGAAGTGACATCAAATGTCACTTCTGCGCAACAGCCTTTAAAGGGACATTTTGTTTAACTACTTAAGGATCGCCTCGCACTGATATACGTTGGCAGAATGGCACAGCTGGGCACAAGCACGTACGTTGCCCTTTAAGTGCCCAGCCGTGGGGTGCGTGTGCTGCCGCCGGCACACTCGCGGCTCAGTGACAGTGGCCATGGGACCCGCGGACCCGATCGCCGCCGGTGTCCTGCAATCGGGTCACAGAGCTGAAGAACGGGGAGAGGTAAGTGTAAACAAACCTCTCCTTGTGCTTCCTAGTGAGCCTGTCACTGATCGTCTGTTCCCTGTCATAGGGAAAGACGATCAGTGATGTCACACGCCAAGCCACGCCCCCGACAGTAAAAAACACACACACACACACTTGACCCCATACACTGCCCCCTAGTGGCTAACCCCTTCACTGCCAGTGACATTTTTACAGTAATCGGTGCATTTTTAATCGCACCGATCGCTGTATTAATGCCAATGGTTCCAAAAATGTGTCAAAATTGTCCGACGTGTCCACCATAATGTCACAGTCACAATAAACATCGCTGATCACCGCCATTACTAGTAAAAAAATAAGATGATTAATAAAAATGCCATAAAACTATCCCCTATTTTGTAGACTCTATAACTTTTGAGCAAACCAATCAATAAACACTTATTGCGATTGTTTTTTTTTTTTTAACAAAAAAATTTAGAAGAATACGTATCGGCCTAAACTGAGGAAAACATTTTTTTTAAATATATTTCTGGAGGATATTTATTATAGCAAAAAGTAAAAAATATTGATTTTTTTTCAAAATTGTCACTCTATTTTTGTTTATAGCGCAAAAAATAAAAACTGCAGAGGTGATCAAATACCACCAAAAAAAAGCTCAATTTATGGGAAAAAAAGGACGCCAATTTTATTTGGGAGCCACGTCGCATGACCGCGCAATTGTCAGTTAAAGCGACGCAGTGCCAAATCGCAAAAAGGGGCTTGGTCCTTTTAGCTGCATATTGGTCCGGGGCTTAAGTGGTTAAATTACTGGTATTGCATTTAGGTGTAAAATGTGAGATCTGAGGTCTTTATGACCCCAGATCTCACATTAAAGAGGCCCTGTCATGCTTTTTCTTTTTCCGATTTTTTCAGATTCTGAGTGCTCCTGTTTTAGTAAATATCCCCCCCCCCCCCCCCAAGTATTGCAATGGTTGCCATTTTATTCTCCAGGGTGTCTGGGCAGGAAATATGTATGCATGCACACATGCACGTACGTTTTTTGGTGGGGAGGTGTCATCTTCTCCCACCTGTCGTTGTGTCAGCTCTGTTCTCTGGTGGTTCTTATATAGCCATGGGGTGTGGCCATCTGATGATCCTGCACCTTAGAATGTCACTTCACAAGGGGTGGAGTCTCATGGTGGCATCACTGGATGCCCACACCCCATGGCTATATAAGAACCAGCAGAGAACAGAGCTGGCACAACAACGGAAGCCAGCAACAAAAGGAGTACCGGGTTAGCAGCAGAGAAGACCGGAGGAAAAACACACCACTGGGGGGAGAAAGCACGTTGAAGATTTTTAATAAAGGACTTGTGAAAACCGTCTTTTGTCTTTATTTGTACTACACTGATGTGTTTTTTTTTTTTTGGTGAATAGGTAGGGGTACAACATACTCCTTAACATGGGGAGGGTGGGATCTGAGGGCCCCCCCCCCCCGATTCTAATAAGCCCCAGTCCGCAGATCCCCCACAACCACTGCCCAGGGCTGTTTGGAAGAGGCTCTTGACCGCATGAACATGAGGACAAGGTGCTTTGGAGTGGGGAATGTGGAGCCCCCAGGCATGTACTGGCCATAGGGACTATAGGGAGTTTCCCGGTGGGCCGATGGCTCAGTGGGCCGGTTTCAGTGACAGCCAGTGGCATCGTTGGGGGGACTTTTGGGGCTATAGCCCCCGAATCTGGGGCCCATAGCCCCAAGTCAGTCCAGGATTCCCCAACCACAGGGTCCCGGCCCACTACCTGCCCTCTTTCTGGTGACCCTGATGTAAGGAGGGGCTTTTTGGGGACCCTGATGTAAGCCAGGGGCTCTCTGGGAAACCTGATATAAGAGAGAGGCTCTCTGTGGACCCCGGATGTAAGGGGGGGCTCTGTGGGGACCCGGATGTAAGGGGTTGGCTCTCTAGGGACCCTGATGTAAGGCGGGTGATCTCTGGGGACTCTGATGTAAGAGGGGCTCTCAGGGGACCCTGATGTAAGGGGAAGGCTCTCTGGGGACCCCGATGTAAGTGGGGGGCTCTCTGGGGACCTAAATGTAAGGAGGGGCTCTCTGGGGACCCTGATGTAAGGGGGGTTCTCTAGGGGCTTTTTTGCGCAATTGCATACAGTTTATATACTGTTTTTTGTGTGTTTGCAAAATTAAAGTGGGCCAGTCTGGATGAAGTCCAGGGCCAAATTTTTGTCCCAGTCCAGCCCTGGGAGCCCCCCTGCCCCAAAGCACCCCCCATGTTGAGGGCATGTGGCGTGGTATAGCCCAGGAGGTGGGGACCGCTCACTCATTTCTCTTCTCCCCTTCTCAGGCTGCATGCTTGGATAAGGGTCTGGTATGTATTTTGGGGGGGGCCCCCATGCTTTTTTTTCTTCTACCCCTTTTCTTAATTTGAATGCCCTGTGTGCATGGGGACCAAATCTTCAAGTGGGCATTATGGCATCCGATCGACACACGTGGTTTCCCAATTTTAATAGTAGAACAAAACTGGATTTAACCCTTCTCCAAAAGAAAGCTCAAGTTAGAAATGGTATTAAATCCCCAATTAAACATACTGATGCTGTTCTTCTGCCTATTAGTGCATGAGCATTGTTTACTACATTCAAGATGTGCCTCTGGGGGTTAACAATCAGTTGCCAGCATGTCAGCTTTCAATTGCGTGGGGTCATAGTTGGTCACGTGTACAGCACCAAGGCAACTGTAGATCTAAATAGAAGCCAAGATGGCCGCTTCCTTGGTGTATAGGAGGGTGTTGTTTTGCTTGAACATTACGTTATAGTAAAAATTGCACCTCACAAGAATTTGTCCCAGAGAAATTATTTCTTGGATTATCCGGCTGCAAAATTGTTTAACTTATCAACTTGAGAACAGCCGGGGATGGTTTGGGTTTTTATTTTAATCCTTAAAGGGGTTGTAAAGGCTTAAGGTTTTTTTACCTTCATGCATTTTTTACATGAAGGTTTTTTTTCGCCTTTAGTATGCAGCTCCCCCCCACTTAATACTTGGATAAATGAGCATAAGTATACTGGCTTTATTAAACAATAGTTTTATGTTAGTGTGCCAGATATACACCCCCCCCCCCCCCTTAATACTTGAGAACAATCTTGATCCAGTGATCTGTACAAGAACAGCTGCTCTCCCAGCTCTTTCCCTCCTCAATGGTTTAGAGACAGTCCGGCTGCTTTCAATCACAGCAAGTGGGGAGTGCAAGCCCCATTTCATGTGTCTTATAGACACAGAGCAGGGCTCAGGAGCAAGCATGCAGGAGTGCCCCCATAGCAAGCAGCTTGATATGGGGGCACTAGCCAGGAGCAGCGGCAGTGACCTGAGAAAAAGAGGATTGGGACTACTCTGTGCAAAACCGTTACACAGAGCAGGTAAGTATACCATGTTTGTTTTTTGTTTTTTTAATTCCTTTAATATCACTTTAAACCACTAAGGGTAACATAGAATGAGGTAGAGGGCTGTTTGCGGCCCATGAAACACCAGTATGATATGCCTAGCTTAGGCAAAAAATGAACACTGGGCCTCTAGGTGTCAGTCTTTCTGACTTATTGTTTACACTGGATTTTGCACCAGACACTGATTAATGTAAGATTGCTATGTCTGTCTGTAGGTGTGCTGTCTGACAGAGCCTTTTGTTTCAAATTTAGGGGAGTGGTTTTTGCAGCGGGTCCACAACGCATAATTCCCATTAATACGGCCATACTTATAAGAGGACGGGTGATGTACGTAGGCTCCGTCTCGCTGACAAAGTTCCTGTTAACATAACACGTACGGGGAGGAGCCACATTCTGACAGCACCCACTGACGACCTGCGTCTCATACACTGCAGAGCCTGCTCAGGAAATGCGCTTTTACTTAAAGTGGTTGTAAACCCTTACAAAGCACTTTGACCTACAGGTAAGCCTAGATTAAGGCTTATCTGTAGGTCCAAGAAATATCTCCTAAACCTACACGGTTTAGAAGATATTTGGCAAAACACAGGCACCGCTGTCTACGGCGCATGCGCCGTAGATAGCGGCGCGCCGCTGTCAATGGCGATATGCCGCGAGTGGCGGCTCCCGTGCGCAAGCGTGGGAGTGACGTCATCGCGGCTTCGTTGAATGACAGTGGCGGAGCAGCGAGACCCACGAGAAGATGGATTCTCCAGACTACAGGGGGCAGCAGTGACTTCGCTGGCTCTTGTGTCAGGTAAGTGACACATAATGGACTACTATGCAATGCATAGTAGTCCATTATGCTTTACCTTTGCAGGGAATCAAAGAGGAAGTAAACCCATCAGGGTTTACTTCCTCTTTAAGCCTTTTGTGAGTAGCCATTTTATTCATGAAAATAAAGCTTTTTACAACTTATCAGTGAGCACTTAGATTTGTTTTGTCTAACCATTTACACTCCTGGGGAAATCGAGTGGAGGGCCTGGACCCTGCCTGGAGGTTTTACCCGTATGGGACGTGTGTTTGACCATCTGTTAGCTCAGTGGCCCACATCTTGAGGGGAGCGAAGGGTGTGCTCTG
Source organism: Lithobates pipiens (assembly GCF_037356315.1). Taxonomy (NCBI): domain Eukaryota; kingdom Metazoa; phylum Chordata; class Amphibia; order Anura; family Ranidae; genus Lithobates; species Lithobates pipiens. The sequence continues at coordinate 81,257,519 of NW_027507791.1, read as the reverse complement.
GAGGTGGAGGGTTTTATCACCATTGCATCTGGATTTGTGTTCTGTCATGTGGAATCTTTCAGTGCTTGCTGTGACTGTTAGTCCACCTCCTACTCTTTCTGGACTATTATTGGATTTTATAAGACTTTTTATAGTTATGTTTTATATGCGCTGCACTTCTTTTTATACTATAAAAATTAACATTCCACTTACAAATGTATGAACAGTGAAGCAGCTTTAAAATGAAACTAAATGGAAAAAAAAGGTTCTGGCTGTTGCAAGGACCAGATCAGTTACCTCTTAGCACTTGTACACACGGTCGGAGAATTTGTCGGAATGAGTCTTATCGGACCGTGTCGTCAGATAATCCGACTGTGTGTGGTATGCATCGGACTGATTCCGTCCGACCCAATTTTCCAACATGTTGGAAATATTTCCCGACCAACTGGGCCGGACGGACCTAATCCGATCATCTGTAGAGCATTTTCATCGGACCAAGTGCCACGCATGCTCAGATCAAATTCCTACATCAAAGCTATTGGCTACTGGCCTGAATGTAGTCCCATCGTAACGAAATTACGTCATCACGTTCTGAAAGATCGGATTTTTCGCCAACTTGGCCCGACCGTGTGTATGCAACAGTTTCGGACACAATCCGTCGGACTAAATCCGACGGGCAAAATCCAACGGATTTGGTTGGTAAAATCTCCGACCGTGTGTACAGGGGCTTATGCTGTTGCCACAAGGCCTAGATAGCTGCTGGGAATGCTTAAAAAAAAAAAAAAAAAAAAAATCCTAGGATGATACCCAAAGCCAGTGGCGGCTGGTGCTCAATATTTTTTTGGGGAGGAGGGCAGCAAACCAGTGCTCCTTGCTCTGGGGCATTGCTTCTCCTCCCAGACCGAACATGAAGTTGGTCCTAAGACTCCCAGCCAATCGGGCCTCAGGACCCGCTTCCTGATTGGCCAGGAGGAGAATAAGGAATACCAAAGCGACTATTAATTCGCTATTGTCACACAACTGGGTGGGCTCAGTGTGCTGTGCTCTGTGCCCTGAGCCCACTTTTTTTTTCTGAAGTCAATTAGACACTCTGGCCCTAAGGCTGGATTCACACCTATGCATTTTTAGTGCTTCTTGCATTTTGCAGATTTGCACTACAGAACGTGTTTCATAGGAAACCACGTTAAATGGACTGTAGTGCAAAACTGCAAAATGCAAAAAACACTAAAACTGCATAGGTGTGAATCCAGCCTAATCATGCGCTTAAAAAAAAACAAAAAAACAACCCATATTGAAATCCATGCGTCTGGCGCCCTGCATGTAGATTAGGGGCCCCTAATGGATGGGCCGCCACTGCTCAAAGCCAATTTAAAGTATAATTAACGGCAACATTTTTCTTTTTAGTTGGAGTGGAGGGGATAAGAACACCTGTCAGTGATTATTGCTACCTGTGCCCCTGTCTATTTGTCCGGTTTACCATTATCATTAAAAGTGGAAGTAAAAGAAAACCCCAAATTTTGAGGTGTCAGCAGAAATGTAATAGAGGGGAACTCATCCACGGGGACACTAGTTCTGGTGAGCTGGGGGTCCCCCACGGAATTACCCTAAATTGTAGGTATTTCTTCTTACATTCAGTTTGGCTTCCTCTTGGGACAGTAAGTAAAGGTAAATCTCCACAATGGGAGACAGATGGTGAAAGAAAAAAAAAAAATGTGCAACATGGGCATACACATCATAATTCTAACACTATAGTTCTACTCCATTAGCATAAAAACAAAACTAAACTGTACAAATTCCAAACTCAAGCTGAAGCACGATCGGGTTGCAATCAAAAACTACATACAGATAAAAGATCTTGTAGTCAATATAATCACTACACACAAACTTAAATGTAAAACACACAGAACACCTGAGTTGCAGACATTCTCGAGGCTATTTAACCAGCACTGAAGCCAATATAACAGCCAGGCAAGTCATGTCTGTTTGCCAATTTGATGTCCTAGCTACCATTCTTTGTCAGGAATCTTTTGCTGAGAAAACATTTTGATCGGGGATCCTTAGAGACCGAGATTGCATCAAGTGTGGCTCCAATTGATGATAATATGTCTTCCTCGTTCTCATTTGATCATCTTATTATGGTTTCTACTTTAGAAAGTTTAGTATCTGAATCTGATGTGGGGTCTCATGGGATTAGAAATTGTCTCATCTCCACTGGAGACAGATATTTCTATCCCATTCAAGCTAGGTGTGAAGTGGTAGACTCAACAGGTAGTAGAGGTGGAGCTCACAAAACTTAAAGAGCTGACAGAGTCTCAAACACATTGTGTTAAATGTAACTTAAGTAAAGGAGAACATGAGGCACTGCAAAAACTAGAACGGATATAATAATCCGTAAAGCAGATTAAAAGGTGGAGCAGTTTTTAAATACAGAAGACAATAAGTCGAAAGCACTTTGACCAGTGATGGCGAACCTTGGCACCCCAGATGTTTTGGAACTACATTTCCCATGATGCTCAGCTACATTGCAGAGTGCATGAGCATCATGGAAAATGTAGTTCCAAAACATCTGGGGTGCCAAGGTTCGCCATCACTGACTTAGAAAATTAAATGACACTAGCACCTATAGGCCACTGGCTTTGGATCCTGATAGTATTCAATGGGGCTTGTTGCAACTTTTGGATGAAGGTGGAGAAATGTGAGTTTTAGAACAGAGGATTATTGATTTCCTATTTACAGATAAACCTGTGACCCCAATATTCCACCACCTTCCAAAGGTACACAAGCAACAATCCCCTGTTCAGGGATGCCCAATAGTAGCGGGCATTGGCTCCCCATTAGAAAGACTCAATGAATGGGTTGATGAGCATTTACAACCCTCAGTCAAACACTTACCCAGTTATCGTAGAGATACAGGACATTTACTGGCACATACACGAGATAAAATGGTCGGCCAATAGTTGTTGGAGCACAGTGGATGTTAAAACACTATACTCCTGCATACCACACCACTTGGCACTCTAAGCTGTTTAATATCATCTTACACGTTATGGTTGTTATAAGCGGGAGTTATGTGAATTTCTGTGCATGGCCATAGAATTCCTGCTAAAATACAACAATTTAATGTTTGACTCCAAATTTTATTTACATTGCCGTGGCGCATTGATGGGTTCAAAATGTTCCCCTTCTCTTGCAAATTTGCACATGGGTTGGTAGCAGGAGATTTTACTCTTCTGCCATTGTAACCCATATAGAAATTCATTGATGGGTATTGTCGATTTCGAGATGATTTGATATTCGTATGGAAGGGGCCAGCCCATGTATTGGACTCATTTTTGGCTGATCTCAATACCAATTATCTGAATTTGGAGTTCACCCACACTTCAGATCCGGTCAGTATTGATTATATGGATTTGACTTTGGTGGGATGTGTGGATAGTGGAATGGTCTCTACCAAAACCTACATGAAACAGTGGGCAAGTAACGCACTCCTGCTGGCATTGAGTGGTCATCCAGCGCATACAGCATGGGCACTGCCAACAGGTGAGTTCATTAGAGCAAGGAGAAATTGTTCCTCTCATAAGGATTTTGCTAAAGAATGTAACATTGTTTCTCAGTAGGTTGAGAGAACGGGGATATAGCGGACATTTGATAGAGGCAGAAGGTTGGCACAAAATAGAGATCGTGGTGATCTGATTGGGCTATCCTCTTTCATCAGTAAGAGGACACGGTCCCGTGGCAGGGGAGGTGTTCACTTTGTAACCACTTACTCACAACAATACAACTAGGTTGTCTCTATCATTAAACACTGCCTCCCTGTCTTATATGCGGACAATACTTTTCATTACATTTTAAGACAGGGGTGGAGTTTTTCTAGTAAGAAAGCTCCTACTTTAGGTTCTATGCTTTCCTCCTCTTTATTTCGTTCCATTTCATGGTTGGGGACAGTGGGTTCCTATCCCTGTGGTTATAACACCTGTAAACACTTTAGACACAGAACAAGCAAGTCTGTTATTTCTTTTTCATCAGGTATCCAGTTAAAAGTTGTAATTAAAAGATGACTGTCTACCTAATTGATTGCAGTACTTGTAGAGTACAGTATGTGGGATGCACTATTCACAATTCAAGTATTAGAATATCAGAACACTACAATGACACTGTTAATAGCAACGTAAAAAAAATATTTAAAATGTGTCTAAACACTTCAGAACTGTTCATGGTGGTAATCTGGATTCTTTTGCTTTTAGCAGTCTGGAACAGGTGAGAAGATCTGTTGGGGGGGGGGGGGGGGGTTAACACAATGGCCGATTTTCGTTCAATGTGTACAGTAATACATAATTAAATGTATTTGATGGACATGGCTGGAAGGGTCATGTACTCTACCGCTTCCTCTGCTACTACGCTAGTACATAGCTACGTTTGCCTTTGTTGTTGGAGAATTTTTGTACAGGTTCATATAATTTTTGGGTTATATCATGATACTCACCTACGTAGAAAATCCAGACAATTGCTTGTTTGATTTTCTCATTGTGTGTACTAGGCTTTACTTAAGAGAAACGTTACAATACATTTCCTTAAGTGAAAAAGTTCTCTATTATAGTACATAACTTCCCCCACACTGGGAATCTTTATAGCAGTGGTCATCAACCCTGTCCTCGGGCCCAATAACAGGCCAGTTTTGCAAGATAACTGAAATACATCACAGGTTATATTATTTGCTGCTCAGTGATTGCAGTATTCTAGTCTGCATCTCCCCAAGGTAATACAGGCATACCCCACTTTTAAGTACACAATGAAGTTAATTTACTAAAGCTGGAAAGTGCAAAATCAGGCTCGCTTCTGCATAGAAACCAATCAGCTTCCAGGTTTTGTTATCAAAGCTTAATTGAACAAACTGGAGTTAGAAGCTCATTGGTTTCTATACAGAAGTGAGCCTGATTTTGCACTTTCCAGCTTTAGTAAATAAACCCCATTGTGTACTTAAGTGGGGTATGTCTGTACATAAAACCTTGCCTGTTAGTGGGCCCTGAGGACAGGGTTGATGACCACTGCTTTATAGGACAGACCAAAAGCACACCAGCAACTTGTTACACTTTCAAAAACCTTTATGAAACAAAAAATGAAGACTGGCACTTCCAAACATTGTCTTGTCCTCCAAAAACATTCAGAAAGAGACCAGCTTGACCCTCAGTACACAAAATTCTAGTAGTCGATCCTGTTGGAGGGCATGTATCCTCTGTCTTTGCTGAATACTATAAATATAAAATTTACTTTGCTGCATACTATAAATATAATATAATGGATAAATCGTACTGTGACATAATACAAGTACAACAGTCAGTGTTATCTATACAACGTTTTAGGGTTGGGGCGCTTTTATCACCAGGTCAATTAAAGCTGAAAACAATTGCGCCATTCTCTTTTCTAATATGTCATGTAGTTACAAGAGGCCGCGAGCATCCGCTCATGAAAACAACAGCCGATGCTGCTATTTTTCGTCTTTGTTTTATTGTGCTGGCAGTGCCAGAAGCTTGAGGAAGAGTGACTTGTGCACTGCAGATATGAAGTTTGGTGCAGCGTGAGTATCTGCATACAGCTGCTCCCGAGACCAAACTAATCAGGCCACCATGGCCAAGCACACAATGGCCTTTTTATTTATCACCAAAGACATGATTCAGACAACCTCAATCACCGTAATTGCCCCACACAGTGGGGTTCTAACGATGGTATGCAGTCAGATCATTTTAGAACATACAGGCTCGCCTTCCATCTCCCTTCTCCGGCATTTGTAGTGCCTCCGAGTTTAATTGATAAAAGTTTATAACTTCGCTCCTTTCACCCTAAACAAATATGAATACAAACAGCAGTTGGGCTCAGCGGCAATCCCACCATTTGCTTTAAAACCAAAACAACAATTATCATAATAAAACTTAATGAACTTTGTTTACTCTCTTTTTCTTCTGTTAATGGGTTTTCACTTAACTGTTGATAACATCTGGTTGCCTGGCAAACTCCGCTTTCATTTGGCATTACAGCATTTAACGCCAAATCTCGTCTACCACCTTCCATTAAAACTCCTGCCATAGAAGGCTGAGGTTAGGCTTCGTGTTTATGTTTAGTATCTAATTGCATACTTATCGATCTTACTACCAAATAGGATGGTTTCCAATTATGCCAGTCAGATGTCCTCGAATCCTTCACGTCTATAAACGGAGCACAGAATCTGTCACGGGCCCAGTAAAAAGAAAAGAAGGTTTTGTAGAGTTTCCTGTTCTATTTTATAATGAGAAAAATGACTAAAACTTTGTAAGTACCTCTAGAGTTTCTTACCAGTATTAGGAAGGAAGATTTGTAAAAAGGCACAACTTTATCCTTTTGCGTTGTTTAAAAAAAAAAAAAAAAAATTTTAATAAAAATATTGTACCTCTTTTAAATTTTGCTATTTATACTATTTACCAAACTTAAAAAATAAATATACAACTGTGATTTTGATTAAACATCTTAGCTTGTGGTCTTACATGTCTTAAATTTCTCCTATTTGGGGAATACATCAGGGCACTTAATCACAGCCTTTTGTAATCCAAGCATTGTCATGATCACGAATACCATGTTAAAAGTCATCGCATTTTGGGTAGACGTATTTGCATTTGATGTTTTGGCTATATGTATTTAAAAACAAAAAAAAATAAAATTTCTGGTACTGGCTCCATGCAGACAAGATGCCCCAGAAAGGAAAACGTAGGGAACAAAATTTTCCATTTTAATTCCTTCTGGAGGACCTTTATCATCTCAAGCATGCCAGCCCATTTTATTGGTAAGATGCACGCTTATACTTTATTCTGCTCTTTACTGTAACACATGGAGAACTTAAAGCAGACCTATTGTAGTAAAATTTTATGTTAAACTAACGTTAACATTATTGCTGCAGCAATGCAAAAATAACAAAGGGGAAGTATAACTTTGCCATGGTCTCCTGCTTTGGACAGCCCTGTGAATAAATGCTGGAATTTGGCTTAAAGGCAGAACGTTTTTTTTTTTTTTTTGCATTAACCTCCCTGGCGGTATGATTTTAGGTGCTGAAAGTGGTACAATTATTTTGCATGGAAATATGGTGTTTTATATTGTAGGCCTGCAATTCTTAGGAATAACTCTCTTAAATCTGTTCAAACAAGAGTCTAGTAGACATCCCGGGTATGATAAAGTTTATAATATGATAAATAACTATAAGTAATGATAGCAAATAATAAAAATAATTCAATAATGTAATCAAATCCAAAAACAGAAATTTGCTAATTTGCAGAATTGTCGCTGTCATTAGATTTAGTGTTTGATGACAAATTTCCCCACAAATCGCTATCGCTCAATTCTGCAAGTGATTCTAATTTATTATTGCTGTTTTCTAGCTGGTCTAAAATCACTTTTGACATAAAGGGACACGTTTTGGTTGCTATGGGCAATCTCCAAATTCCAGGCAGAAAAAAAAAAACAGTATTTATAATATAAAAGTGCATGCAGGGCACTGGACAGGCCACTAGGGACAAAGGGGATGTGTATTTTTTTTTTCACAGTACTGTAATCTGTAAGATTACAATACTGTATGTGCATTGTGTATTTTTACTTTTTTGAATTTGGCGCCGATCTCCACTCCCGTGCGTCATAACATCGCAGGGAACGGAGCTCGGCGGCACTCTGGCACTGTGTGAATCAAGCGGAGGCCGGCTCGCACACACAGCGGGTAAGTAACCTCTCCCTGTATCCAGTAATGCGATCTGGCTCGGGGTTACCGCTCGTGGTACTGAAATCCCAGCCCGAGCCAGACTCAGGATTGCCGCCAGGGAGGTTAAGATAAAAAAAAACTTCTGTGCGTGTACTGTGTAGCAGCCCCCCCCCCTTACCTATCTGAGCTCTTTCTCTTTCCAGCAATGTACACGATCCCCTCAGCCATTCAGGAGGAGTTTACTGGATGACAGAGAGCAGCAGCACTATTGGCTCCCATGGCTGTCAAGCAAAGTTAGTCAGCCAATCAGGGGAGAGAGGGACAGGACCAGGTCAGGGCTCTGCGACTGAATGGATACACGGAGCTGTGACTGGGCTTGGGTGACAACCTGTAGCAAGCTGCTGGCTGAGGGGCACTCAAAAGAAGGAGGGGCCAGGAGCAGTAAAGAGGGACCCAAGAAGAGGAGGATCTGGGCTTCTCTGTGCAAAACCAACTTCAGGAGGAGGTAAGAATAACATGTATTTTTTTTTTTCAAAGCAAGCCTTTACAATCACTTTAAGGAGTGAAGATGATCAGCACTAGCAAGACACCCCTTCTATAAACCTCTGGGTGAGATCATGTGACTGAATGTCACAACAGGTATTGTAATGCACTAAAGCAGAAAATTGCATGAAATACCATCATTTTCCTTTACTGGTGCCAATCCATGGCAGCATACCTGTTGTAGTATGCTCCATGTTGGCACCAGGAAAACAGAAAATAGTTTCAAATACTTAGCGGAACTTTCCTTTCCATGCATCAATGAATGACAGCATACTACCACATGAATGCTGCCAAGTTGGCACCAGGAAAGTGTACTTAGAGCACTTTTTTTAGTTGTAGGTAGAGCAAAGCTGGGTTAAAAGCCTTAAAAGGTTATTTTTTTTCTGCTATAATCACTCTGTAAATGTTTCCCTTCACTCCCCATCTTGGAGACGCAACTGGAAACGAGGAAATCTCTTTAAAGTGAGCAGTGGTAGTACAGCAACAGGGTCCCCCATAAAAAATTTTTCCCCTCTTCTCATGTGACTGCTGAGAAGAGGGAAAAAAAATTTGGATTTCTTCCAGAACAAGTACAGAGGGTGACTATCCCCAATGGATACATAAGATAGGAATAACAGGCTCACTATCATAAACTAAAGAAAAAGATTTTGCACTGGAAGACCACTTTAAGAGATTTACATTCTACTGTTACTTTTATGTGCTCCAGCAAGATTGTATGTTTATATCCATTAAAGGTTATTGGTTGCCGTTTTGTTTACAGTGTTTTATTGGAAAATGAGAGGTAAAACCCGAATAGCATTATGATGGTACTTCTATGAGTTTACTAATGAGCAGTAGATATATATATATATATATATATAAAAAAAAAAAAGATTGCCACCATCTTGGTCAAAGCTACCCTAAAATATATACAGTATATAACATGCGTTTTCAAATTTTTTGCAGAAAAATGTTGAGTAAAGAAGGCTTTTGGAGATCACTCAAATCACATATGCATAAAGAAGCTCATAAAAGAGGTAAAAATAAAATCTTGAACATGCAAATTTGGCTTCTGAATAGCCAAAGGAAGATCTACATCTGTAGAGTCGGATTTAAACATTGTTGGATAAAAAAAAAAAGGGTATAGCACTCAGATTTATGATGTTCCAATTAGCACATTAACAATCAGACATTACCGTGAATCAGCTTATTAGATGTTAATTATTAGGACTGTTTTTTGCTGCAATGGTTCGGCTTTTTATTTTTTTCAACCTCTTTGAATCCAATGAAACACACTTTGCTGTAAATAATCTAGATGAACTTTTTCCATAACAATGACAAACAATATGAAACTTTTTGGATGGGTGTATATGCACTCTCAGTATAAAAGTTTGTCACAACTGAGGGTAGCTTTAAGAACTTTATTGAAGTTGACAATTCACTGGTAACAGGAAAGGCCAGCAGAAATAGCTCCCCCTTCATCAGGGCTGTAATGGTTGATGTGATTGGAACAGACCTGGAATCAGGATGTGGTTAAGTATGGGGACCATTAGATGCTGTCAAATTGTAGAGTCGCAACATGTCCATTACCAAGTGCTCCTCTACACCCATCCAAAAGTCTTCTGCAGAGCGCCTATTCCACTATAGAGAGGCAGAAGCCTGATACCCCAGCAAGGTTCACTTACACCCACCTCTAATGGGTACAAACCTCCAAGGTTAGCAGCATAGCTCACAGGATTTCTGTTAATACAAGACCGCCTACTGGTCCAGTGCTGTGACAGACTCACATTAGAAACATATGAAAACAACCATTTTACAGAAACCAGGCACTTTAGATAAAAAAAAAATCCTTATTTATTTTATGAATCCAGAGGGATAATTTGTATTAAAAAAAGGCTACTGCTTAAAAACATAAAAAAATGACAGGGATTTTCTAAATTATTTTTATTTTTTGTTCCTTTTTTTGGGGAAATTTTGGATTTTCCTACCCCACCCACTTAAATAAAAATGCAAACTGCATTACAGATAGTAAAATAAACAGCATTAAAAAAAATAATAAAAATAAGAGAAAGCAATCTATAACCAGGTACATTCATGTGCAAAAAAGACAGGTTAAGTTCTTTTTTTTTATAAAAATAATATAAGTAACAATACAAATGGGGAACAATACACTTAGAATAATTATAAAATAAAAAGTTCACTTTATAAGATAGGTACATTATTCAGATTTTCATATTTTGGTCAAACATTTCTTTTAACTGTATGCAGCCTGTAAAGTGTATAAAATGCTGCCTTGCCTATACTTGTGACAGTGGTTCTTTAAGTTGTGTATTTCACTACAGCCTGATTTTTTTTTTTTTATTTTTTTTTAACTCTTAAGGGGAATTTTAGAGGCAATTTGGGAATTTTTTTTTTTTTTTATTTGAAATGGAAACTATAATCTTTTTACAGTGTCTTTACATATATGAATGTGATCAAACGTATTGTAAATCTATCAGAGAGTGTAATATAAAAACAATTTTTGTGTGCATTTTTTTTTTTAAATATATAGATACAAGGGCCAATTCTATTTCCCAATTAAATATGCAGGCTGTGCTTCCTGCTTGAAAGGACTGTTAAATAAAATTCTGTGAAGATATTAAATACTTACCTTTTCTGCTGACTTTGCTGCACTAAGGAAGAAAACTCATTGCCTCTACAGAAGCCAAGACTTCCAGGAGAGTCATCTATTGGTCCCCAAATGCAGTGATTCCTCCCATTTATTCCCTATGTCACGACAAGACAAAAGTAGTTACATAGGGGGTGGAGGGAGGAACCAATAAGTGCATCCACCTGAAGCATTTTTAATATAAAATCATTTTTTGTGTGTATAGAATGTAAATGTGTATATATACAAGGGGCAAATCTATTTGCAAATTACATATGCAGGCTGCGCTTCCTGCTTAAACAGACTCTTTCTAAAATAAAATAATTTAAAGATAGTAAATAGCCTTTCCTGTTGACCATGCTAATGGATCAAACTCATTGCCTGAAGACTCTTCAAAAACCAAGACTTCCAAAAGAGTCCATCTCCTGGTCCCCAACTGCAACTCCGTGGTTCCTCCCACTGGTCCCTATAAGAAAAAGCAATGGCATAGGGGTTGGCAGGAGGAACCAATTAAGTTGACCATAGACAACTTGAATCTCAGCCAGTTAAGCAGGGATTGGCCGAGATTCCAACCATGCATGGGCAGGTCGATCGATCAACTTGGCTACATCCAGCCTGTTGGATTTTCCATGTGATTATTGCCAGTGGCTATAGCCCCTATCAATAATCACAAAGTGTTCTCCTGGCTGGGACGGCTCCCTTTGCCAGGAGAACACGATAGCTCTGAGGGAGGGATTCTTGTGGTTGCGGGAAAGAAAATCACTTCATCTATGGCTGGCTTCAGTGTAGCCATCTGAAGTACAGTATCTCACAAGAGTGAGTACACCCCTCACATTTTTGTAAATATTTTATTATATCTTTTCATGTGACAACACTGAAGAAATGACACTTTGCTACAATGCAAAGTAGTAAATGTACAGCTTGTATAACAGTGTAAACTTGCTGTCCCCTCAAAATAACTCAACACACAGCCATTAATGTCTAAACCGCTGGGAATGAAAGTGAGTACACCACTAAGTGAAAGTGTCCAAATTGGGCCCAATTAGCCATTTTTCCTCCCTGGTGTCATGTGACTCAGTGTTACAAGGTCTCAGGTGTGAATAGGGAGCAGGTGTGTTAAATTTGGTGTTATCACTCTCATACTGGTCACTGGACGTTCAACATGGCACCTTATGGCAAAACTCTGAGGATCTGGAAAAAAAAAAAAAAAAAAAAAAAAAGAAGAATTGTTGCTCTACATAAAGATGGCCTAGGCCAGTGATGGCGAACCTTGGCACCCCAGATGTTTTGGAACTACATTTCCCATGATGCTCATGTACTCTGCAGTGGAGTTGAGCATCATGGGAAATGTAGTTCTAAAACATCTGGGGTGCCAAGGTTCGCCATCACTGGCCTAGGCTATAAGATTGCCAAGACCCTAAAACTGAGCTGCAGCATGGTGGCCAAGACCACACTGCGGTTTAACAGGACAGGTTCCACTCAGAACAGGCCTCGCCATGGTCAACCAAAGAAGCTGAGTCCATGTGCTCAACGCCATATCCAGAGGTTGTCTTTTTGGAAATAGACATATGAGTGCTGCCAGCATTGCTGCAGAGGTTGAAGGGGTGGGGGTCAGCCTTTCAGTGCTCAGACCATACGCGGCACACTGCATCAAATTGGTCTGCATGGCTGTCGCCCCAGAAGGAAGCCTCTTCTAAAGACTATGCACAAGAAAGCCCGCAAACAGTCTGCTGAAGACAAGCAGACTAAGGACATGGATTATTACTGTAACCATGTCCTGTGGTCTGATGAGACCAAGATAAATGTATGGTGTCAAGAGTGTGTGGCGGCAACCAGGTGAAGAGTACAAAGACAAGTGTTTCTTTCTCACAGACAAGCATGGCGGTGGGAGTGTCATGGTCTGGGACTGCATGATTTCTGCCGACACTGGGGAACTAATGTTAGATGAGGGAACCATGAATGCCAACATGTACTGTGACATACTGAAGCAGAGCATGATCCCCTCCCTTCGGAGACTGGGCTGCAGGGCAGTATTCCAACATAACAACCCTGTAACGCACACCCAAGACAACCATTGCCTTGCTAAAGAAGCTGAGGGTAAAGGTAATGGACTGGCCGAGCATGTCTACAAACCTAAACCCTATTGAGCATCTGTGGGGCATCCTCAAACAGAAGGTGGAGGAGTGCAAGGTCTCTAACATCCACCAGCTCCATGATGTCATCATGGAGGAGTGGAAGGACTGCAGTGGCAACCTGTGAAGCTCTGGTGAGCTCCATGCGCAAGAGGGTTAAGGCAGTGCTGGAAAATAATGGTGGCCACACAAATATTGACACTTTGGACCCAATGTGGACATTTTCACATAGGGGTGTACGCACTTTTGTTGCCAGCGGTTTAGACATTAATGGCTGTGTGTTGAGTTAGTTTGACGAGACAGAAAATGTACACTGTTATACAAGCTGTACACTCAATACTTTACATTGTAGAAAAGTGTAATTCTTTCAGTGTTGTCACATGAAAAGATTTAATAAAATATTTACAAAAATGTGAGGGGTGAGATACTTTATTGCAAGATACTGTATATAGGTCAGGTTGAAGCAGATAGCAAACAATAGGGTTTGGGTTTATCCCAATGGTCATTTAGGCACAGTCTTACCAGGTGGCAGTTGTTGGGTTAGATTATTGATAGGGCATTTTCTAATATGCTTGATAAACAACCAATTCCCCCCCCCCAAACCCCCCACCACACACTTTTTAGGGCAGCAGACATTTGTCTGCCACCATGGACACAAGTTTGTTGCCCAATAAGGCAACTATCATCCCAGTATCCTTTAATAGATTCATAGAATACAGTCAAGGAGGCAGGGTAGAAGCAGTAAATCAGAAAAATAAAATTAGGTTTGGTTTCAGATCACATGACTTGGAGGCAAAAGGGGGCATGTTAGCTGAACTTCAGTAAATACGACACAAGGCAGATTTTAGCACCCGCAAATCAGTACTACGGCTTGTGTGCCTAAGCATGTTGGATTCATGTCAAAGAACCCTGAAGCAGATGCTACAGTGCAGAGTCAGTTTAATTCCCATTTTAGTGCTTCTACAGAGTCTCCCTAATACCTACTCTCATCTATTCCATCAGATTTATCTACCTAGGTTTTATTTTAAACATTGAATGCCAATAACATCCCTTGCTCTATCTAGCAGGAGCATTCAAAAATCTCCGTTTGAAATAAGAGTATGGAGCAGCAAGAAAACCTTAAATGTCACATCAAATATTTTGAATTATATGCGACGCATTCTTAAACGTGTAGTTGCTGAAAAGTATTGTTTCCCTTTAAGATGTGACTATATTGTAGAAATTCAACATTCATCCAAAAGATATTTGCATTGATTGAGGGCAGGTAAGTAGCATAGAAAATATAGGCTCCAACTTTTATGTTTGCAAATTGACTGCGCCATGGCATAGGTTGGTGTTTGATACATATCATTAGCCAGCAAGGGCTTAAACATTCCATGCCTTTTATGTTAACATGTCTTTGGATTTGAAAAACTAGCAGTGCAGAATAGTGTAAAAATATGCACATCTGCAAATCTAGAAATGAAAAAACAGAAATAGCAGCTAAGCATTACATAAATATATTTATGTACACTGCATTGACTACATGAACTCTAAAGGGAACAGATCTAATGGTATTCTACGCTGTAAAAGTAATTGCCGCACTATAAAGCATAACAGACAAGTGCTTGAGAGGACAGGTGTAGTACTCGTCTTAAACCATCTTCATTCATGCTTCATCTGCGGCGTCATTTCGTTTTGGAAAAGAAATGTAAATTGTGCCATTTTTAACAGGTTAAAGTGCATATAAACTGAAAATCTATTTTTCAGTACATTCGGCATCATGTCTCAGTTTTCTTAAGAAAATATTGTAATGTAAAATGCAAAGTTTGTTATCTAGAGATCCCGCCAGTATAAGCACTTCCTGTTGCAAGCCAACAAAACTTAAGCCAGTTGGAATCTTGGCGGGTTGAGCAGGGACTGGCCAAGATTCAAACCATCTATGGGCAGGGCTGATTGTACCAAAGTTGATCAACTTAATTACAACCAGCAGGTCAGATTTTTACATACGGTTACTTCCATCAGCTATAGCCGCTAAGCACATGGTAGAAGAAAAGTAAATTGCATCATCTATGGCCAGCCTTAGGTTCTATGAAAAAAAAGGGGATTGGGGGCTAAGGCTATAATCCTTGTGATTATAGCCTTAGGTTCCATTCACACCATCACAGCGATTCATTTCAATGGGCTGCCCTACACGTGGGAATCACTCAAAAGTAGTCCCTGATCCCTTTGAGAAATTTTGCAGCACCATGCGTTTTGGCATGTGCGCATTCCCAGATGTGTAAGAGTGTCAATAAGCAGCTGGTTTCTGTGCATTGCAAGAAAGCGCAAAGTACAAATATGCCTAAACCACTGCTTCATTTGGGTGCCTGTCAGGTCTTTGAGTTAGGCAAAGCCAACTGAAGACGTGCACGACATGATGCCAATGCTGCTGCCAAGTGCAATGTCAGTGCTAATTCTGGCAAGATCTCCTGGTAAGAAACTTTTATTTTTGTGTGTTTATGGGAAAATCAAACATAAAAACTGTAAAGAGCAATACACGATCAGAAAACGTACTGAAAATTGATTTAGAGCTTGTTCACATGAGCTTTTGTCTCCGAAGAGCAATCCATGTTCAGATTGATTTTCAGGGAGCATTTTACGTTATATTGCCTCAACACTGCCTGCTTTAACCGATTGATCGCCACAGGCTCTTGCATTGCACATGGTTGCAAAGTGGCCCAATTAATTTGAAAGCAACGGGGGGTTTCATTCTTGCCATGGCATGGCATGTGTACACCCCATGGCAGGTAAAGGGGGTAGCAGTTTGAGGAGGTAAAAGCCAACTTAACCGTTGGGTTTTACTGCCCTCTAGCCTCATGTGTGAACAAGCCCTTAAGGTTTATATATACTTTATTATGACTAGTGCCACAGCTCAGCAAAAAAAACTGTATATTTCCAGTTGCAACCTTGAACAAACACATGCTGAATCCACAAACCGAGGAATGGGAAGACTCCAGAGGCACAAAGAACCTTTTTACGCATCGATGCAAATGTGCGCGCATCCAAATAACAGAGGTGATGCATTTATCTCAAGCAACTCCTAGTTTTTCCAGCTTGGCAGAAGGTTTTCAGTTAGTGCAGTCCTCGAAATACTCAACTTTAAAGTTCAACTTTCTAACACTTAACCTATCGATTTCCATTTAACATCAACGTTTCCATCTTTCCACAAATAATGCTTCGTTACACTTTACATCACGATCACAAGAGTAGGGCCTTGTCATTTTGGTAAATCAAGTTGTGTCCACTTCAGCAACGACCCCAAACACATTTTAAGTAACTTACAAAAGCATGCGGCTGACTAAAAGTATACTTTAGCCCAGGTTCACACTGAGCTGTGGGAATGAAGCCATGCGAGTTAAGCTAAACTCAGATGATTTCACTCGCGCATGTCAGTCTCGATTTCGGCAGCAATTTCAGAGACATCTGTGCGGGTTTCTGTACAGATGTCAATGTAAATCACAACCCGAAATCACAAAAAGTAGTACAGAAACGACTTTTTGAAATCGATGCGGCACCGGAAATGCAGCGTCGCACCGATTAGGCCGGTGCCATTGCCAGCAATTGCCGCCAATTTGACATGTCAAATCGTACCAATGTGAACCAGGGCTTAAGAACGTTTTTCTGGAATTGTGTTGGAATAGTTTAGGAAAACAAATTGTAAGAGCCATCCTTCCCACCTGGGGAATGGCAGGCCATGAAGTGCTCAAATTATTGTGTAGTGCTAGTGTTAACTGTATATATGGATAATACTTTATTAAGCATAAAAAAATTCACTAAAAAGTTGCTTTAAAATTTTTCAAACTTCTATCAGAAGTAAAAACTACTCTTACAATACAACCCAACAGTCTTCATGTAACATCTTCATTACACTGTGAAAAACATTAAAAAAAAAATAATAATAAAAAAATGTAAATTACCAACGTAAAAAAAAAATAATGTGCGAGAAAAGTGCATACCACTATTCATTGGTAGGTAGAAATGTAGTGTTGCATCAATTTTGTTTTAAAAAATGATAATAAAAATGCCGTATCCTGCACAAAGATTATATATATATATATATATATATAAAAATCAGCACTACTTTCTTTTCATGTTTTGCATTTCTAATTAAATTGCTGTTTGTGTGGGGTTTTTTTTGCAGGCTATTTTAATATCATAAAACTAAAGTTTTATTTTTTAACTTAAGCTTGAAAAAATTGGCTAATCTATACCATTTACAATTACGTCTGCTAGCTCTAGAGGCTGTTTCGCAGGCAAACCCAAAATATTGGCAAACATGCTACAATTGTAAAAGCTCTAAACATTACATTTTAGTTATTGAACTAAAACCCAGCTAATTGGATATGTATCGTCTTTCTACAGCAAGATGAGAATGTTTCTTGATTGACCTCACTGAGGCTATAATTGCTGGTCCAGTTGGTCTCCTGTATTAACTGACACTTCATTGTTTTTATTTTATTTTTTAAGGGGGGGGGGGGGGGGGGAGAGAAAAAAAAAAGTGACTTAAGTACTCACAACACATTCACTTTCTCATTATTGCACTATCGACTATGCCTTCTTTTATTTCCTAATCACATCCAATTTCCCACATTTTGAAAAGTTAAAAACTCTAAAAATAAATAAAAGAACATTGCTTATGGTACAGGGTGACCAGGGAAGTGAGAATAGTAACTTTATTTGTTTTTTATTTCCTATTCATGATATGCTCATTCTTCCGTAGTTCCGTTGACAACTTGTGAGCACATTCTCAAGATATTGGCTGTGTGGCAGCGTCCAACATAATGTATATGAATGTATGTATATTAAAAAAAAAAATACATACATAAAAATTGAATGGATGGAATATTTTCATCTTTGCAAATGTGAAATGAGAGAACCGTTTTTTTCTTTTTACGTACAGACTTTTTCCCCAGACATTCGTCAACTCCTTTGTGGTCATACAAACAGTTTGTAATTCATAGGCTATAGAAAGTCCTGTACAAAGTCTGATGAAATTAGTGCCCAAATATGAAGTCTGTGTGTTGCAATGGAAAAATAAAGGAAAAAAAAAAAAGTTTGTGAAACATCTAAGCATTTCCACTTGCAGAGTAGGAAAATTGGGGAAAGTGCGGCCGTCTTTCATTGTCAACAAATTCCAGATTATCATCTGCAGAGGAGAGAAAAAAAAAAAAAGAATTAGACAAATATCAGTATCGAGTTGAATAGCAGCCCAAACTACTTTTTAACATATGGAAACTAAAATAATTTTAAACTGCATTACTTACTTGGTTGTGAACTCAATATATAAACATTATGGGTCTTCCTTTACACAAATTTAGTGCAAGGCCCCTTTCACATGGGGCGAACTCCGATTTGATCATCAGGGGATCTGTCCGCTGATCCTCTGCTGAGCTGAGCGGGAGGATGACAGTTTTGTTTTTGCAGAGCAGACACAGCCCGCTCTGCTTTATTGGCGACCTGATGTAAACGGACTCCGCTGTCTGTTTATACCAGAGTGCCCTCTGATCCGATCCACCTAGATGGAGAGGGGGGGTGCGTATCTTCCCCCCCTTTTGTTTTCTAGTGGACCAGATTATAATGGAGGTAGGTGGGTATACACCTGCCGGTCCATAGGGGTGAATTGATGGTCTAATCAATTCCACCTGAAAAACTGATCAGACTCTTTATGTGAAAGGGGCCTAAGAATACGGACACTTTTTATGAGGATTTGATAATTTTCAGGATTTATATTACATCTGCTTGCACCTCACTTTACAATATGAAGGGAGAGTCACAATACAACATAGGAGGGTTCAGAGGGCCCTGCAAAAGGTAATGCCTGTGGGGGGATAAGTTGATGGTGAAAGAAAAATTCCAGTTAGGTAGAGGTGGGATAAGCTTCCCTAAGCAAATTCGTTTTTAAGGATCGCCTGAAGGCGAACAGAGAACAAGATAGCTGAGTGGATTTGGGTAGGGAGTTCCAACAAAAGCGGGAGGCACTAAAGAAATCCTGGAGATGGGCTTAGACTTAAATTAGATCTAAACCTTAAGTATTGTTTATCATAAATAATTACCAGGTTTTTTTGCCCAGTTTTCATCTTGGTGCTGCCGATCTCCTCCAACTACTTTTTGTCACTTCCGGTCTACATGCACATTCTCCAGTGTATCTCACGGTGTCTCAGAGGGAGAATTTAGTAGGCAGGTTGGGTTTTACCCAGGCTAACCAACAGGTCTACGTAGAAGCTTAAGCTGGCTAAAACATATCTGGATCAACCTCATTTAGACTCAGACTTAGGCTGGCCAGACACTATATGATCTGACTGTTTTGCTTTAAATCTACCATCAACTGTGTAGTGCAAGGGCCAGTCTGGATTGTTTAGGTTTGTCTTTATATTACATAGTTTTGGTACATCTAAAGATGAGGGATTTTTCAAACCGATTGTATTGTGTTAGACATTATGATTGTAGCACCCTCTACCAATAGGTAGGTACTAGTAATAGGATTTTTACTAGAACACTGTCAGCACAGGCAAATTTAGCCAGGCCTATGCTGCAAGCTAGGCCTGACTGTATTTATTTGAGGGTCTGGGAGTGGTTAGAGTAGCAGTGGGTGTAACCACCTGTGCTCTGGTTCTGAGGCGCCTCCCCTGCTTCCAGGGAGAATGTTCTGGAAGAGGGGCTGGGCCTAGAACTGGAGTAGCAGACAGATCATATGGGAGCCCTGACCAATCCCCAACTGAAATTGGCAGGGAGCGGGCCTCCTATATAAGCCAGGATAACATGCCACTGGGGGGAGTTGTCGGCTGAGTGTAGTGAAGGATGACAGCAGCAGGAGGGCACCCCCATCTGGGGGGGTGCTCCGATCACAGGAGGAGGCCAAGGGAGAACTGTGGAGGAACTTTGCCATTACACGGCCATTAGTAAAGAACTCCTGGAGCAGAGGGGCAGGTGAAGCTGTGGGAATGTATGTTTCGGTCAAATTCTCCATCAAGGACTCAGGGCAGAGAAAGGTCGGTGAGTGTACCACAGTGGGGGAACTCTGCTTTTACACGGTCATCAGCAAAGTCTTCATCATGACACGGTCAATGATGGGGAGTCCTGGAACAGAGGAAAGACTGTAGGGATGTGTGTCAAATTGATGTGGCCGGAGGGCACAGGATTTGCAAGCTGGGCTGGCTGGGAACAGTAGTCCATCCTCCAACATGTGCTTTTAAACTACTAGGCCTTCATGGAGAGGTGCTGCAGGCTTCTGGCCTAGTAGCTGCGAGCAATCAGAGCCAGCTTAAAGGATTTATTCAGAGTGGGTCCTTCTAGCTTTTAGAAGATGATGTGACATTACTTTACTTCAGGATAAGCTTTGTGCAGGAGAGGAATTCTGGGAACACCACCCTTACATGGTCAAGAGTGATGTCCTCATCCCTTACATGGTAATGGATGGGGAATGCCTGGAAGCAATATTATGCTGGAGTTAACCACTTCCCACCCGGCCAATGCATATATACGGCCGGGTGGGAGCCGTCTACTCCTGATAGGCCGTTCAGGAACGTCCTTCAGAAGTAGCGGGATCGCGCGCGCGTGCCCGCGCAGCGGCGCGATCCCGATGTGCTCGTGTCACCCGGACACGGCACATCTCAGATCGGCAGGAGGGCTCTGTGATTGGCCCTCCTGATCACATGACGGCCGTGTCCAATCACGGCCGTCATGTGATGTAAACAAACAGCCGGTTGCTAGGCAATCGGCTCTCCTCTCCTCACACGGAAGTCATCGCTGAGGAGAGGAGAGCAGGACGCTGCAGCCGGCTGATGATCAGTGAGTATGAGCTGTTTTTTACAGCTTTTTACTCACTGATCATCAGTCTAGTGTCAACATACAACACACCACACAGTACAAACACAGTCCCCACACATGTCCCCAAAACATACATGTCCCCAAATAATAAAAACACATGTCCCCAATAATAAAAACATGTCCCCCACATATGTCCCACTAAAATCACATGTCTCAATGATTATCTGCACACATATGTACGTGATCACCTGCACACATATGTACATGATCATTTGCGTACATATGTCCCTGATCACACAAACCAATTATTATACACTTAACGGAATTTTTTTTACTAAAAACATGTAGCAGAATACATTTTGGCTTAAATTTATGACAAAATTTGATTTTATTGGATTTCTTTTCAAATAGAAAAAAGAAAATATTGTTTTTTTTCCAAATTTCCGTTTTTTTTGCGCTTATATCGCAAAAAATAAAAAACGGAGTCGTGAATAAATAACACCAAAATAAAGCTCTATTTATGCGAACAAAATGATAACCATTTCATTTGGGTACAATGTAGCATGACCGCGCAATTGTCATTGAAAGCGCTAGAGCGATGAAAGCTGAAAATTGGGCTGGGAAGGAAGGGGGTGAAAGTGCCCTGTATTGTAGTGGTTAAGCAGAGGAGGAGCAACAGTCTGCATGATGATGCAGGAAGAAGATCACAGCAATTAATACATGCACATCGTCTTTTCTGGCTCTTACTATGTGCTAGTGTATGAAATCTTTAAAAGTATGATAGCAAATCAACTATCCTATGGGCATCTCATATACCCTTTTCCCCAACTAAGTTGTACCCCCCCCCCCCCCCAATAAACAAACAAAACCAGCAAAAGTCTGCTCATTGTCTCTGCAATTTATGTATGGGAGTCTGGCAGCAGGGTGATTTGGTGGAGGTCTGTTACTAATGGCAACTACACCGCTACATGATGTTTGAGATTTGGTCATATTGCCGAATTAGAACAATGCTTAGCTCGCAGATTGTCCAGGGAACAGAAATAGCTGCATATTAACAGTACACATATCCAAAGATCGTCAATCTGCAACCAAATTTCCATCCAGCCCAAACAATATCTTGTAATCATAGGTAGCAGCAATGTGCGTTTTCCATACATGCTCATCAATGAAGAAGATCATGTGGAAACAAATGTAGCGCTTTAGAGTGATTGTACTATGGAACCTAGAAATACTTTCCTAGTAGATAAGAACAACCTGTGTATTCGGAAAACAGAAAAACTTTCTAAAAACTTATAAAAAAATAAGTGTAAACAGCATCATAAACAAGGTTGCAGTGATTAGTGCAGTATGACAAGGACAGTGCCTGAATAGTAAGGCAACGGTGGGATCACATAACATGAATCCTATAACACCGGTCGGCAAACTTTGGCCTACTCACCTTCATCCGGGACTAAGGATACCTATAGGAGGATTTTACATCACGATTCAGCCCATTGGAAGCCAGGATACATCCTTCCGGGATTCCAAGCTCTTTTGACCCACTGTCGTAGGGCATGCGGGTCCAACAGCTCTGGTAAGAGTACCTACCTTATATTTATAAAGTGCTGCTGAGAGTGCTACAGACAAATAGATTGCTGCTGTTGGTGTCCATACTGTCCTGGCTGATACGGGAAGACTGGCCTTAAAAGGAGATTGATGCTTAGACCGATGAACTGTATATACTGATGAACTGATAATAGTTTGCCCACATAGGATTCATGTTATGTGATCCCACCGTTGCCTTACTATTCAGGCACTGTCCTTGTCATACTGCACCTTGTGTATGATGCTGTTTACACTTATTTTTTTTTATAAGTTTAGAACGTTTTTCTGTTTTCCGAATACACAGGTTGTTCTTTTCTACCAGGAAACTATTTCTAGGTTCCATAGTACAATCACTCTATAGCGCTACATTTTTTGTTTCCACATGTACTTTAACTTTGTTTGTTTGAATGTTAGCAGCTAAGTTTGTTTAAGTAAGCACAGTGTTATACCTTCCTTTTTTAATGAAGAAGATCAGAGTACCCGTTTGAACACTTTAGGGCTGTGTACTTAATGGGATACAGGCCACACATTCCTTATATTGGGTCAAACAAATATAATCAACCAAGTCCTTCAATACATGCTTAGCATGCCCTTACTGAACACAAACAGAGAGAAGCAGCCACTTTATGTTTCAACTTTCAAATATCCACCCTGAAATATTAGTTTCTTAAACGAAGGATGCAAAAAAGGCCTTAGTCTCATGTCTTCAAACACTTTAGGCCCTTCAATGAAACCTTCAACTGCTTGTAAGTATGTAGAACACCAACTGCTCTAGAAACGAGTTAAAATCAAGCGACTTCCCATAAAGCATGTAGGATTTATCTTTGAAAATGTTGCCAAAATCTGCACAAGGATCCCCCACTTTCCACTCAAGAACTCCTAGATCTGATATTACACTGAGGGAGGCAATTCAACATGTGTCCTGGCAGGACGTATGAAGTTATTTAGAGTGGGTGGTAACCGTAGGCAACATCTAACAAATGGCTTTATCTCGTGAAACCATATGCCTCTTCTTGAAGTTTTGGATCTGGCGTTGAGCCTTAAACTTTTGATCAGGAAGTAAATACCCTGAATGGCTAGAAGATTAACAAGCAGAGGACTGGCCAACGGAGAAGACGGTCAGTGATTAGAGAATTTCTCGGTAGTGCATTAAAGCTTGGACCAGCTGCTGCAGAACCTCTGCTTACAGCCAGCAACATGCAGCTTCTTGAAGTTTTATATGGGTGGACATAAAAGTTCAACAGCCCTTCAACACCGCAAGTACGCTGTGACTTTTCCACTTGTCCTGTGCACTTGGGACTAATGGGATTTTCAGCTTCAGTTATCCATGTAATGGAAAAAGAGACAGCTGTTATAATCTGCAGTGTCTGAATCTAGACTGCCCATTGTGAATCAACTGCCAATCAGCCAGCCTTCGGGGCTACAAGCAGAGCACAGCTACCAATGCATTTCATTTACGAGTGCTTACAGCAGAAGGGCAGAGCCTAAACTGAACATAAAGAGTGACCAAAAAATCCAGAGTGTATTATTGTTTTTTTACATTACTGGTAACTATCAAATTATAGAGCAATTTACTTACAGTAGATAAAACAGCCCCTGAACTAGTGGTGCTTATAATCTAATGTCTATAACAAACACATGGGAGACACCAGTGTACAACTGACTTTGGGAGGAAACCAGTTCAGGAGAATGTTCAGATCAATGTAGTATCCCCTGGTTAGATTTGACCCAGGACTCCAGTGCCGCAGAACAGTTTTTTTCTTTCTCATCTATTAAGTGGGTTATTCTGATGCCTACAGGAAGACTGGACACTGGCAAACAAAGACTGTAGGCTAGGCTAGCCCAGGATAATCCCTATCACTACCCGCTTCAGTTTTATCCTAGTGTCCCAAGAGGATTGTACATATTTTCTACAGCCCTTCTGTGTTCTGTGACCTGCCTCCAACAGAGCCTGCCACCTACTGAGCCTAGCATGTTTTAAATAGGAGAGGGGGAAGGCGAATTTGCCCACCCCCTCTCCCTGGCTCCGCCCCCCGAAGTGAAAGGGCGAATATACCTACTTTTGCCCACAACTAAGATGGCGTCGGCAGCGTCATCCTCCCGCGTATGCGATGAAGGGCCCATAATACTCATCCTGTCATGGCGCTCCGGCACTCACCACTATACTAACACTGAGGCACAGGATAGAAAGAGGCACACCATACTTAAAACAGGGGAGCAAAAGCAAAATAAAGAGAAGTAGTATGAAAGAAAAGGCTCAGAAAGAAACCTGCCCCACAGAAAACAGCTTAGCCTGAACGCAGGACTGTCGCTCCTAATTAGGAAGCTACTGCTACTGCCCCAAAATTCCCTCAGAAGGGACTTCCCTTTTTTCAGCGTTGTTAGCAACTCAAGACAGGGGACTGCATCTGCGAGAGGTCTGAACCCAGACGGAAGCTGCCAAGGCAGAGGCAAAACCATGTACTGACACTATCCATCAGGTATGAGGAAAAAAAAAAGAAAAAAGGAGTGCAATGGAGCTTTTTCTCTTTGACTGCATCTTTCTAGCGCAGTTGTTCTCAGCCTGACCTTTAAAGTATAACATCCGGACCTTGCTGGAATGGACATTGCAGGGATAGCCTACCTAGATCAATGACCCCAGCTCACATTCTACTAACAGTTCTGGGGTGACATTGCTAATGTCTGCCGCCTAAAATCATGTTATCTTATGCTCTTTGAGTGAAGGAAATCTCATCAGCGCACCAAGGATTCCCCGAAAAAGGGTCCAAAGCTTTATTTCGTAGTCACATGATAAATATACAGTAAAGTTTTGGAGCCACACAGGGCCCCTTCTTATGTTCTTTGAGTCTATTCTGTCCTTACAGTCTTTCTAGGCTCCATCAGGTGTTGCTGGGCCCTCTTATCTCTCAACTGAGGTTTTTACCATAGGCATGCAAGGTTTTATGACCCAATTTACTCAGTTATTTGCCGGCACTGATCACAGAAGCATGCTCCTGTGCTCTATCTTGCGGGTTTTTACCTGCTACCTGCCTTAGCAGCTTCCGTGTTATTGGTTTCCTAGAGTCTGTCTGAGGCTGGGTTCACACCTAAGACGGATCTGTCACACAGCAAGGGTCTGGTGCGTTCTGGTTCACAGTTTCAGGTTCGATTTCAGCCTGAATTCGGACCTGAAACTAACCAAAAAAGGCACACATTTTTCTTGCAAAACGCACCGGACCTGCTGCAGAGATATGTGAATCAGCTCCATAGAGAGCCACTCACATTCTCCTGCTATGCGAATGGGATGCAGGGGAAACCCACATCCAATTCGCATAGGTGGAAACCCAGGCTGATTCTTTCCAATCTCTTACTGGTGAGCTTTCAAAGAAGTCACAGTCTACTGCTATTACTCTCAAATTAAAGAAGACCATTTTGGCCCTTCGTAATGCAGCGTGCACCACTCAAACTAGAAGATCAGCCTGTTGCTTCTATCAGTGTTCGGTCATTGAAAACTAAGAGTCGCAAACACTTTGCCTTTATACTTGCTTTTCTATTATTTCTATATGGAGATTGGAAACACAAACTTTGCTCTCTCAGTAAATGTTTATTTGCCTTGTATTCATTTAGGCTTAATGTACACGAGATGTTTTACACCCTCCCCTGAACGATAAACGGCAAACGGACGCTTTTAAACGTCTACTTTCTGTCAAGTTCTATGTTTAAAAGTGTTTTTTTCTTCTTCAAATGGACCAAAATTAAAACCGCCTGTAAACAAAAACGCAGCTTAACGCGAGTTACTGAGTTTACAAGCTGTTACAAGCGTTTGGGTTTTCAAATGCCTCTGAACATCCATCCTGAATGCATTTTTTTGCTTTCCAAAAAATTCTTCTAAACTCAACAACCTATAAACGACTATAAATGACCACGTGTACATGTGCTGATAAGATAACAGAGGAGAGTTCAGGGGCATCTGAAAAAAAAACACCCAACTGCTCCTAAACGTCCGTTTACCAGCAGCAGTGTACATGAAGCCTTAGTGAGGATTTGTGCAGAGGTGGTCTGTTCTCATTGTGGATCCAGTCAGTTCATATCCATAAGGTACTTTGGCACAAGTGCTGGACTGTAGAACCCTTGTGTAAAATAAACTTTGATCTGCATGGCCTTCAAGGGACAGCTTCTGGTTGGACCAGCTGGAGGTAAAATCACCCATCTTCTTTTGGGGAAGAAGCATATGGAACAAAGTCTTCTCTCTTCGTATCTGTCATATTATCTCTCGACCTTCACGTCGAGACTCCAACATTTCTTAATCTTTGTGAATGCTTGGACAGCTTAAGTCCCAGATACTTGGGTTTGGGAGGTGGTCGTTCAATGCTGTAAACAAATTCTTCGCCTCCAACCTTGTGTCACCACACAGATTAACAGATCTCCATCGAGCCCTCTCAGCTCTTCTGGATCAAGGTGTTATTGCCCCAGTTCTTGTGAATGGTTGCAGGGGTTTTAATCCAACCAGTTTATGGTTTCCAGGCCCAAAGGGGCATGTACCCCATTCTGCATTTTAAAGCTCTGCACATCTTTCGAAATGTGAATGAGGGGTTAAAAACCCCAGAACCAGCGCAAAGTGGAAAGATAATTAGTGCAACTAAAATAATTAAACAGTTGAAAGTTGGTAAGGAGCAGCATGTTGTAAAAAAAGAAAATGGATAAGTAAAAATCAATACTAAATTGATTAAACCATGCGCCTTCCCTAATAAAGTGCAAACATGCTAAAGTGATTTCAACTGAGCACCAACATGATGATATAAGAATATGTGTATAAAAAGTCCAAAAACACCAAATAAGTTCAGTAGTGCAAATAGTGAATATTCAAACAATGTATCTAAGTCATCAATGTATCAACTTCTTCAGATAGTGTACACAATCTTCAAAGCCCTGCTGGGCAGTAGGTAAATTTGACTGAAATATCTTCCACCACTATCACCTGTCACACATCCTACTCACCAGACTTCCATGACCCCTATTACAGGTAGTCATAAAGCGCATATGGATATATCCAGCAGGAGTTGTGCACGATCCCAATGTTGCTCCCAACGTTTAACCGACCTCCAGGACACACACACCAGAGTGAATCCAGATAGTTTGCGCACGTTCCCAGGAACAAAACGATTTGAAGGGTTTTGTCCAATGGTTAGTGAAAAAAAAAAAAAAAAGGGGGGCTTCCATAGTGATGTATGTCACAGTTTTTTTTTTGGAATAGAAAAAACAGGTAAAAACTAGATAAAAACAGCAAATTCTTGCAGCTTAGAAATCCATGTGCATGGAAATGCTGTGGCGTGTTCCAGCTGTGCTTCAAAAACAGCGGAGATGACGTATCACAATCAAGCACCCTATCAGTTTCATTGGTACACACCAACATCTTCAGGGGTCATATCATCATGTCAGTGCTCAGTTGAAATCACTTTAGCATGTTTGCACTTTATTAGGGAATCAATTTATTGATTTATACACATCTTCTTTCGAGTCCAAATATTCTGCACGAAATCCACCAAAACTGTCACCAGGGATATTTTCTGACTTCTGTGGATATCAAAGATGCTTACTTATATGTCTCATCTTTTCAGCACATCAGCGTTTCCTATGCTTTGCCGTGGGGCCCCTGCTCATGGCTCTGCCCTTCGGCCTCTCGTCTGCACCTCATGTATTCAAAGTGCTTGCCCCTGGATTAGCCCTGCTACATTCTCATGGCTTCTCCATTATGGGATATATAGACAACTTCCTGGTGAGGGAACAGTTGGAGCAAACGTATTTTGAACAATGGGAAGTTGACAGTCCAGATGTTAAAGTTATTTGGATGGACATAGAATATCCAGAAATAGTCGCTGGAACACCATTCATTTGACATATCTGGGTATAGTCCTGGACAAAAGCGCAGACCAGGGTGTTCTTTCAAGTGGAGGATCTTCAGACACTCTGGTCTCAGATTCAGGCTCTCCAGTCTAGTAGCTGTCTAACTTTCTATCTTTTGATGGAGAGTCCTAGATCAATCATCAGGGAGGAATCAGAAATCTTGTCAATGCAAGAGAGGTAGATCGGATCCTGTCATGGGCAAAACTTCACATTCCAGCTTTGTCAGCCATGTACATTCTAGAAAATTGTCAAGCAGCACATTTTTCTGGGGAAGTGCGTCCTACCACCTTGAGGAGTCAAAGGCATGGGGAAATTGTATGTGGACTGTGGACCTCTTGGCCTCAAGGTTCCACAACAACATGGACAGGTTTGTCTCCAGGTATAGGGATGTTCTAGCAGAAGCAGTAGATTGTTCTGGTAGCTCTGTGGATTTAGTACACTCTGATCTATGCCTCTTGCTTCTCTCACCCATGAGGTAGTGCTTCTTGTAGCCTTCCCTTCTGCAAGGTTGAGTATCTGAACTGGCAGCCTCATCTTGCAAGGAACCCTTTCTGGTTATGCATAGGGATCAAGGTAATTTCTGGAATTAACCATGACATTGTTCTAACATACTCTACATCGGACTTCACCAAAAGGAAAATTTCCCTCCATATTCTGGATGTGGTTCAGGCTGTAAGTCTCTCTGTCACTGATTCTTTTAGAAGATTGATGCCCTTTTTGAAATTTTGGATGGACTCTGCAAGAGTTTACCAGCTTCTCATTCCACTACCAGCTTTGGGCATAAGGTCCTTGCTTGCTTGCATGCAGTCCCTAGTTCTCTGTTGTTGCTTGGGCCTGATGGCATTTATTTACAGTGTTCCCCATCCCTCAGTTGGACTGCTTTTGGATAACACAAAGGTGTGTCCCTCAACGGATTAGAAAGAGAAGACTACTTTTGTATTTAACAAATTCGTTGGAGTCCATCGAGGTACACAGTCCCAACCCCTCTGTATTTAGGATAATGCTTTCAGTTCTGCTTGCATAGTGCAGCATGCCGGCAAAGGGAGGGTAACTGCATGCAATCCAATTGTAATGACTACAGTTCCTTTAAGTTGTAACGGCTTACAATTATTCTATGTAGGGAGGCGCACTATGAATGTGGTTATACTTTTGATATGATGTATGAAATACATGGCTAATGCCTGTTGGTGTCACTGTTGCCGTTTTATAAGCTTTAGTCTTTAAATAAACCAAAAGTAACTCATTAGCTTCTGCAGATTTTATAAGCAGGTCTATATTTTCACAGTATGCTATGCTTGAAATTTCCCTACAAACCCTAGTTAAAGTTGAATTCTGAACAAGTACACTGTAAAAATCCATATCTATGAACGGTCTTACCCACCAAAAGAATTGTTAGCATCAAAGCCAAGCCGTAGCAATAGAAAAGAAGTGGCAGCACAGGTTAGTCCAGGACAAACTCCAACATGCAGACCAGATAATGATGAGCAGCTGCACACCAGTAAGGTCATCGGTTTGCTCTTCCCTCCAATGCCAATACCAGCCTACTTGAGGCCAATGCGCCATCTACTTTATCGGTCATTCCTTACATTTCCTTGCGATTTTATAATTTTCATGCCAGCATTTTGCAAACCTACACACACACACACACACACACACAGCAAAACAGATAAATAAGTCCTTCCATACCTTGGTCTGGCGGTGTAATAGTAATCATCTGCGCCGTGAATTCTTCATCAAAATACCTTGTATCCGTCTCCGATGTGACTTGTGGTTTAAATGGTGGTACAAGCTGAAAATGGAACACATGATAATTAATATACAATCTATATGGTTAGGTATAGGTTTAAAAGCAGAAATCTGGACATTAGCACTTCATGTACAAAAGGCCCAGGGCTTGTACCCACACGTGTCAGAATAGGGTCCTTCTGCTCAAACCTGACACTTGAGTACTTGCGTGCCTAGGCCATTATACGTTTTAAAGGCAACAAGTCAACACAGGGATCATGTAAGAATCTCAATTATAAAAGTGTTGAAGTTGTTTTCTAAAATTTACATTAGCCATCTTATGTAATATTTTTTCAGAGCTACTCTGAAAATGCCTGCTTCCCAGCTGTCATTACCCTAGTACTTTCTGAAATCCCTGACCTGGAACAAGCATGCAGCTAGTAACATCAAAGGAATGTCAGATGTTCTATATGCACACATGTTCTGGGTTAGTGACTCAGAATGAGCTGAAGCTTTTGGGGTGAAACAACTTGTATTTTCAAAAGGAGATTTAAACAGATTTTCTATAAACCCAATCGTGACTGGTTATGTTTAAGTGAAATGGTTGTTTACATAAAATGCTACCGTTTGAAAAATGGGGGAGAGTGGAGAAAACAGGCATAATTGGAGACAAGTCCATAAAAAATGGGTGCACTTCTGCCCCAAGTATGTATGAGCAAGACTATGGGGTAGATCTACTAAAATTGAAGTGTGCAAAATCTGGTGCAGCTCTGCATGGAAACCAATCAGCTTCCAGGTTTTATTGTCAAAGCTTAACCGCTTCAGCCCCAGAATATTTTACCCCCTTCCTGACCAGTGCACTTTTTGCGATTCGGCACTGCATCGTTTTAACTGACAATTGTGCAGTCATGCGACGTTGCACCCAAACAAAACGGACATCCTTTTTTTCCCCACAAATAGAGCTCTCTTTTGGTGGTATTTGATCACCTCTGCGGTTTTTATTTTTTGCACTATAAAACCAAAAAAGAGTGACAAATTTAAAAAAAAAAAAAAAGAAAATCCCTATCAAAATACTTACCATAATTTTCCTTCCCTGATGGACTCCATGGCAGCCTACGTGTGGGTTTAGTCCCGCCTCCACTACCCTATAGGACGATACTCCCATAAATCTTTGCTCTCTTTTCTTTGCCGTGTTCGGTAACTAGCCTACTACAGCCATTTGGGAGGGAACTCCTGCTGCCATGGAGTCCATCAGGAAAGGAGAATTACGGTAAGTATTTTGATAGGAATTTTCCGTTTTCCTGACAGACTCCATGGCAGCCTACGTGTGGGAAATAACTGGCCGTACACATCCGGGTGGGAAAAAATGCAGAACAAAGATTTAATACCATCAACTGACAGTACTTTAACACCAAAGTCAATTGAGGATAAAGCTGCTGGCTCAACACAATGAGTCAAAAAAGTATGAATCGATGACCAAGATGCCGCTCTGCAGATCACTTCAGGAGCCACATGGCGAGACGCTGCCCAAGAGGTTGAGAGACTTCTAGTTGAGTGCGCCGTTACCACCTCAGGAGGAGCCAAGCCCTTCTCTTCATATGCCCACTGGATTGCTTGTACAATCCACGCAGCAATTGATCTGATGGATGCCCGACGGCCCTTGTTTTTCCCATAAAACAGAACAAAAAGATAATCCGACTGACGGAAAGGAGCTGTTACTTCCAAATATTGCTTCATGGAGCCACCAACATCAAGAGGGTGAACATCTGAGATTCCGGTGGATTTAAAGGTGGGGAGAGATTTCTTGGTTCTCATGAAAAAATGAAGTGACTTTAGTGTTTGACCCCAACATCAGGACTAGGACAACCCTGTCCGGGAAAAAAGGAAAGGTTCTTTGGCTCCTAGAACTTGAATTTCAGACCCTCTCTTTGCCGAGGTGATGGCCACCAAAAAGGCAGTCTTAATAGTAAGCTATCTGATGGATAGTGGTTTATCAAGATGTGAGAAAAAAATCCAAAACTAGAGGCAGATCCCATTTTGGAAACCTGGGTTTCCTCTGAGGTCTTAATCTAACTGCTCCTTTGAAGAATTGTTGAATAAGAGCGTGCCTGGCCCACGATACTCCAGTAAAGGCTGAGATAGCCGACACCTGTACACAAAGGGAAGGAACCGATAAGGGTAAATCCAGACCTGATTGCAGGAAACTCAAAATGTCTTGAACTGTAGGTGTACCACATGAACTGGTTCTGGAAGACATACGAGATTAGAATTTAGTCCAAATTTGTCCGTACACTCTGTTAGTACTCCATCTTCTTGCATTCAGGAGAATAGGAATAACTTCCTTAGGACATCCTAATGCTTCCAACCTTCCCCTCTCAAAAACCAAGCCCTCAACTGTAGGTGAGCTGGGCACGGGTGGAGAATTGTGCCTTGGGAGAGCAGGTCCCGTCTGATCGGAAGAGGAACAGGCTCTTGGAAGCTGAGAAGAGAAAGGAGAGGAAACCAGGGCCTGTTGGGCCAATGAGGAATCATGGCTATGCCACCTCCTCCCATTTAAGTCTCCTCAGGAATTGAAAGACGATGGGAATTGGAGGGAAGGCATACGCTGTGGAACCACCAACGCTCTGTCAGTGCGTCCATCCCGTAGGCTTGAGGGTCCCGGAACCTCGAGTAATACTTCTTCAGCTTCCTGTTGAACTGAGAGGCAAAGAGATCTACTTCTGGAGAAATCCCCAAAGTTAGAATCCATTTGAACACATCCTCGTGGAGTGATCACTCGTTGTCTTAAGTGGACTCACGACCGAAGGTCCACTTGTACATTGAGAGTTCCAGGAACATAAGTTGCCGTTTGGTTGGCCAGATTCTTCTGCACCCAAGACATGATCGGTTCCACCTCTTGTAGTAAGGACCAACTTCTGGTGCCCCCCTGTTTCATTATATAGGCAACGGCTGTCGTATTGTCCAATCTGAGAACTACGGATGCCCCGGATATCAGATGATGAAATGCCAGCAGCGCTTGGAAGGCCGCACACAACTCTAGGATGTTTGACACTATTCCCCGAGAGGGGAAATCCCAAGTGCCCTGAGCCACTTCTGTTAGGCAATGAGCCCCCCAACCTCTGTTGCTGGCATCCGATGTTACTGCGATCCACGTAGTTGGCAGAATGGAATGACACTTTCGAAGATTCTCCAGTTGGAGCCACCAGAAGAGGGAACTCCTCATAACCTGAGTGATGCAAATAAGTTGGGCTTTGCCCCCTGACCACTAGTGAAGAAAGAAACCCTGAAAGGGGCGCATCCTCCATTGTGCCCACTTCACCATTGGTATCGTGGACAGCATGGTGCCTATGATTCTTAGACAATGAAGTGCATTGAGAGAAGGAGACAAGAGAGCCAGACGAATCCTGTCCCGAATACAATCTTCTACTTGGGTAGAGAGATGGTACCTCTAACGCGTTGAAGAGAGCTCCGAGGAACACGAGACTGAGAAGGATCTAACTGGCTATTCTCCAGGTTCAGGAGCCAGCCAAATTCCCTGAGAGTTGAGATTCTTGCTTGATCTCTGTGTTCCAAGAGGCAATCTCTGTCCTGAGCCAGAAGGAGTAGATCGTCTAGGTAATGGATACGTATCCCTCTGACCCTTAACAGGGCAACAATCACCAACAGGACCTTTGAGAAGACACGTGGTGAAGTCGACAGACCGAAGGGAAGGCATGTAAATTGTAAGTGAAGATGGCCTATGGAGAATCACAGGAATTGTTGGAAGTCTGATGCCATGGGAACGTGGAAGTAAGCATCTTTGAGGTCTATGGAGACAAGCCAATCTCCTGGCTGAACTGACTGTTGGATCGTGGACAGAGTCTCCATCTTGAACCTTTCTTTTTTGATTAAGCGATTCAGATGCGTCAAATCTATTACGGGTCTCCAAGCCCATACCACGTTGATCGGCTGGAACGGGAATAGCAGCGCCTTGATCCAATAAAGATCTTACGCAGGCTGATAGGATTTGCCTTTTTTCCTCTGAAGCTGGAAGAGACGTGGAAACACACCTGAGTTTGGGAGCACTGCTGAAGGTCCAGGTGTGGCCTGAAGAGACCGTTCTGACGGTCCAGAAGTTCTGGATCAAGGCTGCCAGACATGCCGAAAGTGAAGACGAGCCCCCACCTGGCCTGTCTGGACAGGGCCGATCTCAAAAGGACTGTCGCTTCCTTCTCTCCCTTCGAACTGCTCTTAGCTGACTTCTTGAAAGATGACTGCCTGGACTTCCATGACCTGGAAAATTCACATCCAGAATCTGTCTCCTTGGAAAGGATATTCTTTGGTCTTGTAGACGCCTGTCTTGAGGAAGAAACCCTGACTTGCCCCCAGTGGCCCGAGTCAGCTGTATGCCTGGAGTGAGCTGTCTAACTTATTGCCGAAAAGAGAAGATCCATCAAAAGGGATCCAGCACCAAACCTGTTTTGAAGCAGGATAGGCTAACCAAGGACGAAGCCACAGGGCATGCTTGGCAGTAACAGAAGACAACATAACTCGAGTCACCAGGCTCGAGGCCTCCCCCCAAGAAGGCCGAGGCCAACCTCAACTCTTGGATGGGTGAGCTCTTGGCCAAGTCTTCCGAGACATTTCCGAGTGTCTCATCCACATTGTCGGACCAAATTTCCATCGCTCTAGACAATGTGGCAAGAGCCAAGGCAGGTTTACAAGCCATGCCTGCCATAAGATAGACCCGTTTTAAGTCAGAATCTATCCTTCTATCCAGGGCATCCTTGAATGAAACCGTGTCTTCTAAAGGAAGGGTCACGTGCTTAACCAGCCTCATTACTGCCGCATACATTAGGGGAGCTGATGCCAACTGCTTGACCTCATCATCTTTGATGGGGTAAAGCCTCTGAATTTTAGAGGAAGGAATTCTTCTTCGCCACCTTCCCCCATTCGTCCATGATAACTTCACCCAATTCAGAAATAAAAGGCAAGCAGATATGTTCCTTCTTTAATTGTTTGAAAAATGTCTTCTGTTTTGCAGGAGCCATCACTGGCTCCTCCCAATTTAAAGTTTCCTTGATGGCTTTGACCAAAGGAGAGAGTAAAGCAAAATCAAAACCAGTGCCAGATTCTTCTTCTTCAGATTCACTATCTGAGAGGGCAGCGGAAAGATGGCTAGGTAAAGAAGACTCCCAGGCGCCCTGAGCCCGAGTATCCCTTGCTGGGGATCGGGGAGACTCAATGGGAGACATGTGGGGGGGCCTCCAACTTCTTTAAACTGTCCTTGACCATCTTCTCAACCAGAGACTTTAGTTGCTGGTCAGAATCTCTCCTTTCGCTAGTTGCTTACACAAAGCAAGTGTCACAGAGGGATTTGTTCACAGGGACATGAGCCCTACACCACCAGCAGAGACCTTCAGCTGTATGCTTGGAGTGAGCTGTAGAAGAGGAATGCCGGCGATGTGATTTTGAGGAACCATTACCCCTGCATGAACTCCATTGTTGGATAGACCTAGAAGGGCTGACAAAGAGAAAATAATCATCTGTGTTAAAGGAGCCATCAGATACTGATGATCAAACTATCCCCCCCCACCCCCCAGGCAGGCACTACAAGGGAGACCTCCCACCCA
Source organism: Lithobates pipiens (assembly GCF_037356315.1). NCBI lineage: Eukaryota > Metazoa > Chordata > Amphibia > Anura > Ranidae > Lithobates > Lithobates pipiens. Next base: position 81,221,933 of record NW_027507791.1, on the reverse strand, counting down.
ATATATACCCTGCTGTGATAGGGCTGGCCACTAGCAGGTGGTGACGGATCCAGGGCTCTGGGAGGGTCCATCAAGCTGCAAGAAAAACAGCCTTGTTAGCAGAAAATAAAGCAGCAGAAAAAAAACAGGTAGCATACCTGTCCCTTAGAGATCCCATACCTTAGATGCAGAAAACCAGGTCACAGGAACACTGCCACAAACCAACAAGCATTCCAAGGCTTGCAGGCCATTTTCTCCTTTTAAAACTGCCGCCTTTAATGACATCATCAATGCAACAGCCATAGAGCTAGTGCGCATGCGCGAACCAAGCCTCATTCTCGTGCATGCGCAGAATGACTATGCTATTGAAAGAGGAAGTAGATCGGTGGCTGGAATGCAGAGGAACAAGCCGCCATGCCAGCCAGACACACTGAACAATCAGTGTGTGGGGAACACAGGGAAACGAGGGGAAAAGACAAGACCCTCACACAAAGACAGCTGCCATGGAAACAACAGGAACTTACCACGAATGACAACCAGCCAAAGGTAAGCAAACATGCATGCCAGACTTGTAGGGCGAAGGTCATCTGCTAGTAGCTAGGATGAACGACCAGAGCGCGGTTTTGCCTGTCAGTGACTAGGAATACACATCTTCAGCGCCTCTTCCATATGCCCATTCCATACTCTGCTAGTAGCTAGAGCTTATTGGAATCATGCGACTCCAGGTCGCTCGGCCGATCGCATTGCAGGAGATAGTTGGAAATCTTCGGGTAGGAAGACCACAAAATTAGGTCCTTCGGAGGAGGACAAAAAAAGAACACAGCTTCTGGCAGGGAGCAAAGATTTATGGGAGTATCGTCCTATAGGGCAGTGGATACAATAAATATCCCCCAAAAATATTTAAAATGAATAAAATTTTCCTCAGTTTACGCCGATATGTATTCTACATATTTTTAGTAAAAAAAAATGAATCGCAATAAGCGTATATCGATTGATTTGCGCACTTTTATTATTTTTTTTATTAGTAATGGCGGCGATCTGCGATTTTTATCGGGACTGCCACATTATGGCGGACACATCAGACACTATTTTGGAACCATTGTCATTTATACAGCGATCAGTGCTATAAAAATGCACTGATTACTGTGTAAATGACAATGGCAGGGAAGGGGTTAAACACTAGGGGGCTATCAAGGGGTTAACTATGTCCTAGGGAGTGATGGGCTTCCACTCACATGACAGCGATCACTGTTCCTGATGACAGGAAGCAGTGATCTCTCATGTCACTAGGCAGAACAGGGAAATGCCTGGTTTACATACACATCTCCCTGTTCGGTGGCTCTGTGACACAATGGCCGGGAGACCGGCGGTCATCAAGTCCGCAGGTCCTGCGGGCACAGTCACACTGTATGCGGCGGGCGTGTGCCCGCTATCCCCGCCAATTAAAGAGGACGTACAGGTACGCCCATTTGCCCCCCGCTGCCATTGTGCCGACGTATATCGGTGTGCAGCGGTCGGCAACTGGTTAAAGTATAACTAAAGGTTTTAGAACTTAGGATAGAAGGATTAGAACACTTGTCAGTTTTTATTGCTGTGTGCTCCCCCTGTTAAGGAGATTCACCCTCTCAATGATGGTGGTAAACCGGAAAAATGGAAAGTAAAAGAAAACCAAATTTTGGGTTGCCCCCAGAAAAGTAATAAAGGTGAAATCTTCCAGTGGGGACACTAGTTCTAGTTACCTGAGGTTCCCCAAGGAATTCCTTTAATTTGCAGGGATTTCCTCTAACTTTCTGTTTGGCTATGGGACAGGAAGTGAGGGGAAATCCCCCCCAATAGGACATGGATGGTGAAAAAAAACCTGACAGGGGTTATAACCGTCCCTTGGCCTATCCAAAATGAAAAAATAAGGTTTTGCCTATAGCGCTACTTTAATTGAATAAGCTGAAATTGGAAGCGGATTAGCTATAACACACAGCTGCACCAGATTCTGAGTGCTCCGGTTTTAATAAATCTCTCCCTATGTGTGAATTAGGGCTTGTACACAAAAAGGTGCGGGATAGGGATTAGGCACCAAAAAGAGCATTACATATACACTCTCCGGCACTTTGTTAGGTACACCTGTTAAATTGCTTGCTAACACAAATTGCTAATCGGCCAATCACATAGCAGCAACTCAAAGCATATCTAGACGTGGTGAAGACGACTTGCTGAAGTTTTAACCGACTTTGAACGTGGCATGGTTGCTGGTGCCAGACAGGTTGGTCTGAGTGTTTCAAAAACTGATGATCTACAGGGATTTTCACAAGCAACCATCTCTAGAGTTTACAGAGAATGGTCCAAAATAGAGAAAATATCCAGTGAGTGGCAGCTGTGTGGATGAAAAAGCCTTGCTGATGTCAGAGAAGAATGGGCAGACTGGTTTGAGATGATAGAAAGGCACCAGTAACGCAAATAACTACTCGTTACCACCAAAGTATGCAGAATACCATCTCTAAACAGACAACACATCGAACCTTGCAGCAGATGGGCTACAGCAGCAGAAAACTACACCGGGTACCACTCTTGTCAATTAAGAACAGGAAACTGTGGCTACAATTTACAAAGGCTCACCAAAATTGGACAATAGAAGCTTGGAAAAACATTGCCTGGTCTGATGAGTCTCGATTTCAGCTGTGACATTAAGATGGAAGTGTCAGAATTTGACATGAAAAACATAAACGAATGGATCCATCCTGTCTTGTATCAATGGTTCAGGCTGGTGGTGGTTAATGGTGTGGGGGGTATTTTTTTGGCACACTTTGGGCCCCTTAGTACCAATTGAGTATCGTTTAAATGCCACGGCATACCCGAGTATTGTTGCTGACCACGGCCATCCCTTTAGGACTACAGTGTCCCCATCTTCTGATGGCTCTTTCCAGCAGGATAATGCACCATGTCACAAAGCTCAAATCATCTCAAATTGGTTCCTTGAACATGACAATGAGGTCACTGTACTCCAATGGCCTCCACAGTCACCAGATCGCAATCCAATGGAGCACCTTTGGGGTGTGGTGGAATAAGAGATTCACATAATGGATGCGCAGCCGACAAATCTGCAGAAACTGTGTGATGCTATCATGTCACCAGGGCCGGACTTAGGGTGGTGGGGGCCCCTGGGCTTGAGTCACTTTCGGGCCCTACCATCTATACATTACCGTATTTATCGGCGTATAACACGCACCCCAAGTTTAGGCGGGAATTTTAAGGAAAAAACTTTTAGGAGGGAAGTTTAAGGGAAAAAAACTTACATTTAAATGCCCATCAATGCAGCCTTATCAGTGTCCATCTGCAGCCTTGCCCAGTGTCATTGCAGCCTTGTCAGTGTCATTTGCAGCCTAGTCAGTGTAGTCTTGTCATTTGCAGCCTTGCCCCAGGGTCATTTGCAGCCTTGTCATTGCAGTCTTGAAGTTTAGAAATGGTGCCGCCGAGATACAGAGCCCTGTGTATCTTGGCTGCCCTGTGGTCCTCTTGGCGGCCCTCGGGTCCTCTTGGCGGCCCTCGGGTCCTCTTGGCGACTCTTGGGGACCTCTCGCAGTCCCGAGTGGAGCCGAGAGTAGCTGAGAGTACTCGGCTCGGTTCCGCTCACAGTCCCGCCCTATGATGGACATAACACAGGGACTGGGCGTGACTGTGAGCGGAGCCGAGCCGAGTACACTTGGCTATGTATCTCCGAGGGGCCCCCTATTGGGCGGGGCCCATGGGCTTGAGCCCAGTCAAGCCCAATGGTAAGTCCTGCCCTGCATGTCACTATGGACCAAAATCTCGGAGGAATGTTTCCAACACCATTCTGAATCTTTGCCACAAAGAATTAAGACCGTTCTGAAGGCAAATGAGGGTCCAACCCGGTATTAGCAAGGTGTACCTAAGAAAGTGGCCAGTGAGTGTAAATTAACATTCAGGAGAAAAATAATGAACATAATGGTGCTGGAGCTCAAATTGTCTCACCACTGGTTCCTTGAACATAACAATGATCTCCACACTCACCAGATCTCAATCTAATGGAGCACTTTTGGGATGTGGTGGAATGGAAAATGTGCAGCCGACAAATCCGCAGCAACTGTGGAATGCCATCATGTCAATATGGACCAACATTTCTGAGGAATGTTGCCAACACCTTGTTGAATCTATGTCAAGAAGAATTGAGGCAGTTCTGCAGGCAAAGGGGGGTCCAACCCGGTACTAGCAAGGTGCACCCAATAAAGTGGCTGGTGAGTGTATATTCTCTGAAGAGAAGGTAATGTGATATCTTCTCATTTAGTGGTCTTGGGAGGAGAAACCAAAAAAAAAAAAAAGCAGAGCTGTATGGAGAACAATGACCTCTATATAAGCTATACTCTGCCAACCCCAGAACAGAGAAGTATGACCTACATGCATACATGTCTTTAAGACGGTGTCATTTTTATATAGTACGTCTTTTCCATACACGGATACAAATAAGGACATGAGGGTGGGAGTAGAGTGATCAACTACAAGAATGCTGTAAGCAGCTTTTTTTTTCTTTTCTTTTCAAGGTTGGCCACACTCCACCACGCTCAGGGGACAGCGATCCGCATTCAAATCTGAGTCAGCAGAGGGTAGAGAAGCAGCGACGTTCGATTACCAAACGTGCAGCATCTCCAATCACTATGAACGTAAACTGAAACACTCAAATGTCAGAAATCATTTGTTAGATGGCAAGTCGTAAAAAAAAACAAAAAACAGATGACATCTATGCAGAATTCACCAGCCCAGATAAAATCTAAGTCTGGAAAACGGAGCACATTAAATATTAATAGGAGGTCCTTAGAACTGCAAAGGGCATTCATTTATCGCTGAACCACAAACATGATGGGAATAGAGCAGTTCTATGACAAAGTGGTTATTTATAATGCTGACAGATTGCCACCCTCCCCCCCCCCCCCCTTTCACACAGACAGGACACTCCATTTCTCTTTGGCAGGACATTGGTTCATATAGTAAAATCAATTTGAGGCCTTCTGCACCATCTTGGCTCCTGGAATCCAGTGTACGCAAGCTGCTGGGCTCTGCAGATTGTGCCAGGATGCCCCACCCCTTGCCAAGCAATAGTGTGCCAACACAGCTGCCATAATCGGCAACAGCTGTGCTTTTCTTTACTCTGGAGTAGGGGGGCAGACTAGGAATGGTTGGGGGAAGTTATGCTGCAGCATAAAGCAGTTGTAGCACGCCAGCTTTGTCACTGCTAAAAAAGATATTTTTTTTTTTTAGAAATGTAAACCCATGGTTGCAAATGCAACCGTCTATAAGCATTTTACTGTAATATCTAAAAAATATGCTCACTAGGTCTTACTTATCTTCAGTATGAACAACCTCTATTGCTCAACAGCAACCAATCAAGTTCAAAAGTGATGGAGTAATTAAGATTAAAATAGTTAGATTTGGAACAATTAAAACCTGGGAGATTCTTATAGCAATAAAACATGAATCAAGAAGCTGCCATTACCTTTTTCTCATAAACGTCCTGCCATACGATTCCTGCAAAAAATTTGTGTTGCATGATTTCTTTTGCATCATCAGGGCCGCCACCTAACCTGCACGTGTGAAGAAAAGTGTTAAATCCACTGCAAATACATACTCTGTTCTGCTTTTATGTATGCAACCAATTCAAATGACTCCTAATAGAAAGGGCCAGTACATGCAAGGCTGTTCTATTAGTTGGACAGATCCTGGCCAGTTGAATCACCCCCACTTTCTCAAGGTCTCCTAAGTGGGATCTCTGCACCTGTGGTCTAAGCTCCTCTCCTCTGCCTAGACAGTCAAATCCAGCCTTCCACACATGGGTTGCCTATTTCTCTAACAAACCAATAGTGAAATGTAGGAGGGTGGGGTGCAGATTGGAACACAAACTATTGTACAGAAGTCTTAGCCCTTGTACACACGGTTGGACATTTCAACAACCAAATCCGTCGGATTTTGTCCGACGGATTGTGTCCGAAACTGCTGCATACACACGGTCGGACAAAGTTGTCGGAAAATCCGATCTTTTAGAACGTGATGACGTAATTTAGTTACGATGGGACTATGTTCAGGCTAGTAGCCAATAGTTTTTGATGTAGGAATTTGATCTGAGCATGCGTGGCACTTTGTCCGATCGGAATTCTCTACACATGATCGGAGTATGTCCGATCGGACCAGTTTGTGGGAAAATATTTCCAGCAAGTTGGAAAATTTGGTCCGACGGATATTCCGACGGAAACAGTCTGATGCATACCACACACAGATTATCCGACAAAATGGTCCGTTAGGACACATTCCGACGGATTCTCCGACCGTGTGTACAAGGGCTAAGTCTGTATTAAAAGCGCACCCTAGGCTTTGGGTTTTCCCAGGGGAGCAGCAGTGTGTCTGTGCAAGCATCTGTAGGTGTTTTCTGTGCACCACTCAGTTTAGCTTCCTTGCTTTAGGTCAGTGGTCTCCAAACTGCAGCCCGGAGGTCAGATGAATCTCTTTGCTTGCCTTTAGCTGGCCCTTGGGGCATTATTCTTCCCAAAGATAGAAGGCATTACTTCTTCTACTGACATCAACAGTGGGGAGTAATACCGGTAGCTGATACCAGCAATGGGGCACTATTCCTTCCACCGCCACCTACAATGGGACACCATTTCTTCCACTGACGGGGAACCATTTCTCCCACTGACACATATGATGTGGCACTATTACTTCCCCTGATACAATGGGGCACTATTTCTCCAATCAAAAATAGCGGGGGAATTATTCCTCCTACCAATACCAAGAATGGGAAACGATTCCTCCCAATGATACCAGTGATGGAGCTTTGTTTACTCCCTATTGATTTCAGGGCATTTTCTACTCACACTGGCCACAGTCCGGCCCCCTCAAAGTCAGAAGGACAGTTTAGAAAGTTTGGAGAACCCTGCTTTAGGTGATGGTAGATGTGCTTTATATTAGGAATATAGCAATATGTTTGTGATAACTTTACCATCTTAACCAAAGCTTTGTTTCAACATAAAAAAGCAGGAGAAGAAAATCCTGACTGGTTTCCAAAGGTTGTTCTGCTCCGTCTAGAGCAGCGGGCTCCAAACTGTGGCCCGTGGGCCAGATGCAGGGCCCTTTGCCTGCCTTTATCTGGCCCTTGGAGCACAATTCTTCATACCAACACCAATGATGAAGCATAATATCTCCCACCGACACCAATGATGGGCCATTACTCCCCACAATGGGGCCCTATTCTTCCCACTAATACCATTGCTGGGGCATGGGTTTACCACCACTGATGCTGGGGAATTTTGTACACCCCCTGACCACAGTCTGCCCCCCCTAAAGTCTAAAGGACAGTAAACTGGCCCTATATTTAAAAAGATTGCAGACCCCTGGTCTAGAGAAAAAAAGCTCCTAACTCAAAAATGATGGGACCAAAAGGATCCTGTCCAGTAGGAATGAGAATTGGGATGGAGTGCTGCACAACTAGATGATGTCCAAGCCAAAAGCCCTGCTGTATACAAGTCTAAAGAAATACAACAGCACTGGTGCTTACTTTTTGTTTTACCCAGTCCTGACCTTGTTCAAACTCCAGAAAGATCCAAATGGTCTGAAACATAACTGCTACCAGGAGCAATAACCCTGAACTAACAAGCAAAGTAAACAGGGGAGCTGTCATATTTCACTGGACGTTGCTATGCAGAGCTGGTGGACAGCCAGCAAATGCCAAGATTGCCACAGAATGCCAACTGTCTGGCGGCAATTCCTGTTTTCCATTAAAAAAAAAAAAAAATGTATGCAAGTTTTACTACATGTGTGATGTTTATACACCGTTTATGTATCTACCTTTTTTAATTCAAGCAAATGGACCAATGGTTTACCATCACCATGAGAAAACTATCCATCTATTTTCCTATATCATTTTTTTAAATTAATAGTTCTGCCCTCCACAAGATAATTCTGCAGGGTGCTAATGAGTATCCACTGCATTCCAAGACACTGATCTGAACACAAATATAGTTGTGACTTAATTTCATTCTTTTTTTTTTGGTGTGGATAAGGCGAAGGCTGCGAATATGATAGAAGATGATATATAACTGTATTTTTTGGATTGTAAACCAGATGAATAGGAAAAAAATCCTGTGGTTCTTAGTACAGTCTGTAGGTCACAAATGGTACAGGAGAAATGAGTGTTGGGTTTGCACTGAATTCTCTATTCTTTGTAAACTTATTCACATGAAACAATACATCAGACAGTATTATAAATTCATGTTTTAAGCTGAAAAGTATAAGAAGCCAAATGGATTCAGAAGATAAAAATATTGGAACTGCCAATGCCGTCATGTTTCCGAAGGTGTGAGCTCCAGGTCTGTTATCTTCATCCTTATGTCACAGAACGTGTAAGTGTATATTATATCATGGCGCCAAGCAGAAAGCAAGGATAATGATGACTGCTTCAGGGATTGGTAGGTGTGATAACGGTTTCCATATTTCAGTCTTCGATTACCTTGAAAAAGACTTAACCCGGCGCCTTCAGGTCTTACCTTTGTTTTGGATCTTTCTTCAGCAAACCCGATAGCAAAGATTTTGCTTCAGGTAATAAAGTGCGAGGGAATCTAATTTCTTCCATAAGAATAAGTTCAAAGAGTTTTTCATGGTCCTGGTTATAAAAGGGGAGGCGACCGCACATCATTTCATACATGACCACACCTAAACCCCACCAGTCCACTGCCCGGCCATAGTCATTATCTTCTAGTACCTTCAAGAAAAAAAAGAAAAAAAAGACAAAAAGCCATATATTAAAAACGTGTGTTTCTATTTTCTTTAAAGCAGAATTAAAATTTTTTTTCATCATAAATCGACATACTGAAGAAAAAAAAAAGAAAAAAGAAAAAAAAGAAAAAAAAAGTTCATGCGTGTGCTTTTGCAAAACAACATGCCTTGTGGCTTTCTCAATCGGTTTCCCAGTTCTGTGCAGTCATAGTAGCAGGACTTAGGATTCTCTGACCACTTGGCTTAATCTCTGCTGGCTGCACAAGTCACAGATCATAGACTTTCAACTCCTCACTCTTGGTAGGTCATTACACGCCAACATTTGTAAGGGGCAGAGATCATCAATGCACAGAACAACATGGCTTCTCCCAGTTTTTCCCCAATCAAATTGCCCTATTACATCCTTTGATTCAGGCAAAGAATTAAAGTAGTCCCTACAGAAAACTACCCGAGAAAGAAAGAGCACATTACTGAGGAAGTAAAACAGACTCTACAAGATATGGCACATAAATAATTTAAAATAGTAAAATGATTTAAAAAAATAATAAAAAAAAGTTTTTGGTGCTCAGATTCAGTGTAGTTCCACTGCAAGTTGTAATATTTTATTGTTCCACCAGAGTTCCCGATTCCCCACCACATGCTGTAGAAGTCCCATTGCCCTTACTGCATTTTACATAATAGTTAATCCATATAATAAAAAAAAGAATAAAGCTGACAGGGCAGTAGATCTAGCCACTAAATGAATTAATAGTCAAAGAACAACGTGATCAGAAACCGCAGCCGTATCCGGCC